>NW_027325357.1:22336930-23001930 GCF_036924035.1 Leuresthes tenuis
CATAGAACAGACATAGCCTTATAATCATGAGCCTGATAGATGTCAGAAAAACCAGAAAAGGACAAGGATGAGGAGGAATGTCCACAGACTAGAAGTTAATTTGTGTGATAAGAACTATAGGGGAACTGAGCTGCTGTGATGATGAGTTTCCAATCGTAGTTAACAATTAACCATGTCGAGTGTAACAAAAACAGAGGTGATCTTTTACTACTGTATTAATGAATAGGACCAAAAACATAATCCTCATATGACACACTATATGACAAATTGAAGCTCCATTTTCTGATGCTCTCTTTCACTGTCAGTTCCTCAGTTTCTACACAGGTGTCCTGGCAGTAGGAACAGTTGCACGGAGTAAAACAATTTTCGTTAATAGTCTCACACAATTCTGACTTATACATCCTATCTCAAACCCCATAAAACCTACAGTAACTTAATCCTCTTGCATATAATGAGCAACACATACAGTTCCAGGTTGCTGTTTGTTGTCTATTTAGTCCTATATCAGATTATCTGCACCTTCATGAAGTGCCTCCTGGTAGGATGCCAGCTCTGTTAGGTAGGAGCTTGTGCAACCTGCACTAAGACTTTCAAGATGATGAACGTAACAAAAAAAGACCATCTAACTTTATCACAACTACAAAATTTTCACTGTCGCAGATACTGTGCTCTCCATTGGGGCGGAGCCACTCCCCAGGCTAAGAAAACTGGCACTTCACAAGCACAAACTCCTGGTGACGAGCAATGGACTGCTCATGTCACAGGCTTGTGAGTAGGGTTATGGAAGCCGACCAGACCAACTAAAATGTTGTGACCGCCATTTTTAAACAGAGCTACTTTAGTCTGCTTCATTCAAGAGAGAACAATAAAAAAAAACTAATTATCAACACAGATGCAACATTGAAGCTGCAGTGTAAAAGCATTTAATTTTCCTGCTGTTTGATGTCACCAGTTGCATCTGTGAACACTACCCAATGTGTTGCATAGAGGAACATTCACAAACCTCATTTGTACCTGAATGTATGAGCAGAGTTTGTAGCGACGTCTGTGAACATTGTTCAGAGGACATTAAACAGACAGGAGCTAAAACAGAGCATTTCAGTCAGATGGTGACCAGGTTTACTGCAGCTGTGTACAGCATGAGAAAAAAAAAAGTTTTTTACATTTATGTCTGTTAACATCTTCCAGTTGACCTCCAAGAATAAACTTGTAAACCTGTAAATCTGAGCATAGTATGAATTCTTTGAAAGACGCACACAGTTGTTGGCAAAGGAGGAAATTAGCAGCCGAAAAACTGCAATGGATTAATGGTTGAAATCGCTAAAGTCGTGAACAGAGAGATTATAGTGGTGAATATTGGTGGACATTAGAAACAACTAAAAATAATGAACCATTATGAGTATGAAGAGCTGAAAGTGGTATCCAAGACTGTAACAACATAAGCTTTTCTAATATAAGCTGTGTCCAATAGTGTAAAGTTTATCAAATAGTTTAAGTTAATCAAAACTTATTTGAGTGGTGTATGTAAACTGGTATTTCAGCTCATATAAAAGCCACAATAAAAGAGTTTTGTCAACCACTATTCTTGAAATAACATTTCTAGAATGATCTCTCCTTACTTCCAGAGATAAGAAGGGAAAGCAGTTCAATGTGGCACCAGGAAACAAGAAAATCAACCGATGGAATGCCAATCCCTCATCTAGCAAAATAAAAGGAAATGAATACTCTGTTCAATTATCAACGACACATTTTGTATCACAAAGACAGTCGTGTTCTTAATGTGTTTCATAACCTTGGTCCTTGAAAAGCTGTTCTCTTTCCATGCACAAATCTCAAAGAGTGCACGAAAAAAGCTGTTAATGCTGAAACTGCAGGAAAGGAGAGACAGTCACCACACTCAGCTGTAACACAGCCTGGCAAAACACTAACAAAGGAAATGAGCAAACCACACAGCAAATAACAGACTTTTATTCAACACTCTGGGCCCCACTGCTTACATCTGGGTGCCAACCCCAGTCACTTACAAATAAACGGATTTATGAGAAATATCACACACAAATTACTACATTTGTCTAGACAGGAGAGAATTTTTGCTTTGCTTACATTGGCATAACCAAGTTTTTATGAACGTGTACATTGGTATATGTCAAACATTTATAGCTTTCAAATTTGCACCTTGAAGTAAATGGAATGAATCAGCAACTAATCTAAAAAATGACCAGTAATAACCAATACATTTGTATTTAACTTACAAAGAACAAATTGTTATTGCCAATTTAAGAAATCAGCTGTTTTCCACAGTTTTATGAGACAATATATTACTTGGGAAAATACAGGTAAGAAGAACTTTGGTCAAAGTCTCATTTTAATCATTTTGCTTGAAAATAAAAAGAGCTTAGAAGCTGTTTTAGTTTTATTACACTTTAGTAACTGTCCACAAATCCATATATGTGCTACGCAACAAATAATTAACACTACGTCACAAGCTGTAATGGAGAGATTTTTAATGTTGAAGTCTGAGATTCTGCAGTTGTGATGAGACGTGTGGTGACCATGTGATGATGCTTTTGGATTTACACAATTGCATAATGTGGAGGAAAAGCAGGAATCTATCTCAATCTGCAGTAGTCTTGAAATTAAGTTGGTCATACAGTTATAGCTGCGTGAATTGTCAAAGTATGTAAAACTCTGATTGGACCAAAATGAAGTCAAATAAAATAAGACAAAAAATGTTTTATTTTTATTTAAAAAAAGAAAAGACGGGTCAGTTCAACCAATCATTTAATTCAATATAATATGAACCTAAAGATCACTATTTTAACTATCTCCTCCAAAAAAGTTGCAAGACACATGGGTGTCTAGATTGATTATCCATTGATTCTCTGACCATGTTGCCTCTATTTGCCATTCTTACACCCAAGGTAATATCAACCCATACAGATGCAGTTCTTGTGTTTAATGAGCTACCAATTACAATCCCTAATTTGTGGGTCCCTTATAATAGAAGCATCTGCTAAATGACTAAATGTACTCAAACATCCACACAATAGGAAGAGCTTTGAGGACACAGAGACCATACTCTCTTGCTGCATCAAGCTCCTCCACAGAAATGTCACAGCCTCTAAATGTAGGTCTCCAAAATGGCATAAACATCCTCCAGCATACCCAACAGACAATAAATGTTTCGCCCGGCATTAGGCACGTAGGTTGCTTTCGTAGCTGGCAGCACACTCAACAATAAATTCAAACTGTGCGTTTGCAGATGCATTGACATATGAGTGTTATTCGCTTACCAAGTTGCAGGATGTTTTTCATTGAAATTATGGGGACAACAGTGACATTCTAACCTCTTCAGCAGAACAAAGCCAGAACAAAGGAAGGATTCCTCAACTGGACAAACTACTTCAATTTTTTGGAGGTCATTTGTCACATGCAGGCACATGCAGCGCCATTTCAGTCCTTTTGACATGACTCTTCCATTTGTTTCTTCATCAACTTAATTTTAAGTGTGTAATATTCCTGTTGGAGCTTGAGCACTGCCTCTTGTCTTCTCAGCACAGACACTTCCAAATCCATTCGCTCCTGTAATATTGTGCAGTGCGCTGATGGTGGAGAGGAAGAGCAAGAAGTACTGAGATGTTCTCCAGAAACGGGTAAGACACCAGTATGTGCACTCTTACAATCCACTGTGACTGATTTAGCAACTTTTGTATTTTGTTCTGTTAGAAGGATGGCTGGATCCAAATAGGCGGGGATGTCGTGCTCTGTCAGCAGTTGCTTGTTTGTGAGACCTTCATATTCGATATGAATATCACCATCTTTATCATAGCTGCAAAAAAGGGTGCTCATAAGTTTGTAGGATACACATTCTCTAAATAAACAAAGTTACTTTCTCTTTTAATGATCCATAGAATGCATTCTGATGTCATAGTCGTCAACAACAAATAAGAAAAACGCAATACCTGTTTTGTCGAGTTTCCATCTGCTCAAAGACAGAATAGTCCTGCTGCAACATGTCTGAGAGGTTCATCATAGATATAACTATTTGGGTCACAGCGCTGAACTGTTCAAGAGACATGCTTTCACCTGTGACAGCAAACTTATACCATGAGCAACGATTTTAAATTGAAAAGTGAAACATTATCTGACATTCTAATTTCAATAACAATAATAATATCAATGATGAATTATAAAACTCCTAACTACTTATATTTTAGATTATATTATATTATAGATTTTCCTCACCTTTCACGGTTTGCCTCTTCTGGCGTTTGATGTCCTCCCTTGCCTTTGTCATCAGATTTTCCCATTTTTTGTTACAGTCGGAAACTGTACGCTGAACCTGTGGAAAGGCAGCGTTGATGGTTTGGACTATCTCTTCCCAGGCATTTCTCTTGTCTTGAATCGATACTCCAGTGCTGTTCTTCCCTCTGACAATTTCTTTCCTCTCCTGCATTAACTGTGCAAGAAGAAGAGATTCCTGGTCTGTCCAGTTAGGTCTCCTTCTCCTAATGGGCATCCTTTCGACAGGTTGTAGAGGCATTTGGCTGAGATATACAAAGAAATTGTAATAATTTATTTATATGATTGAGTGTGTGTAACTTTTCTTCACAATCCTGAAATAAAAGATCAATTCAGCATGATTAAATTAATTCATACCACATAAAATGATTGCTAAATAAGTAGAGGCTTCCATCTAAGATTATTTATCCTTAACTTACATCTAAGATTTTTTTTTTAAATCATTATTATTATTAAAATTGTTGCCTCGTAAACAAACACAAACCGAAGCCTAATTTATTATCGGGTCTGTCGCTTTTAGACTGTAAATACTACAAGACACAATGTGTTTTAAAATTTAAAAAAATACCCAGATACCCTCTTTAAGACAAAACGTAAGGCTTTACTTCGCCGTCTCAGGAAAAATCCGCAGCGTCGCAGAATGATGACGTCCCTACATGATGACGTGTCAGTTTGTTTACAGCGGTCCGTGTCGCGCTGCAGCTGCTCAGACATGGCTGTAGATATAACTTTACTTTTCAAAGCCAGTGTGAAGACCGTGAAAACCAGGAACAAGGCCATAGGTATAGGCTTTGACTCTACTAAGGATGAGATTTTCAAAAGAAGTAGACCGAAGAGTGGCTTCTCACCGCGGGCTAAAGAAGTGGTAAGTTTTTAGCCAAGCTATCTTTAGCTTTACTTTGGTAGCACCTTTGCAAGCCTTCTTTTACATGAGGAGCTAAAACAATTTGTGCTGTTGTCCTAAAACTTTATTTTCCAGCACCGTAAAAACAGTAGAAGCGTTAAAAGTACAGTAAAATGGACAGTATTTCTCAAACGGAAAGTCGTTACAAACGACCAGATGTTCACAGTTAGCATGGCCTTCTTCAATATAATCTGCAAAATGCAGCAATAACTGAAACAGGATTTAGCGAGTGGACAACGTGTATTTAAATGTTTTATTACAAATTGGTTGATAAATGGACGAGGTATTCGTGAGTAATCCAATAAAAATGCCTTGGCTTTCAAAAGAGGAATGTTAATGGTAATCCGTTAAATGCTTTGATTATACAATCTTAATACAACCATGATCGTACAGTATAATTCAGTGACTCAAATCTACATTCTCTCCCTGTGGAAAGGGGATAAATTATACTATGTATTCAAAGCAAAATTGTTTTGCACAGAGAATGGACTCTTGCATCTGCGTGTAGATTATTCAAACAGCCATGGCTTTAGAATGATAAAAATCTCAAAATTAGCATTTGGTACTAGCAGTTAATCTCACGTTGGCCCATATGATGAATATATTGATACCTGGCACACAATTTTCCGCTTACTAAATGATAAAACAGTTATTCGTGTGTCACATACAGCACGTATAAACTCAGCATGATAGCAGTAATATTATCCATCCATCCATTTTCTATACCCGCTTAATCGGTCGGGTCGCGGGGGGCTGGATCCTATCCCAGCAGTCATCGGGCGAGAGGCGGGGTACAACCACACACACGCTCACTCCTAAGGACAATTTTAGAGACACCAATTAACCTAACATGCATGTTTTTGGACGGTGGGAGGAAGCCGGAGTACCCGAGAGAACCCACGCATACACGGGGAGAACATGCAGACTCCACACAGAAAGGCCCCAGCTGGGAGTTGAACCTGGAACCCTCTGCAGTAATGTTATAACCATTTAGATTTTTTTTAACCGATATTTGACTTGTTGTCCTTTGTTTGTGCTTTTTTTGGGATTTCAGATGCTCAACAGTCCCCAGGGCCTCATTTCATGATGTTCCAATTGTATTCAGTGCCTTAGGTTTTTACAGAGTGATGGATAATTTGGCATATTCAATTCTGAAGGACTCTAGCTGTCTGGGATGATCTTTTATACCCAGTTTTATTTATCATGTTTGCAATTTCACAATTAAACAAACTTTTTTTTTTTTTTAATTTTGGACATTTATTTTCTTTCTGGAATTTTACCATTACCTACCTTTTCTAATTCACAATTTTACTAATTGATTCTCTCCTAGTTGCTTATTTTAATTTACCAAAATATAAGGAGAAGGTGAACCCGTGTCCTTATATTTTTCCTTATAGTTGGCATAGCAGGATTCCTTGTAATGTCCTAAACCAGTGAAAATAGAGTTTCAGTCTTTAAAATGTTTAACTGTTTTTTATATTCATATGTTTTGTACATATTCCTTTATAGTGATAAGAAAAGCTCTGGACTTCTTGCCATTGGAGTGGATTTTAGAAATGTAATGTCAGGTTAATTTGTTCAGGAAACGTCATGTGACCTTTTTTTTTTTATAAAAAGCTTATTTTTCACTTGAAGTACACAGCCGTCATCTATAGTTGGCAATAAGAGAGATCATTGAAAACTAAAGTTCTTTGCTCCTTGTCAAGAGTATTGCTTATACAGCCAGAAGACCTTGGCCTGACATGAATATCATGAACACAAACCTCTTCAAAGGCACCTTTAAGAACCACTTTACGTTTCCCTCGGGGAGTGAGGTCTTTAAGTTGTACCCGATGGCTCCAACCATCAGCCTGAGCCCCGTTGCTGCAGCTCTGCACAACCAGGTTTTTGTTATGTTCTTTTACATTGATATTAGAAATAGTGGTTTAATAAAAGCCCTGCTGCTGATTCAAAAGAAACATGAACCTATCCTGTGGTGCCTGCCCTTCCACCCCCCCTCTCACCCTGCTGTCTCCTTTACTCTGCAGATATCATCTCGGACCATCTCAGCGAAGAGTTTGTATAGAAATTGAAATTGCGAGCCTGGAATGTCTTGACTGCTTAAAGTTACGTGGTGGTTTTTACCCACATGTCCCCCAACTGTACGATCCATGCTTTTCTATAGAGCCTGACATATGCAGCATTTTTTTTTTGTCCGAGTCGCCTCTTCCCACGTATGATTCCATAAACATGCTGCAATAACATTTTCTTTCGGCTCTCAAACAATTTCTGGGGAAAGTCGATCCTCCCAAGAGCCAGTGATTAAAGGTGGAAGATCAAAACAGAGAAAATATTAAATTAGGTCCCCAGTAACAATGTTGACGGCCGGCACCTAATGCACAACAGATGTGGGTGCCCTTCAAGACATGCATAACTCCCAACTCCCCCCCCAAAGTTCCCCTTGAAGCTTCACAAAAATAGAAAGAAAACATCAAAGTTGACAAATACACAGTGGTCCTATGAGACTTTTTTCCACTTAGAAATCAGCTCCGCAAGAAAGGAAATGTTGCTCCTTTTCAAAGAAGTTCCCTGAAGAAGTTTTGATTGACTAATAAGAGGGCCAGTGTTTGCAGGATGGGGTTTGGTCAGGGGAATCTTTTACCTCATACGGGCTGGTTTTGGGTACTGTGATCTCCATTTCACCGCTCACCTCGTCACTCCCCACAGCACGCTGCCCTTCTCGAGTTTAAATGGAGGAGGTCACTCAAAAATTGTTAAATTGGGTGTAGAAAATAGAGCTCGGCTCCCCACTGTGCCTTTGGTATTGGTATTCCAAAACCGGCTCCTTCTCACAGTGTTTTCTTTGAAACGCGGAAAAGTGTGGCCATCAGCCAGCTCTTAAAAGTATGTTGTGTTATTAGAGGGGCTCTTCCCTGTGAAAACTTCATGTTGAAATATTTTGCTCGTGTATTTTTAAAACATTTAGTTTAATTGATATTGATCTAGTTTACTTAATATGTTATGAGTGACGGTTAAGTTTCTATCCTCAGTCTGTTAAACTTTGAAAATGTCATCAGATTAGGTCTGAGATGCTCTTAGCTACATAAGCTCATTAAAAATGGCTTTGAACATGAAATTGAAATATTCTCACCTTGAATTACACAAACTGGTTAAAGAACATGAATGAATGTGCAAATCTCAACCCGAGGACTGAACTTTGCAGTATATTGTGGGTACTTGTGATTTTATAGGCATTGTCATGCAGATTAAACCGAAGTTCATTTGGAGAGTTCATGTATATGATTGATTATTTGCTCATTTATTTGGGGCTGAACAGTTTATCTTCACATGGTGCACAGCTACTCTATCACAACAATGACATTTCTGAGTTTTCTTGGTGTAGAAAAGTAAGGTGAGTAAGCTGGATGACAATTGGCCCTTTTTTTCCAGGACTTTCTCTGAGTAAAAGCTGTTGTGAGTCAAATAAAAGTTTATTTCTGAGATGGAAAGTTTAAAAAAAAAAAAAAAAGAGTCAGATTTTTATCTCACAAGACCTCATTTTTCACAGACTATATGTAATCTATAGTTTTATGTTAAGTTTCGGATGTTATCATGTTACAAAATACTCATATGCTCACACGAAGCTGCCTAAGACAAGTCTATACTGAGTGATTTACAGGGATCGTCCTGATATGAGCTCAGTGCTGCTAAATGGTCTCTTTACCAGTTTGCCTGATCTGTTTTTCCACGTCAAATTGAATTTTGAGGCATCAGACCTGAGCCAAACCCTGGTTTACAGACGGGTGCTCAGTTTTTAAACAGGAGCTGAACTCTGTACCTGTTTAACTAGAAGAAACATGGCACGCTCAGAGGATGAAGGTTTAGATATTTGCATATTAATAAGTCGTGTAGAGACGTCCCGGCTGGGGACACGCTCTGAAAGAATATCGGAAGGTTTGCAATTTGACATTATTTGAGCCCATGTGTACCAACATATTTTTCAAAGATGTTGGTTATTATGATTTCCAGTCACAGAAACATTACTAAATCAAATGACAGCCGGCAGCATACTTGTCTGAGTCGCAACAGATTTGTCGTCTTCTCCTGCAGCAAACGGTGGCTGCAGAAGAGACTGCAGTGCTATTTGTTCCGGATTATGATGTTGAAATAACTTCTTTTATTATGATGCTGAAAAAACTAGGTGAAACTAAAGCAAATGCTTCTGTTTATGCAACAGTTAATGAATTGTTTGGTATTTTCATCTTTGGTTACTATTTATCTTAAGTTTGTAAACATATTTTGAAGTAAAGTTCAGCAAGAGTTTGTTTTATCTGCATTTAATTAGATTTAAGCTCGTACTGCTGTCATCCAGACATTCCTCAGTTTGTGTGGCTTTATTTATATCATTAGATTGTTTCTTCGTTTTTTCTTTCTTTTTTTTTTTTTTGAGGAGTGTTTGTGGTTTATGTCTCTATATAAGTGAAGAGAGAAAGGATGGTTTTTCCTTTAGATGCAGGGGATATTTAGTCAGACTGCTGCCACGGCCTCCTCTGCCTCCTGTTGTGGAAATCAAATATTCTCCTTTGTGTCCTCCCGTCTCTGTTGTTGTTATATTACCTTGTATCGGTTGTTTTGGTGCTCGTATGAAGCAGTTGTCGGTGTTTGAACCATGTAAAAACTTATTTCTCCCGCTCTTGACAGTAATATTCTGCACACAATTTTGTATTTTGCTCCTTGGAAGAGGAAGCGTGTCTAGATTGGAGGAGTGCTGTCAGGGCATTTAAGTTGCTTTACATTGCAGTAATACAAGCAGCAAGCTGTTGAATCGGAGTAAGAGCTATCTAAATGTAAACAATGAGTTGAAGTAGCGTTGAGGTTATTGCTCACGAGACCTCAGAAAACCATACCGACTATTTAAAAATCCTTAGCAAGAATCACAGCTTGTACCTTGTAACGTTCACTAAATAACTGCAATACAATCTGTGATACAGACCAAATTTAAACCAGTAACTATATATATATATATATATATATATATATATGTATGTAACTAGCTGCCAGTTATGCCTGCTCTTTTTGACAGAAGTTGTCTATATTTTGCCTATAACATATACCACTGGAACAACTTTGGCACAAGCCTTTTTCCCCTAAAGTGTTCTCTTTATTTAATCTTGACTCGTCAGTTGTTGTTTTTTTCCCCCGTCCATCCGTCCGTCCGTCACTCATTCATTCATATTTTATCCTGTGGTGTCCACGTCTTTCATTGCTTGAATGCGACAGGCCCAACCTTTACATCTGTTTCACATGAAATATATTGAGTTTCCATTGAAATGCGTCCAAAACTGTCCATGAGACCTTTCCTCGGTGGTGATGTCACCAACTTGGTCCATCTCACCGAGGTCCAGCAGGATACTTAACAGGCCGTGACGGACAAAGAGGAATTGGCTTTTTAAGAAGTTTCTGTCAGTTATGAATGCTGAAAAGATGGGACAGCACAGTGGCAGAACTGTGGTTGTTTCAGGTTAGTGCTCTCTGCAACATACACTGTGTCTGCTGATGTTCCCACAGTGTTTCAAATCCTTGACCTATGAGTCAGACACCCCTCTGCATTAGAACGTGAAGTTGGCTTTTCTTTTCTTTCTTTTTTCCATGCATGTCCTGATCTGAGAGATCAAACGTAGAACAAGACAAGTGGCATTTACCACATCTAAATTAATTATGCACTGAAAACAATAACAACTTTACAACATGCCAAAGAGGGTCAAATACTCAGTTTTCATAAATCTTCCCAGAACCTTTGTTTAATTGCTTTAGTTTGTTTAGAGTTGACTAAAGCGTTTTAACTGAATAGACATGAGAAGAAGAACTCAGCCCATTAGCGAGTCAGACATAAACATGATAATAAAGTCAACATGTGGCACAGTCTTCTCCGCTGAAGCTTCCTCCCTGTATCGGGCCGGCATATTTAAACCCAGAACAGCACGGCGTCAGTATGGATAGCCCACGGTCAGGACACACAGTCAGGGACTTAAACCAAAGCGGTGCAGTCATCATCGAACTCTGTCAGTTACCTAGATTTAACAAAACAAAGAGCCATCCAAGCTCTTTAGAAATCTGCTAGCTAAGCCTTTTCTCTTTTCTTCCTCATAATAATCCCCCCTGATGGTTTGTTTGGGCTCAGTCAGGGCTGGAGGGAAGCAGGGGGAAGGAGAAAGTGAGGAGGTAAAGTGGGGGTCTTTGATGATGACGAGATTAGATATAGCCCGGCAGACTGTCTCCTCCTGCCTCCTCTGCAAGCTTTGCCTCACACACACACACACACACACCTATGGCGGCTGCACAAATACTCGCACATACGCTTACACGTACTTACGTGCACACATATATGGTGAGCCGCATGCACAAGGCCACCCCCTTCCTCATTGTTGAGGAATTACTTGCTCTTTAAGGTCTTAAGTTACAGGAGCAATTGATCCCTCTGACCCCCTGCAAACCCTTGAGGTTGTGCTGGGAATCTGAGCTCCAATGTATACACACAGGAGGCAGCTCAACCCCCAGAGCAGCAGTCCCGACACTCCTCACAACGCACTGAACACACACTCTTCTGCGCTGACTTGTTTTCTGATTCAGCACATTCAAATGCTGAGGACTTAGCACTGCCTGCTGGTGAAAAAGATGCACTACCATGACTTGATATTTGTTGTCAAATATAGTCTGTACATAAAGTAAAAGCTGGAGCCAAGGGCTGATTGCAAGCAGAAAGCATAGTTTATGGTAACAGATGAATTAGTCGTGTCATGAAAGAGTTTGTATTTTCCATCTTGTGGCAGGCCAAGATCATTACTGAAAATCAAAAATGTGCTTCCATTGTGGCTTTCTTCATAAATAACCCTTCTCCCACAAGAGCTGGTTCTTCTGAAATAAGTGGAGATCATGTCATGACAATCTTGTAATCGTGCTACCGTGACACGAGAAGGCCCGGCCTAAGCGGAGGTCCTTTCATGTCGCGTTGCAAAAAAGATGCTGCACGAATATATTCACAGACACTCCAAAGTGTCGAGAAGTGTTATTGTCCCAATCCAGAGATAGAAATCAGACAGTCTGCGCACCATTCAGATAATTTATTACATTTGATATCTGAATTTAATTGAATTTCAGGTGACTCATTTGTGTAGCTCCAGATTTCCAGATGTGTGATGTAACGTTTCTGTGAACTTGTTCCAACCCAAATCATCTCTACAGACTATAAATCCCAAAGCACGAGTTCAACTGTTTTGATGCCGTCAGCCTTGGTTGTTGGAAAGATATCTCCAGCTTTTCTTATTCACAGAGAAAAGCTACATAGTTAACAATGTTTTCAGTGGCTTTGAACCACAAGCAGGCTCTGTTCTCCTTGTGTCTCCCTCTAAGTTCAATTGCACCGAACCACAATTAACTCTTGACCTCAAATAATCGTATTATTACAAGGGTCGGCTCGCCTTAGCCACCCTTGCCTGTGTTAGTATGTCCCCCACAGCAGTGACATACATCATTCAGTTGTGTGTCTAAGCAGATGGATAATTATAGGTTTTTAAAAAGACGATTAGCTCTGTTTATCTCGTGGAAACAAAAAAAGCTTTATTAATTGAATAAGAAGGTTTTCTTTTCATTTATTTACTTCAGTGAAAGTAAAACTGCCTCGAGTCACCACGACACGATGAATTAAAGTTTGGAGACATTATTAGACTGCCGGTGCCAGGTTACTTCTTACAGCCAAGGCAATTTGATAATTGAGGTTGTTAGAGTGAAAAGGCTGAAGGCTGAGGACAGCGTCGTAATGCTACCCAAATAATCCCCCACGCTCCGTGACAGTCAAACTCATTGTGTCATTTTTCAATCCGCAGCTTGTCTGAGTTCTGTCGTCTTGTGGATCCAACAGAGACTGCTGTGTGCGCGTTCACACCCAGCCGAACGCTGCCAGCAGAACTCTGTGGACAGGGAAGCAATTTGGTCTTTTTTTTTTTTTCTTTAAATTTTTTTTTTTTATATCTAACCAAATTACGACAGCAAATATTGGGCCGAACAAAGTTTCCTCTGGTTTGCTTGTGCACACACACACACGTAAACGTTGACATTTTTTTCTGTGATAAATAGTAACGGATCGTAAATTCTGAGCTTATTGGAGATTGCTCAGTAGGAAGCGGCTCGTGGTTTTATTTACGAGAACCGTTTCTTGAGGAAATTGCTTGTTTGAATTCTGTACGTCTGGGAGTTGCTAAATTGTCGGTAAATATTAAGAATATACAGAGACGAGGCGGGATTTGGTCCCCTGTCGCATCCTGTGCGTATTTAATGATGCGTTTGCCCTGGCTCTGTCCCAGTGTGGTCGGGACAAAATTGCTCCCTTCTCTTTTAAACCCTTTCTTAAACTGTATGTGTAAAAGGGATTAAGGGATATTAACAAACATCTTCTCGCTTTATCTTGGCAGATCACGAACATCACCAAGCTCAAAGACTTTCTGCTGCAACACCGAAAAGATTACGTGAGCGCCGGAAGGTGAGCCTCCCAAACAGTCGCAGTCATCCACAACAGTAAGCAACAGAAAGGCTGATGATGGGATGGACACGAGTCGAAGAAGCACGGGAGTCTGGATTATTATGTGGAATGTGTGTGTGTGTGTCTGTGTGTGTGTGTGTGTGTGTGTGTGTGTGTGTGTGTGTGTGTGTGTGTGTGTGCGCTGCAGGAGCTGGCGGCTGGCACGAGGTCAGCAGCGAGTAGGGTGGTCTGTTAAATCAGGCTCCAGTCTAATTGTCTGGAATAATTGAGCTGCAACCAAGTGTAGAACAAATCACGCCCAGGGACTAATCCAGGCCTTCCTTTGCTTGAGGGCTCTGTGTGTTCTGTAGGTGTGGGTGTGTAGAGAAGCCTGTAGTTTGTAAGATTTGTTGATAAATCTTCAACGGAGCATGTTAAGAAAATATAAGAGGGGTCAGCGGCTGGAGTTCAGTAGAAATTAGTGGTGGGGAAAACCCAGAGGTATGTGTGCCTGAACGTCCAACCTTCAGCTGTTTCTTTGTTGAAATATTTCCATAGCTTCTTTTCTCTAAAAGATTAGCGGTGGATTAGATTCAAACTAAATGAGTGAAGCTGACGATCGTTTCGGTTTCAGCTCGGTAAAGACCGGCTGAGCTAAAAGTGAAACTAAAACAAAAACATAATGGCTTTCAGGTTTCCTAAAATCACTTTGGTATACATTAATTCAACCGTTTTCACCCTCCTCTCTCATCAAATGATGTTAGGACTTAACATTATTTTCCACTTTTTCATTTACAGTGTGGAGCCCAACATACTCTCACTGTCCGCTAAACTTTCACACACTTCCAGGTGTTTTCCTGTAACAAATGACAGTCCAGATCGGTTTTGCATTATTTGGTGGCCATTGATGTGGCGTTCAACATAACGTGGGTCAGTGAGGCGTGCAGTACAGCAAGTCGTGCTGATGATACATTTTTAGAGCCCCCTCTGCTGGGTCTGAAAGTATATTGCTGCAAACTGTCTACTTTGGTCGTCCTCAGCCTTCTGCAGAGCTTTGAGACCTGACTCAATCATTTGAATCATGTGTGCTGGAGCAGGGAAACATGTGAAACATGCAGGGCGGTGCGCCTTGAGGACCAGGATTGGAAAACGCTGGCTTAGAGTGTGGGTTTTAAGTCTAACAGAGCATAAAAACAGTTTCAGTGTTGACTTTTTTTCCTCAGCTTCAAGCAAACATTGAATCAACATGATCTATTGGATTATTGAAAAAAGAGTAATAAACGTAGAAAATAATACCACTTTTAGAGCATCGTATATTAGTGCATTTAAACTGCTTCATGTTTAATGATGAGATCTTTGATATTTTTATCTTATTTACTAGCATTTTTATGAAGGTGTTTCTTTTTATTTTCCACAGGCCTGTGAAAAGGTTGTTAGTAATGTTGGATCATCAGTCTGATTTTTGTGCATTCATGTTCGATAGTTAGGAGACCTGAGCAGGATTTCTTTCCTGCCTTCTGCTCAGTTCATGATGACCTGTGTACGACCCTCGAGCTCTGTTTTTATTTTATTTAATGGAGCCTGTCATTAAGAGTATTTAGCGCGGAGTGGATTTTTCATGGTAATGTAATTTGTGGTTTAAAAATATTCCAACCCGCTTTGTGTCCTTTATGGTCTTGTGTGTTTTACAGTCTCCTTTCGTCAGATCTTACCCGCATGACAGACAGCGAACGAGACCAGATCGACCAGGATGCTCAGATCTTCATGAGGACCTGCTCTGAAGCCATCAAGCAGCTACGCAATGAAGGTGTGTGTCCATATGTGCAACACATGGGCTCAAATAATGTCAAAATAATAACACAAAGAGATGGCTTGTACTGTTTTATATGCAGCGCATTTTCAAAGTTAAAGCTCACATTTTTTTGTTGCTTTTTGCCACTAACAAAAAAATCTCTGTTTTTAACAAGTGAACGTTCCATTTTTGTCACCACAGTGGAGAAGCAGACGGCATCAGTTCAGATTCGGGAGCACAGGGTGGCAGTTCTGGACCTCATTGAAATGTATCTTAAAGGTGAGTTTTAGTAAGAAATGAGTGTGCAGACTGGACCGTGTCAGTTCCTCTGTTGGCTTTATTAACTGTCTCCACAGGTGTTCATTATAACCTCTGTTTAAGCACACAGAGCTGCGTGGCCATACCATGTTAATAGTCTTTGATTGGTTTTCAGGAGTGTGTAAGCTGTACTCTGAACAGAGAGCAATTAGAGTCAAGAGGATGGTGGACAAGAAGAGACTGTGAGTATTTCCATATCATATTCGCACGGTGTCACCCACATTCACCTTGTGGTTGTTTTGAAACAGTTGAAAACTCCTTTTGATCCGTGAAAAACGCTGTGCTCGGTGGTTTCAGATCAAGACTGGCACCAGAACACCCCAGTCGAGTGGAGAAAACGGTGAAGGCAGAGCCCACAGAGGAGAAAACCGTTAAGGAGGAGAGTTCTGGTAAGTGGGATCTCTGAGTAACCGGGCTTTGTTTCCGTGACAACACAAAGACTGGTATGAGCCGACCTGCTGTGTTATATTAGCACACTGCTGACAAGTGACTTATGTCCAGCTGGTTTGGTCATTTTATGTATTTCATTTTATTCTTTTATTCAAGCCTGTAATTGGCTCTTTATTTTGCATGCAATGTTGGCTAAATCGCGACCAACAACTTTTTCCCCTGAGAATTTAGTGTTTAAAGTGTTTAAAGGCTTTCTTTACCCTGAAAGTCTCTGTCTGGATCACACCAAGACGATTAAATTGTTTTCTTCCAACCATTTTGTCTGCATGTTTCATACGTTATTCCAGCTTCACTATGCCAAATATGTTGGCAAAGCACTCGTGAAAACTCTTTGGAGCTTATTAAATACACTGAAAACACTCGAAGCCTTTTTTAGAACCTCTTAATTGGGGTCACATTTCTTAAAACTACGCAAACTGCTGCTGCTTTTAGGTGCAGTGTTGTGAATGAAACTTTTCTAATTGGTCTCTCTTCCCCCTGACAGAGAAGAGTGTGTCGGAAGTCCAGGACAACTCCGTCAACCTGTGGGAGGAGGGCAAAGTGGAGGACGAGCTCTCCCCTGAGGAGATCCAGATGGTGTGCAGCCTCAGAGATAATTATGTTATACAGTGTACAAAATGTTTAAATCCGCATGATTCGTGTTGCAACAGTTAAGTATGTAGTGTAAGTAAGTAGTGTTTAGATGTTGCAAACCAAAGCCATATGATGGTTTTGCAACATAGACAGATAATGCAGCATAGTCAGAATTTCAGTTACACTGAATTAAAGTTGAATATCACAGTGCACTATGCCACACTAATTAGGAGGTTAAATTTCTGTTTGTTTGTGTTTTGTTTTTTTTAGTTTGAGCAAGAAAACCAGAGACTGGTCAGTGAGATGAGCAGCCTGGTGGATGAAGTGAGGTGAGCCTGTTCTAGACACAATGACTGCTGTCAGAAAAGCAAAGTTTAGAGTAAAATGCATAGTCCTGGTGATTGATTGAAATGGTGGGTGTGCCAACGCAACAACTTGTGTTAAATTCCAGACCCCAGAACAGGAATGTTTGCAGATGACCTGTAACTGTAGTAGCCAGAGATATTTTTTTCCAGCTCAAATAGAACCACCGCTAAGGTCCCGAAGTGAAAATCCCTGAACACCAGAACTACCTTAATGATGCTCATGTCATCTGGGAGGAGTGAATGTATGAATGGAAGCCTTTTAATGAGATGTTTCAGGCTTGCTTTTTGCACTCGCCAGACAAATCGAGGGGAAGGTGGTGGAGATTTCGCGCCTTCAGGAGATCTTTGCTGAAAAAGTCCTGCAACAAGTGAGCTAAGCCTGTTCTCTGTCGTTCACCCCGTCATTCATTGATTTTGCTTTGAGAAGAGTTTGTACATAAACTGATCGACCGTCTCGCCTGTTGACAGGAAACCGATATAGACAATATTCACCAGCTGGTTGTTGGTGCAACAGAGAACGTCAAAGAAGGCAATGAAGACATACGAGAGGTAAGTTTGCTAAATGACATCTTCAGTTTGTGTTGGCTGATGTTTTTGATTTTTTTTTTTTTAAACACTTCCTCTGTACTGTGCTTTCTTTTACAAGGCAATCAAAAACAACGCCGGCTTCAGAGTATGGATCCTCTTCTTCCTCGTTATGTGTTCTTTCTCTCTCCTCTTCCTGGACTGGTATGACAGCTAAAGCAACTGCAGCAATGGACTGTACAGCAGCAAGCCAGCTGAAACTGGTACATACTGGTTATCTCATGAAGAAGCGATGACAACACTGAGACTGAATGAACAGTTTACACTGCTGGACTTGTTGGACAACTTGTTCTTCATGAAGATTGTGTCTATAAGGCAGACTGTTCGTCCCTGATGATGGTCTGTTGTGTCTGTCCAATGCTTTCAGGGTAGCTTTGATGTTTGATTGCACTTCTGTGGATGAAAGCTTTTACGTGGAGCCATGTATCAAGTTTTTACAGTTTGTCCAGTGGATGGACAGACAGTCTCTCTCCAACATTTGAGACTGATAACGGTTTGACTGACAGCAGCTGTTTTTGTGAAACAGGCTTTATTGCACTACAAGATTCTGCATCTTACCATAACGTAATTATTCTTTCAGATTAAAAAGAAATACTTTTTAGGTCTATGAAAGCGGAGCTGTGCAGAAACGCCAATTTCCCTCCAATTAAACCAATACTCATGTCATGGTTTATCTCAGTCTTCTTCTAATCCATTAATTAGGATTAACCTAGATTTCTGTGAAAGCACTTAAGTGCTTTTTTTTTTTTAATTCCTTGATCTGAACTCAACGGAATTGTTCGCCATAGTTATTTCAGCAGCACTGAAAAGACGTCCTCTGAATAATTAATAAAAAATTTCTCACATCTTAACATATGTTTGAAATGTGGGCACTTTATTTAAGTTCTTCGTTTCACATTTTTACATAGCAAATGCACTTCAAATGGTAATAATTACATTGTTTGAAAAAGGTACATTTGTGACAGTTCAAGTAAATGTAAAATACAGGAAAAAAAAGAAAAAAAACCGCAACATGACAAGCAACTACTGTCAGATTGTTCCATTACATCAGCCTAACTCTAGTGTCTGTGATGACTGCCATCAGCCGTATGTGGTGACGTTCATGGATGCAAAGCGTTGCACAATACAGTGTCTTAACTAGCAAAAAACATTCAATACAGTAGCATAAAAGTTATGCTGTGAAAAGTACATTAAAAGTCTTGTGTAGCCAGAAAAGAAAAGCAAATGGTGTTCACAAAAAGCTGAAATGATAAAAACAATCATTTATAAGTTAGTATTGGCTGTCTCAAAACAACATTTAAAATTTTTTTTTTTTTTTGTTCGCTGGTACATTTCCTCCAGGTCGAGCCTCAACTTTTTACATTAATGACAAAACGTTTCGGCACAGATGAACTCGGTATTTAAGTAGCAAATATGCTGCCGACTTCTCCCTCTTCGTGAAAATTTACTACCTGATATCAAGAGGCCTGACATGCTTCATCAGTACTCAAAGAAAGAAAGATTCAATGCAAACCGATTGCTATTAGAGTCATGCGTGCATGTGCAGTAAAACAGGCGACGCAGACACGAGATGGCTCACAGTCAATTCACAATCTGAGTACTAAAGTGAGTTCTGTTACATGTGGATGTACAAAGTGTGTGTGTGTGTGTGTGTGTGTGTGTGTGTGTGTTTCTGTGGCTTTTTCTACACGTTTGCCACTCTGTTTTATCATGTAAATAAATAACAACATATGCTATTCAAACAAATCAGGAATCCACCAAACAAAGCCCCACCATGCAGAGAACATATTCAACACTTCCGCAGATTTCCAGCTACTGTACACATCGGTTGACCGAACTACATCAACAAGGCAGCATAGCACCTCAGGCAAGAGAAGTTGATTTTTCACCCACAAGAAGCCACGGGACTCTGAGGTTTGCTTGAATGGCACAACCATATTATTTATTTTTCTGCAGCAGGGGAGGCCACAAAGTGATCCCTGGGTCGGTTAAGCCAGTTTCTGGGAAGTCTCCGTCTCTTGCTGGGTTACCTTCTCCTCAGACATGATGGTCATCCATGGCGATACCGACCGAGTGATGGTCTGCTTGGCTATGTTGTAATGGTTGATGAGGGTAAAGAGACGCCCACGGCCCCCAGGGCCCTGAGGGGGGTAGCTGCCATACAGCCCAGCAGGCATGCAGCGACCTTGCTGCTCCAAAGAGAGGGAGAGAGATGATAAAACACAACAGTGATAAGTCATCCAATCTGCACAATGGCTAAGTGAAATGAAAAGAAAATTACACAAAGAGAGACAAGACAATGACTCAGAAAACTATAATAAATCTGTATGAGACAAGCTGGGAATCAGTTCCATTAAAAAAAGAAAGAAATGACAAAGAGATTAAGTTTAAAGGCTCAGAACAAGCCAAACCTCATTATCTGATTTATGCAACCACCAGAGCATATGAATTAGTTTCATAAACAGTAAACGATTTAATATTACGGTTACATTGGACCCTGTGCTGTGGAATGAAATAATACTGAAAAGCTCAGATGAAATGTTGTATTTGTCAAACAGGAGCAAAACAAAGTCTGCTGCCTTCGTAATGCTTGTTATATTAACCAACTGCTCCGCATATTGACTTTGTTTTTTTTCTTAAATAATTCAATTTAACACATTTTTAGTTGAAAGATTGTGTGATCTTTCTTAAACTGACGGATAAAAGTATTGCAGAAAGTATCAACTTCAAGTGATGCCATCAAATAGAAAATCAGCGAAGTAAAGATCTGATCAGCTAGCAAATGTAATCCATGTTTGACATTTAACGGGTACATTTAAGAGAAAGTAAATACTGAAATTAAATTGAAATCTTTGGCAGTGGGGGGAAATCCGAAAAATGTATCTCCTTGTAACAGTGTAATATTACCACCATTATGGCAAACCGGAAGCAAACAACAAATGTTTACTAGGATAAGGTTTTAATGCCATCTTTACACGATGTTCAGACTTGGACATCAAACAGCGCCACGAACCAAAGACGCTCATCAGTGTTTACCGTGTAAATGAAGCTGTCGGGACAAGGCTGCTCGTACTGGTAGACCTTGTAGACAACCAGGAACACCACACACACCAGGAAAGCCAGGGCACAGATCACCAGCAGGGTCACCTGAAGAAGACAACAGCTTCCACATCAGTAGAAGAACTTCTCAGTGGCTCAGTTAGAGGACAGCAACAATGAGCTATACCGGGAACAAATGAAAGGAAGGATGTGTGCAGATTGGATCAAAAGATTTTCTTTGGTTTATCATCCAGTGGCCCACACTCTTATACGGTTGTGAAAATACTAGAATTACTTCATGTTAATGCTGCTTTATGTGCTATTAAGAGCTTTGCATTTACCCATTCAGACACATTCATTCTGGGCTTCTTATTCTGTACATACAGCCTTTTTTCTCCATCACACTTCAGGGACAGTTCTGAGATCTGTGTTTTTCCCAAAGGCACATCCCCATGTGGAGGTGAATCGTGGAATCACTTATCGTGAGGTGAATTTTAAAATGTCAGTTAGTTTTGATTTTATTGGACAGTCAACATGTAGAATTGCTTAATTATTGAGAATTAAGCCATTTTCAAACTTTTGTCTTTGTGTTTCAAACTTCTTGAGATATTCTCTTTAAATGCAGACCACATCTCAGAGCATTCACTTTGCACACTTGTATATATATCTTGTCATTAGCCGCATTGACTTAAATTGCTCAATCTATAGGGTTAAGACTGGTTTTATCCAAAATATTTAGAAATTACTGGATATGGTTGGCATATTACAGCAAATCCTTTTTTTTTAAAGATATTGACTTTCCAAACTTGGAAAAAAAAAAACAACCCACACATTCTGGAGAGCTACATTTTTAGCAGCGTGTTCTGAGCATTTTGTTGATGTTTGATCTAAAGACAATGTTGGACTGTTGTGTTCATTTTCATTTCAAGCAGACAAAAACTCCCCAGTTTTATACACGTTATGCGATTGCCTGAAGTTGTGAGAAGGAGTGTGGTAAACCTGCTCAGTGCTACTGTGTGGTGAAAGCAGTACCACTTAAAGCCATATTATTGCTTCTTGATAGTAAAGGTCAAACAAAAACGCAAGGCTGCGGTGCTGATGAACAAAAGAATGAGAGGCACAGAAACACTCGAAAATAATTAAAACAGTTAGAGCAGCCAGTCCGGCCAACAGAATTTTCTGCATTTAGCAGCTCAACCGTTAAACTGCTTGTGTGACCATCTGTGCATTTGAGCTCTCACCTCTCAGGGGAGTTATGTAACAGCTACTGGTGTTTCTGAATAACTGGAGAAGGATAATATGAAAGATGGGAGAATTTTTCCCATTATCTCCTAAGGTGTGATCATGTTCTTTTTATTCGATGATGTAAATTGAATAGACTATTCTTTGGTTGTGTATATTTATAGAATTTGGGTACTTTGAAGTAATATAATAGATCATTTCATATTTGTGATTGCACATTTACAACTGTTGCCCAGTGTGTTTGGCTGAGGTTTGATAAAAGCCGTGTTTACCAACATGAATAATCTGTCTGGTTGAATCCTGCGGTAACACAGCAAAACAGACGGCATAACAAGTGCAAAGCAAAGCAACAGGAGCTTATGAAAGAGACTATCTGCGATGAAAGACCTGTCTGAAGCATTTCAAAGCACAGAAGCTGTATTCTGAGACGTTGATGGGCCTTTTTACCTTTCAGATATCTGAGAATTATAGCTCCATAAAGGAGGCCTCACAGAAGCACTGTCATCTGTTGATTTTTTACATAGAGGGAGAAGATTGCAGTCTGCATACAAAACACAAATTCAACTGTATAAAAAAGGAAGTGTCTAATACATGGAGGTCAGTCACCCAGCTAAGACTGTGTTTTGATGGTTTCCTTGACAAAACCATGTTTTAGTCATTTGAGAGGTGGAGACAGTGTAACACATCTGCTGGTCAGTGGGGTGTTAGGGAAGGCGGGAGAGATGCGGCTGTGTGGAGGCCATCGCCATGGCAGCAACTGAGAGTTTCAGGGCGGGGTTAAGTGTATCACTATACATCATGTCTTCCTGTGTGTCCTGCCAGAAGCCACAGACTATATAACTTAAACTAGAGAGGGAATATCATGATTGAGACAAATGTCCTGGGTTGCTGTCTGCTCTCCAGCATATGCAGGCGTGGGAGTGTGAGAGATATTGGAAATGGGATATGAAACACATCATTCTTACTTTGAGTCGCTCAGATACACCTTCAATGATGCTTATTGAGAACTCTGCAATTTTGGGAGATCGTAGCTTTCCCTTCTTGCTCTCACCATCATAATCTGCCTTTGTCTTCACCACCACCTGGTAGAAAGATAAGACACTTCATGAGAAAAAAGATGCCTCAGTGAGCAAAACTATATGATTTTTTTACATTTCTCTAAATATATACACAATGGTTATCCCCTATAAATTGATGAATTTTCCTCAACTGGACCAACTGAAAGCAGTGGGGAGACCTTATTAAACACACTAGGCTCAGTTTGACTCATAAAATGAACGGAAACGCATTAAATCAGAGATCTTACCTTATCTGGTGGGGGGAACTGCAGCTGACTGGCATCTAATGGTGTTATGAGAGGGATGGTGTCAAACCCGTCCTCAGAAACCACCTTCCCGTTGTTCTTCTCGGTGAAATTATTCCCCAGTTTAACCATTTTCCCTGCACGGAAAGGGTGTAAACATGCTCTCATTGTTCATGAACGTCAGACTTTATCTACAATCGTGTTCATGTGTTATTACAGATATAATTCGGGGAAACATTCGCGTTCAATTGCGCCTTTTTACGCATGAAAACAGCAGCACAAAGCCAGCAAAAATGTGAGGCGCTTTGAGGGCCACGGGAAAGCCTGGAAACGACAAAAGCGCAGGAGAGGACGCGCAAGGCTTCGACATAATGGGACCGATGCATCACCGTAAAAAATGAAAAGATGGCTCATAGCATCAAAACACTTACCAGCTCAGCAGAGTCGCGTTTTCAATTCGCGTTCTTCCGTCGTGTGGATTTTATTGTTCCAGCTTTGTTGAGTGTGTTCTTTTTAAGGTGTGACGCAGCCGATTTGCGAGGAGCTGGTGCACAATATGGCCAGCTGGATTTGTGCGTCGCGCTGCCCCCAGAGCTGGATGCTGCTGCTGGCGTCTGGCTGCACTGCAAGTGGTGTGACGTCCTCATCACATCCATCACACACACACACACACATGCTGCAATCAGTGAACCAGCTGGAGCCCATCATGTGCAAACGTTTTGAGCAGCAGTTATAGTTTGCTAAATGTTATTTCATCAAGTTATTCTGGAATCCTGGTGCTTTAATGTGCAAATATAAAGCACTTCGTGTAGGCAACATGAATATGTGTTGCGTGGACGTAATCAGCATTGCCTCTACAAAATAACTCTCTTCATCATCTTTACATTTATGATGTGCGCTGGAACAGATTTTGTGGAAGACAGGGGGATTTTATACAAAGACTAGCCCGTGAAAATAGGTTAAACGTTAGTTAATTGTGATATCAAAAGGCACTGGATTTGTGTTTAGCCAACTGTTATGAAAGCATTTATAATTGATATATTCATGAAAGCGAAATAGGTGTAAGGGGTCCAGAAAATCTGCAGCTCCTCGGGCTTTACTGAGCTGCAGTGACTCTCTGCTTACTGCTTGGTTGTCCAGTTCACAGCTCCATTTCACCTTCATCTCATTTTCTACCAAAGCAGGCGGTTGTTGCTGTGATCAGCTTTAAAGGTGATGATTTGTGAATGTTCACAGCTTGTTTCTGCTGCCCCTAAGTGGCCAGAGAACAGCTTATTGCATGTTTAGTAGTATCTCTTTCAGTAAAAGGCTTCATCCTGTCCAGATGGAAAGACCTCCCTGTTCCTTTTTAAAGTTTCTTTTATATTGATATGGAGCTTATGAATTATTTTTCTTATGAGTTTTTTAATGTCCTCCAACAGTTACTTTACGTGACTCACCAGGAGGAGGATAAACAAGCTGATTAAGTAACAACACACTAGCTATTCCAAAAGTAAGCTAAAGTGTGCTAAGGAACAAAATATCATATTGGACTTCATCCACTGGGTCTCCCTATTATGTGCCGAGAGATGTCGAACCAAAGCGTGTGGCTGCATGTTATCCAACTGCTTGTTGCCAGGTTACAGGGTGACTAAAAGGGAGTTGGGGGAAGATGCATAAAAGATCAAATCAAACGTGTTCATTGTGAAAATGAATAGTTAAAAAGAAGCAGCCTAAGAAAAAATGCTAATGATCTCATCACATATTGAGCCACCGCGCTGAGAATTTGGCCTACTGGCTACAGCAGCTGCTGAGACACATGAACCAGATTCCCTTCGGGATGACAGTTTGTGATGAGTCAAGTCATTAGCTATCACATCTCCCTCTGAGACCTGAGCAGTGAAATCATTCATTCCTGGAAACATACAATGTATAAGATGACTCCACTGTGGTGCAGCATGATAGCTGGTGTTAAATATTCCTTGTCCTTCTGCAAGTAAAACGGTATCTGAATTAGATGTAAATGACTGTTAGACTGATGGTGGATTAAAATGAGAAAAATATTTTCATTTAAGTGACAGACATTTAGAGGTCTTAGTGTGACAGTCAGACATAATGTCGCCAGATATGCCCAGATTCAGTGTTATTACTCACCAACAAGAGATACATTATCAGAAAAGTGTCCCTGTGTTTTCTTTTAGTCTTTAAGTATTTTTCACATCGATATCTTCAGTTATATAAATGACAGAGGCCTGCCAGTGCATTATCCAGTGTAGTTGGACCTTACATGACTTTCAGTCTCCGCAGAAATTTTTTATTTTGTCTAGGCCTCAGAACGCTGCAATACTTGTATGGTGTAGTTGTAATATCAAGGAGCTACTGTGAATGCTGATTCATTAGTAAAGCTTTGACTGGCAGAAACAGGCAAGGCTAGCCATAGCATGATATTGAACATTTGTCATCATGAATAATGAAAGCAAGCTGTTATTTATTTACAAAACAAGTACAGAGCTGTGTAGCAGGGTTTTCTGCTGCAGTTGCATGAGAGAAAACAGTAGAGGGAGACACCAGCTCACAAGCTTGCTGGTGTTCATGTTGAACGCAGTCTGATGATTGGCTGGTGTTTGATTGTATCAGCTGTACTGCCTGATCATGCATACCCTAAATAATCTAACCACCAACCAGAGGACCATGAACCTACCACTTCATCCTGATTTCTGATCCAAGCTGGTATCGACCCTAATGATGCTTTTAATGGTATCACGTGAGTAATCATGACCTCAATGGCTTCAGTAAAACTATGAAATTCTGGTGTTAAGCCTTGTTGTCTTTAAACAGGTTGAGCACAGAGCAGGATAGGAGCAACAACTGTTAAATATCAAGTGAGCAAATGTTTCCTTCTGAATTTTTCTTCATCTTTTAATCAAATAAATTGTTATTTTTAATGTAGAGTTATGCCCTACTATTATCATTTTTACATTAGGAAAAACATTTAAGTGTTACAATTAGACTACGACAAACATTAAACAGTTAATCGGTGTACCTATTTTGAAATAATGTGCTGTCATATACTGATAAAGGGATTTTTAGAGATTCAAAAAGTACTCAAATGTATTTATTGATATCGTCTTGCATTATTAATATGAATCTTCAGAATAACTGCCTCTGAACTGCACTGGAGAGTAAAGACTCGGCCTTATATGGCAGTGGACTGCTGTGCCTTTAAAACCCACTCTGTTCTTGGCACTCTGCCCAGAAAGTTTATTTCCCATTTCCCATCCAGCCACATGGACTGTGCTCCGCCACGCAGAAAGAACAAGAATTTTCCCCCTGAGAGCGGCAACTCCAACAGCAGCCTGAACACAGGATCTCTGTCTTTAACTAAAGAGCCCTGCTTCCACTGTTGTGAACCTACCCGCAGACTTGTCACTGCCTGCCGGTCCTCGGAGAAGCGAGGTATGATTTACACTCAGTGTGACAGCTTTCAGGTGCTCCGTTATTTGCATCATGGCATGGTTTGAGTACATTGTGCGTTTGCTTTTGATAACTGTGTGTTTTCTGGTATTGATCTGCTGACTTTTGAACAGTGTGTCAGACGGCTCATTGAATTGTGCTGTGTCTGGTTTAAAGGTTCTGCTGCCATGTGAGAGGCATTGTCCTTTGAAAACAAAGCCTCTTTTCACAAATCTATAATTCCCCTCACTAGTCAAGCCAGCAGTATGTGTTTTTTCTGATGTTGGTCATAAAGTACTTTTGCTTTTGAAATACTTCTTTTGTGAAGACTTACTGCAAAAGTGAAAGTTTGCACACGTTGTTTTTGTTCTTGAGGGAGAATTAGTCACAAAGATTTGAATGGAGGGATTGTGGGCAAGAACAATAAGATTAAGACTGAAACACTTGAGTTTGTTTAAGTTCTCATAGCCGGCAGTGGTGAGCATGCTGTATAAACACAGATTTACACACAGAAGCCGACGCTGGCTGAATGAACAGACCATGGCACAGGATCCACCATGTTATTGTAGTAAGCCAAGTTAGATGTTTCTCTGTGTACTTACTGGCTTGTTATTATGTACAACATGTTCAAAGGCTGCTGCTGAAGAGACTGTGATTTTTCTGGGAGATGAGATCACAGAGAGACACACCCAGAGGCCTGGGCTCTGAGTAGGAAAGGCCAGGGCTGGAAGACATTCTGCGATTTACTTGCCAGGAGGAAGTCTACGTTTTGTCGGTATTTCCATTCAGTTTGGGGCGCATGAATTCTGGATGTGGGATTTAAACTGAGGGACATGGCATAACGGGCATGGGAGTGGTCAACTTCCATTCAAATACACCAACAGAGATCACATGACTGCTCTAATAACATTATAAAATGATCTTTAATTTCAGAGCAATTTTGCTAGACTTTGGGTTTTTGAAACAGCTTACTACAAATTAGTTTACTCAAAATTAAAAAGGCTGTTGTAAGAGACTTTTGGTTCTGGAATGTGTTTGGAATGTGACTCATTTCCTTCGCTCTATAACCTTAAGTTGGTTGACCGGCAACCATTCAAAGCTCACTTCTCTCCTGCTTTGAACATTCACATTCAACAAGTGGAATCTCTTTGTAGTCACAATCGAATTCCATGACAGCATAGTCTGGTGTTTTAGGGACAATGAGCTCTTCTCTGATTTGGAGGAGGTCAGAAACTCAGATTTAGCAGAGCAGAAGGATGTGGCTGAGAGGGCTGAAGCGGAAATGGGGGTGTGGGGCAGAGCTTTGAGTGAACACAGGACTGTTTCTCAGACTTGTCACTTCTGGTTTCATGTCTCTCAGTGGACTCACAGAGCCAAACTAAGATCCCAATAACAGAGTTGTTGATGACGGCAGACAGTCAGGGTCGGACTGAAATTGAATGAAAGTGAGTTCATTTTGGCTTGTAGGGAGATTTTCTGATTGGGAATCAGTTTAAATGTTTTTCCTTGAATATAAATTTGGAAAAGTTTACACACAGACAATGTGCAAATGAGCTTGTGTCAAGCTTCAGTTATATAGACTCTCTTCACACTATATTGTCTTCTTTCCTCGTGATCTGGAAACAACACTTTTGCAATTTCCTGGCGGTAGAAATATCGCATGCTATAGTGGAGAAAACACTCCTATTGTCTTCGATTTGTGGTGGTGATCACTCGCCCTGCTCACTGCTATTTATGTCTGCCCATTGTGTATGACACACAAACACTTAACTCTGTTATATGACTTGTAAAGTGACTCATTATTTAAAAGCACTGTTTAAAAGAGTACACCAGGCAAGCTTTGAATGTAGTCGAGCCCTTACTGCTCTGTCATTGATCTTATGAAGACTACAATACCCAGCTACTGCTAGTGTACCAAGCTTCACATGTGATGGATCACATTAACCTGAATATCTGGACAGCTGTGCGATTAGAACACTGTAGTATCTGGGACTTGTTTTCAAGAAATTAAAAAAAATAAATTAAAAAACAAGATCGGGTCCAGTTAGTTCAGTTTAGGGAGTTTAATAACTGTGATGAGAACTACTTTAATTCCTCATTAATTCCCATCCATCCATCCATCTTCTGTACCGTCAATCCGTTAATCGGGTAGCGGGTGGGCTGGAGCCTATCCCAGCAGTCCTCATTAATTCCCATTTCAGCCAATTTTAATTTAAGCTCTATGGATTTGATTCAGTTGCACTCAAGTCAGTTGATCAAATTCACTTGTTTAATTAAACTGAGCTTGTGAATAGGTTTAAAGTTTTAGTTTATGTCTGATTTTAATCAAATCATAATGTAATTAGCATAACTCAATACAGATGGCTCTGGTTTACTCGATCCGTCCATTTTCTACACCTATTTCAACCTCCTCGTTATCGCTCGAAGCTTTTCCCAGCTGGCTTTGGAAAATGTAAATAAGAGCCAGTCAACTAGATTGGAGGTGAGATTTAAACTTTGACGTCTTACCTGAAGCACTACTCACTGTTGAAACATATTTCCGTCAGACATGAGACACTCCTTTCTTTGTTTTCTGATTACAGGATAAAAATAAAGCTCCCCGCTGTTTTTGACAAGTCAGTACAGCTGAATGTATTGATGTGGTGCAATGTGTGGTATGAAAGGGGTCTGACCTTTGACCTATGCATAGTATGCACTTAATGAAATAAAATGCACAATCCACAAGTGCATGTTTAGGTTCATTTGTTTTATTGTTAGCCAAGCTGAACTTTGCCTTGAACAAGAATTATTTGTCACACAACCCTGATGTCGGTTCAACTCCTGCCTACCGCAAGACTAAATGGAGAACTTGTTTGCACTTGCTTGTGACAGCAGAATCCAAGAAATCGCTGTTGCCTCAGGGAGGATCACATTTTTATGCATCAAGACTGCTTATATTGTACAGGTTACATTGTTTCTGTTTTGATGAACAGCTAAAACAATGTGCAATTCAATCTTAGATGTGTTTTTCATGCAACAGGTGAGCAATCAGAGCTCACATCAGTTATACATTATGTGTTTTTTAAATCATCACTTGAAATAATTACACAAGATTAGCACTGAAAGAACAGTGGCCTTTCTGAAGCCTCTTAGAAAGTCAGGAAACTGGTAAAGCCACATCTCTTAAACGCCCTGAGCCAAGTCCAACTTTATCTCATGACTTCTGTTTATGACTGAAGCTTTCTACCCAAAGCAACACATCACACAAGCCAATCCCACCCACTTTTATTGTACTACAGAATGACAAATTGTAAGTTCAGTCAACTTGAGGGAGGAGACTTTCTGAGGGGAGCCAAGCAGAGGAGGGAGGGGCCCACCTGTCAAGCGAGAAGAATTCTGACAGCAGCACAACACTGTTACCTGCCGAAATTGTCACGGAGCTGCAGAGTATGTGGGAGAGCTGAGGGAAACGGTTAGGCAGCCTGTCCGTCGACTGGAGAGAGGGAGCATCAAAATGGGTGGCACTCAAAGTCAAAAGAAGGGCAGCAGGCGGGCGAGCTCACGGAGTTACACCAGCAATATTACGTGAGTCAACTCACTCACCTGTGTGGTGGCGGTATGCTAATAGACGTTTCCTGCTGATGAATGTGGCTTTTTACCCTTCACGCTTTATTCCTGAGAATATTGTCATAATGCAATACCAGGAAAATAGTTCCAAACAGTGGCTTCAATACCGTCTCTATAGCTGGCTTTTCTTTTTGCATTTGGTGAGAGACTGGCCTCTGTTCAAGTGTACGATTGCACAAACATGCAAATATTCACACACCCTCAAAATACACCCATAGATAAGGCTGCACGCAGAGGGACTGTTAAATGTTTGCTTACTGATCTTACTGGAATGCGGATTTACATTTTAGCCAACATGCCACTGACAGTACAAAGAGTCGACATCTCACAGAAACAAGAGGATGATAAACATATTCAAAATTTAATATGCCACTTAAAAATAGAGACTGGTTTTACATGATCAATTGCAATGTTGTCTGAACAGAGCCACAGTGGTCTCGTAAAGCTATGATCTGTTTGTGAGAAATACCGCTTTACTGTGTCAACATTGGCTTGAGGCGACTTATGTCTTCTTTATACTGGGAGGCACAGCGGCAGCAAGGGCTGAGCTGATCCTTGAATTGACACAGTTCAATTTATATGCTGCCATCGTAGCTTTTATGAAAACACGTTCCATACAGAGAACAGGAAATACACATTAGAGCTTTTAAATATTCTGTTACTGCACGGCACTAGATTAAGTTGACTGTGGGGAAAAAAACAACACAATGATTGTGGTCTGTTCTTTTAAAACAAGTTTTTTTTTTTTTAAAAGAAATCAAATAAAAAAGACAACTTTAGTTTTAAGTGATGTTTCATCATTGCTGCAGAAATAAATAAGATCTCCCATTTCCGTGCAGAATGAAAAACACCCACTTTTCTAATATTAAACCTTTTAAATCCACAACACATTCAAGCTTTCACCCCAAACTCTGGCTGCCCGTTTCAGAGGTCTCCATCTCTTCTGATCTGACCCAAGCTTTAGCAGACTTATTCTTCTGTGTTTTGGTAGACGGCGTGTCGGTCTGGCACGCGTCAGCAAATCGCTCACGTGCTTTCTCCCAGTTCTTATGAGACTTGGATCTGGTCACAGACGCGTCATCCAGGGACATGGCGGCACCTGTTCCCAACCCTGACTGAGACTTTCTAATTTTCAATTCGATCTGTGGGGACAAGAGAAAGAAAATCTTATCATTTCGTTGCTTTAAGAACAGAATAATAAGGTAACGTTACAATCAGCATTCGCTTACCGGGTTTTTCATTCCTGTTCCCTCTTTACCCAGTCCCTCTCCTTTCTTCCAGCCCATCTTTTCCAACATCTTCCGACCTTTATTGACTTCACTGATCTCCCTTTAGAGCACAACACACAAAAATAATCAGCCCCTCCCCAGAGTTCTTTTCCACTCAATAGCAGTTGTACTTTGCGGCAGCAAACTTACTCATGGACAGAAGCTGGTGCATCGTCTCGCTGGTAAACACCCTCACTGCCCACTGTTTGCCGTCGGGACTCTGCTCGGTCCTTGTATTTGGTGTTCTTCGTGGCTTTGGCCTCCTCATACTCGTTGCTCTGTATGGAGAAAGCACAGACTACATTAGTGACTGCATAAACAAAAAGGAGGTCTAAACTTCTGACATGCTGCAGTCAGTTCAACACTCACTTGCAGGCCATATTTGGCCTTCATCTGCTTTAGCTCTTTCTGTCGCAGTGATTCTTTATCCTCCTTGGTGAGGCCCGGACCTTTGGGAAGCAGCAGTGATAACTTTAACTCTACACACCTAGATAACATGTTCTTTGTTTCTCTGTGAATGTGCTTTCTCACCAGTGCTCTCCTCCCTCCTGTACTTGCTTATGTGAGCCATCACCTGTCCGGGCTCACAGCCATCACAGGTATCAGTCCCTGAATGGATATGAAAGGACAGCACCGTCTCCCCCATCTTAACCTCGTCACCATGCATCAGTGCATGAGGCTCAGATTTGATTTTAGGCTGAAGAAGAAAGATTTATTGACAACATCAGAATCAAATAGATTGTTTTCCCCATTATCAAACTGCGACAAACGTGCTGACCTGCAATATTCGGTTGCCATTGATGACAGTTCCATTTTGGCTTCCCTGGTCCACCAGCATGTAGCTCTGCTGCTCCTGGTCAAAGTACACCTCTGCATGAAACTAAAACCAAGCATATTGACTTAGAAACACGACGCTGCGCAACCCAAACGAATCACTTTCAGCCCTGCACGAAAAGTAGAGATGGGTACCTTGCTCACTCCCATTTCTGGTATTCGGACTGCATGTTCCATGTCCTTCTCTCTGCAAACAGATGGCATGCTGAGCACTTTTATGATTTGAAGATCAACCCTCATTCTAAGCCATGTGGTTCAGTACTACCGCCACATATTCACCTGTCATTAACATGTGTGCATTAAACGTTTTGTGGGTGTGGTGCTTCAAGCTGCAACAGGAACGCAGAGAAAAGAGCACAAACCTGCCGAAGGTGGCCGGAGAGTCGGCCGTGATGATGAACAACGTGCCAACCTGCAGCACCGGAGACCTGACTACAGTCACTCTTACACAGGGAGGCCAAATGTCTTTGACTGCAAGAGAAACAACCAAACTTATTCATCACTGGAATGTGACAGACTCTGAAAGCTGAAGAGCAAAAAACGCATGATAAGATGAAGATTTGCGGCTCCAGGTTTCACAGATTAAACAAACTGGCCCAATACTGATTTTGAGGACATTTCTGGAGGAGCTTGTTTTTGCTCTCACCTTCGTGACTTTGTATCTCCATTTCTGAGTCAATTTCTGGACTTTCCTGTGATGGGGAGCTAGACGACGATGAAGAAGAGGGCGTAGATTCTTCTTTCTCTGACTCAGTGATTTCCCCCTCTTCTGGTTCACTGTTGCCCTCTGAATCGTCACTCCGGGCATTGTTCTTTTTCTTTTTGTGCTTTTCTGATTTAGACTTCTTCCTTTTCTTACTTGATCTTCTCTTATCCTTATGGTGAGACCCATTTTTCAACTTTTTCCTCTTTGATGAAGATCTGTCCCTCTCTTTCCGTTTAGAGGAGTTTTTTCTATGCGGAGGCGCATCTGGGCTGCGAGATCTTCGGTCCAGCTTTCGCGATTCTGCGTTCATCTTAACGGTTTGCCGTTCGACCCAAACAGTTTCTTCTTCTTCCGGTTTTGCATCATCGAATTTGATTTCCTGCCACCAGACAGTCAGCAGTGAATTGATCATCTTCAGAGACAACAGGCCAGCTAACGTTTCAGTCTTCAATGTTTATACATGTCTCAGTCTTCAAAAACAATTCACCGTAGGCCTTCGCCAGAATAATCCAGGAATTACAGAGAAAATCCACAGTAATCCAAACCTTTTATTTGCATCCAAATTTCTGAATACTTATGACAAAATCTTCCACTTAGCCAAGGTTTATGACACTGTACCAACCAACCCATGACCACATTGAATGTGTGGTAATAGTTTCTTACCAGACGCATGACTGATCGACTCAACAGGGTTGAATGCGCACGATGCAGATATTTGCGTCAAAGTGGGAGTGGTCGCGTTACATTTAAATACCATTAGGTGGCTTCATAAATATTGAAAAATAAAGAGAAACATATTTCAGTGTAATACTAAAGGAATACCTCTGAAGGAGGGAGTTTTCCAGTAAGAGCAAATCTTCATTTTAGCCAAAGAGTTAGTCACATCTTGCACCTAGATCAGAGGAATAGTCTTTTAGTCAACTAGCCTCATGATTAAACAAAGGGGGAAAAAAATGGTTTTTGAAGACTGAGACCAATATAAGTCATGAGAACTTAAAACAGAAACTACAAAGTCAAAAACTAACTGTAAGCAACCAACCATAACATTACCAAGTTATATCTAGTTGTTACGTACCTGATCATCCTGATGTGATGTTTTTTTAATCCCTTTCTTGATCTTTTTGCCTTTCTTTTCCACTTGATTATTTTCTTGGCAAAGCTCTGCACCACCCTGTGCAGCAGGCACCTCGATCCTCGAATGAAACTGATACCGTCCGCTTTCTGCGTCGTAATAGTAGTAGATGCCTGTGTTGGCGTCGTAGTACAACTGACTGGCCTGCGGAAAGAAACGAGAAAGAAATGCATAAGATTACAAGAAAAAGATAACATAAAGTCTACTATATCCTGACAAACTTGACTGACAAACCGAATCATAGTAGAAGCCTGTGCTGTGGTCGTAGTACATCCCAGTAGTCTCATCAAAGACAAAGCCAGTCTGTGTCATGGCTTCCTCAGCAGTGGCTCTCAATAGATCAGCTATGGATCCTCCATCACCTTCCTGTAATAGACAATGTTATTTAGAAGTATGATAAGTCAAACTTAAATACATGAATCCAGTGTCCAAACCCTTAGTGTACGATCATGCATTTATACACTTAACAAATCAATCTAATCATATGATTAGGAGAACATATTTACCAGTAATCAATATATAAAAAAAAACACACCTCTGTAGCAGCTGCAACACTGCTGTCTGGTGGACACGACACATCTGCAGCTGCCGATTCATTTGCCGCTGAAACCTCCTCTGCTGCACTGCCATCAGCTGCATCCACTGCTGCCGCCGTGCTCAGGCTTTCCTGAGTATCTACCCCCTCAGGGTTCTGGCAATAGCCTCCGTAGTAGTAATTGTAATAATCTGGAGACAAATGTTTACGGGTTTTTTTAACAGTCTTTTACGACAGAGTCGATCATTTAATTCATGTACACGCACTAGTAACTCACCAGTTTCTGTCCACACATGCTCTTCTGTCTGAGCTTCACTGTCCACTCTGTCTTTATCTTTCTTCTTTCGCTCATGAATCTCTGCACTCAATTGGTCGACCTGAAGAAAAGCATTTTTTAAAAAGAAAAAACATAAAAAAAAATTTATTTAAAAGTCTAGCAGAAATCCCCACAATGTGACAATCTATGTTTTCACTAATGTGTACAGGGTTCTAATTGAGTTACTCAAAGTAAGATCGGAACAAACCATTAAGTTTTTTTTCCCCAACAGTTCTGAACTAAATGCATCGATGGCCTGTTAACCTCACTTTGTGCAGTGAATAGAGCTCATTGACTTATGATCATAAAGGGAGGTTGTTGTTTGTGGCGGCTGACCTGTTTTCGGAGGTCCTCGTTGTAGCTCTCCGTGCTCCGCTGCAGTCTGTCAGAGTGGCTCAGCTGCTTCTGTAACTTGGCCAACTCGGCTCTGCACTCTTTCAGCTCTTGCTTCAATGACTCCACTTTCATGCGGAGCTCGGCCACTTCAGAGTCCGTGTCCTCTTTTCCATGGTCATCTTCGTTCTCCATTAGTAACACCAAAGCTATTAGTAAACACGATAATAAATGTTAAACATGAAACTATCGACACACACAGAAGCAGCATTTCAAGCTAGCGCATCTGTTTGCTAATCATTTCTTACTGACCCTAAACGAGTCGTCAACATACATAGTAGCGACCCTCTGGCGAAAATACAAAACCACAAAGCCGTTAAAGTTAAAGTTTTATACCTAAACAAAGTTAGAGACGTGCATATCTCCGATCAATATATCCGATTCCGATGTTACACACCTGTTACCGTTTGCTTCGTTTTCTTTTTCTTCTACGCGAAATGTTCGTCAGCGCGCCGCATGAACCGACCTGAAAGTTGAAAATAAACATCTTGTAACTGCGCTGCGTGTTTGACACAGCCGAGTACATGCTTCAATGCAATTAGACAGTTACAATTATAACCGTGAAAATGTTTTAAGTCCACCCTGTTCGCGACCGCCATTTACTGCTAGATAAATAAGTCACAGCGGAAGTAATTCTTCTTCAGGTCTGGCGGACCACGCTTCCCGTTGTCCAACCGGTTTTATCACACAGTACTTTACTGCCACCCAACGACGAACCGTTTACATAGTTATGACTGGCTATCCACTGGCTTTACATCTACCCTGCTTTCCTTTTTTTTAAGCTTTTACAATTTTGCTTGTGTGTCCTGGACGTCAACATGTTTCATATTGGAGTCTGGTAAGCGTCACTTCTCACACCTTTTTCTCCTTTGTTTTGAAATTGTATTGATCTCCTGCAGGCTGACTACCTGGATGTTGATGCAGCATTCTAAACTAACTCAGTGTTTGTTTTTCTTTTTCTGTCAAGAAAGACGTGTCAATGCTGTTTAAAACAGAATCCTAATTCGGTTGGGAAAGTATATTGAGCTTTGCAGCGGTGTAAAGCAATGACAGCATAAAGGTGGAATAAAAAGAAATGAGACTGCATCCAGTCAAAACAGGGTTTTGTAGGCCCAAGAACATAATATCTAGTTATATCATTAGATTGTTTCTAGTTTAACTTTTAGCTTTAATGTTTTTTGTGATCAGACTATGTTTTCAGCTCAGGGTTAGTTTTTCATAGGACACGTTCCTGTTTCTGAGTGCTAGTATGCTCTTTGACCACTAGATGACAATATAATACACCGATTCTGCCATTTGACATCTTGGAGTTGCCAACTATAGAGAGGAATAGTGTGGAACTTTGAAAAGTTTAGACTAGAACGGATACTTACACTCATCTTTGGCAGAATCTGGTGACAGGTTGTTGCTGTTAGGAGCTCCACAACTGTCTAAATATTCTTTGTTCATGAAATTATTTTTTGTAAGTGAAAAACAATGTTTACTTTGTATCATTTCCAACTTTGTTATAAATGATGTTTTCAGCCTCACAAGTTTGTTCCCTTCACAAGGCAGAAGTTAAGATGGAGACTTATTGTCTTATCTCTGTCATTACTCCACTTGTCCTCCCTCTCCCTTGTTCCTCATTTACACAGATAAATGTTCATTTGGTGATATGTTTGGGTTGCTTCCCTCCTCCTCCCCCTCCTCTTGTCAGCTCCTCTCCCTCTGACCTTTCTGTCCCATTCTTTTTTTATTAATTAATTTCCGGGAACGTCTGATGATACATGCACGTACTATGCTGAGACTTGCCAAGACTGAGCCATCCGCAATTATTTTAGGCTCCACGGGAAGGACTGTTATATAATCTGACTCGACTATTGTCTTCTCCTCTATTTATGGAGAGAAAGTAAAGAACTATTCTAGTATTTACTCAGTGTAAACACAGTTGGAAAATGTCATCCCTGCATTCTTTCAGACACATGTAACTGCATATTAAATCATCATTAGTATAAACATATATGAGACATTAGTCACATTTGAACTGAGATAGACAGAATCAGTTGAGAAACAGCTCACAATAGAAGAGAGGAGGTTTCTTATTTTAGTGACTTTTTGTTTTCCGAAATATGCCTTTGGAGTTCCTCCCTCTGTTTTTGAAATCTGAGCCCACTAGACTTATGTTTGGATTCTGGTGCAGCGTTAAACTCCTTGGCAGGAGCTTTGAAGTCTGTGGTGGTGGCTGTGGCAAAACAGTCTTAAAGAATGGGGTGGTCTTTTAGCATGGGACACACACAGCTGCCTACTGATGTTTATTTATGCCGTTTTTAGACAAGAAAAGAACCGTTCTGAGGGGCTTGCAGTGTTGAGAAGGAAAACATAAGAAGTTCTGTGTTTTACGTTTCTTAGAAAACGGGCAATGAATAGTTATGTAATAGTTTTTTCTAATGGAAAAATGGGTAAGAGCTGGGTGGAATAACAGCGAATAAAATCCATCCTCCCTCATACATCAGTTTATTGTTAAAGGGGAAGAAATGCCACCACTTATCTCTTTCTCTTTTGGTCTAATAACGTGGTTCTAATAATGTGGTTTTACTGCTGCTCATTTACTACTCACTTACAAGAATCGGTTTCAAAATAAAGACGGAAATAGCTCTCTTTACACCCCAGTGATAATCACTTTGAACGACCGACTAGAGATGCACCGTTAATGCATGCACTCTTTGCTTTGATTCCAGCCACTAGCTTCACCAGACTCAGACAGCAAATAAGTGGGGAGAGAAAAATCTCCACCCTTCCTGGTCAAATGTGGAAACTCTGAGTCTGAGGTTGTGCGTCTTAACTCCTTTATGGGAATTTGGAAAGAGTGTGGCTACCGCTGCTGCATAGCCACGTCTCTGGCACTGGAATACTAAAGAACAATAGACTATGTTACTGTGTTGTCAAACACGGAAAACAAAAAAGAGCATTAATTGAAATGACAAATGTTTTTAAAAATAGATGTTCAAGTCACCATTGTCTTATGCTGGGATTTGTCATCATTCAATGCAGTGGGTCTGTCAAATCCCAGCCCAGGAGCGCTCTCCCTATTTTCTAATTGAGTTTGACTGATTGCTTCATTCATGATTTCGGTGTTGCCGGAGAGCTGGAGCCTATCAGCCTTTGGGCAAAAGGCAGAGAACACCCTGGATGGGTCCCCAGTCCATCACAGAACCAGCACAGAGATAAATCAATAAGGCACACTTACACTCACTCCTTGGCCCAATTTAAAATAACCAATTAACCAAACATGCATGTTTTTGAAGGTTGGAGGAAGCCAGTGGACCCGGAGAAAACCTACACGTGCACGGGGAGAACATGCAAACTCCACATAGAAAAGCTCATAGCAAAAAAAACCCAACAAAACATTTTCTAGCGTAGACTTATGAATTATGAAGATTTGTTGTTTTTTGACAGCTCTGGGCTTTCTTTTCCATATTCTTCATTTCATTATGCGCTCATTTGTTTAGTGGATGACAGATGAGGACAGCAGGCCAGTTTAGCATCTGGACTTCTGGAACCATGCTCGTGTAATAAGGGCAGATGTTGTTTATTGATGTAAGTGAGGCCTTCCTTGAAGCAGACATCATACAAACGGCAGCACTTGTTGCTTTATGTATTGTTCAGCATTCATGGAATCGTCACAGATTACAAATTACTCAACAGCACCCGACACTGTTACTGATGCCAGCTTGCTGGCTCTGAACCGTACACTGACAGAAAGCTGGCTGGGAATAATGAATACAAACACTGTATATTTTTTAATATATTTTTTCAGTCCAAATTATTTCATGTTCTTTTAATTTAAAAAAAGGAGGCTTCATACCCGATCAATGCTGCCTACAGCCACAGAAATAATAATGATCGTAAATGCGATCATCGTGCCTCTGGGTTGAGTTTTTCTTGGGAAGGTTCATATGGGTCTTAGTGGCTGCCATTTTCTTGGTAATACTATTTCACAGAGCATTCTCGTGCTGAGATATTTTAGACACACACCATGAGTACCTCATACCTTTTACTTTTCAATATACCTGTGTAAGATACCTCAATAGGTTTTTACTATCCAATAGTGACTGTACTGAAGGCTGTGGTTTCCTGTATGGTCAGAGGTCTGAATTGTTACCTCAGACAAATTTAATCCAGCCAGGTAGTTCTCTTGAGGCTATCCAACAGAACTGGTTCCCCTGGTCACGCATGCCTGCCTGCCACTGGATGGGAGAAACAGTTAACTGTTTAAACGCCTCAGGGGGGCCAAATAAGTCTTTAAGATCCAGCCCCACATTCCTAACCTCTCTCTGGGCTATAAAATGTGGAGCCCCAGCAGTTCGGCTCCTCCTTTGCCTCCTCCTCCTCCCTCTGTGTTTGTTTTGTGGCTTGCTCTCTCTGCCTCAGAGTAGAAGAGCGGTCTGACAGGGGCATACCATTCTGTAACCAAAGGGGAAGTCATTTAGCAGAGCAAAGAGAAGCTGCATTCATTTTATGAGTTTCAGGCATCCCGCCTCCACCCACTGCATTTACTGTCAGTGAGCTGTTCCGAGGTGGAGGGGAGAGGTTGGAGGGGGTTCAGAGGAGGAGAGGGTGAGTAGAGCATTTGAGAAACCAGCTGATCAGAGCTAAGGTATTCTGCTACAGAGACAGCGTGACTCAAAAGACAAGGGAGGATAGAGAAGGCTGCGCAACTGATTTTGAGATTAATGATACACAGATTGGAGCATGGAAAAGGGATGCCTCCTTTCCTTCATGGAAATCTGGAAACTTAAGTGAAGGAGGAAGCTTTGAGAAAAGATGTGAGAGCTGTTGGCAGGGGTGAAATCTGAGGAAGAGTCTTACAGAAAAGGAGAAGTCGAGAGCTGGAAACCAATCTTTGGCTGAAGAACCTTGGAATAAGGAGCAATGTCTTGGCTGTCACCAGTGTCATGGGCCAAATGGACATGGACGGCGGTACGAGGGGGAGAGGGAGAGGAGGATGAAGAACGGCAGGATGCCAGCGAGGAAAGGGAGCAGTATGGAAAGGCAGAGGAGGAAGAGGAGGAGGAGAGATCTCAAGGCTGCAGGCAAGTATTGTGCACAAGCCCTGAGACTACAGGCAGGGGGATTCACACTGTCTGAATTGGAGGAGGGGGCTTTTTTCAGTATTACCTCTACCTGTTAGGTTGAGGCATCTTTACCTCTGAAGGTTTGACGAAATAGACGGAGGAGCGGGACAAATCTGTCACTTATGTGCATCGACATTCCTTGCTGCGTTGTTGTGTTGCACTGGCACATTTCTGTTGTGGTTGTGTTTTACATTGTCCCTGAATGGGTTTCTTAGCCTCACCAGCACATCCTTATTTCTAACATACACTCAGACACTGCTTTCAGGACGGTTTCAGTTCTGCGAACACATAAAAATGGCACCTGCTGAAGTCTGCAGGACTTCACTGTCTCTGCCCTCGTGTTTGCTTTGATAACCATGTTATCTTAGTCTCTGTTCTGTGTAGATACAAACACTATCAGCAACCTTTTTTGTGCTCACTTCCACCCTTGTACACCTGCCCAGATATTGTATCGGTTCCCTTGAATACGCAGTAAAACTCAAGCTCAATATGTCTGTTGGCATGTTTTAACATTGTAGCATGACTTTGTAGCATGACTTCCTGGAGTGATTTGATGAAACAGATCAGTCCTAACGCGGTTGTGCTGTGAAGTTAAAGGTCAACAATCAGTTTTGGAAAGTATCCATACAGAAAACCTATGAAATGCATAGGTTTTGTGCAGCTTGTATTCTAAATTCACATATCTAACATTGTATTGTTCTTAGAATGTAACGGGAAATAGTAGGCTGTCCTACATGTGCTTCCTCTTCCTCTATATCTTTCTGTTTATCTGTGTTTACTCTCTCCTGCACTTGTTCAGAGAGAGTTACCAAGTCACATTGCAGCGACAAAGGTGTAAGTAAAATAGATTGTTGACAGATTTAGTGCAGTCAAGGCTTTAGGCGGCACATTTCCCTTCTCTTTGCACATAGAGTGTCAATAAAGAAAGCTTACTGCTTGATTGGAGTTAACCTTTATCCTTCAGATTGATATCACTGCAAACTTTTACAATAGCACGTGGGTCAGAGGCACCACACCGAAGGTTTTGCATGATAATTCAAAACTTTTTTTCAGATTTTGTTTTACATTTAAACTTTTATGAACTGGCCATTTTATGTCTTTGGGAACCCAAAAATCTAACAATATATGAACACAACCCTCCTCTTATATTCCATGAATCAATAAAGTGCATTTGTTCTTTTACTGTAGTTGAATATAATCTTGTGACGTTCTGTGGATCCAGGTCTGCTAAACTCTATTGCTGTCCACAACAATAATTCACACTTTAGGGCATCAGTACTGTAGTATTTTCTGTATTTCCTGTTCTCAGCAGAATTATGTACTATCATGAACTGTGAATGAAGTCTTTCGGTTTCTGGTTTTTTTGCATTTAAAAGGGGAAACAATATTGCTTTTTCACTATGTTTATCTAGCAGTTTTATTATTAAGTTATTTAAGTAAGAGTTTTGCACACAAAACATGAGGAGCTTAAAAGATGCAATGTTTCGTTACAGCGGAAGCAATAGGTGATTAATCTATCAATTGATTATTAGAAAATTGGTACCTATTTTGACAACTGTTTAGTACTCCTGTGACTAACTTTTCAGAGTTCTTACAGTTCAAATCATAAGTCCATTTAGAAGACAACAACTTCAAAATTAGGAACCTTTCTTGTACATTAATTCATGAGTAAAACTGATCTAAACAGACAAGGGGGGCATTTTTCTGCACTACCTTTTGTGATCCTAATTGTTTTCAGTGCTGGACTTTGTTTGGGGCTGATTTTTTTCAAAACCCTCTGGCTTTCAGTATTTGTGATCTGATCACCATTTCTCAGTTATGTAATGGTTCCTCTGTTCTCCCCTCTGATGTTTCCAATGCACTGCAGTTCTGACTCAGAGGGTCATTTTGGAACTCCTGAAGCAGCTACTCCAGTCCGCACCCCTCTGAGCGTCCCGGGAGAGCTGGAGAACAACAACACTGATGCAGACAAAACAGGTGAGGCCACTTCCGAGCAACAGCACGCAGGCAGAGGGAGGGAGGGAGAGACGGGGGGAGGCAGCTGACAGGCCGGTCAAGACGTAAACACTGACTGCTCTCGGTAGCCGAATGTTCTCAAATTAAAAGAACTGCCTGTTCAAGTACACAGCACGTAGTCGCTGACCCTCTTTGATGTTGCCATGGAAACAATGGTCTTTTAATGTAGCACTAAATGTTCAGACTTCTCATGTATTTATCTTCATAGCAAAAGAAGATCATTTCTCACCTTTCTGTATAAAATAATCACTTTTAATGGCATCTTTATACATAAGTGATATACCACAGTGTATCTGAACTGTGTGCACGGTGAATCAAGTTAAGCATGTCAAGGTAATTCGATAGATATGCTGACAATTTCAAGAATGTACCTGCATACCTGCAGTTGTTCAGCTTTCAGTGAGAATTTATCTCCCTTTTATACCGAGCACTATGACACTAAGTATTCAGATTTTATGCATACAAAAGGTAGTGTTTTTATTGCAGGTAACCAAGGTTACCTAATACCTATGCAGGCAGCAAAATGGGTCCTGCATGCTTGGTATGCAAGCTGCTATGAACACTGAGTGGAGATTTTGGGTGGGTTTTGGGTGTGATCACGTTGGATGCACTGACGCTGTCATTTGAATCGCTGAAAGGAGGAGCTTGTAGCAGAGTGTGGGAATGACCTTTGCTCTGGAATTCAACAGGTTCAACAAAAGCTTTGACTAGCTGTGCTTTGTACTAGTTGACGATGAAGGGCAAAGAGAGGCGAGTGACTGAACAAAGCGCGTCAGCTCACTTTTTGAGGAGGTTTTAGGGGTTAGTGTATTGTGTGTGCTGATGCTGGTGGGAATAAATCCTTCATGTAAAATAACTGACAACACTTACTAAAGGTTCATATTGCAAAGGGCAACCAGACTTTTGCTTCAGCTTCTGACAACTCCTGGATGAGTTTGAATGTCTTACAAACAGTCTTTGAATGTATGTTTGTGTATTCAGACATTAGCATCTGTCTATACTTTACATAATGAGAGGTTATATATAATGTTGACTGTTGGAAATTTTTTCTCTGTCAAAGACTCTAACCTTACTTAGACAATAAGCAAGCTTTTTGTGTAAAGAGATCCAGATATCTGCCCTCTTTGGCATCTTCCACCTGCATAAAGACAAATTAGTGATAGTAGTGATCATACATGTGGATATGGATGAGGACATGTCTGTATGGGCATGTTGATGGGCTGAATAAAGATGACATACTGAAATAAAGTACTTTGAAACACTGGCTCTGCCAGTCTCCTAGCAACATAATGTTACATGAATACAGCGAGTATGACAGGCGCACTGAAATATGCTGTCATGTCAAAATGTTCCCTGGAGCTAATAATTGCGCCATAACAGCCGTTCTGTTTGTTGTCTTCAACAAACAACACAAGATAAATTATGACTGTCCTTGTGTTTTCAAATGCAATGCGTCACTTTATACTCCTAGTAGAATGACGTCACCATGGTAACAGCAGCAATTGGAATAGTTGGTTGGTGACTGACCTGCTCTCTGAGAGCCAATCAGATATTACCTACGTCTGAGATTAGGTGTGATTGGAGGGATTATGACTGGCAGCAGGAGTGTGTCTTAACTTCAAAGTTTTACAATTAATGTACTGTTGTTTTCACTTTTTTGTTTTTCAGACTTGGAGCAGGAGGAAAACCTGATAGTGACGGCTCCTGTCAGGGATCAGGATTTTTTGCTAAGCCACACCATGGGTCAGGATGAACCTCTTGTTCCTATGGGTCGCACGCTTGAAATAAATGCCCATAATCTAGAAGAAGAACAAGCAGAACACCCTCCAGAAGTCTTAGACTCTGTACCGGCTCCTGATTCATCCTCTCTGAAGGAAGTAGCTAAATGCCTTGCTTCATTTTCTGAGTCATCCGAAGGCACAAACCTTAACCATGTCGAGGATCAAATCCCACATTTAGCTCAGGCTTCAAGTCCTCCTCCTTCCCTAGAACCAGACTCAATAGAGAGCAGTGAACCTGCAGCCTTCTCTGCCTCAGAGCACCCTGAAGAGAAAGCTTTTGCTGAACCAGAAGCACAACGGATTGACCTTCCCAACCATGCAGAGCCAACTAAAAAGATGAAAACCAGCAAGTCTAAGCCTCCATCTCTAAAAATGGAGACCATGCTAACTGAGCTTGACGAACAAGAACTTTCTATTCCCAAGACTACATATAACTTTGACCCCGACCAGCTGGATGACAGTTTTAACCCTTTCACCAGCGGAGGACCCAAAATCCAGAACTCCCCCCCACCATGCGGCCCAAGCTCTCTCCCCAGGCTCGAGACTCTTGGCAGCTCATTGCCTGTTTGTGAGGCCAGCTCAGCAGCACAAGCTAACTCAGAAATGTCCTCATCAGAGGTGAAGCCTGTGCTGTTAGAGTTTGGTCTGGATGAGGGAATGGTCAGCAAGCCCCCTCCAAAGAAATTAGGGGGGAAAAAGACAATCAGCAAACTTGCTGCTAAGAGGCAGAAGCCCAAGGGATCAGATGCCTCCTGCAAACCTGCACCGGAACCCCCAGTGTCCGAGGCGCACTCTCAGCCAGCGATAGAAACAGTAGCAGAAGTGCTCCCTCAGTCTACATCAGAACCAGTTTCAGAACCGATAGACAAAGACTCTTCTGCACCTCTGAACCTGGATGATATACCTATTCCTAAGACTGGAACCTACAACTTTGACCCCAGTCAGTGGGACGACCCAAACTTCAATCCGTTTGGTAGCAATAACAATATGAGCAGCTCTGATGTGCTCCCTAAGGGCTCTTACAGCTTCGACCCAGACAGTTTTGATGATTCAGCAGATCCTTTTAAACCTTCCAAATCCTTGAGCACTGAGGATTCGTCCTGCAGCGCCTCTCAGCCAGAGACAAAAGTAAAAGATGGAGTCAAACAGAAAGCACGGCAGGCACCTGCGGAGAAGAAAGTTAGGCAGATTCCAAAGAAAAGCACAGTGAAGACAATCACGTAGGTGTCTTTTTAGCCACAGGAGTTGGCATATTGAAGGTTGTACCATTATCACCAGTAGAAGAAAAATGATTCTGGTTAACATATTTTGTATTATGTAATTTGAGGTTTAGATTTACCTCACTGAGCTTGCTATTCCCTGGCCTTCCAATGTGCTACATCTGCTACATCTGTTAGATACATAGCAAAGAAGACACAGCAAACTGTTAGCAGTACATACTGGCCATTGATGCAACTCCTAAACAGGTTATATATATAGACTCTTAACGTGTTTACAGCTGCAGTGGTCAGACTACATATAGCTTTTCCACGCCTGTCTGCATCTCGTGTTTATGCTCAAACTTTAAACTATCTGCTGAGTATCTAACATGCTGACACCTGTAGTCACTCACTCCCTCTCCTTTGTCTTTTGGCTCCCCGTGCTGTTCTTTGTTCTCTTATCAAAATCCCCCTGGCTTTATCCCCTTCATCCTCCATCTTTACTCTCGTTGTCTGTTATGCAACCTTCAATCTTCTGCTTTCGTTCGTCCTCTTCTGTCGGCCTCAGGACATCCGAACGAGTCAAGTTTCTCTGTTTTCTGTTGTAAGTACTCTCACTATCGAAGCTCTGTTTCTTTTTTTTACGCATGCTCGCTTCTCATTATACTCTCATCTTGGCATGTGCTGTGTCTGAACTGACTGTTGAAGGAGCACGTGAGGGAAGCTAACATTCTCCCCATCTTTGCTTCTGCGAGCAAGACCACCCCCCCCCCGTTCCTTAGCTATTAAATCTGTGATTATGATCCCTTCAGAAGTTGTGCAGGACCAGTATGGTTATGAAATCAGTTAACAATATTACGTTTTTAAAGATCTCAAATATTTCACTGACATTCTTATAATCATCCCATACTTGTTTTGCAGGAATTCCTGTAAAGTACAGAAATATGATGAAAGTCAATCCTTGGTCCTGGATGTGTGCAATCAGGTAATTTGTGTGTCTGTGTGACTGTGAGAGTTCCAGAAATGTTGCACCTTACTGCAGTGACACTGCAATGCACATTATTCAGCAGCTGTCCAACCTCTTTGCCTCAGCACTCACACGCATTGTCACACAAGCAGGCATCAGCAGTGTTTCCAACTCTGCAGTACAGTGTTGGCGTGGCGACAGATCTGTGACAGAGCACTCTGCAGTCACATATTAGTCTGCATTTCTCTCATGTGCCCCCTACAATGTCACCTCTGTCATCAGCTGGAGAAAGATATTATGAAGCCATGGAGAACCTCAGATAGCTAAACCTCATTCATCAAGAGCTTCAAGTGCTATCTTAGTGCACCATCCTTAACCCTATCATAAAGCTGTTGCGATAAATAAGTTTAACAGAGTAGTTAGGTCGCTATTCTGGAACTGTAAAAACTAGAGGAAATATATCTTACTCACATTTGTTCATGAAAAACATGCCTGCTGACTCTCTCTGCTGGTATGATTGTGTAAAAACTGAAGCCCATTGTAATAGAGGTTACAGCTCTCTCCTTTATCTCCTTTACGTCCAGGATGAGGAGGAGGTGGTGGTTCAGACCCCAGAGATAACTCAAAGAGTTCACCACGCCACAGATGAGGAGAAACTAGCCTCCACTTGCGTTATGGGTCAGACAACAGACAGCCTGGAGGAGAGAGAAGAGCTCGAATGTAAGAAAGCACCTGTGAAAAAGCAGCCATCTGTTATAGACGGTAAGTTCAACATTGACGTTGGTGCAGACATGATCCTCAGATCAAGATTAAGAAATGGCAAAACACTGGGGAAAAAAATGTTAAGAACTATTTGGAATAACCGATGAAATAACACATTAATCAACTGTAAAACAACTTAACCTTTTGGTTGTAGAGGTAATTATGACTTGAAGGACCAGTTCTTTTAACAGTTCTTTTAACAGGATGAGTTTAAAGTTTGAAAAGTTGTAACCTAGGTACTGGAGGTAGTACCTTTTCATGCAGGGATAACCCTGGTTACCCACATTAAAGGTGGCAATCTTACCACTACACTGTCCAGTCCCCATTGAGTGATGGAGACACTGCGCACAGTAAATGTGTCAAAGTTTATGAAGGTGAAAATTTGAGAATACATTTTCAGCAAAGCTCCAACTTGGATATCAGAAATGTTGGGAACAAAAGCTCCCCCACATTTGTGCATTTGGATACAAGGATATGTCTCTATCAATGTTGTTTCTAACATACCAGTCTAATAAAAGCAAGAGAAAGAATGACTGTTCTCTTCTAATTGAAAGTTACTTTAGTCTTTTAAACAAAGCATGGAGATTAGCCACAGTGGTAACTTTAAATATGTCTGATATGGACTATTCACAATGGTTATTTGTCATTTAACAATGTGTTTTATCTTCTCAAAGTTGCAGAGATCAAGACTACAGATCACCTGGGGGAGAAGGACACCTTCAGTCTGAAAGATGATGCAGTAAGTGGACTAAAGGAACGACACGAATAATTCAGCATTACTGGATTTTGTTACATCAGATGTTAAGAAGAAGACAATTTAGCCATAACAGGTCCTGCTTTAAAAACTTTTTTCAAAGCGTGACAATACTGTGTTTGTGTTGTAGTCTGATACTTCACCATTATTACTATTTTTCTAAAACAACCATATTGAACATTAGGGCTAAAAAAAAAGTTCAGCACATTATTTCCAAGACTCTTCCTGATAAAGATGAGCGCAAATTAAATGAATTGCAGATTTATTGATTTGTTGCATAGCATCCATGAACTCAGTCCAAAATACAGCAAAGAGATCACTAATGGTCATGTCTCAGCACGCAGTTGTGTTTTTTGTTTTCTGCAGAGTGAGGTATCCATGCAGCAAATAGCAAAAATGAGCAGCACTGAGGCCCCCAACACAGCAGCCCTGTCACAAGACGGCATTCCTCTGAGTGAGATGGACAAGGCTGGAGTATTAACCCTCATAAGAGAGGAGGTAGGTCAGCTCCATGTACACGGGCTTGAAGGGCCGAGCACAAAAAAACAAGGTCGACAAAGTCTCAGCATAGCTCGTTTTGACCTTTTACTTCATGCCCTTTTCTTTGAAAACAGATTATCTCTAAAGAGATTGAGGTCAGTGAATGGAAGAGGAAATACGAGGAGAGCAGAGTGGAGGTTATGGAGATGAGGTATGATGTTTCTCTGAGACTTTGCCTTTTTTTGTTTTTAATTAAGAACAAATGTTGAAAACTATAAATGATTTACAAAATGCAAAGTTGACAGTGGACTGCCTTCTCTTCAACAGGAAAATAGTTGCAGAATATGAAAAAACAGTTGCACAGATGATAGGTAAGTTGCTGCCACCTGGTGGTGGTTTGTTGCCCAAAGTTTCGTCTGCTAAACAGAGATGGACCATAGACTTCAGAATCCCTAATGTGTCACTTTAAGTAATGTGTGTGGATTTCATAACTGCTTTCACAACTCTGTGATTCCTTCAGAGATATATTGAGTTAAGGCTGCATTACATAAACACACATTTAGGTTATGAAGTGTTTGAAATCAGAAAGTTGTGTTGGCTTCGCTTCAGTATACTTGGAAATATAACAGTAAGGTTGAAGGTTTGTCTCTTTGCTTTATATTATTGGCCGCTGTTACTTTTTGTTCAACTTAAAGTGGTCATATTTATTATTTGATTTGGTGGTAGTTGTCACTGCCTTTTTTCAGTCTTCAGCTGCAAAGCACCAGCAGATTCCATATGTTTCCTTGTGATATACTGCTCTGCTGGTCTCTGCTGCTTCCGGCTTCACCTCTTACTTGTTTTTGTGACCTTTTGCCTTCACACTGGTTTTCAGGAAAAACACACAATCAATCATGCTGAGATCAGGTCACTGAGTTTTAGCAAGTCAAACACAGCATACTGTGCAGTCATTATAAAGCTATTTGTTAGTATTTTGCAGTCTACTTTACTGTTGCTTAAAACTTAAGACCGCACCAGTAACTATAAAAACAACCAAAGTCCCACACTCAGTTGGGATTTATCTTGCAGATACTGGTTCATTTCAAACCCAGTTACCCACAGATCTAGTGCAATTAAACACTCACTTCCACACATCTCAAAGCTGCATTTGAGAGTTTCGTCTCCGAGCAGTCTTGAAGCTGTTATATGTATTTGGCCCTTCTCTCACACTCTGCCTTATTTGTTTGCAGAGGATGAGCAGCAGCAGAAGAGCCTATCCTGTAGTAAGTCGGTCAGGCAGCTGACTTTAGAGAGAGATCAGGCCATGGCTGACCTCAACTCAGTGGAGCGCTCTTTTGCTGATCTCTTCAGGAGGTATGAGAACATGAAGGGAGTCTTGGAGGGCTTCAAGAAGGTCAGTGTGAATCCTGTGTAAGGATGTGCAGATTCATGTTATGGCTCAGATCCCTAGATATATGCTTTATTTCAATGTGTGCAGAATGAGGAAGTGCTGAAGAAGTGTGCACAAGACTACCTGATGCGCATCAAGCAGGAGGAGCAGCGATATCAAACCCTCAAACTCCATGCTGAGGAGAAACTGGACAAGTAAGTCCCTCTCTGCAAGTTGTGACTCGATGATTCTCTCTATAAACACCAATTTGAATCCTGAACAGACATTTGACAAAGCCTTGACAGAAATTCTCTTGTACTGTTGTCTTAACTTCCTCTCTACCAGGGCTAATGAGGAGATAGCTCAGGTCCGTGCCAAATCCAACGCGGAGAGTGTTGCGCTAAATGCAAGTCTTAGAAAGGAGCAGATGAAGGTCGATTCGCTTGAAAGAGCTGTCCTTCAAAAGGTAAGATGGGATGCAAGTATGACGGTATTCCATTCAATTAATGTAGCTATATGAGTCTAATGCGAGGTATCCTGAAAAAACACTGGATTATGAAAGGTGAAACCCTCTCAGCTGATTTTGGTACTTTATGTCCTTTCTATGTGTTCAAAGTTATTTTTGATTAAACATGTTTCATTATTGGAGTAATTACTGGAAACAACTGAAACCACAGCTGCAAGTGGTGTTTTTATTCTTGTAAGCTGACAGCACTGTTGTCTCCCAAAGTTAAGACTTTTCTTCAAATTAATTCTCAAATGTTTGATCTTGATCTATGGTGATCTCAGTGTAACACTCAAAGCCACTGTTTTTTTTAAAGAACATCAGTATGTACAGGCTGTATAAATGCACATCTGTCAGAGCACTGGCATGTGTTAAACACAAGAGGGCAGTGCTTCATTCTCGTTGAAACGAGGAAAAACTTTAGAAACTGATTCCCAATGCCTGAAGAGTTAAAAAGGCAAAACGATAAGAGCTTTAAATCCTCGTGTTCCTGTCTAGACATTTCAACCTTTTAATTTCATGCCATTCCTTTCGTCTCCATTTCTTCACAGAATCAAGAGATCGAGGAGCTCACTAAGATCTGTGATGAACTGATCGCTAAACTGGGACCCGAATAAGAGGCCTTTGATCAAACCCAGTGGCACAAAGAGCCCTGGCGTTTTCTCATAGCAACATGTGATGTTAATCCTGTACATGAGCACACATCCGCACATGTTAATTTATTAAGCTTTTTTTTTTTGTATATTTCTTAAAGTATATCTTCTCAAAATACACTATGGTTGCACTTGCTCATTTTCTCATTTCAGGCTGAAATATAAAACAATAATAATAATTGCTCATTGTGTTAAGGACATTGTGGCAATTGAAGAAGCACAACGGCATCGTGAGGTTTATTTGGATGCTTTTGAAGTACAGACGACATGCTTTGATAACCTTCTGTTTAAGATTTGCTGTAAGGGTTTGCCTTAGGATTTGAAGATTCATCCATCTTTAAACACTGGGCCCAGTGTTTTTCTTTGAAACAAAAGTTTGTTGTCCAACAAAGCATTTCCACTGATATTTCATACTGCACGTGCGCTGGATTAAGGGAACAATGCTGTCGGCAGAGAGCTCAGACATTTCCTTACCACAGTGCTTTTGCTGTAATTAACTCTGTTAATGAAACAATCTACAGAAAATACAAATCCCTATGCTGAGTGCCTAAACCAATTAAAGTGTATTAGTTTTCTGGCCCTTACATGATTTCTGCTGCAGTTTCTATTGTAATTAGTTCACGTTTAGAGGGTCTTTCTGTCCTGTTTCAGGGTGACTTATAAATGAGTCCTCACAGAGTTTTTGCACAAAATGTCCATTATGCCCTATAAATTCAGAATATTAAGAGCGTTTAAAAGAACCATATCTTACATACAGTTATGTAATAGCTTTTTCATTTGATGATGCTCTTAGAGTAATGGGTGAAGTTTCTGGTGGTAAAATCTTTATTCTTCTTCTTATTTGTAATTTTACACCATGTGCCATGTTTCTTTTTCTATGTGGGAAAATTACCAGCTCAAATGTAAATATTTGTGTTTTTTCTGAGATTGCAGATGTTGTAGGTGTGACATTATCTTGCTCGTTTTATTAGGAAAAACATTTTTCTTTTTTTCTCTTTTTTTTTTACCATTCATTCAATTCAAAACTCTGTTGCCAAAGTGTACTGTATACAGTTTATTTTTTGTATGATCAAATTATTCTGAGCTCGTCACAATGGGTTTGCAGTTCTATTGCTTTACCTGTGGTGATTTATCAATAAAGCCTGCGTTTGAGGGAGCAGAGGTACATTAAAACCCATTTGCCAACATCAGCATTTTCTGGTCTGAACTTGAAGGAGCACATCTGTGCAGCTCTGGTCAATTATGTATAATAGACAGATTTTTCTATGGAAACCCTCTGCACAATCAGATGCCAAAAATCAATACATGATATGCCTCCATGTCCTGTTGTGGTGGTGTTACAGTAGCATGAAGCTGCTTTATTCGTTGCTATAGTACAATATGTGTACATTTTATACTTAACATGAAAAGACCAGTCAGAGTTGTGTTGCAAAAATTTGTAAACTTGAAGTAAATAAAGTATACTCAGATTGTATGTTAACTGCTATATTTTGTGCATTCCTGAATAAAATGTTATGGTTTGACCTTATGTCTTTGGCCTTTGTCCACAACCATTTAGGCAATCAAATAACACAAGTCCTTCTTTGTAGTGATGAATAGTTCACTGTTTTTTGGTAAAGTGGAGCCAAATGTAGGCACATTTCATCTACCATTGCTTTTTATAAGCATGTAAACATAAGTGGAATTTAGTTTGTGAGTGAAGAAGCTGCAGTTTCTGTTTACAATAATATTTACAACCATGTAAATATAACATAGCAATACAAACAAAAAAAAAAGTCTTAATCTTTTCTATATCAACAGCCTTATTAAAAAGAAAAAAAGAAAAAAAAATTGCCAGTTCCAGTCTAGTGCTACAATGTAAGTTGATTATTTTTTCCTCAGAGAAAATAAATGACCACCTTCATTTAGTATAACATTTCTCAAAAATAACACATCATCCCAGGGTGGACCTGTCTGAAGCCGTGTGCATGTGGCCACACTGTGCCCCTTCATGCAATACAAGCAGATTTTCCCATGTGAAACACTGTATGTCTAACTGGTTACTTAGGATTAATATGTGTAAATAGATCGTTCAGTTTCTGGTTTATTGCTGGTTATTGCAACAATAATTCATGTGTTTAAATCATGACTTTGCAGTGACATTCATTACATCAACATATGTGCTTCACATTTTTACATTTGTATGGACTTCTGTCTTTAAGCAGCATTAAACCCCATTCTTGCATCTGCTTCTGATGCATTTTTTTCTCCACATGGTGGTGTAATGACCAATTCAGTTTGCCCTATTAGCCTAGGAGGTACGTGACACACCACATTACTATGTTGTGACAGCCATGAATATATCACATCATTGCTCAATTTTTCCCAATTATCTCTTCGTTTTTCTCCTCAAAAAATAAACAAACAACTTTTTCAGACTAGTTACAACTCTATGGCCAATTTGGTCAAACTTGAGAAACATGATACGTATATATATATATTCTAAGTCACTTTATTATTTCTTTACTCTCTTGATATTGCCACTCATTCTACACAATGAACAATCGTCCTGATTGAATGAACTGACTGATTTTAGTCTTACTGGTGCAGCTGACTGCCAAACATACAGCCTGTGTTAACTTTTCTATAAAAGAATAACGTTTTACTCAAATATACACTCAGTGAATTGCTTAATTTTTCACTGTTGAGTTCTGAACCATCAAAAGGGAGTGTGGCGGAAATTTTAGGACATGGATGCAGTTTTGCTGAAATGAAGTAGACAGAGGCTGAATTGGCAAAAAGAAAATATCCCAACAACATATTTTTATATAGATAAACTATGACCAAACCCCCCCATGAAAGACAGCAGTTAGTTAATTTAACAGCATCTCTTTAAGAATCCTCAGATTCAAGTCAGACCTTACAGGATCACAGGCTATCAAAAGTTTCTTTTCTCCAGTCTTATGTTTTGTAACCCTGGTGGTTTGGTCAGAAGGGGCGGGGTCAGGATGCTGAGCCAGCCTCTCATTGGCTGTTCTTTGTGGTGAGGAGTGGGACAGAGGCTCGCAGCCAGCTGTGAGGGGAGACCAGAAAAAAAAAAACAGCCTGGAAAGTACTTAAGGGGCGAAGAACCGCTGCTTTACACTCCATCCTCTACAACAGGTTGGGAACTTCAAAGTCAGCGTCTTGGAGAGCGTGGAGTGCTTGTTCTTCTCTATCACAGTAAGTCCTTTCACTGGTAAGAGTCCTCTGGTTGTTTGAGTCACTGGATGTTGCTTCGCACGTGCATGAATAACTCAGATATCAGAGTACTCCCTGTAAACTGGGATTTGCCTCTCTGTACGACTTGAGACGTTACTCATTTGCACTTTTATTTGATTAATATCAGTTTAATTTCGTCTCTCAATCAATGTTTTATTTATTTATTAATATCTTTTTCAACTCAAGAACCGAAGCCAACTAAAGTTCATCAGGACATGGGCTAATACGATGCTATTAGCATCGCGATTTTTTAAAAACTCACTGTAAATGTTTGAATGTGTTGACCATGACAATTTCTAGACGTGGTGTATGCTTTTCTTAATTGACTAACAATCAATACAAGGGTCCTGACTTTGACTCTGAACGCAGTTAATTAGATATGTGGAATTCCTTGTAACTACGTCCTATTAACAACCAGCTGAATTAATTCAGTGTTTAACTCTTCCTTGCTGGTATCACTATCTGTGTGCATGATTCTGTTGGAAGCGGGTGTCTCTCCACTTAAGCAGTGTCACTAAAATTGAAGAAGTTTAATTGCATATTTATTTGTGATTATGAATTTGAAGTACCTTGAGTGATGTTTGTCCACTCATAGCTCTACAGAAGTACTCTCATCTCTGATGCACTTATATTGAAAATATCTCAGCAGCTATTTTTTCACTCTGACTTAAATGAACTGGTGCCTTCCGCTGAGTGTAGCCTCTCAGAGGAGATGAGCCACATGTTGCTCTTAGGCTCACAAGTGACACATCTCACAGAGAAAGAGAGTTTATTGACCTTGTACTCCAGGCGTGTTTATTCAAGCGTCTGCACTTTGTTGGGCTATTACTCTGACGTCAACTTAGAAAGTGTCCCCCGCAGCCCCTCATTCCACCAACACTGGATGATGAACAGGTCTCCTAACTTTCACTGTCTCCCTTCCATCCCTTTATTCCCTCAAGACTTTTGGTCCCACTGCTGACACGTTCCTGGTTTGCCATGAAAGGTGGACACGGGATCAACTTTCACTCTGAACTTCAGTTCAGAGAGTTTATTTGAGCCTCAGGGCGCAGATCAGATGATAAATAACAAGGGCAGCACCCTTCCTGCAGGGCTCACATTTGCTCTTCACATAACCTTGATTTTTAACCGAGCTTTCCCTAAAATTTTGTTTTCTCTCTCTCTTACTTACAGTCAAATGTATTTCCTCCGTTATCCAACATTACTGTAAACGTGTGGTGAATTCTGCTTCTGTACTTGTGGTTCCACAGGGGCTAGTGAGAGGTCTTTGGGAGCCAAACCAAAATTTCATAATGATTCCCCTTGCTCTTTATGGACACAAGTACAGCGCACCACAAATTGCCGTCTGCCTTGCTCTGTCTCAAGATGACATTTGGCCCTCAGTTTCAGGCTTTACATTCAAAAAGTGCACTTCACTGCAGTTGTATGTAGTTAATAATAATAATAATTAAATTTTTTCCTAAATCTCTCTATAGATCATTCATCCCGTCCTCCTATGGTCTGCATCATGTTGCACGCACGTGCCTCTTTCTTTCTCTTGTCCACCTTGCTGAGCATGTGGATGTTATGCAACGCTCAGTCAGAATCTGGCAACCCTGTAATCCAGCTACGTCTAGCGGGGGAGACGAGAAAACACTATGAGGGCCGGGTGGAAGTTTTTTACAACGGAGAATGGGGGACAGTGTGCGATGATGACTTCTCCATCTATGCCGCCCAAGTGGTCTGCAGAGAGCTTGGCTTCCTGGATGCCGTGTCCTGGTCGCCCTCAGCCAAGTTTGGAAGAGGGGAAGGTAAGGCAAAAGGCATGATGGGGTCTTGAAACTTTCCCTTAATATGACTTTATCACATCAAAACCTTCCAAAGTTCAACTCAAACATATCCTATGCAGCTGTACAACCAAAGTGAGGTTTATAGGATGTTTGTGTGGGTGATCTTCCAACCACCAAACAACAATCAAGGGCAGCATATCTCTGCATACAGTTCCATGTGTTCCATGGAAATCCTTGAGTGAGGTACAGGTTTTCCCCGTCTGACTCTTAATCCCCCTCAGGCCTGGTTTTCTCATTAGACATGAGCTGGGAGACGCCAATCATTTCAGAGCAAGGAATGACTGGAAACAGTGGCTGTGTAAACCTGACACACACAGACATAATCTCACCTCCTTTCTGGTCTTTTTCTGTTGTTCATGGTTTCCTTCATCACTGTAGACACTGATGAGATTCCCAAGTCTGCAAGTGTGATAGTTGCTGGCCGCCGGTGTGACTGTACGTCGGTGACTTTAAATTCAGTCAGCGTCCCTCGTTAAAGCCACATGTTTTCCCTCTCTGTCGGCCACATGCAGCTAGCCACTTCAAAAGTGAAGTAATTTGCTTTCAAATTAGCTTCCTATGGCACAGCAGTCATTACTGAAATTTCAAGAATCACAGATGTGAACTTATGCAACCCGTGCATTTAATGTTATGCATTGTTATTAGAACAACTGAACAAGCTGTTAAGTGTACATACATATACACTGGCTGCAGCTGTTTGCAAGGCAAGAAGATGGTTTCCTTTGGGACTGAATTTAGGTGTGGCCTCCAAGTCTTCAGGGGTCAACAAAGAGGCACTTGTCAGCGTGAATGTCTGATGAATTTGAAAGGTAAATGACTTGATGTATGACACAATTTGTGCATAGGAATGTGCAGATTTACCATTAGATTTAAAGTTACATGATGAAATGGCAAAGAATTTAAAGAAACGTTCGTCCTTTAGCCACTAAGTCAAATCACTTAATGAAAGAGGAGAGGAATGGTTCCCGTTAACCCTGAAAAAGGAATATACATAAATAAATTGCTTCAGTCGGTAACAAGGGAATTAAAGAAGTTTATCCATAAGGACAAACTGTTACTTTTCAAGTTGCCTAAATCCTCAAAAGTTTACTGCCTTCACAAAACCAAAAAACTAAATGAGATTCGCATGAAGAAGTACATCTGAACAACATCTTATTAAAGTGAAGTGTGGAGTGTCAGATTGTAAAGATTGCATGTGTGGATGGAAACTAGTTTGATCTGTATTTTCTTGTTGGTGGAGACACATGGCTATAAAAGCAATCAGCGGGATTTTCCTTTCCTCATCATGGTGATTTATGGCTGCTGAAAGAAAGCAGCAAATGTTTTTAATTAGGGACTTAAGTATGTTACAATTGTGAGAACATCCCTTTTGGAACATTAATCCAGCAGGGGTGTTAATAAACTGCCATTGTGTAACTTTTATCATTTTGGGCTCTCATTGTGGAAAAAAAAACAGAAATTAAAAGTTTTTGGCCACAAATAGCTTTATTCAGGTAAATCTTTTAAGGAGCATTATCCCTGTCAGTTTTGTTTTGAGTTTTTGGCTGTCTTATGTAAAGTAGCAATAAAACCCAATTATGAAGACTGATGGCTCCATGTGGACTGTACTCCTGTAGCTTGTAAAGCACCCATTAAACCTGCAAAAGCTAGTTTTAACTCAGCAAGTAAAAGTCATCACCAGCTCACATAAAAGACAGAGCTGGTTCTCACTCTGTTGTAATTTCTCATTGGAACACTTGGCTGTTGTTATGAGTTCATCATAGAGGAGGCTGCGTGACTGCATAACATGTCGTTACTTTGATGGTATGATCACGATGTTCTTCAGCAATATGTTCAGACTGTCAGACTGATGAGCTGCAGCTTGGAGGTTTCATTGGCCACAGTTGTGTGGTTTTCCTCCCAGCTGACTCAGACCAGCCAGCTGGACAGCAGTGATCGGCTTAAGCCATGACAACATTTATTTGCCAGGTTTTGGCTGAAGGTCACGTTGGAGAGTAGGTTTCCCGTCTCAGCAGCTTGACCATAGTGGAAATTATGTCAGTAGGATGTGAGTAAATCACTAATTTTTCTTGACAAACTGTCCAGATTGCAGACATTTTTATTTCACTCCACAACCTAACACAGGAATTGCATGTACATTAAGGAAAACCTTCTGTTTATCCAAAAAACAGATTAGTTGACTAAATGGCATCACTTTAATACTAGTCATACTGAAAAATAATAATCTAATAATCAATTGACTTTACTACTGACCACTTATTTGTTTGTTCTGTTGATTTAAACTGGGCTAAACAAAGCATAGGAAAGAAAAGAGTTGATTGTATTTCTGCATTTCTCTCGTTCCAGGTCGTATCTGGCTGGACAACGTGCACTGCACAGGTGGCGAGAAGAGCCTGGCTCAGTGTCAGTCCAACGGGTTTGGAGTATCTGACTGCAAACATTCAGAAGATGTCGGGGTGGTGTGCTCCCAGAAGCGCATTCCAGGCTTCAAGTTCATCCGGAACCAGGCCAGCAGCAATGAGGTAGGTTCACATGGACGAGCGTACTCACGATCAAACATGCACCAAACACCGATGTTCTCAACAGGGTTGGATTATTTAATCACAAGTTAATTATCACGAGCCCTCAAACGGTTCAAGTACCCGCATGTAACCCGAACAGATGTTTCTGAAATGAAAAAAGGAACAGAGAGTAAACTCAAGATGAATAAAAAAAAAAAATCATATTTTGCTCCAGTTTGCTCGAAGCAGAGTGTTTTCTTCAAATCGTTCCAGTTTTCCTTACTGGAATTGGATTGCACAATTGAAAGCAATAAATGTCTTATCTTGTAAAGGATCCATGACGTGTTTTCTTTGAAAGACATCGAGCACTGTACAATAAAAGTAGTGTTTGAAGCTTGAACAGGAAAACATTAAAACATCAGCTTAGACACTGGATGCTAAACTGGTAAGTCAGAATAGGAAGTATTTACCATGACATAATAAATAAGAAATGAACAAGCTAATATGTGTATAATGTTGAACTGTCTGCACCACATTCTGCCTGAAAGACTGCCTGACTCCTACATTATAAGTCTATCGCTGCACACACCAGACCTCCACTCTGCTGTCTGGGAGATTATGGAGATGACTCAGAGAGTGAAAAATCATCCTGTCTGGCTGAAGAGAACGCCCCCGTACCGGATGGAAAGTCAATGTGGGCTTGTGAATGTGACAGTGAGAAAGGGAGGAGAGGAGATAGAGCCATTTTTTCAGTTTGTCTGAAAACAAGTTAATAAAAGACACTGCCATAGAGTTCAAGCAACATTTTTTTTGCAGCCTAGAGGAGAGCCTGTGCTTTCTCACTGACTTTTTTTCACTGAGTTTTTTGTTGGTTCGGACTAGATGTGGGGTGGTAGAGTTGGCTGCATTACAAGTGTCTAAGCAGCCAGGACAGTGATTATGTTTTTCACCCGGCTTAGTTAAGATAATAAGCCTGAGGAGACCATCTGAAAAATGCTGTTTATCATTCTAATGCCTAGTTTAGTCTCAGTTGAAGAAAATGAAATGTGTAGCTGTGGAATGCTGAAAACTCCTCGCTACACTCACATTTTTATAGGTTGTGTATGTAAGCAGCACCATCTCGCTCTGTTTGTTCTGTGTATTAAGGGTTTCTTGATGTTAGTCCTCCACCCTGCAAATATTTCTTTGGTCTGTCTGAAGCCTTTTGAGTCACAGGGGAGAGGAAAGGGAAAAACGTGTAGCTGCACCTCTTTAACTATGCTTGAACTGACAGAGGCAATGGGCAGCAGTGTTCATGCAATCTGTTTACTCACAGCATGAATTGACATTCTGTGCCCAGTCTGGAAAGTTAACGGTCCCAGCTATGTGCACTGCTGTAGGTTAGTACTGAAAGGGTGGAGCAAACTTCAAGTATTCCTGGCACATTGTGTTTCCTTCTTCTAACACAATTTCAATTGGTCTCATTTTTATTTGATTTAAGGGACACATTTAAAGTCATATGAACTTCCACTGATGTCTTTAGGTAAGTCTCAGATTGTTAGAGTAAATCTCCAGGTCACAGAAATGTTCCGAACAACCATTCCCCTGCAAAGACGAGAGCTGAGGCAGAGGCATGGTTGTCTGCGAGATTAGGCAAAGACCACAAAAAATGAATTTCCTGGTGAAAAAGTGGAGCAAAGGCAGTGGAAGAACCTATGAAATGTTGCTCCTGATCAGGCGCACGTCTTTATAATTGGGGGAGAAAAGGCCCAAATGTCCTTGGTGTTGGATGCGCTCTCCGAGTGCCCTTTTAGTTTCTGCTTTGTGAAGTTGACATCCTGAGACTGCTTTAGATGCAGTTATGTACAGTGTTTGCTGAATACCAATCTGTCTTAGACAGACTTGTCAAGAGCGCTAATTTAAACTCTGACCTTCAAAGTTGCTGCCTCTTGGAAGAAATTGCAAAGGCAGTCTGCTTCTGATCTGACCTCTGGAGACAAACGCCGTGTGTCCACAGCCATTGTCAGCTGGTCATACAGCACCCCTGAAAGAACAACAAAAGACCACACATTCCTGTGTGACTGAGCCATCGGCATAAATAATGTTGATTATTTTTACATGCCATATCTAATGCTCCAACCATTTCTACAACAGTATCTGTTGTGGAAGCAGTTCATTACTGTTATCGTGCATCAGGAAGTTTCATTCAGCTCTGCGGTGTTAAGATGTTTATGTGGGAATAGGTCGGTGAAGAGTATAATTTGCTATTTTTGCATGATTGGGTTTATGGGGTTTATGGTAAAAGTTTGATAGGAGTCACTCCAGGACCATGTTTTCCAAAAATCTGCCACTGCTGTTTACTTGTGTAATTGTTGTGTAATACTCTGCCCCGTGCCAAAAAGAGCTAGAATCAAACTGAAGCTAGAATCACTTTTGTTGCCATCTTTTTGACCGTTCATAAACCAGTGCAGATTAAGAAAATAATCCATTTTTAAATAAGGAAATCACACACTGCTGCACGTGTTCACAAGCAGATAAAGTTCTTCGGGAGAGAGGGGAAGCTTCGTTCCTGGAGGAATAAGGAAAAGATTTTCAGCTAAAGCAGCTGCAGTTTACCAAAAGACGTTAACCGCGTTTACCTCCACCAAACAGTTAGATCAGATATCAGCACACACAAGATGCCCGTTGTAATAATAGAACGAAAAGCCTTTTTATTTGTTCTATATTTAAACAGGGCAAAGGTTGTGCAATGGAGTCGAGTTTCTCAGGATTTCAGTTCCTCACATTCTCGTCTGTACAACAAAAGGAAACCGGAGCCAGATGAGGACTTGCCCTCAGTGAGATGTATGCGAGAAGCTTATGAGGAGGATAGTGATCGAGTGGAGAAAAGGTTGATTTATGTCATGAGGCTTAGGCCAGTTTCTCTGGTACAGGCAGAGCAGCAGACTACTTCACCACATGTTCAGCAGCTGGATCTCACTGTGGCCTCAGCTCTCCTTTGTGCATCAAAGAAATCAAGTTGAAGATTTTTAAACCTGCACTTTATAATTTACTGTTTTCACATTGTTCTGACACATTAAATGTGATTTTTTTTTTTTAACTACACATGTGAGTGGATAATACCCGGCTAAAGCAATCTAAATGTAAGTGTCCATCAGACAGTTGAAAGCACAATGGAACTTAAACTTGAAAAGTTGGACATTTTTGGACATAACCTGCTTTATAGTATATAGAAAGGGCAGAAGTTTTCATTTTTTCTTTCATAACCATACGAGCAGGGGAGGATTAGCCAAACTCGGCTTATATTAAAACTGTTGCCCAGCTTGTGTCTAAGGGAAACAGTATTAGCCTACTAGCATTTCCTAGCTCTTTCCAGCATTTCCAGCCTTCATTTTATTGCGTGACTATTTATTGCCCGTCCTGTTGTCCGGTAAGAAATACCTACATTCAGACAGTGTATGTCAGCACATAAAACATAAGTTGTTGTTTAGAAATGACATGAGTTGTTTAGAGTGTTTATTCCAAGCTAAATTCTGCTGCTGCTGGCTGTAACTTCTTATTCAACAGGTATTATATCCGGTTGTGCTGTAGTTAGGTAAGTCCTGTCTGATATGAGTTGTGTGTGTCTCTTGCTTTTACTGTCACGATGGGAGCCATGCACTCTAATAGATATTCCAGATGCAGAGCACACCGTGTACTCAGTCAAATTAGGATACTGGCAGCCAGTGAGGCCGAAAATGGGGTGGGGCAGATGTGAAAGTCATGTCGGTGTTCTCGAACTGTTCGTCCAAACAGAGGCGTGACTGGCATTCATACTGGTAGGTGAATCTGGCACACGTGTAGAGGAACGTGCATCAGGCTAGAAGGCTGAAGGGACTGGAAGAAATGCACAGTGGTGGAAGCATTAGTCAGACATTGGCTAGACCACAGCCTTGTGTTCACACATCTACATTCTGAGGGAGACCCAGTCAGAAAAACAAGTCTGCGATCCAGTTGGAAATAGTTCAGTAATTACCAGAGCTCACTTCAGAGAGTGGCACTTTAAGATCTGACTGTTTACTTTTTTTCCCTCAGTCACCACTTACAAACAAGGACAGGAACATTATTTAAGGGAAAGAATGCAGTAAAATGAAAACATCACTACATTACCTCAATAAGACAAGAGACGTTAACACATTGCAAAGGTTGCTCCCTTGTTTTGGCCGTCCAGAAAATAAGCCCCACAGGCAAAAGTATGCTTCTGCACAATGTCTAAAAACAGGCAGAATCAGCTGAAAAATCTAAACTAAGCTGCTCGTCTTTTGCAATAAAGTGAAATGTAAAACTACTCCTAATATGTGTTTCAGTTTCATGTCTCTTTGTCCACTGCAGCTGAAGGGTTCTAAAAGGTTTTCAGTGTGGACGGTTGGGCCACGGCCAGACAGAATTCTGCTGAGTTTATGTTTAGTGGTCAGGGTTTGGGCGGGTGATGGGCGCCTGAACTGATCCCAGCTGTGCATATCTGTCCTCTTCTCTTCAGACCCCCAGTTTCCTCCTTCCGAGCCAAATGCTACACTGCTCAGACCCATCTCAGTGCCCCATTTCATACTCCCCTCTCACCTGTTCGGCTTTTCAGTCTTTTACTTCCTCGATTTCACTTTTTTTCGTGACCTTTCATTCACCTCCTTTCATTTTTCCCCACTTTGTGTTTTTTAATTAGCTTCATGTTTTAATCCCAAAGTGAATAATCTCTACATCCTTCTCATTTTGTTTTTTCAGGAAGAAGAGAAAAAAAAACCCATTGAGATACGTTTTAAATTGAGAAAGCCAGCTCTGTGATCTTGATCACGTCTCCCTTCCTTCCCACCCTGCCAGGCTCTGACGGAAAAAACTCTGTCATACTCTGACCAGCAGGAATCTCTTCATGAAAGAGTAGTTTTTACCAGCTCTAACGAGTGCGGTGGGGGGTGGACTCGGGTCATGTCTGATACACATGAGGCTCCTCCTGCATTGCAGTTTTGTGTGTTGAGAGATCCTGAAGCTTTGAACATTCCCTAAGGCTGACGCCATTTCAGGAAACCACTGTGGGCAAACATTTAATATTCTGGGAGACATGCCTGAAACTTTTTCTCCTGGTTTTAAGAGGCTGGCTGTTACAAAATGACTGAGATCAGCACTTGCATATCACATAGCAGCTCAGAGTTTGGGCTTTTCTTTGGCACCCATGGTGCAACTTCACACCCAGCCAGGAGCAAACGGCAGCATTTGGCTCATGGAAGGAACTGAACAATGGCAGAGTCATTAGCTATTTTCCCATAGAACCCTGAGGTCAAAGGTAACCATTCCTTCCTGATTTAGGGGTGGTCAGGACACGATGCTAATTTTGAGTGTTGTTTACCCACACTCTGCACAGCTGGCAGTGGATCACCCAAAAACAGTCCTTAGCTTACTTCATGCCCAGTTGTGAACATCGGCTTACAGGATTTTTGTGGTATATATGTTTTGTCTTTTATTAACTGACGATACTTGAACTCTAATATTTGTTTTAAATCGAGATTCCTTTCAAATTTCCCCACAGAGAACAGTCTTCTCCATTTTTTCCCCCAACTTCTTTTCTCAGAGCTATGAGTGAGAGCAGTGATATTGACAAAGTGATGTCGACATCTTGTCACTTATTCCAGATTACCATTCTATGTGTTTTTCTTATGAAACCACAGCATTTATAACTTGATTTGAGACACTCCTTTAGTCACAAACCCACTACAGATCCTTAAATCTCTGCTCTAAACTCTGAGGATGCTGTGAGACGCGAAGACTTCTCAACAAGTTCAAACAAAACATTGTTCAACTTGACTTGCTTCATTTTCCAGCACATGTGCTAACTTTTGGGTTCACAAGAGAGAACTCCAGTGGGATATTTTTCTTTTCCTTTCTGCAAAGGTTTCACGTTTCCCACATGATGGTTAAAGGCTATACTTGGTTTGTAATTTATCACATGGAGTAGTTCATTTAAACTGAATTTACAAATAAACGGACTACATTATGTAAATTGCATTTTCTTGTGTTTCTGCAGATGGCAGTTTGTTGGTCCTTATGCTCACACTGCACTGGTTCCATAACTCTGTTTATATAGTAATGAATAGTTTATGGAAACTTCGGTTGGATTTTGGTGCAATACAAAGCTGCAAGTTTCACACTTTAATTCAGAGGGAGAACGATTTCATATGACCTCTGCTCCAGATAAACAGTCACTGTCAGATATTATTGGTGTTGACAGTGTTTGCCATAAGATAACTCATGATTAATAACTGTCAGACATGTTTGTCTTGACACAACGAGCAGCAGTACAATGCGGACTGGTCATTGGAGCTCTGTTAAGTGTTAATAATCTGGCAGAAGCTTGTATCTACCTAAACAAAAGCAACAGCCAAGCCAAGAGAGGCAGCATGCTCACTTCAGGTATTTTTGATGATGAACATAACAGCACTTACTGACAACAATCATAAACATCCATAAAGACTCGTTCCTGGGCCATGAGAGTGCTGTGTCTGTCTCACGTACACCCCTTCAAATAAAGTGTCGCCAAATGATTAGGAATCACCTTTTAGCGGATATGAATTGAGTGCAGCTGAAAAATCAATGATAATTGGTCCAATAGATGTGTGAAATAGATAATATGCTCATCACTGAATGTGATAACTGAACAGTTACATAGTTGTGGTTCGATCCTTTGTCAGTGTAAGTCTGAAAGAATGGTGCCAAACTGCCTGCACATCTTCTGATCAAGTGTAACCTCTGTTTGTCAGGGTCTGACGGTGCAGGTGGAGGACGTGAGGATCAGAGCCACATACTCACAGAGAAAAAGGATTCCCATCACCGAGGGCTTTGTGGAGGTGAAGGACGGAGGCAAGTGGAGGCAGATCTGTAACGAGGAGTGGACAGAGATGAACGGCAGGGTCATCTGTGGCATGTATGGTTTCCCCGGGGAGAAACGCTTCAATGCCCGACCCTACAAGTGAGTAACTGTGCTATGACCGGCAGCAGGGTCGAAACAAGGCGAATTAGATATAATGAAAGTCTTTACGCGAGTTGAACTTCAACATAAGTTAGTTTAGCTTAAGTTATGTAAAGTTTAGTTTAGAATACAGCAGTGCTCTATGCTAAATACACTGATCACATTCATGGCTTTGTTAAAAAATAAATGAGGCATGGTTTCTTGTACAGGACGTGAACATGTACTGTAGAAACACTCGTGTTAGAAATATTCCATCATCTGGGAGAGGACTTCAGCTTTTTTTCCTTTCCCTTTTTCTTCGACTTTATTCCGTTTAGGAATGCTCAGTTAGGAAGCGTTACACAACCAAGTTTGTTTACTTTAGTCATCCCTTCATCCATTTTCCACTCTGAGATTAAACAGACTTGGGCCTCTAGATTCTTGACAAGAGGCCAAATATTGTCAGAGGTAAACGGGCCTAGACAGGAAAGGGTTGAATGCACTGCAGTGTAAAGCAGTGGCTCATTCGGTCTGCTTACAAGAGAACTGAAGTTTAAAATCAAACGCTTAGTGAACATGAGAAAACAATTACATGTGCAGATCTCACTCCCAATCAAAGCTGGCCCCCCAGTATATAAAAAAAACCTGTGAAATCATGACAGAATTATTTGCCTTCAGAAGAATGCACAAGTGTAATTCTGCCAGGTTTGCACCTGGATCTTCACATTCCTGATGTGGACCTTCAGCAGGAATGTCTATGATACGATATGACTGAAGGAAAGGGGATACATTTGGGTGAAAGTAGTTTTAAAGTTTTAATAGATGTGATCTTTTCTGATTTGATGCTCGTCTTACATCCAGGGCAGAATAAAGCAGCACTTGGCTTTGTTCATTACTTTAGATCAGAGTCCGTTTAAAATGGAGGTTCAGTTTAACAGAGGTGAAAGCTTTTTATTTGTAACCGCAGAACAACAGAACACAAAACATACCAACATGGGTCCGGCGAAATGAACAAGACCCAATCTCAACTTGGCATCACTTCACTTTTCACCGACCACAAATTGTTCCTGTAGTCAAACCAACTGTAAGCTCCTATTTACAGCATCTGATTAAGCTGTACGAACTATAAGGCTGTTGATGTCGCTGATTTAATTTCATGGTCTGCTTCTTCCAAGGCTGAGACCTGTTCAATGTCCTCTGTTGTTGGGTTTCTCAGTGACCCAGAGTTGGTGACTGTCATTCAAATATGGGGTCCAAAGAAGGTTTAGGAATTCCCCTCACAATACTTCCATTGTTCTTCACAGATCAGCATAGCTGAATTCCTCCTAGTTGGAAAGTAAAATGCCCTCATCCCAGAAAACAGTGTTTTCACAAATATTCCATGTGCTTCTCCACATAACAGAAGGGACATCATCACACTGCACTCCTTAGCATTCTGTTTATCTCTCCTCAGACTGCTGGCGAAGCGTCGTAAGAAGAACTACTGGGGTTTCTCTGCCAACTGCACGGGCAACGAAGCCGACCTTTCTGATTGCAACCTGGGCCGAGAGATAGAGCTGAAGGGCAACAACACGTGCAGGAAGGGCATGCCCGTAGTTGTCAGCTGTGTGCCGGGACGGGCCTTTGCTTCGAGCGCCAGCGCCGGTTTCAGTAAGGCCTACAGGGTGGAGGTTGGTCAGATGTTATTACGCATTCTTGGTTGCACAGCGTATCATTAATTAGTGGCGTCTTTTCTCAGGAAGAAAGTTCCACGTGTGAAGGTTGTTGTGTGGACAAAAAGGGAAAAATTGTTACGTGGCCGTACTGAACGAAGTTGACTGTTTCAGATAGCTCCAATAAAAGTTTGTTGGGAACATTGCTTACGTTAATTAATTACTCGCAACAACAGGGAATCCTGATATTGTCAGAGATTACATGAAAGGAAATGGATATTCAGAAGAAAAAAAGAAAAGGGTGTATTTACACCTGAGAGGTTTAGTTTGTTGGTGGACAACAAACATATAAACAGAAAATGTTTGAAAAGGTGCCAAATTAACTTTGGAGGAGTTTGATTAGAATATGAACACAACGTGGTACAAAGAGATACCAAAGGAACATTACATTGACTGTTTTAGGTTTAGTTTACTGAGTTCTACTTAACGTTTTGTGCCGACTGATGATTTTGAATCACTGGCTGCTGAAGTTCATCAAGCAACATCTGAGCTTTTAGCTTTTTTCTGATCCTGTATACCTGCAACCGTCTTTTAAAAGACAATTCTCCAACATCTCCACTAATTTTGTTTATTGTGTCCCGTTTCTGCAGCAACCCCTGGTCCGTCTGAGAGGCGGAGCCATGATAGGCGAGGGGCGAGTGGAGGTTCTGAAGAACGGTGAGTGGGGAACGATTTGTGACGACAACTGGAACATCAGAGCAGCCACCGTGGTGTGTCGAGAACTGGGCTTCGGCAGCGCTAAAGAGGCCCTGACTGGTGCCCGAATGGGACAAGGTACTGACAGATATATACATACTTTCTGTATGAATTAGTTCTGTACGTACATGGAAACATTTTGAGATGGTGTTGAACTCAGTTGTTCACAGGTTTTCAGTTTTGATGACATTTCACAAAGTTTGAATTTAGAACTCATGACCAGCTGTGAAAATGAAAGGTGTGAGACCTGCACCTCCGCCTTCTCGCTGCCTTCTGTACCACCACCCATTTATATCTCATTTCAATCAGTCTAGACCTGGAGTCAGCGCATAAAGGCATTAGGGACTGTATGGAGTAGCACGTTACAGTTTATATGTTGAGCCAAAAATCTGATTCTGTGAAATGCAATATACCACGGTCCTATAAGAATCATATGGCTTTCAGAAGAGTCGTTTTTTTCTTCGTCACAGCAAATCAGAGGAGCGCACAAAATGTTCCAGAAAAGAAAACAGACTTTATGGGTTTCAGAAGAGGAATTCCATGTTGGAGAGCGAACTAGGTTGTTGGATGGATTTCTTTATGAGCTGAGCACTGGATCCAAAAGTGGCGCCACACACAGGCTTGGAATAGATTATTGTGTTCAAGTTTGAACAAGAAAATCAGTAAAATTCAGTCACGAGAAGGTTATTTCTTTATTTGTTACAGGACTATAATACGTATCAGACACTGGTTTACAAAGAGTTTTGCATAACGTATATCAATTGTTTTTCCTGCTGATGCACGTGGGAGCAAACACTCCATGGAGAAGGCACACATGTAATTGTGGAAACTCTGCCACACTCAGAGAGAAATTGTATTTATTTATTTTTTTACGAGCCTTCCGAGTCTCTTATTCATTTGTCATAGCTGACCGCTTGTTTCCTTTTCGGTGTAATTCTTACTCTGAGAGGACTTGTTGTTCTAACGAAACCCTCAGGCAGCTGAGGATACTGCTTTTTCAATCTGTAGTAGTGGGCAGTACAAGCTTGTGTAACTTAAGGATCAGATTTCTTCCCTCCTCTAATGGAAAGTCAGGACAGCTTTTATAACGCGCATCGTGTTATTGTTTCAGCTGTGAGTTTAGTCATTATTTCAATGGGTTTTTCTTTTTAAAAATGGGTCCGTTGTGCACCTGCAGGGATCGGGCCGGTTCACATGAATGAGGTGGAGTGCTCTGGCTTCGAAAAGTCTCTGACTGAGTGCTACTTTAACCGTGAGTCTGTGGGCTGCAGCCACGAGGAAGATGCTGCTGTCAAGTGTAACGTTCCTGCCATGGGCTTCAACAGTAGAGTGAGTAACTCCATCTACCATGTTAAAGAAAACGAAAATGTATTTGCAACACTGGAGGAGACGTGTGTAAATATATTCCCGTCCTCAGCTTCGGTTATATGGAGGCCGAAACCCCTATGAGGGCCGTGTGGAGGTCCTGGCGGAGAGGAACGGCTCGCTGGCGTGGGGCACGGTGTGCAGTGATACCTGGGGAACCATGGAGGCCATGGTGGTGTGCAGACAGCTGGGCCTGGGCTTTGCCAGCCATGCTTTCCAGGTAATGTGTCTAAAGAAATGTTTCATTAATCCCTGAGCCAAAAGCTTTTTTCTTTTTTCTTTTTTAAACCTCTACTGGAAGAATGTCATCAAACTCACACAATAAGAGCTGCACGGCTGCATGATTCTGGACTCTTAGGACACTGTATCACCAGGCCAAAAACTTCAGCAAAAAAGTGACATTTTTATTCTGTGAAAATAGTTCCAGAAGAGGTAAACAAAAAAAAAAAAAAACTACATATAATTCAGAACCCCGCTTTGACATTTAAAAAATTTACATTTTCCTTCCTGAATTTGCTGGGAGGGTTTGATCAGGTCATTAAAACACATCACACAACCACTTACATGTGGAAAACACTGGTTTGTATTCTAATTTGCTGACATGTGTTATTATATTATTCTGCATTATTGTTTTGACGTTATTAGGGATTGATCGGCCTAAAGTCATTCCTATTTTCAGTGTACTGTACGAGTTTACACACTGCTGTGATGATTTACTTTAACCACCAGGCTGAATTTGCTCACCTTATAGTGCCCCTTTGACAGTTTTATTGGTTGGAAACAGGAGGAGCAACAGATGATATGAAAGTTACAGCCACATGAGAAATGCATGGGATTTAATCAGCCTTGCAGTACTTCCCAGTTTAAGCCTCTGTGAATCTGTGTGTGCGTGGCAGTGGATGCCGTTAACTCTCTTTTTAACGAGCTCAAACTTTATTTACCCCAGAGGGCGATAATGAAGATGTCATTTGCATAGAAACGCAAAAAAACACATAATGAGCAGAAAATGCAAGTCAGTGGGAGGTAAACCTATGACACAAACAAGTGTGCAGCCACTCAGCAGGAGAGACTAGAAATGCGAGTCTGTGTTTGAAGTTTACCACCAGTAAACCAGATGGAACAACCGGGCCAGCGTCACAACCTCATCCTGCTTACGTCTAAGTACAGCTCCCATTGAGTCATGAGGTGAAAGGTGTGATGAGCTCAAGACCATCCCTGTCATCTTTATATTATGCTCTTCTAAGGCATCTGGAATTTATGGTTCAAGATTATGTATATCTGGAAAGTATGTCTGTGAATCAGCAGGGGGGGGGTGATAACTGCAGGGGGGAGTTTACGAGTGGAACTTGGAGTGGATCTGGTGAAGGCTATTTATCTGATTGTAGTGCGACTTCCTGTGTCAAGTCTAAATTTCAGGCCAAACCGACATAATAATAACATGTTTACTGTCACCAAACACAACAAGTTGTCATTACATAAGAGTTCTCATGTAAAGACTCATACATGCCTGGTTTTTGTTATCACAGAGCACAGCTTCAGCTCCTCAAGAGACTCTTTCCAGTCTGACTCATAAATATTTCTCCAGGCAAAGCCCGGCGCCAGATGGAACAAATGACATCGAGCTTAAGCTATACTGCTGTATGTCTCTCCTTCTCCTCAGCCCACCAGCAAGTATTCCAACATTCATGTCCCCCGGTTCACTTTCATTCTCACGAATCCCCCACTTCCTCTCAACATTCTGGAAAATCTGAGGTTCCCTGACAAAAGATTTCCCTTTAGTCTGCAAAATCCTGTAAGAAGGCTGAGTCAGGACAGAAGAACAACCGAGCACTCCTGGCTGTGTGTGTGATATGCGAGAGACCATTTGATTAGATAAGCCACCTGGCAAGACATGTCATCAGAAATTGATTAGAGTTAGAAAATGCTACTGTAACACATGTCCATATCCTTCTATCCTACAGAGTTGAAGAAGCCTGATCTTCTGTTTGGCTGCAGCTTATATGGGCATAACTTCAAAGTATACTTATTAGTCTTTCCTCTTAGAATTAGATGGGTGATGCTACTCTCATGCCATTATTTTAAGACACAGCCAAAAACAGCACAATTAAACCCAAACCTTAAAAACGGGAAGACAAGGCTCCACTGGCTCTGTCCAAAGGCAGTAAATCTTGTGTATAGTGTTACATTGATTCAATCAAAAGGTAAAAGGTGGATTTTGTCACTATGCTAGCAGTTCTTCCCACGTGTCCTCATGCTAACATAGAAAAGCAGCTGCTGCTTTTAGCTTTGAACCTAAATCTTGATTGTTCAACTACATCATGTGTTTTCTGTTTTTCTTTTTCTTCTTTTTATCAGGAGACATGGTACTGGCAGGGAGATCCATCAGCTGATGCCGTGGTGATGAGTGGGGTGAGGTGTTCAGGAACTGAGTTGACTCTGGATCAGTGTCTGCATCACGGGAAACATGTTGTCTGTCCGAAAGGAGGCGGCCGCTTTGCTGCTGGAGTTTCTTGTACCCAGAGTAAGACAAATGCTAAAATAATCTGCCTTAGCTGAAGAACTTTGCCATTTCACATGACACAGCAAAACACATTAATGTCATCAATGAGGACGTGAAAAGAACATGGTCAGTGTTGTTAGTGACCATCTTTTTCCACCTGTGACATTTTCTCTCAGCCAATATTTATCTATTATCCGTTTTGAAATGAAAAGAAATAGATAGAAAATACCATTGTGTTGCTGTTGGACCTAAAGTTTGTAAAACTATGGTAGTAAATGTTGTTACCTCAAGCCTGCTGAAGAAAAGTGGAGTTTCTGTGCTGAATGCTGTTCTCACCCTCGCAGCGGCCCCAGACCTCGTCCTGAACGCTCCGGTCGTGGAGCAGACCACCTACCTGGAGGACAGGCCCATGTATGCGCTGCAGTGCGCTCACGAAGAGCATTGCCTGTCCACCAGTGCTGAAAAAGCAGATTCCAGTTCCTACCGCCGCCTACTCCGCTTCTCCTCCCAGATCCATAACAACGGCCTGACAGACTTCAGACCGCGGGCGGCTCATCACTCCTGGATCTGGCATGAGTGTCACAGGTGAGACGTCACAGAGCCAAATCAAAAGCAATTAACACATTGTAGTGTTATTCTGTTTTAAAATTCACATTTTCTCTGTTTCATGTAGGCATTACCACAGTATGGAAGTTTTCACCCACTATGACTTGCTGAGTCTAAACGGCACCAAAGTGGCAGAGGGACACAAAGCCAGCTTCTGTCTGGAGGACACCAGCTGTGACGAGGGTAAATATATCATTTAACATTTAATATTCTACTCTTACGCTCTCTGATCGATCTACTGTATGTTGTTCAACTGATGAAGAAGTTCTCATATTCATGCCATCAGTTGAAATGAACACGTGTGGCTTGGTATAACATCTGAAAACTGTTTTGGATTCAGGTATTCAGAAGAGGTACGAATGTGCAAACTTTGGATCGCAGGGCATCACAGTTGGCTGCTGGGATACTTACAGACATGACATAGACTGTCAGTGGATTGATATCACAGACGTGAAGCCCGGTGACTACATCTTCCAGGTAAACATCTGGTCAGTGGGTGCACCAGCCCTATCTGATATGGTTTGTGTTCTGGCTGAAAAGTCTCAGCTCCGGACGGTGCAGGCAAACAGATACCTACAGTTCTGCTTGTGTTTGGTGCTAAGCCTCAACAAACATTATTACTTCCTAATACACTTACTAATTCCCCCTTCATCCAGGTGGTGATTAACCCAAACTATGAGGTGGCAGAATCAGATTACAGCAACAACGTTATGAAGTGTCGCTCCCGGTATGATGGACATCGGATATGGACGTACAACTGTCACATAGGTGAGAATACAACCTTAAAATCCTCGTGTCTTCTGCATTAGGGAAAATAAACGTACAACTATTTTGAAAAGAAAAGAAAAACTTAGTGGAGCGTGTGGCTGCACCATGTTCACTTTGATTAAAAACCGTTCATTTGTGATGTTTTGAACCTCAGTGACTGCATGCATTCTGCATCCAAATATTAAATATACTGAACTTTGTCTCCAAGAGCAGCACGACGGCCCATGTGATCCAGTTATAAATACCGTTTAGCTACAGTTAGCTTCTTAGTTTTTATACCGAGATATATAATACCGTTTCATTTTATATCCAGCTTTGGAGCCCCGTGACTTTGACTGTCACACATTAAAAAACACTTGTATCCATATTTTAACGGGAACTCGCAGCATTTTATGCTGCCGTCAGTTTTTCCCCTGAAACTACTGACAAGGTGCAGCTTAATTCTACTGCAAATTAAAAAAAAAAAAAAATGTGCACACAGAAACCCGACTGCAGTAAGTCCTGTGACTTGAGACCATCTCATCGCACATATCAACATCTTTGGGGTTTTTTTAAAAATTTTTTTATTAAACACAAAGTTTTAGAGTTGTTCCTAGATGGCACAAAGATGTGAGACAGAGAAAATACTGTAACGATACAGTAACAAGTATAAAGAGCCTAACATGCCAAGATTTCACTGGTCAAACTACGTGTGATTAAAAACCAAACAAGCAAACTAAGAACGTAAGATATTTGTTTTAAAACATTAGAAATATCTTTATGCAGGATATTTGTTGAACCCAATCCTGAGAATGAACATATGGAGGAATTTGACAAGAAGTTAGAAAATGACCACTTCGGTGGAATCATACAACCAGTCCTGCGTCACCTGGGCAACGAGGAAACAGGAAACCTTCATGAAAACAGCCTGGAACTCAAACACTTGGGTTTTAAGTAAACATGCAGTCAAATTGGAACGAGTTAAAGAGTTTCTTCCATTCTGGAGCCTTTGCAGCTGTCTGAAATAGCAGCGCTACAGAATCCCCTTTTCATCTATGCCGCGGCGTTTTCGCCTTATTAACGACGCTGACAGCGAGCCGAGCTCGGGTGCAGCTGCTGAATATTAACTCCGGCGGTGCTTTCACGTCGGATGCCAGCGGTGCGGGACGGTGAACTGTGTCGGTCTCTTTCTTCACCTAACCAACCCGATGTCACTGAAGGAGGCCAACACGGCAGGACAGGCTGCACTCCTCCCGATCAGTTGAGATCAGCAGATCTCGACTGGACCTTTCTGTAGAAACCAGAACAAAATGGAAAACCAAAGTTCACTTTAGACAAAGTTTGAGTGGCTGTTTTCTCGCTGCGACATCACTTTCTGATCAATTCAGTGGTATAAAGTAAAAAATAAACAACAGAGAGGTATAGGATCTGTTTGATTGTCAGCTGATTGTCAGCTGATTTCAGAGAGTTCTGCTCTGCTGCCTTCTAATCATCCCCTCCCTCTCTGACTCTGCAGGCGGCACACTGAGTTCAGACACAGAGGAGACGTTTCCTGGATTACTGAACAACCAGCTTTCACACAGGTAGACCCAAGATGGACAAAACAAATGGATGGCATCAGGGAAGCGTAAACACATATCTGACAACCACTAGAGGGGGCTGTGTGACTTTATTTTTTGTGCTCTCTTGGAGCAGTGCTGGATTGTTGAGCTCAGGGCTCAACTGGTACCGTACACCATGGCTCAAGGGGAAAATGTAGTGCTTGCTTACAAATTTCATTAACCACATTCAGCTGTAAAACAAAACAAAAAGTGTTTGTGTCTTTTAGAGTCTCCAAAGTAGGTTTTATCTGTTGCTTATGCAAAAAGGATTATAGCCAAATAACTTATTAAACTAACCGCCAAGAGTAGCTTTAGCCAAAGTTTTGAGAGTGTGGAGAATGGCACCAAAAATCCCACAGCCCTCACTGTATGCTGTGCTTCCTTCGGATGGATGAAAATAGTCTTCTGCTAATCTGGTGCTATAACTGCTCAGAATCTTGCACTGTATGTTAATGCTCCAACAGCTGGAATGAAAAAACAGCTGTATAAAACAGGTTTGCTTCTTTACTATTCAATAGTACAGGCATCATTTACTTCACACTGAGAGCAAATTCAGTACGTATCTACAACAATCCCCGCCATTGTCAGGATTGTATTTAACCAGCGGGAAAATGACAACACGCAGCCGAGCCTGCAGGAAAACTATGTTCCGTCAGACTCCAAGCGCCGAACACAACAGGCGCCGGCAGTTTTTGGTTGCTGCAGTGTTTCATAAGTGGAATTAAACTGAGCGAGAAGGTGCTTGTCTTTCATTACAACCTTGAGCTTCCATTTGAAAATGTTATATTTATTGCTTTGTTTCTCAGTTGTGACCGTAGAAACACATTTCCATCCTCCGGATCTGCACCTCCCATCTGCTTCTTCCTCAGCGTCTGAGTGTTGTTAAGTTATTTCTGTCAGGGACTACGGTGACATTGTGGAAGTACTGTAACAACCACGTGTGCGTGTGAAAATGTCTCCTCATGGTTTTGTAAATTAGTCCTTTTAATGTAGCAACTTGAGAATCCTTCATTTTATAAGGACACTTGTTAGTTGCCAAATGTTATCATTTTTGTATGCAGAGATGAATGTGGAAAGCATTACATTTCTAAATAAATTATGGTGAAAGCAGACCGCTTCTGTAAATGTTTCAGTGTATCCAAAAACTGGATTTAAGGCATTTTATTTAATTGGTTTTCAGTTTGATCTTCTGATCAGTAGCACTCAGTTGTCTGGATTAGTTGTGTCAAACCTGAGCATTATACTCAGTTTGCTCACCTGTATTGTAGACCAAAAGTGCTCAACTCATCTCAGTATCTCAGCACTCTGCCTCGCCCCCGTATGCCCAAAGCTCTGGTCACCATCCGCCGGGCCACGGCGCTGTCTGTCCTGGGACGTTCCTTCACTGGCTGGATAAATTCTAGAGGAATGTCGCAAAAATGATCTTATCTACAGCATCGGCAGACAACAGGATATTAACAAAATGACGGCTCGTGGTTTTAATATCCTCAAACGCAGCGAGCCGACTATTTGCAGCAGCTCTGGAATTGAAGTCGGCGAATCTCCTACCTGCCCGTCTCAGGGCCTTTCCTTGGGCTTTTTTACTCCCCTCAGAAAGCGCTCGTGCCTTCAGCAGCGGGTGACTGATGGAGACGGCGTGGATTGCTGCATATGAAATTAAAAAAAAAAGGCCAGCTCAAGTCCCAGCTAGCTTTAAACTCACCATATTCACCGAACAGTGAACTCTCTCACCTGCTGCCTCGCTGGAGAAAACCCCCAGGGCGTGTGTGTTGTCCACCCACTTGATCTTCATCCCGCCGTCACTGAGAGCAGACAGCAAAGCACTTCATTTAGTTATCTGAGAGCATCTTTACAGACTGTGAAATGTCTGCTATAAGCTCAGAAAACAACTTAGCCATACACAAGACAGAAGGAACAAACTTAGTGACTTGGTGTAATTATTTGACGGAAACACACAGACGGAGTAGCGGGAGAGTCGAAGGACCAACGCTGGGCTCGCACCTGTATTCTGTGAAAGCGTCGAGGAGATCGTCCGTCTTGAAAACAGCCGGGAAGTCGTAGATCTCGATAACGTGGCGAAAGTCGTCCGAGTTGAGGGATACGTTCTCGTAGACGGAGAAGTCATTGTGGACGTGTTCGATCGAGACAGTTTCCACTTGTTTTAGATGCGCCCTAATCTGAAAGAACAGGGGAAATATTAGCTTTTCATGAAGAAGTGCACGCAGTGGAGTGAAAGAAAGAAATCTATCGGAAAGCAAGAGAACGTACCCCAACGTGGAGACAGTATGGAAGTGAACATCTGGGAAAAATACACAAGAAAACAACCAGTGTCAAACTGACCTATAACTTACCAGCTCAGTCACGTCATCAGTCGCCGTGGTCGTGTCGTCTGTCTGAACAACGCACTGCACGCCAGAGAGGTCCTGCCTCTCATCCTCCAGGTTCATCTCAGCGAAGCAGCACCGAGTCTGCTCCCAGGCGTGACCCTCGCTCTCCTGCGACCTGAGCGCCAACATTTGTGTCTTTTCCTGAGGACACGGAGCCGAACCGTTTGCAGAAGTGTCAGTGACACCGTCGGCTACGCTGACGACCGGCGAGGATGAGCACGTTGTAGTTTCTGCCGTTTCGGGAGAGGGACAACAAGTTGCCGGACTGCTGGTGGAATTACTGCTACACGGAGCTGACGTGGTGGAGTCTGTGTTCGCCGCGGGGCTTTGCGAGCTTTGTAAAGACAGTCTCTCCCGCGCAGCTCGTGGCATGTACAGGGGCTTGTCCGGCCTTTTGGCTCCTCGGCTCCGCGACGGGATTGAAGGTTTAGGCTTGATGTTGCTTTCCATCCCCGCCCTCTCGCTCGGAAACTCCTCACACGAGAAGCTGTTGTTCTCGAAATCACTGTCTTCTCCTTCCGACTCCCCCCTGCAAGGCAATAAATAAAATACATCACAAAAAAACAAATAAATAAAATCCACCTTTGCAACTAAGGTGGCTTGATGTACAAAAAAACTCCTCTGTATCTATCTATCCCTTTTTTATGTTGCTTTTTCTAGAATAGTGTCTGTCATCACATCCCAAACACTAATGAACTTTCATCTGTACCAACTATATCATCACATCTGATCAGAAGAGGTCAGTTTCTCAGAGTTTTCAGGCACACAGATTTAAATGTGTTCAGCACCGGAGCTCCGGATGGCAGACCACCACCCTGCGGCACCAGCTCTCCCCCACAGAGAAGGTGCTGAGCTCTGGTAAGTCTTCTATCGTCTTGTGGATCAGGTATCGTAGTCTGCTTGGTAACGGGGGGAACAGAAGCACGCTGGACAGAGACACAAAGGACATGACAAAGTTGTGCTGCAGTCATTACACAGTCAAAGGGAACAAATGGTCTATCCCACATTTAACTGCGCACTAACTTAGCACTGCGTTTAATGAGAATACATGACAGCTGGACAGACTGCACATAACAGCAAAGTGGGCGTTTCTGTCCTCAACAAGCCACACTCACCTTTTGCCTTCGCTTCTCTGTTGGTATGCCTCCAGCTCATCCATGACATGATGTACGAAATTATTTTCTTGTTTCGGCAGAAAAACGCCATCAAAACTGGGAAACGCCAGGGTGGACAGACAAAGTCGGGTCCTGTTGGCAGCAGGGTGAAGTTCATTTATAACTGTCCAAACAAACTGGAAAGATATAATCAATCCAACCGATACATACTGATAAATGACAGCGGGTAATGGAGATAAATAGATGGAAGGACGGATACCGACAGTGGCCAAAAAGTTAGGTAAGTTAGCTAAGCTAAAGCCAGCTTCACCACCAGCACCAATTTCAGCCAAATTGGGGGGGGCAGGTATTTGATGTGTTCACGTCCGAAAGTACAAGTCTAAAACTCAAAGCAAAGCTAGCTGACTTGATTAACAGATGTCCACGTGCGGTAACGTTAGCCGCCGCCCAGATGTTCCCCGCTTTCTGTAAACTCACCGTTAAAGTTGAAGTTTGATGCACGTGCGGCCGTTAGCCAGATGCTGTGTCCAAAATTGAAATTACAGGTAAATTCAGTGACGCGCTAGCAAAACAGCCCCCCAGGAAACAGATGGTTTTTTTTCCTTCTCCCAGAGGCAGCAACATATCCGGTCTGATTCTTTCAGAATAAAAGGAAAGTTTGATGATGCACAAATCACCTGATTTGATAAAAAAACGCAACCTATCCACACAGTCACATATTCGTCTTTGTACCGTTGGAAATAAAGTTAATATAATGAAACACGAGGCCGAGACGTTTCAACAAATCACTGTTTATTTAGATAAAACATAACAACAACTGTAAGAAAGACAGAGAAAGGTTGTATCAAACATCCACAACAACAATCATGTGTGGAGCGTTTCAGATTTCTGTGATGTTGAGTGACAATGAAGTGGAGGACAACATGTTCACCACAAACCTGTGGAGAAATGCACGCAGCTCCACTTCATTTGGACGACTCGGACTATGCCACCGAAGAGACAGCTTTCGAAAGTGTACTCGGTCGAGTTCAGTGGTAAACTTGGTAATCACACGAAAACATTTAAAGGACACAGTTCCCTGCAACCCCTAAAAGAAAAAGCCCCCTTCTTCCACTAGGAAAAGTATTTGTCTCACTAAGACTACAACCATCTTGTTAATACCATGGGGAACGACCCACAACCACACCATTTACAGACTGGGCCAACAACTCAAACCCAATCTCAGTACGTTTCGATTAATGGAAATCACTTTATATGAAGTTACATTTGCAAAACAAGACACACCTCAAACCATCTGTATTTAAAGTGGTCAAAATGAGGCATTAACACAAAGGCACAATATGTAAAGACTTTTGATCGGTAGGTCAAGTTTTAGGCAACGATTGGCGTATATATATATATATATGTAAAAAGAAGAAAACAAATGTACAAACGTACAAGGACAGGTGGACAGTGGAGTACTTATAAATAATAGGAAGAGGGATCAGATTAAAAGTATATACATCATTCTGGGGGAGACACCGTCAGACAGGTGAAGAGCATCAGGTGTAAGTGATCAGGCTACAGAGTGAAGTAAGACAGAGAGTGAAATGATGTTAAAATACATACAAAGGCTAAAACCAAAGAAACCTGCTGTTCCTTCAGATTAGCGCTAGTCCTGCCAAATGTTCTGTGGTCATTCTCAAACTATGATTCAAAAAAGAGTTGCAATTTTAATTCTGTTAGATGCATTTACAATGACAATAAAGGTCTGGTCGGGGGGTCAGAAATTGCAGTTTTGTTAACTGCAGGTAGGAACATCATGTTGGAGCTCCAAAAACAGAAATGCACCCGAGCGCCATCACAGTGCAAAGATTCTTCTATCTTCCGGAGCCAATACTTCTGTCTTCAAATATGGTAATTTCAACCTGAGCAGGAAAAAAATGGCAAGTTAAGGAAAACGCACAATGGCACGGACACATCTGCTATCATTACAAACCACCACTGATGGGGAAATTAAAACAGGCATCCATTGATTTCAGCTTTTAACAGATATGAAAGAGTTGCTTGAAAAGTGGGCGAGGAACTCAGACTTTTACAAGGCTGAGCGTTCGTAACATCTACCAACCAATACATGGAGATTTTCTTTAGAACGCCATAGCTTCAGTTGGTGCCAAGTTCACCCACTATGACCAACCTGGAGACAAGTCATTATCAAGACTACAGAGCTGATGACGAAAAAACAAGAGGATGACAGAAAAACAGTCAGTAGTCTCGACTCCATCCATGTCAGCACGCTCCGGGGATCATTCAATAAACCGTTTTAAGGATACAACCCTGAGGCCTCTCTCTATGGGGTCGGTCAGCAACAAGCCACTGGGAGCAAAAATCTTCTCATTCTGGTCCTTAATGTATCTTGCAATCTTCTTTAATACCTGTGCAGACACGGTGAGAAGCAGAGAACTGTGAGATGCACACTGACAGGTCAACTTTCCCATCACACAAGAATTAATAACGATGCCATACACGACATCCCACATAAGCAGTTCAACCTTTTCATAGTGGGTCTCCATGCAGAGGAAGATGGTGTAGGCGGTCATACAAGCCAAGCAGCCCTCCAGATACGACTCCCCACCGAGTTTCTCAGCCTCGGCATACAGGTTGTTTAGAGTCTGGATGGTCTCCTCAAACTGCTGCTTAGTGAGCTGAAACCACAGCAACAACTTATTTACATAACCCTGAAGTACTGGGGAAAAACCCATACCACCCAGGTAAAAACTGTGCATACCCTTAAGTCCAGTTCAGAAGGGAACTTGGTCTGGAATTTACATATGATTCCTGAGCTGTAGTCTCTCTGGATAAACACCTTGGAGGAGGCGACTGGCTGATGGAGGTCCTGTAAACTGTGGGTCTGAACAAAGATGGAGGCATCGAACACTTAAACTCCGAGGGAAGCAAGCGAATATTAATGTTTTACGTTGGTTAAAATATTTCTTAGATAAATTTGTGTGGTCAAGGTACGCTATATACAGGCTTCTGCCAGTCTAAACCTCGTAAAAGATTGCGTAAAATAAAATAAACGTATCAACACTATGGACGGCCTATCATATGGGGTGTCGTTAGCTAATATCGCGTTAGCTTACATTTAGTGACACCTCAGCACCACCACAAACAAAGGCGGCGTTCATCACCAACAACCAAAAGAAACGCTTTACAAAACTATAAATTTACTCAAACATTGGCCATCAGAGGAATCCTTAGAAAACCAACTCGACCATTAAACTTACCTCAGCCATAGCGGACGCTGCTCTTGTAGCTGCTGCTCATCCCAGTGCAACTTCCGGTATAGGTTTTTCAAGATAAATGTGTACTTTGTACACAAACGTCAGATGTAATAAAATGCTTGATCGGGATTTAGCCTTACACCATGTACCTTGGCATGAAATTTTTCCCTCAGGAATGCAGTCCTTTTAATGTCGACTTAGTAATAATGGAAGCATTTCCAACATGTATTTGACAGTTTTAAATTTAAATGAATGTAGATAAATGTAGCTCATGTCTGTGAGCGTGGGGCCAGTTGGATCGAAGGTTCCTCTAGACCAGAAGCCTCCGAACTGACAAATATTTGTGAATACTCATTGCGAGCAAATTAACAGAAATTTTTACCGTTAACAGATTTGAAAAATATTTATTAGTCCGAACACCAGAAACCTCCTGTTGAAACATGTAAACTACTTTGAAGGTTGACACACCCAATGAGAAAGTGTTCCGGTCCCCCTCCTCCTCGTACAAGCTTCCGGAAGAAAAACCTTTGACGCAACACTGTACGTCACTACTGACAAAGTGCAACTGTTTCAGTGTTCAATTTGGTTGTCTGCTCCTCCCAATTGTAAACATTTAAATTGTAGTAAACCCCACTGGAAGTCATTTCAACACATGCTTTTTATGGATTAATCACTCAAAGAAAAGACGAAACTGTGAATGTTATCAGTTTATTGAATCATGGTCTTGACTCAAAACTGCGTCTGTTCGCTGTATTTTCTTTAGTCGAACAGACCGAAGCCCATGTCGTCGTCAGATTCCTCAGACTCCTCCTTAACCTCTTCCTTAGCAGCTGGAGCTGCAGCGGTCTCTGCAGCTGCTACAGGTGCTGCGACAGCAGCAAAAGCAGATGGGTCTGCCAGGAAAGCTTTGACCTGTGGATGGAATAAAGCCCAATGTTAGGTTTTCATCTTTGCCATGGACCAACTTCTGGGGCAATCAAAGACTAAATTCCACTTAAAAAACACTTTGAATCTTTGAAGGGCTGTCTGACACAAAGAGCCCCTAACTGGCCAGAAAACAAGACCGGCAGGGATAAAGATGTTCTTTACAGGGTGATCAATAATGCAGCACGACCCATCCTACCAGTCAGCTAGATCAATTTTATTGTATAATGTACATAGGTATACCTTATCTGCCAGAGGGAAGGAGTATTCCGTCTCCACGGCGACAGCCAGGACTCTCTTGTAGCCATTGATGATGGAGTGGGGGACAGAGGCCAAAGTGGGATAGCCAATCTCCATACACACACTAGCAATGTTTCTCACACCCTAGAGGATTAACACATTTGTTTTCAGTCAAATTACAGGCACAACCTAGCAGACAAACTAATCTTCATCCTCAACGTCTTCTGTAGACCACGATGAATCTCACCTCCAGGAACCTGGTGTGCAGAGAAGCCTCAGTGATGTCGAGCACCTCTGGGCTGTAAACACTGCCGTTGTCATAAACCTGCTGGATGATGAGTCCGAAGGAGAAGGGCGAGATATTCAACATGTTGAGCAGCGTGGCCTCGCTGGCACCAACCTTGTCACCAGTCTTTATCAGACCGACATCGCTCTGAGGAGAGAAATGGTCGTTAGTCCTTGATGTACATTTCTGGTTCAGATGTACTGTGTCTTATTGTTGTCAAACTCACCAAGATTTCAATGGTTCCTCTGGAGATTTTGGTGGTGATACCCAGAGCCTGGAAGAAAGAGGTCTTCTCGGGACCCAGTCCAGTATTCTGAGCTGGCACCGTCACATCACATGGGGCAATAGCTCCAGCACGGGCAGCTGCTGGTACCTGGGGCACATCATGGTAACCTTTCATTTCAATACCACTTTAAGGGCGTGTGTCAACACCCAGTTCTCAGATTTCAGTTTTTGAGTGTCTGAAACCTTACGTCCCTGGCAGCCATTAGATTATAACAGACAGGGATAGCGAGGAAACATTTTACTGTTTGCAGGGGGAACGACAATACAGTACTACGCAAGCTGCATTGTAACTAATCCTGCACATTCATAAAAAATTATCATGTTGATGCTTATCAAAATTAAACATCTGCAACCTACAACACTTAAAAGCCAAGAGGCCATTTTGTGCCAGACTATTATACACCTTTGTTCCATTTAGTTTTTACCTTATTGGCCAGCAGCATGTCCCTGACCTCAGTCAGATCCTCCTTGGTGAAGACAAAGCCCACATTCCCTTTAATGTGGGGCAGAAGCCTGTCAAGTCATAGAAATTCCATCACATTTCTGAGCACATCACCACTATTACAGTCAGTAAGGGTGGTTGAGTGTCTGAAACCTTACGTCCCTGGCAGCCATTAGATTATAACAGACAGGGATAGCGAGGAAACATGTTATTGTTTGCAGGGGGAACGACAATACAGCACCACACAAGCTGTATAGTAGATATCCTGCTACTTAAAAAATGTGAGTATTAAAAAGACTGAGGGGGCAGTAACACTCACTTCTCCAGGGCAGGATTGTTCTCCAGGTGGCCACGGATGGCTTTACGCATCATTGTGTTTTTACCCATCAGCACCACGGCCTTTCCACGCAGAGACATACGGATGGTCTGCATCTGCTTGGATCCCACATTGTCTGCCCCCACGATGAAACATTTTGGATAATCATCCAAAAGTTGCTGCAAACAGACCACTGCGTGTCAAAACGAATTGTATTACTATAGCGTTTAAAAACTTGAACTATAAATTTTTTTTTAAACCAAAATCGTACTTACGATGATTTTCAGAAAATAGTTGGACTTCCACGTGGCCCTGTCTTCCCTGGGCATCTTGACAGTGCTTCCAAGGATCGCTCAACAGCTGGTTTAAAGACAAGGTGATACCTGCAACCGGAGAACAAAGCGAATATTAAGTGTGCTTTATATAAACAAAATGTTTCAACACAATCAACAACGTTGTACAGCCCTGACATGTGGTCAGTGGCTAAAGCTAGCCTGCTAACCTATAGCTAGCAACTGCTAAAGAGGCCACGCTCGATTAAAACGCACTTAAGTTCAGAATAGCAACGTAATATAAAACACGTTATGTAGAACAAACCCTTTCTTCAAGAAACAAATATCTATAAATCACTACTCTTTAAAAAAAAATCATTTTTAGCGCTTTCAAAAGCGAAGGGAGAAAATACTCACTGCGTCTGAGGGTCGCGTGAAAGAAAGAGGAAGAGGAAGGGCGCGAGTCGAATATATCTAACACGACCGACCAATCACAGCGAAGAAAGAGCCCCTGGGCTTACCCTCTATTGGACCATTTTCGTGTCAAATGGGCTCTCTCGGCAGCGTCGTCTCCCTCACTTCCGTGTCAGATTTTAAGGCGCAAGCGTTGTGCTAGTGTTCAATGCCAGTTTTCTGGTTTGGGATATTTAAGAAGTAGATGCCTTTGTAGCCAGTTCTCTCACATATCCGTCTACAGACATTAACTATGTTGCAGCCGCCTGTACAGATTCCTTCTGAGGTATGGAGCTACGTGTTTGGGTATCTGTCAGTGGAAGACAAGTTCAACGTCCGGGCATCCTGCAAGCACTTCAACAAACTTGTCGATCACTGGTCTCTCTGGAGAGGCTGGGTAGTAGTTTTATGTTTTAAAAATTGCGCTTACAACTGTCAGTTCTGGACCACTCTTCGTCGCAGGAAAGTCACCAGTGTGGTGATGAGGAGCACCAAAGCCAAAGACTGGAAACAGCTCGCCGTGTCCCTCCCTGCTCTCACCACAGTGGTCGTGGAGCAAAGCTCTCCAGGGACCCTCACCTTTTTAAAGGACTTTCCGCATTTGAAACGTTTGGCTGTGAGAGGCAGCGCTCTGTTGTTCAACACCAACTCGGTGTCTCGACCCGAGCAGCTGACTCATCTTAGCATTTGTGGTGGGACATTCGGCTCGACAACACAAAGTTCGCTCATCTCTGCACTGGGTCCGTTTGAAAATCTTACTTCTTTAGTCTGTCATGATTTAGGAGTCTCAGGAGTACCATTTTGGATGATGCAGACCTTTCTGTCCTGCTTGCCTGAACTGAAGCATCTCTCCTTGTCTATGAAACACACATTGCAGGACTCTGGCAGTGTTTTGCCGGTTTGTGGGACACCTCCAGGCTTGTCCAGTTTGGAACTTATAAGCTGCTCCTATAATTCACTACCAGAAGATGCAATGAGGTTGTTTCCTTGCCTGAACAGTCTTGCTGTTTTCTACAAGCATTCACATGAGGAGATGCAAGACAGAGGTTCACCACCTGCACTTCACCTAAAAACGTGGCTGTGTGACCTCCCCCAGCTGTCCAGCCTGGTCGTTGTCAAGGGCCCTCCTGTTAAGATGTATGTCACCTCCATCCCAGCCACGGTGACCAGTCTCACTCTGTGTGTTGCGGGGTTGTCTTCAAAGGACATGGCAGCCTTGGCAGTGCAGACGCCAAACCTCCTCCACCTCCACATCGACCCCTGGCCCTCACATTTGGGAGCTCACACTGCTGAAATCCCTCGGCTATTTCCAAAGCTCAGGAGTCTCAAACTTCGCCTTGAACATGTGCCACAGAAAGATTGTTTGCACCTCCACCAGCTGCAGGACCTGGAGTACTTGGAGGTTCTGGACAGCCAGCAGCGCCTTCCTGATCTTGCTGCCAGGCTTCGAGCTCTCACAAAGCACAGGCTTCGGGTCGTCGCCTCTCCCCGCCAAAGAGACACGTTGTCCTGCTCTTGTGTTTATCAGGTGTATTGATTTACGTGACCCCCCCCCCCTCAGACTGTTGACAGATGTTTGTTCAAACACACAAAAACGGTCTGGATCAAAGTCACTTTTCTGTTCCAGATTCATTATTTTTATCAATGTTATTTTTTTAACACTTTGTGCCAAATGTGTGATATTCAAATACATTTCACATCATGTATACCGACATATTCTTGAAAATGATTGATTGAATAATGGTCAAAATAAAAAGAGGTTTATTGTGACAAGCATAGTAATTCCCTACCTCAACACAGCTTTTTACATTTTTTTTTTTTTAATAGCACCTTTCAGTATAGTAAGTAAAAACAGATGAAGATGCAGATCCAAAATCCATCCACTATCTTCCCCTATCTGAAGTTTGCCCACCGACACTCTCATGTGCCTCCTGGGGGATCTCAAAGTGTTCCCTGACCAGAAGGGCTTTATTTTTCCCTCCAGTGTGTTCAGGGTCTGTCTCTGGGCCAAAATCTCCAAAGAGAGGCAACCAGTTGAGTTAATTAGTCTCACAGAGATGATATGCAATTTAAACATAAAAACTTAAGAATGACTTAAAAATACAATCCAGAGCACACCAAAATGAGCACTACACAGAAAGGTTACTGAACCTGTGGGTCAAACACAGAGGAAAGACAGAAGGGGTCACGAGTCACTGAGGAAGTTTGAAAGACAGAGGATGTGTCTGCACCCCAAAGACGCTGTTTAATCATCCAGATTTAATTCTTTTGTTAACATTAAGCAAGTGGGCATCTGATGACTTTTTATTTTGGACCTGTGCATATCTCAGTTTGTACTTTTTTTGTCTAATACACCAGGCTTTGGTTTAGGATAGGAAAAAGAAAATAAAAAAAGCCTTTTGTTCATCTGTAGCTACAACTGAAGTTTATAACGATCCCCATCTTCTGCAACTGTGTGGATCTGACGAAGTAAAAACACGGATGAGTAGCGACGCTTTCTGTGAAACGTCAAACGCACAGAAGTGATCAAACAATGGCAGAAATAAATACTCTACATTTTATTTGCAGAGGTCAGCGGTCGGAACCCACAAAGGCTCTGGCTCGTGAGACAATTCAAGCGGTAAAAACATTGCATGAATATGTCTCACCTAACCACATTAAAAGTAACAGGAGGCTTTGATTTGTTTTTTTTTGTTTTTTAATGGATTCTCTGACAGAAGCAAAAGTATAAGGCGGTTTTAACCGTGAGATCAATATACATAAGCAAAATGAACACATTTCTTTCTTTTCCAAAACTCACATTGTCCCCTGCTACTTCCCAAACATCCGACTCTGCTACATGTGAACACCAATAATGTGTGCCGAACGAATCAGCGCCCATCTATTACAGTGTATAGTTCAGAGTGAAAACGCAGCTCAGCAGGTGAAGCCTTCACCCAGACTTCAGCTCCTGAGGCTGGGAGCTCGACAGTGTGTAAGACCTTATTGCATTGACACATTTGGCACAACAACAAATTCAGATCAACTTGAAGGTGGATACACTGTATCAACTCCTTGCACACAGATACACAAATCAAAAAGGAGAAACAATATTGTAGTTTCTCCACAAGGGGGAGAAAAAAGAAGAAACGAGGGTACATTTCTGCAGAGGAGCTGCGGTTGAAAAAAAAAAAAAAAAGGAGTCACTACTTAAATGTTTGCTAAGTTCTGGCTCTGGATAGGTGTCGTTTTCTGATTGCTGACCAGCAAAGGCTAACATCTAGCTCCCATCAGCGAGGTTTGCGATGATACAAATAAGAAAGAAGGATCATAGTTGACGATTCACAATAAAAAACTTCAGGCCGTTTCCTCTGAAGTGTGACACGCTGAAATCTGAGCTGGTGCTTGTGAGTGTGTGTGTGTGTGTGTGTGAGAAAAGGAATGAGACCAGGGTTGTTACAGTAGGCTACATGCTAACAGAGCCAGCTCTTTGCATATCAGTGTGAGCCTTCAAAGCTCAAAAATATATATCGTTTTTCATCACAACAGACAAAACACAGTTCTGTCACCTCATGGAGGGTGTTACAGGTATACAAATGTAGATTCTGATTGTAACGGCAGCTGGTGCTGATTAAGCTCCACGTGTAAGAAATGAGCACGAGAAACTTGTCATTCTTTAACCAGGCTTACTGACAGATACTAGTCAGAACATACAGTGGTAAATGCATGAAGTGGCAACAGTTAAAACATGGAAATTGTTGAAAAAAAATAAAGGTTTACTTTGAATTTGTTCAGTTTGACACCTGCAGGCGATTAAAGCAGGAAAATATCAAGGTTTAAAAAAAAAAGACAATTTCATTTGTTTAGGCTTATTTTTTCTCATAAAATGCACCAACATTAATCAATATTTGTAACCAGGGTACATATTTTATTCTTATTGACCTGCTCTTTTTATGTTATTAGTTTCAGTAATTCAATTTTACAAAATTTGACACACAAGTTGCTGTAATCAGGTAAAAACAAGAGTTCTCCCTTGCTAAGCGTAGAAAAAAAAACCAAAAATCAATACCATAATTTTCTGTTTGCTTTCACTTCCAAAGGGAAGTAGAGGAGCAACAACTTAGCACAAGATAGGAGTGAGATGTATGTGGAAACTGATAAAACATGAGTTAATTTTCATAGGAAAGCCTGTAGAAAAATAAGTAATATCTTGATGACACTAAATTATAAAATACACCTTGAGATGGTCTCATCAAGAGATCTCTTGTTGCTGGAGTGTGTGTGCGTGCGTGTGTGTGTGTGTGTGTGTGTGTGTGTGCCAGGAGGTTGGACTAGTTTGTTAAAGAAGCAAAGAAGACATGTGTCTGTGTGCATGTAAGCATCATCTGTGTTAATGGTTATTTCAAATGGCACCTCAAAAGTTTCCAAAGCTAGAAAAATACATGTTTTGTCCCCCCCCCCCCAACACCCATTGGCTAAATTCTGCACATTCAACACTCCTGTTACTGTAAATCAGCTTAGCTTAACTCTCAATGGTCCATGCAATCAAGAGGAAGTCTCGGATCTGCAGAAAACTACGTCAGCTTCGGCTCACCACCTTACGATACAAGGTCTTGCCCTGCAATTCAATTCATAAATCAAGACTATTTATGTACACACACACACACGAGGGGAAAGCTATATCTTCTGTTCTTGTTTCTGTCGTGCACGGGAATAAAAGTCTAAATAAAAAAAATCTCTTTGGGCTTTGTTAAAAATGTCTTTAGTAAAAGTGTAAAAGGTTGGACTTCCAGGGAAGTCATTTCAGTGTCATAGCTAGTATTCAGAGACACTTTCCACTCTTGTTAAGATGTGATCAAAACATCTGTCTCAGAGACCACTGACTCATAGATGCAAAAAGACACGTGAGCGCACATATGTCTATATGTGCATTTAGACTTACACACATTTGCACAGACATGCAGTCTAGTTGAAGAGTTTAACGAAGCAGCCGTGGCAGTAGGGCTTGTCTTTCTGCTCCTTGAAGGTGCCCTTGTTAAGCTGCTTGAGGCAGAAAGCGCACACAAAGTGCTCTGGGTGGAACTTCTTGCCCATGGCTGTGATGCAGCGACCCGTGATGGGTTTCTGGCAGCCGGAGCACATGGAGCCGCGTCGCTCATGATAATGAGACTCGCAGTACGGCTGGCCGTCGTGGTCAAAGAAGCTGCCATTTACGAATGGTGTGAAGCACTCCTGGAAAAAAAACAGAAAAATGCATGACAACGGGTTGACACGTAGTCCATGATTCGTTTCAAATCAGATAGTAAGCAGTGACTCACCCTGCAGACAAAGCAGTTAGGGTGCCACAGTGAATTAAGAGCGGAGATGTAGTTCTCCAGGATGGCACGGGTACAACCACCACATTTAGGGGCAAACATATCAAAGTAGTCCTTTCTGCAGAATGCCTTTCCATCCTTCTCATGGAAACCTAAAAGGCAGTGAAGGTACACCCGGATTCACACTCCATGCTACTTTAAAAAATACTCTCCTCTGATGTTCTCATTCTACACATGCTAAGGGATGCTAAGGGATGTAGCTTTTACCTTCTGGTCCAAAAAAGGCTCCACACTGGGCGCAGAAGAAGTGTTCTGGATGCCAAGTCTTGTCCAAAGCCGTCACTACTTTCTGTGAAGTCAAGGAGAGGCAAATGGTCACTCGCTCCTAACCTCCATGCAGGAAGACCAATAAACATATGGAATAAGTGAATTCTCGCGGCGTTATCAAAGAAAGTCAATGCGTGGGTGTGTTTATCTGTCTGGCACATCAGAGAGGCCAGGAGAGGGCCGGCAAAGTCAGCAGACTGGAGCCGTGTAGGAGGTGTTGGAATGCTACGGCTGATAGGACGTTTATCAATGCATGAGAGCGTCCCTCAGCTGCTTGAGCACACTAATATTTTTCATGTAATACAATACACTACAGCGTCCTAGTTCTGCAGCAGAGCAATAACTCACTTTAAATCTGTGTGACAGAGTTCTTTATGTTTCAGAGCAGAAACTATTCTAAACTTTGCCACCAGGAGGTGCAATGTTCCGCATGTGTTTTTTTCTCTCTCTTTTATTCTTCTCTTTTTAAGGCAAGGCGATTTTGAGGAACACCATCAAATGTTCGCTGAAGGAGGAGCAGAGTTAAAGATGCTAGATTAAACATAACGAGTAAACTGAGCATATTCAACCTCTTTAAAGTAAACACTGTTCACTAAAAGCAGAATATATCAAGTTCTGCATTCTTCCTTTGTTCTTTTTACTTCCTCAGACATGCAAATCTATGTGTTTCCCTCAGATATTTAAAGGACCTATTATTGAGAAGAGGGAAAGCAAGTGATGTCAAGCTCTGCATGAGGATGATTTGGGGTGACTCACGTTGGCCTCCCTGCAGGCTTAAGTCCACTGGTTACTGTCTTCTTCTCCTCTAGTGCCTCTGGCACTGTGTGTGTTTGTATGAGTGTGTGTAAGAGCAGTGGTTGGATACACAAACAAACAAAAAGGACAGCAGGACCGTGTAACCATGAAGATAAGCCTGAGTGGTGACAAGTGAAAGAAGAAAGCAACATGCAGTGGCATGTGAGTGTGTCTGTAACAGAGCAGGACAGATTACTTGAAAATGGTAAATACCTAAATGTTTATAGTAATTCACTCCAGGTCATTACACAACTTCCCACCATCCAAAACTATTTCATGTACCGACTACACGAAAAAAGCAAACGGCACATTCTTAACCAGGAGCAATAACTGCAATCCAATCAGAACATTTTAAACTGATCTTTTAATGCAGCTATAGCTAAAGCAGCACTGTTGGATATTTGTTTGCACACAAAGTAAAGCAAAGTCACTTTGACTGCTTCTAGGACAGGGTGTGCCTGACTGTCAGCGTCTGCTTGAGAAAGAAAAGCTATTTAGTTCATGTAGTGATTTTTCCAGGAAGGTCTTAATCCATTAGCTTATGAATGAATAAATGTCATTATCTATCTATCTGTTCGCTATATGTGTATGTATGTGTTTAAGTGTGCGCAAGTGAGTGAAAGCATTACTAACATCCAGTATGGGTCCATTACAGTAGTGGCATCGAGGTGAAAACAGGCTGTGGTAGTCTTTCTCACAGTATGGCAGCCCATCACGCTCAAAGAAGTTTCTGGAGCCTATCTCGTCCTGACAGTGGGTGCACACAAAGTGCTCCGGGTGCCACGTTCTGCCCATGGCAGTCACCACCTGGTGTGGGGAGACACAGTGCATTAAAATGTGATGAGCTTGCTCAGGGGAGGGGAAAAAAAAAACTGCAGTAAAGCACGAATGAGGCAAATGAAAACCAGTAAACTGTAGCAGATGCAGCTCTCTCAAACGTTTATGCTTCTGAACACAAGTGCTTACACTAGTCTATTTCTTTATTTTAAGACTAAATTCTTAGGAAGAAATGTCTCTGTAAATCCTGTAAAACTGCAGGTCAGACATAAGAGAAACAAGTTAAGTGAGTGATGTGCATTTGGAGTAAAAACCTTCCCTGAACATTCTTGTTAGCATCTAAACATTACTCCAACTAAATGAAACTGTCAACTAAAAGAAGCTGAATTATTGAGACTGAGTGTCTATGATGTCAAACAATCAGCACAGCCTCACCCATCATGCAACCCCCCTCCTTAAAAAGGCGTGTGTATGCACAAGTTTCCTGTGCATACACACGCGTGTCCAAATCAACTATTTGTGCTTGAAGCTTGAAGTTAAGCATCTAGCTTGTCTTTGCTTTGGATTTTTGCAGCAGGAAACAACATGCAAGGCATGAACCTGAGCCCGAACCTAAGGACATTGGGGCATTTTAATATGCAGGTTAATGGGGGCTGACTTGCTTTTGGAGCCTCCAGCAGTTTTTGGAGCTTTGTATTTCTGTCCTGGAGGTTGGCACTTCATTACAATCTGGATGATTCTGTATCATTACCTGTCCGGCAATCGGTTTCTTGCAGGCACCACAAACGCCTTTAGCTACAGTCTGGACACCGAGTCTGTTGAGGTCAGTCTGCAGGCTTCCCAACATGTTGTCGAGCTTGTTGGCTGGTTTCGGCTGAGCTGTGGGAGAAGTCTTTCCCTGTGACTGGTTCTGACAGAAATGGAGAACAATTTCATTATCCTATTTCGATGTACACGGAAGTTCCAAGTTTATAAAATCCTTGATAAAACGTATCCAGTAAGCAATCTAAATGAAGAAATGACCACTATCTTCCAACTGATCCTTTACCACAGGCTGAGTTGTTGAGAGACAACAGTGAATCTAGACGGCAAATATCTGTCTCCTCTTTCAAGACAGATAAAAAGAATAAATACAAAGATACACAGTTGAAACCTCAAAAGCTGTGACAGAATATGTACTGATCATCCCTACTCCAAGTTCATATTAAGATAACTCCCTGATATCAACACTGTGTGTGAATACGGTGTCTGGCTGCTGCCATCTAAGCAAACACAGACCTTCTCAGATGGAGCGGTTATTGGATCTTCACGACTCCAACATTCCTCTGAGAGAAGAAATAGCATCTCTGCTCCATATATTCACTCTTACACTCTCGACATACCGTCACACGCAAATAACCTCTTTACCTCTGACAAAACTAAATACCATCCGGACTCGGATGCATGTTTAGCGCTGCTTGTATCAGTCCACTACCCAAAGGCCTCACCAAATGATAGCTCTGTGGTCTAAAGGAGGAGTCCTTTAACATCAAAAAGCTAGTATCTAAACTCATGGGACCTGTGAGACTTGCTATAAATGTGGTGGTAACTGTGCTGTCATGTGGCAGATTAGGTTTCAGTTGCACTGCGAGCCTACCATTCCTGTGCATGGCAGGACACTTAGTGTAAGGAGAACTTACACTCTGCTTTCCCCTAAGCTCTTAAATTCTTCTCTCCACTCCAAACACAAGGCTCTTGGCGCCATCAGATGTCATAATTAGAAAAGGTGCTCAGTTTCTCCAGCCTGAGTGTCAGCACCCCTCATAACCTGGACTGACTGGATTACAGACAACGCTTTAAAGCGGCTACCTGTTTCAACACAGAGGGCCTAAAACAGAGTCAGACGAAGTCTACAGCACCTGAAAATAACCAAATAGTCTGCAAACATGTCAACAAGAGCTCACGGCCTGAAGGACAGTGAATGATAAAAAGTGGGAAGAGAGTAGGAGGAGTGAGAGGAGAGGAGAGGAGAGGAGGATGAGCAGAGATGAAGAAAGGTGATCCATGCCTGCATTGGTGGGAAGATGGGGTCATACTCTGTCTGACAACCCACTGATACAAACACCTTAGGAGGCGGGGGTGGCGTGGCGGGCTTGGGTGGGGGGCTAGGTGATGGAGGGGGCTGGACAGGGGGAGGTGTGGGCTCCCTGGGTGGAGGTGGAGAAGGTTCCTTGGGGGGAGGAGGAGGAGGAGGAGCAGGTTCCTTGGGGGGAGGAGGAGGAGGAGGAGGAGGAGGCTCCTTGGGGGGAGGAGGGGTGGGTTCTCGAGGAGGAGGGGGGGTTGGAGGTGGTGGAGGTAGAGGTGGAGGCGTCTGCTTGACTGGGGGTAGCTTTTTGGGTGCTGGGGGAGATTGCGGAGGGGGGAGAACTTTTCTCTGTGGGACAGGTGATTCGGGAGGGATGATGATCTGGCGGAAGGAGGGAAGATGGAAAAGGCAAAGAAAGGAGAGCAAACAGACAGACAAGGCACAAGAGCACAGTTAGAAAAGGAAGAAAAAGTTCAGTAAAATTGGCACAAGAAGGCAAATTGTTTAAATTGACAGCGAAAAACAACTTAAATTTGATCGAAATCTGATGAAACAGCAAGAATATTTCATTCTTAATCTCCAGAGCTATGCAGCCATGAGTGGTAAATTTATTGTCCAACTTGGCGTAACAGTCCTGCTACAGTCCTCTGGTGTCTACCTTATCCACAGATGGTTGGATCCCTTCCTCCCGTGTTCGCTGTGGGTTGGACATAACGATAACTCCCTCTGTCAGCCAGTCATCTGGCTGTTGCTTACGCCTGCGCTCCACTCGGCCAATCCCCAGTTTCCCCTGCAGCTCCTCAATGAGTCGATCTTGGGAGTTGCTTTTATTCACAATGATTGGTCCCATTTTGCGCCTCAACAATCCTTCCCTGAACATTGGATGCACGTTGGATGTCTCTTTGGTGCGGCGGATAACTGACTTGAGCTGGAGAGTGGATGATAGGGAGGTGTGGGAAGCTGGGATCGTGCCATTTACCAGATAATCCCATTTCAAGCAAGACAAGCCCAGCACTGGATGTCTCATTCAAGTGGCAAAAAAACTCAAATGCTGGCTTCAGAATATACCTGTCAAAAAGCTATGCACTCACATATTTAATCGCTTATTGTTTGAAGAAAAAGCACAGCCTTCTGTTAAAGTTCATTCTTCGCAATCAAACCCGTTGCAAGGCATGCTTCACAAAATGCTGCACATGCCAAAGCAAGGCCAAAACTCCTGTGGAGTCTTGCTGTTTGCAGCAATCGGTGATTAAAGACGGGTTCCACCGTGAACACAGCAGCGTCGAAAATAAGCAGGCTCGGACGTGCGTCGAAATCTCGTCAGCAAAGCTTTCAACATCGGCCACAAATGCTCTCTACGGGGAGACGTCTCCCTCAAGCCATTTTGTACTTGCTATTCGACACCACATGCAACACACCACAGAGAATGAAGAATCTTTCTTCATCTCGACAAGGCTGTACTATTTTACAGCTCCTTCGATTCTTGTACGAGTGCTCACCCAAAATAAGCTGGAAGCAGTGTTGAGAAATACTCAACGCTTTTAACAGTCGTATCACAGCCAATCTGACATTACTGTCAGAGATTTTTGTATCCTTGGCCGCAGGGTCAAATAATAGAAAAGCCTTAAATCCTCTACAGCTTATTTTGGGAGAGTCAAGTTGCCTACTTGGCCAGAAGCAGATAGTCGCTCCACAGCAGAGGGTTGCTGTATGGGCAGGTCCAGCGTTGCATCTGGAGTCCCGGGGCAGGTGGAAGGGGTAAAACACTCGTCTATCCAGCTGGATTCAGTCATGGGCGTCAGGGTTCCCTCTCTGCTAAAATCGGGGTAGATTCCCTCTTCCTCTTCCCAAGATCTGTCTTCATCACCAGACGTAACAGAAGCAGGTGGCTGGTTCTCAGTCAGGTGAGTGGAGTCAGAAGCTAAGAGTTTGTCTAAAGCATCATCCAATAAATTCTCCCGGCACGGCCACGTTAAATCCAGTACATCGCCTCCTTGAGTTTCTGTGGCACACGGGTTACTTGATGGTACTGCAGCAAGTGAAACTGGAGAAGCTCTGGGACTACTGGTGCCTGGTACTGTGAACTGTTTTCGGATTAATGTGGCAGGACTCTTAGGAATTACGGGCTCACTCTTTGGAACTGTTACTGGACTGGACAGCCTTGGAAGTGTTACTGGGGAAGAACTCCTTGGGCTCATTTCTGGACAAGAGCTCTTCGGCACGGCTGCAGAACTGGACACATTAGGAACAGTTAGTGGACTTGCAGTCCTTGGAACTGGACTTGAAAGTCTTGGAATTGCCCCTGAACTTGCACTTTTACGAACTGGGTCAGGACTCGCACTCTTTGGGATGGTTAGTGGGCTACAGATAGTAGGGACTGTTACAGGACTTGCACTTTTTGGAACTGGACTTGAAAGCCTCGGAGCTGTTCCATAACTTTCCGTTTTTGCCACTGCTTCTGTAGCAGTGGGCCCTGTCACCGTACTATCACTGGTTGTAACTGCTTGAGGACTTATGTGAACAGGACTGTGACTCTTAGGGACCGGGCTTTCAGATTTAACCTCAGGAGAACTGGAAATCTTAGCTCTAAGAATGGGACTGCTGATTTTGGAAACCGTGACTGGACTTGAGCTCCTGGCAGTGGTACCTGGACTCACTAACATTTGGGTAGGGTTGTTGTCTTCATCTGGACTGAGAGGTTTTAGAGCACTGGAGACACTGAAGCTCTCCATATGAGAGATCTCAGAAGCGATAGTGCCACCATCATCCTTCTGTTGAATCTGGGAGTACTGAAGGCTCTTAGATGATGCAATTATTACAGCGGAACCACGTAAAGACGTAGGGGCTGAACTACCATCCTCATCTATGTGGAGTTCCAGTGGAAGAGGTGTACATGAGGGGGAAGTGTAACTCGAGGGTAGAGGAGTATCTTCTGAGGCAATATGAGGAGTTCTAGATGGGTCAGTTACTGTTTGGACAACTGGTGAACCAGCAGGCAGTAAAGGGTCTCCAGAATCCTGATTCACAGACAACTGAGAGCCAGACTGAGTCAGTTGCAGCGATGTGATGAAAGCAATGTGCATACAAAGACAAGACGCACACAGTGGCAGAGAAAAGAGAAAAAGACCAAGAAAATGGAGAATAAATTTAAAGTTAAGGGCACAAATAAAAATAATTAAATAAATTAATAAACCTAGAGTGAATAACATCATTTTCTCTTATTTGAACACAAAGTCTTGACTGTTACCCTCAGGTATAAAGGGGCCAGACACCACTGCCTTAGATCTCAAATCTAGATCAAAAGATGCTGAATTTACATTTCTTCAGCTTTGACAAAACCCAGATCACACAAAGTCTGTTGCTATGAGGCAAATAACAGCCCCAGCCACCGTGGTCGTACTGCAGCAAAACGGACATTTATAGGTGAAACCTACCTAAATATCAGAAGACTGTTTCATATATGAGACCTTACTTGTACAAAACCATGAATCTGGAAAAGATAATATAACGATCTAAATCATTTGTAAAATGACATGACTTGGGATCCTGCACCCAAATGACGCAACAGCCACACAAGGATAAATATAACTACCGGCCATGAAGTGTGAAAACCTCAGACAGACAAAGTCAGCCCACTCACGTTGCTTTGGACTTTGAAGTCAGATAGCGAAGCCATGAGCTCATCCAGTTCACGTGTGGCAGAGGAGGCAGACATTCTGGCCTGTTGTTGTGACATGGATTCCTCTTGTGCATCGGTTTGTACATCTGACACCATCAAAGGTGTGGGACTGAAAAAGAAAATAGACATGCAACAAATTAAAAAGACCAAGCTAAAAATAAAAGACAAAGAAATCACCTCCTACAAAAACAAATTCATGCCACCTTAACATACGTGAGAGTTACTTTAAGAACCGCTTTCTCTTACATGGGTGATGGCACAGAGCTTTCCAGCTCATCCAGAAGGCTCTCTACACTTGGTCGCACATCCTCTATTCCTCGAGCTGCCGCGGCACGATTGGGCTTCTCCAGGGTAGATGCAGCGGATTTCCCAGCAGTGGAGACTCCATTCTCTTGAATATGGTGGATGATGCCGCTTGAAGGTAGTGGAGGAGCCAGTTCTTGAATGAAAATGTAAAAAAGGAAAAAAATAAATATTCATATGCTTGGTGGACCTTCAGAGCTGTCTGCAAAGTCCAAAACTCAACAACAGAACAGGGACAAATCACAGCGAAAGGAATGCCATTTCTGAGCAATACTGCAGAAGCACCACATTTAGACAGTGACATCTCTGTCACCTCAGAGGAACAGAGAGAGAGCATTTGGTGAATTGTAATCTGTGCAAGTACCTTCTGTGGGGAAGGCAGGGGTGCTCTGCTGGACAGCGTTGAGCTCCAACAGCAGGCGGTCCAGCTCAGACAGGTTGCTGCCCAACGACGAGTTCATGGCAACAGCTGATGATGACTCACTACTCTTCTGCTTATTAGGGAAACTGTATTGCGTTGAGAGAAGAACAATCATTTATCACCTACCATTTCTGACAGGAGCATATCAAAAGAGAAAAACAATTCATGGCAGGTGAATCACTTCAGTCAGCTTATCTTAAGTCTATTCCTACCATGATAAATGCTGCAGGAGTTATCCTCAGCCACAGTGCTATGAATAGCTATCTAAATGTTCAAAGACATATTTACGTGAACAAACCATCCCAACCTGTATACGTGGTCCTCTTCACCAATGGGTTGGCTTGGACTGCTGCTTTCTTTAGACCAGGGACTTCTCTGAGCTGAGCTGACGGACTGACGAGCAGAAGTAAAGTCACTACACACAACTCTCCCACCGAGTGACTAACTTGTGCTTCATTTGAAGAAATGACAGTATTTAATACAATCTGTTTGGAAAAATCTGTGCACAAACTGCCAAGTTGTTTTTCGCAGCATGCGTGCAATTACCTCCGTTTCATCTAGTCCATTAAGAGTTTGCTCGGGCGGGAAGTGAGGTGGAGAGCTGGTGTCTTGCTGGGTCTGACCCCGAACAGGGAAGGAGTAAGCGGGCTGGTCAGACAAGAAAAGTGTCCGCTCGGAAATGTGAGATGTTGTGGACTCAAGGTCCGCCAACAAAGCATCTATGAAAAAAGACAACACGTGTTGATAAGCATCCTTATAATCTGTAATCCACTTACATCACATCCGTGTCGATATAAACATTTGAGGCGATATGGTTGTGACAAACTGAGAGTCCTCCAGTGTTTTGAAGGTGTTAGTGCTGTATTCATATTAGATCATACCATAACAGCTCTGAAGCTAGCCATGGATGGATTTAGGCAATAAGACATCACTGTGAAACAAGACATTTCACAATATCCATTTTGCTAATCCATTAGACTTTTTACATCATTGTGATAAACCATGAGGCTGAAGCCATTGCAACACAAAACAAGAAGGGCTCAGTGTCCCAACCAGGATCAGCACCAAAGCTCGAATGGTTGGGTCAACCTCTCCACTCGGGCTCAAGAAAACCAAGGCAGACGCCTCCTTCTCAGATCAGAAGTTAATCATATCAGGCTACATCCAGAATGTAAAAAAGTCAGACGTCACCGTGTACTTCCTGTGAATAGCGTTTGACTCATCGGTGCATATGTGCTGTCTGCTTTCACCAAATAATTACAGCTCCTCTCCTAACCTGTCGAAAACTCTGACATTAGACGGGTTTGAGTTGTAAAAGTTGAATCATGCGTGCTGTCATAGCCACTCCTTTGGTTACTCATTGACCCTGGCCTGACTGCAGTCCTGACATGTTTTAAATCTAAAGCTGGCTGTCAAAGGCTGCGACCTCATCCACACGTCGACAGCGAACGTCTCTGAACGGGTGTTAGTATTTAGTATTTTCAGAAGAACACAGTCCAAAGAAACAACTACTAATTTAGCAGTCCTCACAAGTAGGCAGAAGGACACATAACATTAAAGGGGATTTAATGAAGAGCACGGGCTGTATTACTCAATACTTATTTTAGCACACTCACCAGGAGCAGGGTTTAGTTTCTCTCGCAGAATCTCACAACTCCTAAAAAATAAGAGCCTTAATGTAATAACAAACTAGATCTAAAGGGACATATCTGATCCACAAGCGACTACCGTTGCTGTCACCGTACATAATGTCAGTATACCAACAAAAAACAGGTTCAGAAAGAAAAAAAGTAAAAAAAAAAAAAGGAAATCAACTACACTGGCTGTGTTAGCAACCAATCATAAATAGCCAACATTAAGAAATGGGAAATAAAAAGTGTCGGTCTCAAAAACCTACTGAAAAGTACTAAAACTGCGTGAGATATTCAATTAGAATTTCTGATATATATTTTAAAGATTGCTATGGTGAGTTGAGCAGCAAACACCTCACTGAAGCCCCGTCCTAAAATTAAACACTGGGGTCAAGAGAGAGAGAAAGTCATAGTTTCAAAATAACACGGTGATGACACGTACCTTAGAAAAAGACAAAGCTGTAAGCCCAGGTAGTGAAGAGGAGATAATAAGAAGCACGAAGAAGAAGCAGAGGAAGACGACAACCTAAACACACTGTATGCCAGGCAGGAACTGCCTATCTTAACTCTGCCATCAGCACAAGAGAACAAGAGAGGGTGGGAGCAGAGGAGAGGGCCATGGCAGAGAGGGGAAGGAGGGGTTCAAATAAATGGCAAGGAGTTAGGTTCATCCCTCCCCTGCTCTGCCAGCTCTGACCTCGCCACCCGAAAGCTTTAATAAGAGACAGTACTTACGCAAATGACGAGCAACAAGAAACAATCTGAAGGTCTCCACCGTCAGTAGGCTGAGCACATTACAGCCGAAGAAGGAGTCAAAAACATGATGAAATGAGGAAAACTCTAGGCAGAGCTCTTATCAACACGGGCATGCCCAACGTAAGGGAGTGGTATCGCTGAGGTATATAAGGGGTATAATTAGCCCCTCCCTCACTCTGTCAGCACAGGCTCTGTCAAGGTTAGTCACAATGCACTCAACTTTACTAAGTTTAATGCTGCACGTTCGATCGTACTCGGGTTTTAAGAACAATCAAATTGTGAGGATTTCGTCTCCTCTGCACTCTTAAGTTACTAACCTCTACCAAACCTAAAAAAAATGACCATTAGCATATACCATAGTACCATGGGTGTGGCAGTCACTTGGACCTGTGTTTCCCAGACAGACACAAGACTCAACAAAAGCCCAGACAGCTTCACTTGGACCAATTTAACATTAGCGTGGCTAACGTGCCAGTTGACTGGGTTTCACGGCAGAGACTCGTCTCTGGACACGGAGGCCCGGTTGCATTCCTCCAACTTTCATTATGGATACAGCACAGCCCTCTGTTTACACTCTCTGGGAGTCCTCCTCTCATGTTAAGCAACACTGAAAAAAAATGAAACAGCCATAAAAGTGAAGGAACAGCACAATTGTAAATCTTCATAGAACATACCAAACACGGAGTATTAAAAATCCAACCGTTTCACTCCCAACAGCCGAGCCAGTACGTAGACAGGTGCACATTACACCCAACAACCTCAACTTCTTTACAACTTGTAGAAGGGGAAGTTAAGAAAACTGCTGACTTCTTTAAGCAGGTCTTCCTGTGTCAAAATGTTTGAGGTTTATGCCTCTTTTTTAAACGTTTCACATGACGCAGCTCATTTCTTTTGTAGAGATAACATCCAAAACACATAAAGATACAAAGACATGGATGTACTTTTTAAAAAAATTTCACAACAAACCACACAATCGACTAATTAAGATATAAGCAGGTAGTTCTCTGGACAGCCTCATACATACATGGTGAGAATGGCTCAACTACTGATGTCATAGCAGAGTTTTACCGCTGCTGGTGGAGACCTATGTCATCAGATGTTAGTCCAGATGGTTTACACAAGAGATGTTAATCAACTTAGCTCTGCAGCCGAACTGGATTTAACCCTGGTTATAGGGAATCTGCAGCTCTGAAATACAGTTACTGTCAAAACATGAGCCTTCAGGCTACACAAAACACGCTGTCTGTCTGCCATTGATTTGTTTGACGGTAGCCACTCTAATGTCCTGGAGGACATTAAAGTTTGCATCAAAATGAAGAGAGTTAATTGAAATGAGCAGACCATTTCCCTCAACAGAACTGATGAAGTCCTTATTAAGATAATAGACTGTAGTTAAGATCAGGCTGAAGGCTGCTTTTGTTCACTGAAATCCAGCATGCTTGGCGTGCTCTGACCCATCCACAAACTACACAAATATACAGAGGTGTGTCCTCCTCCTCCTCTGCCAAGCAAACATACCACGACACACACACTCCAGTGCTGAGCACAGCCTCGTTTCCCAGTGACCAAAAAAGGAATTGCAGTAAAACATGGAAGATATGAAATGTGAGTGCTCAATCCTAATATATGGTAGTAGAATCAGGGCTTTTTTTGGGGGATATGTTATATAAGTTGAACACATTTTTGTATTTTGCTGGTAAGAACATATCCAAAAAACTCCAATGAATCCTTTCCACATGGAGAAAAACTAAGTTATGTAAAGCTTTAATATACCTTTGAGACAAGAGGGTGTGGTCCCCCCCCACACCCACCAGCAGCAACACAAGTTACATGTAAATCTAAGAAATTGTATGCATGAATTAAACACAGTCCTCCCTCTTCATTTGCAGCTAATGAACCCAGAAAAGCGTCAATATTCAGCTCGTCTCCGTGCCCGCAACCCAAAATGTGTCATGGCAGGACACAGCTGGGCATGAACAATGAGGAATGGAGGTGGGAGCGTCCAGAGAGATAGATAGCGAGTGAAACTAGGAAGGGTGTGTATGCGAGGCGCTCAAATCCTCAGAGGCTAAAATGTGGGTTGACGCAGATTAAGGAGACTCCCTTCCTCCCAGATGAATGGTGTGCATTTTAATTACAAGAAAACTGTTTCACATGTGGCTTATTATGGGAGACAGGGAGAGATAAAATGAGGAGTTGCAAGACTGTGGTGGCAGAAGACGGGATGAAAAGGACAGGAAAACTAGGAATGAAGAGAGGGGAGGGGAGCAGGAAGAGATTGGAAAGGAAACCATTTGAAGAGTTAAGTATGTTGACAGTGCAATCTGGGACTGATGTTGGATCAGCAGCATCTAAATAACTATCTCTCATGGACAAACCCGTCGTAAAATATGAATGGAATCCAATCAGACAAAGCAGTCTAAGAGCACTAACCGTACTTTTGACAGTACTGATTAGTTTTGGACATCAACAGAAGCGAGTCTCCATTATCCCTGACAGGACATCCTGCCTGACCGACTCTGCTCACAGTGTGTGAGCCGCTATCAGTGCTGACCACAGCACAGTGAGAATCAATGCAGTCTCCTACTCACCACAATCCTGCTTTAATCCTGCTCTCTTAGTCCTGCTGGCAGTGATTCATTTATGGAAATTTGTGCAATCACAGCCTTTAAAAAGACTGCAGGGGGTGATGTTGAGTTGTGCGAGTGCCGGGCCAGAACGCTCGGCGCTTCTGGCGTTTGCTTCTCACGCTGGTGTTCAGAAATTGCCTCATCTGCGAGGTTCATAAATGCCAACGCATTCACTGATATATGGACCGGCACCAAAGTGGAACTAAGAGGATGAATATTCGCTGCAAGATGCTGTCTGTGCTGCAGGTTTACCCGTGTTCCTTGACCTCTTTTCTCCATCTCCCCGCTCCCATTCCTTTCATTTCTTCCCTCTGATGTGTTTGATGTGTTGCAAGGTGCATGCTGGCTGATATGAATTCCTAACATGCCGCAGCTCGTCTTCCTTATATGAGAGAAAGAGTGAGAAGGGTGCACAGCAGCCAAGCAAAATAGTCTTATAAGACAGAAAAGGAGGGACCTTAGGCAAGATAAGACAGATGAAAGAAAACAAAAATGTCAGCTATTAAACCGATTTTGGTTATCAGCTGTTCTAAGGGAAATGGAGTTTTGGAATGTCGGATGTTAAAGCAATAACTATTGTCTCTAAAGTTGTCATTCTGCTGAGCTAAAACCTGAAGAGAGAGCCCTTCATGTTCTGCGGTGAGAGAGACAACCTTTACAGATGACACAAACTGACAGATCATCACAGAGAGCCCATATCCTCTTCTTTGCATGCACCAGTGTAAAAGGAAAGGACAAAAAAAGAAGGCCTGCGCCTGCGTTCATCTGAGCCGCTCCAGCGGACACACTGGCACAAAATTCAATCACAATGGAAACACGTGCACACACAGGTGCAACAGTAGGCAAGAACACAGCATGCAGGTGCCTTTCAGCATGGCTGCCGATGCATACCAGAGACAGACTGAGGCATCTGGCCACTATAAATACTTCCCCCGCCTCACCCTGACCTCTAGGGGGAAGAGACTTACAGTATATGATGGACGACCACACAAGTCAAAGCAACAGTAGGGCATTACAGACCACCCAACCAGCGTGCACGACACATTACAATTGCTGCTCCCTGTTACACGCTTCTTCACTCTTTTTAGTTACTGAATTTCAAATTAAACAGTGATCGATTCCTGGTTAAAACACACCAGCACATTTTCAGTTAGAAGAATTTTCAATTTTCAAAAAAATTGCACCAACTCTCACGAAATAAATGATCCGTCTGCAACTTCCCGGCCACAAGAAGAAATGACAGCAGAAAAAAGGATAAAAAAGCTATTTGTGAGCCTTGCAACGCTAGCCCTTACACACAGATCCCAAATGATGCAGCCTCTCATTTCAACCACCACTCCAGATCTACAGTTCTCTTGTACTGCAGCCATAGAGTTTATTTTGGTAACTTGAAAGTGAAAAATCAACACGAGAGAAGATGATGAAAAGCACTTTTGCGACATGCAAAATTATTTGAAAGAATACGACATTTTCAGGGAAGACCCGCTTGTTCCCCTGCTTACTGAGAATGAATGTCATTCTAATATATTTTTAAAACAAGAAAGAAGAAGAAGAAAAAAATGTGGTCACACTTAACCAAACGACTAGACAGTCAGTGATGTTCTTTCTCACCTCCTACGAGAAAGTGAACGCAACTGCCTTCCCAGAAATTACTGCATGTTTGTCATAAAGAAAGAAAGAAAGGTTTGAATAAACAGCACGAGGTAGCAACGGTCACAAAATCCCACCAAGCTGCACAAAGCATTTCTCTTCAGTCCAGTCCCATGTTTGAGAGCTTTATATTCCTACAAATAATAACAATGTCCATAAAAATGGTTTCAGAGCTACAACACAAGCTAATCCCACATGAGAAGCAGTTCTGAGAAGTTTTGAGTTTTCGATCAGCTCAGTTTCAGAACAGTCAGGTTCAGTCAGTCCTGAGGGGTGCAGAGGGGAGTTTGGTATCAGAGGAGCAGAGAGGTGGCCGGGAGGAGTGACACGATGGAGCGGAGTAGAATGCCAACTGGTTACAGAGAGCTTTGTGACTGAAGGCAGGAACTCTGAAATGGATCCTTTGCAGCGAATGAAGCCAGAGAATCCTCCTTTTGTTCTTTTTCAGAAGGTATCACTGCTTTTTTTCTTTGGTTTTTCCTTTAATAAATCCAGCTCCTCTTTTATTCTCCTCACAGCTGCATAATATGGGATTTTGGATCTCAATTCTTGTGTTTTCCTTGCAACCTGCGATACTAGTTCAAATGTTTGAGGGCAGCTCCCATCAGGACTGCTTTTAAAGATTATTCATTAGAATTATCACACTGAGGCACATGTGGTTATCAATAGGCCCTTTCTCTGCTGATTTTGCTCGATGCTTTTCTAATGTTTTGTCCAACAATTTAGTTGCTCCTCTTTTGTAATGCCTTATGAGCAACTGTTAGTATTTCTTTCCATCATTGCAGCAAACTCATTTCGAATGGAGCAGAACATGCGGTGCTTTTTCTTTTTAACTGAATCGTTTAATTTAATTAAATGACAGAACAAAGCATCAACCTTGACGTATGCATGAAAGAACCTTGTGACAAGAGGACGAGAGCGTGTATAGCCAGAATAAAACCTGTCAAAAGGTAAAAACACTCCGTTTGCTGTTTCTCACCTACCTCCCCATTTCCGGGGAGTCAAAGACTTTGAGAGGCAGGCACGCATAGTTTGTGGGTGCTAAAGCTTTCCTGTGGTTTATATGGTGCCTCTGTAGTTATTTTTGGCCCCTGCACACACACACAGAACAGCAGTGAAAGCACTACAAAAAAAACAACAAAAAAAGCATCACTAGGACTGCATGTGCATCAAAGACAAAGTTTTTTTTCAGCGATTTGTTGAGCTGCACACATGCTGAACGTAAAGTGTGTCCTGATATTTGTCTCAAAATAACATCAAAGGTAAAAATGTGCTCTCAATATCTCCCAAGTTTATTTCATAAGGGAACGAGGAGGCTAAATCATGTTTGTATTGGACTGCTGACAGAGATCAAAGCCATTTTAAATGATTTATTTAGGGAAAAATCCTCTGCGTCTAAATAGTGATCTGAAAAAGATTGGAGATACGGTACATGAGATGTCATACTGGTGGTGTTAGGATGCTTTGAACTGAAATTCATTGTCAGAGAGAGCACCAGAGAAAGCATGCAAGTAGATGGACGAATTACCATCTAAAACACAAGAAAGACGCTTACGTTTTGTGCTACTCTGCATTGCATTCAGCTTCAATAACCCAGATGGCTAAATGGATAAATAGATGGCAAATTCCCCCCCTTACTCTAATCAGTTCTGTCTGGTTCTGGTTCCTTTTCTGGGATGAAGTAGGTCACAGCACCAAGAACAATCAGCTCTTTGTCCCCCTTCCAGGAGGACAGGGACCGAGGGGAAAAAGATGAAGAGGACTGTTAGTGAGCCCTGCAAAGCCAAATCATTTCACTGGAAAACAATCAGCATCATCCCAGCGCCAGAGACCACAACTGAGTGTGCGTGGGAACATGTGTGTATTCTTATTAGGCCTTCATCTTAATAAACATGCCTGCTAAGAATGCCAGCATCACTGCTGTCATGAACGCCAGTTCAGATCCTCTTTAAAGAAGCCAGATGCTGATTGCAGCTGAAGCTGAAGCTGTAACTAAAGCAATTTCAAACACACGCACGCATCTCCTCCAGCCGCCTTTTCTCCCGGTTCATCAAAGGCTTTTTCTGTGACAGCTTTATATACCAAATAGGGCAGCACCCGCAGTGTGTTGGTGATTATTTAAACCTGCTGCAAGGCCAGAGGAAACCTGCTGGGCTACAGCCCATTTCCAAATAAAGCAGTGACGCGTTATCTCAGCCTGCAGCCACAGCAACCGCACAACTTCTAGGAAAAATAAATAAATAATCACATTTTGGCACTAATTAGGGGAGAGCCTGAAAAATCATGCAGGTGCACTACAAAGGCCATCTGACCCAGTCAGAGCAGTAACTGATTCATCACGCTTCAGCAGAAGCCTCTTTCTGTCACAGCATATGGAAAAGAACACTGCGTTTCCTCTCCCTGTGTGTGACCAATCAAATGTTGCAATCGCTGAGGCGTCATTACCTTCTCTGCAAAACTCCTCCGGCAGCTGGTTTCCAACTCGCATCGGAGGATCAGCAGCATCGCTTCAGCTGAGCTGTCAGTCACTGACAAGAATGACAATCTCCCAACCAAATGAGCAGGATGGAAGGAGGCTGGGAACAGCTTCAGGGATGTTTATAAAGAGATGCACGATACAAAGTGTGTTACAACCGCACCTCACTTTCTCCTCGTTTTGCTTAATTTCATCGTCGGCAACGAGCTCTGTCAAGCACTTTGAGTTGCCTGAGAGCAGCCTGGAACATGACAAAAACACCAACAAAGAGGAATTGACTTCCACTAAGGATGTTAACTAAAGAGGGGAAGATGAATCACCTCCACAAGTTAGCATGACTAACACAGTGTCTGGTCAGCTAGGACGTCGTTTATAGCAGCAGCAAAGCAATGCGTGGATGCCACTGCAACACAGAGGCTACTGAGGGCATCTGCTGCCATAAAACATGTGTCGAGCTGGATGTGCGGCTGGCAAAGGAAAGAGGTCACTGAGCGCAGCTGACAAAAAGTGGGACATGAATGGTTCGTACAGCAACTGCAAAATAAACGTATCTGAAACATTTTAAGGACGGAGAGTTTTTGCTTGGGTCTGCCCTAAATAAGTTATCATCTTAAGGGCTCTTGCAGAAGCCACGCACATGTCAACCCTGTGGGCTGCTGCTACGCTGCGCTGGACCCAGGAGGGATGACACGACAGTTGGCTGAGTGTGGAGCTGCTGCTTAGTCAGCTACCCATTCAGGGCTGTCTGTCCACACCAGCAGTCTGTGATCAAGAGCCGCGTGTAAGCTTTGCATTGTGTGTGAACGCCATATGTTCAAAAAGCCCCGCAGCATTTTGATTTTACATTCAAACAGATGGACAAACCCAGGAGGAGATACCAGGGCATCCTACAAGCCTTTGGCTGCCACACTGAGTGTCTGTGTGTGATTCGTGTGTCTGTGTCAAACAGTGCAGACTTGTCATACCGCACAGGCTTGGCCACTGCTGCAATAAGCCGAGTCACTGCAGAATTTTTTAGGTTTTTTTTTTTTTTTCAATCTTCAGAAAAGGGGAAGTAAACGGGTGGGGTTTTTTTGATAATAGGAACTTTAAGCTCAGACTGACTTTGCATTCAACAAAGCAACCAAACTTAGAACTGCACTTTGAAACAGGTTATGGGGCCAAAGTTGAAAACCCATAATGGAAACAGTACAGGAAGGTGACTTTTCATCCCTTATATATTTATCTTTCTTAATACACACACACATGATTTATCAATCTATGATCATATGCAACAGGGAGGTTCGCTGGGTTACACTGTTGCTAATTTAGCATTTCTGTAATTTAGCAACTTCTCAGACCATTTTGGAGACTTAATTTAAAAAAAAAAGCACCTTCCAAAAACCTTTTGAACGAACCTAAATTAGGTTTATTTCTTCACACTGTAATAAAGTCCCTTGTACTGCCCCACCCTGCAGCAAGTACCTGATGATATATAATGACGATAGCATGGTCGCCCTTAGGGGGAGCATATTTGACCAAGAACATGTTGCGAATTGAGCGCCGTCTGCTAAGTGAGAGGCAGAGAGAAAAAACAAAAATCTGTATTTCTTAGTGTGCTCTATGCCTTAATCTACAAAGGTGACCAAAAAGATTTTGCTAAAATTGATCCCACCTCTATACTGGGCCAAGTCGCACATTTATGCTTTTATTGAGGAGGTAGATCCACATCTATGAATGAGTAACTGAACTAACTTTGTTAACTCCATTAAGCCTGGCCCAGTATTTTCACGTCACAGTCACATTGGAGATCGCAGACAAATGCCCCAGATCCAAAGCAAATCTGCGGCTGAACTGACGTTCATCAGGCAATATGAGCGAACGTTTCAAAGGCGTGATCTGAGAAGCTTTCCGAGGACATCAAAGTCCCAAACTAGATAGTTAGCATGGTGGATATTTTAAGGAGTAGGTGGGGGTGGAGTGTTGAGTGAGCCATGAGAGAGGAGCCAACAGCCAATGACTGTGCAACATATGGAGTCAGGGGACAGGAAGGGGCGAAAACCTGAAAAAGAATGACATGAAAAACATGCAGCAAACATGACAGAGAGCATGGCAAAGAAACAGGAAACAGAACATATGTTAAACATTGGCAAGGACACCCGAGAATCTCTAAAGTTTCAAGGATGCAAAATCATAAAAGCCACCAGAGAGACAAGCCGTAGAGAGAAACTGCCAGTTCTCTTCAACAAGCAAGTGAGCAAACCCATTGATTAACCAGGAGCGACTTGTATCTTGTTAAGTGGAACATTAATGAAAAGTTAGACACTTGTCTGCATGACAGGTTTATGGAGCTCAGACAGACAAGTCAGGGTTACGTCTGGCAAAAAAATCTTGCCGTGTGTGACCCGCTAATGCAGATCACCCACGTAGTGTAGCGGCCTGACAGCAGATTGTTAACTTGCTGTATGAGGGCCTGGAAGACATCAGAGGTCCTGGACACAAGACATACATGTTGTTAATATAAACAATACGAGGATCCGATGACAGTGGAAAATCTGGCTTTGCAACTGCGTCCCCTCCCATATCAGCCTCTCTCACTTATGCCTTTTCAAGCCAGGACTGAAGCGCCTTCGTTGCACATCTTGAGTGAAAGTATAGATGTGGAACTGGGGGTCGAGGTTGATGTGCTGTCGATATGCCTTTGTGCCGGCAGGGGAGGTCGTAACTGAGACCAAACGGTCCAGGCTTGCGTGCGATCACACACATCAAGCCAGCGTCGCGGAACTCGCCAACGATGACAGCGATGCTGTCGTCACTCAGCTTGATTCAGCTCTGCCTAAACCCAGCTCTATGCTACACACTGAAGACTGAACTTTTGACAATTTTTCTTTGTGCTCACCGTCGCTAGCGTATAAAGCCCATCTGCCCGCTAGCAGTAGTAATAGCACATTGCACCACTTCATTATGAGCAGATCTGAACAGTTTAAATGTCAGCTGTAAGTAAACAAGAACGCAATAAGACAGAGAATAGGAAAACAGGACTGAGTGAAGGTCCATGCCAGCTTTCATTTGGTATTTTCTATGACATTTCATGTGTTCACTGAAAAGGACCTTAAAACACATCTATATGTGAAGCTTTTTTAGAAGCCAAAAAGAAAAATAAAGCAGCATAAAAAAAGATAATTAGTGAGCTGGAGTGCAAGAGAATGAAATAAGTGAAGTTAAAATATTTGAAGAGGAACTAAAGAAGTAAAAAAAAAAAAATAAATCACACTGGCTGTATCACATTGAATAGCACGTTGTGTGTATCACACTGCATTGCAATAAGGGTGCACTGTAACACTGCCGCTCAGACCAGAGTGAGATGCGTCACAGTCAAATGCAGAACATAGGGGAATGGCAAATGTTCCCGTGACAGTCCCCTGCCGTTTATTTTCGTCTGAACAATAAAACTAACTCAATTTAAACTCAGCTGAGTATCTAGGTTACATCACACCTCATCTGGACCCGCCTGTGCCCACTATGTGAGCGACATTTCCAGCGCTGCAGCACTGACGAGGAACTGTAATCGCTTCACTTCACTTCAAAAGACGCCACTAAAGTGGCAGTGAAACAAATCGGTTCGAGAGCGGCATCGCAGCTGCTGTATTTGCACACATAAAAAGCGAAAACAAACAAAAAAAAGGTACAGCACATCGCAATCAGGAACGTGGAAGTTAACGTTGCAGGCTTTTTGACATTCATGTCTTGTCGGTGCAGGCCCAGAGCAGTGAAGCAAGCGGCGAACGCTTGGCATTGCTGATAGCTGAGGAGGGAGGTCAGTGAAAGTTTGCCTCATAACACGAAGCAGCCCTTAAATTGCAAAGACCGCACAAATAAAATGAGACAGAAGTAACAAACACAGGGGTAGCGTATTAAAGAGAGAGAGAGAGATAGAGAGATAATTGGGAGAAATCAAGCTTTGCAATCTGCTCTGATCTAAATCTTTCTTTCAGGCTTATCTCCCTACAAATTCAGTCAGCTTAAAGATGTCAATACATTGCAGCCTGTAGTTTCCTGTGTGGTTCACCACAGGAATGGTGGTGGGGGGTGGAAAGACAGAGGGTGGGGCAGTGCAGTGTTAAAGGAGGATATATTCTGGCTGAGGTCCAATCTCTGAATGTGGGGCCTGATCCACCCCAACACCCTGCCTGAGATCAGTGCTGAGGGAAGTGTGGCGATCTGACGGAGCCCAGAGTGCGGACATGGGAAACATGTTCCTACGAGTAAAAGCAAAGTCTACGTCAGGATCGCAGCGTTCTAACCAGTGACATGTTGGAAACTCCAAAAAATTAAGAAAAAGGCGAAATACTATGACAAAACAAAGGAAAAGACTTCGAGGTGCTGCTGACTCTGCTCTTCAGATGAGGGACTCTGCGATGCTAAAAATACACACAGGTTACAGAGGCCTCTCTGGAGCAAAGAGTAGCCGGATCCCCCCACTACTGCCTCACATATACTGCAATGGTTGCGCTTTTTCAAATCTCCCACTGCATCTGATTGTTATGAACAGGTAAAGGAAAAATGCGGCTCCCACTCCAACACCATTCATTCAAAAAAAGAAATCAAATAAAAAAAATCACGCATGATTCCTCAACATTTCTCTAAATTCTGCCACTTTTCTGCTACAACATGACAGAATTTACAGCCCTGAAACATGGTAATCATACAGGGTTGAGTTTTTCTTTTTTTTTTTAAGCAGCTACTTTAAGGGAAGCCCTGGACCATGTAAGCTGAGAAGGTACCCAGAAATACTGGGTGGATATAAAGTTACCAATAATCCCAGGGCACTCTCACTCCCACCAAGTTTTTTTTTTTTTTTTTTTTTTTTAAACAGAGAGCTGTATTTTTGGCTCGAAATGGAAACAACCAGGTGTTATTTTAAGAAAGCACAAAACGTTTCAAAAGCAGAAAACAGAGGCAGCTCCCATAAGCTTCCCATCTGGAATGTGAGTGTCGTGTCTGCACACGTATCTGTTGTTTGCTAGCAGGTCCACCTGCGGCTCACAGTAGTTGGCAGAAGATCTTTGGATGACTTCTGCATTACATTTATCTTCTCTGACTTCACCAATGCATTCTGGTGGATTTTTTTTTAGCATCCAATGAACTCGACTCCTTCGATGCATTTCACGGATGTTCAGCTAAACTTAACCTAACAGTCGCCGGGGGGGGGGGGGGGGGTGCTGATAGAACTGTGCAAGCTCTTGTACATCTGCAAATGTCAGTATGAATTATCCTACAGACTATTTAAGAACTGGATGTAGCAGATATTGGCACCATTATTACTACTACTTGCATTTAAAAACTATAGCAGGAAGACTGACTAATAGCGAGACATAGAGTCGTTATAGAGGTCTGGATAGTGACTATTAGGAGGGTTGTGCTGAGCTCCCCACACCCTGCTGTCTCCACAGGCTTTTGTGACTGAGTTAACCTCATCTTTGCAGGAAAAGCACTACAACTGTTCAGGATACAACTGCCACAGCATGTGTGTGAACACAGTACAAACAGTAGATGTAATGTATTCTGACAGAAAACGGACAGAAGAGGTCCTGATCAAACAAACTGAGCAACATCCAAATGGCTGTTTACATCAGAGATTTGTTATCCCACCTGCAGAGGGGCAGTTAAGTCACCAGGACACTCGACTGGTCGGTGCCCTATTAAATGTTATGTCTGATTACATTTGGTGAGCATGATGGACTTCAGGAAGTACTACACTGGTGTATCCTGCTTGAAAGAGAGAACCAAACTGACCCACAGTAATGGAACAGACCACCGTCCAGTGGACTGCGTTCACACGAGCGTTTTTGGCTTCCAAATACCAACTACTACAGATAACAATTAAACCAATTATCGTAAACCAGATGTCGGTGGGTTTTTTTTTTATTCATATATGCACGCGGGGCCTTTTCTGTCAGCTTAACCTGGATAACTTAACCCACCTGGAAATACAAATGCTGTCGACTCAAATGGACAAACAACAGTTGTCAACCTCCAGTGAAAAACCTTCATTTTCCCAGCGTTAGCATTGTGTGTTTGCGCTAACGGCACGCACGCTCGCACGCGCTGCTTTAATGTTGCGTTCGCTGCGAGCGAACTTACCTAAATCATCCATGTTGGCCGGAAATGGTTCCAACGCTGAGAACCGGACCGGTCCTTCTCCCTGATGGTCACAGTTGGACTGTGTGTGTGTGGGGAGGGGGGGAGAGAAAGCTGCCGACTAGGCTCCTACTAGCTAAATCTCCGAAAGGAGATGTCTCTCGCTGGGAGCAGATAAGTTTTAAAATCCCCCTGCTGTTCGTCGACTCTCCAACAAATTCACAAGCACACATATACCCAGCTGCACCCCCACAGGAGTCCACATCCAGCCCCCCTGCCAGCCCTATAGCCTCAACACAGAGGGACTAGCGACATCTAGTGGCAGAGAGTAGCACCGAGGACGTCAGACTCATGTATGGATCATTTCACTGACCTCAACAGTATAAATCACGAACTAACCACAGAGAAAAAGGCTATACAAAACAGGATGAGTGGGCTTATGGACCTAAAGATACAGGTTCAAGGTTCTGGAGTCAAATGAGATTGATGAGTTCCAGGAAAAGACTGATGCAAAACAAAAAAGAAACGAGCCACTAATGCCGGCAGTGTTGCATATTTCTCAATATTATATTTAACAATTTCCTGGAAGTAAACTGGACTTTGATTAAATGTAAATAAGTCCATGTGAAATTAAGTAAAAAGGGAACTCAGTTTTTGTGCAGAGAAAAAATGGCTTTCCACGATAAAGAGAGAGATCTGTCAACACAAATTTCAAGATCTGGTATAAAGTGAAAGAGACTTTGCATCATGGAGTTACAAACCTGACAAAACTGAAGTTATAAGTGGAGCAGAAGAGTCCAGCTCGGTGAATAGAATAATTAAAAAGAAACTCCACTGGAGCACATGATGCACCAAGATGAATGGCCTGCCACCAGTTTAGACAGACCTTGTAGTGGAAAATTCAATATTTTGTCACTTTTAGGAGAAGAAACCATGTTTAAGAAGTAGTTTCAAAAGCATAAAAAGCAGTGTTAAGTGCTGTGATGTGGCAAAAAGCAGAGCTTACACAAGCAGAGCTGGAGATAATAAAAAAAAAGAGCAGTTCATAGTTTCAGTAATCTGTTTAAAGAGGAACCTTTACGAGAAAAAAATGCTTATTTGGAGATTATGGCCAGTTTTAGTTTTCTGAAGGTGCACGACGTCAGCGGCTTAGAAGGGTTTTGTCAAGCTCAGCATCCAACAATGAAGGAGGAGCTACTCAAGTACAGATCAAGTGGACAATGTGGAGCCTGGAGAGAAGGCCAAAGAGGAGGCCGGCATTATGTGTCATTCTAGCAACAGGAACAACGGATCGCAGATCGTCCTTCTGAGTAGAGACAGAGGTGGTTAAACAGAACAGAAAAGATCCTCATCAGCCTGCAAAAATACATTATTATAAATGTTGATTTCTGGCTGGTTGTTAAGCAGAGTCATTATCAACCAGCAGAAGACAGAATCTGACATAAGAGTAGACGAGCTACAGGAAGCTTTAAGTGCTCTGATCTGCCCAGAATTTGTGGTATAAGAAGAAGAATAATGACAGCCTTAATAAAGTTCAAACAATTTTTTCTTCTTTTTATTTCTAACAAGTGCCTCAGGGTCGGTTCTTGGTTTGAGAAAACTTTTTATTCGTCTCTGTGAACACGCGGAAAAGAGTCGGAAGGTAATTAGGGAAACCATCTCCACAGCAACAAAATGACTGCACACCCTTTTACAGTCCATATCTTGTACTTGAGATGTCTTCAAATAGGAAACTTGACCACTGAACATATGTGGTTATCATGACGTTTGCCAAGTGAGTTGGACCCTCTGACAGATATAACAAACATGGTCTTGTGTGTACAGTTTTTATTAAGAAATCAGGCAATATTTTGTTCTTAAATAAAATGACAGTACAGTTAAATGGATAATTAAGATACTTGCAGTCACACCGAAGAATAAGAAGTAAATATGAACCCCACCCTTTTCCTGGGAGGGCAAAATAAAACAAGCCATCTTCAAAGACTCACTCAGCACAAGCTGACAGTTCTAACAGAAAACCATCATCCGTTACTTTCCCATGGATGGAAGTCGACTAAATGCCACTTAGGCTCTGTATTAAATCTCAATAGAAAGCTATGATTGCACTGTCAGCACACTGCTCCCTCAGAGGAAAGACGGCTGTGAAACCCCTGTAATGTCCCTGCAGGGAATCGCATTGTGTGATGCTCAGCAGAGTGATCATTGTTATCACAGCTTCTAATGCGTTTTATGTGGTTTTAATGAGATGTCTGTCAAAGCCGTTACTTCCATCTCACTCCATAATCATTTGTAGCTTTGATTTTTGGAGTTATGTCGAACCTGAGGCCTGTCAGCTGTGTGAACGTTGGCCTTCCTAAGTGCAGATGTGGCCATTCGCTTTATTTCATCTTCCATTTTCTTCAGTGGCCACTAGAGGGTACTCAGATACAACCTTTTACAAAGGCTCAGAGGAAGCGTTACCTCTAAAAGGGATTTGATCTCGAGAGTTCAGTTTCTAATTTCTGTTTCACTTTATTCTTTAGGCTTTAATGTGACGTTGTTGCTTTGTTTGACCAGTGATACGAGAACGTGTTGAGCAGCATCTCAAGATTTTTGTTCAAGACTTGGAAAAGGCTTTGAGATGCAAGCTTGCCTTCTGATAAGTAAAGATTGAACAAAATTGATAATATTTTATGATAACAATAGTCTTCCTATATGTTCAAAGATGAGAAATACCTGAGTCTATAGTTCAATTCAGACACATTTATAACGATCTAATTCTTTTAGACTAAATTCCATTCAGCTTTGAAGGCAGATTATAAATCTTCAAACCTGTTAAGGATAAAACTTTATACAGTTAGAGGCCAAACTAGGAACTTTTGTTTAGAGTCCAGAGTGTGGAGGACATGCTTTTATTATTGTAAAGATATGTGGTGCTTTATATAGATATGGCTTTTATTTTTAAAGATTTGCTCAGACTGCATTATCCTTCTCTCTCTGACTCCATCTTTGCTGTAGTCCAAATTGAGAAATCCCAGAGAGCTGGAAACACTGCTTTGTGTTTAAGAGGACGGTAGATCAGTTAAGACCGTCCATCTGTGACCTTTTAGACGAGATAATGCAAGCGGCCGTCTCTGCCTCCTTTTCTGTGCACTAGTACTGCAATATGGTCTAAAAGCATATAAAAACCTCACTGAAAGAAACAGCCTCCAACACAGTGAATCTGATGGTAAACAACATTCTTTACTGTATATTTGTAGCATGAGATGCCGTATTACATAAAGCCTTCTTGATTATCCAGGACAGGTTTGTCCTGCTCAAATGTAGGAAAACATCTATAAAAATGCTTTCAAAGCATCTCAACATAAACATTAGATGAGTTTTTTTGTTGTTTTTCCTGAAGTTGAATTAGAGAAACTTTCTGACAAACTGTAATCGCATCTCAAAATTATTAATTTAAGTCCAATATTTAGTGTGTTTTTAGATCCATTTGGTCTCCACACACTCCTCAGGAGGACATATGGCCCTATAGATTCTAAAGTCGTCCGATATCACCAGTAGCCTGTTGATAACCTGTCCTCCCTTTCTGTTTCCAGGCTTGTATTGCGTATGTAGTAGGCTGAATGAGTGCTCCCCCCCCCCCCCACCCCAGTCTAAATTCCCCTCTGTCACTGCACACAGTCTGTGTTAAATATATGAACCCAAATACCCAAGTTGATCCAAACATTCATCCGTCGCCACCCCCCATGTACCACCACTGCTCTGCAGAAGACCACTCCTGAGTGTGGGGTTTGTGAAGCCAGCTCTCCTCACTGCTCCGGGCATTCCAGCTGAAACAACAAGGGAATTTCACCGCCCTACATCACCCGCCAAGGCCTGGCAAGTGAGATAGGTGAGGGTGGTGAGGATTACTTGATGGTATCCTTTTGGGAGCCTGCAGCCCAAACTCCACAGTATAGCATTACCTTCCTCACGTCGGCAGAGGACTAAAATAACAACAGGGCTTTGCCTCAGTAAAGCCCCGTGTGTCAGTAGCCAAACCATTGTCTTGTCTTCTTTACACTCAGTCTGTTGAGATAACATCAATCTAAAAAAGCAGGCTGGTAGCTGTCTTTGAAAAAGTTTATTAGACTGACATGCATAAACCTAATACAAGGTTATGACAATAGCTTTTGAGTGTACAAAGTGGGAGCTTGAACAATTTAATTACTCTCAGATGAATGATGAAATGTACTGAGGACAAAATAGAGTGGGAGCAAGACAGCAAAGTGTACTCATGCTCTTAACTGCCCATTTTTAGGGCCTCGAAAAGAACATTTTGTCAGGATCCTCCTTGGGTGTCACGGTACAGAAACAATGAAGCCAACATACAATTTGAGTAAATAGTCCATTTCGTCTTCACGGGCCCTGGGTAACCTTCAAGGGACTGGCTTTCTGTCAGATGGATACGTGGGCATAAAGGTTTACTCCTGGTCCTTTTCCTCTCCGTGAGTAATGATATGAACCAGGTTCTTGTAATCCAGATTCCCTGCCACATCAGGGGGGAAGGCAGCAAACATCTGCTCCATCTAACCGACAAGAAAGACAGACATTACACACAAGAACAACACCTCACTGCATAAAAGGGTGGGATGATTCACTGGTTGTGAGTGTGTTTTAAATACTTTTCATGGAAATGAGTCGTGGAAACATGCGGTCGTCATGATGACGCTCATGCTCAAAGCAATCTGCTATTATGGTGATAATTTGTGTAAAAAGACCAGTGTACCTCTTCAGCAGAGAATCGGTCGGCCTGCGTTGTTAGCATCTGTGTCACACTGCAGAAGGAAAGAAAATGTTTTCACACCAGAAGGAAATGTGCGGACAATAACGATCTGTACTTGGGCGAACGATTACAGTCGTAAATGTTGAGGGAAAGCTTTGCGACACTGCTTACAATGCATTTTTCATACTGCAAAATGACATGGTGGAAAAGGTGTGCTTTGTCACTTACTAGTCCTTCCTCAGCACACCTTTCCCTTCAGGATCAAAGACTTTAAATGCATTGAGGATGGTCTCCTCTGGATCAGCACCTGCGTAGATTAAGGAAACCATCAAACCTCTCGAACCGCATCTATATTTACGCTTTCCTTGCCTCACTCGAGTGTTTATATCTCCGGTTAGATTAGCATCATATGCATCCTCACCTTTCAGTTTCTCACCAAACATGGTGAGGAAGACTGTGAAGTTGACTGGACCCGGAGCCTCTTTGAGCATGTCATCAATCTCTTCCTGTTTCACATTCAGACGTCCTGCGGCACCAAATTGTCAACACGAAAATGCAGCATGAGCAGAATGAATAGATCAAGTTGTTGTATAGCTAAAAAAATATGCAATGCTGCTGATCCACCATCTGCTTTCCATTCTAGCTCATGATTACTTTACAAAGACAGTGGCCACCAAGCTAACTGAATATGGATGTCAGGATACCAAGAGCAGCAAAAGTGTCCCTCAGATCATTCTTGTCAATGAAGCCATCTCTGTTCTGGTCCATGATGGTGAAGGCCTGGGATCAGAGCATACAAAAAGGCACATAAATGAGTTTTTAAAGTGATTTTTAATAAGTTACTGCTGCAGAGAGCAGCCAAATGTTCTGAACTCCTCTGAAAGAATAATCACTGTTACAAGAATCAAGGGAAGAAAGGCAATTCATTAGATTACAGTGTGTGTGTGTGTGTGCATGTGTGTGTGTGTATGTGTGCCAGGTCTATAGATGAGCTGGATGAGCACTGTTAAGTATTTATAACACGCCAATCCCCCCTCAGTCTGGCATCCAGAGCTTGTCTAGCAGTTCATCTCCAGCCTAATCACCGATGACAAAGTCTGAATGTGTGGGCACCAGCGACCCTCATTCCAACATACCACAAGTCTCACTGTTGTGAAGCCAGCGGCAGGAAAATAGACAGGTGGACATACTGTTGCGATGAACAATGGAAAGACAAAGAGGGGAAGTAGCTGGAGACCTAAACTTGTTGCCTTATAGATCAATATAGAAACACTCGGGTCAGAATCCCCAACACGGTGAACTAACTTTTTCATTCATACACCATTTCTTCTATTCTTTCGTCATTCTGTGAGCCTGTGGGAGTGCATTGGATCGGCAGCTTTCACCTCTTTGAATTCCTGTATCTGGGTCTGCTCAAACATGGAGAACACATTGGAGTTGGCTCCCTCTGCTGCTCTCTTCTTAGCTTTCTTGGGGGCCTATTAGCATAGATTAAAAAAAAGAGGAGAGTTGAGGCAGATTCTGGACGCTTGTTAAAGTAAAATCTGAATAAAATGGCTTAATGAGTGAAAATTTGTGTAAAAAAATGGCTATGGGAGTTGGGCTACAAAAAACTCCCAAATGCATGAAGCTTTTAGCTAAGTTTAATTAAGCTGCAGTTCTATACCTGTGAAATAAAAATCTGTTTTAGACATATTAAGGCTGCAGCTGATTTTACATACAGCATTTATTAAAGCAAAGATTCTCTTTTTTTCATAAATGATGTGCAAATTAGAGTACAGAATTATTTCAGTCAGCTGTTAAAATTAAAAGCAGCATCCTTCAATACCAGAAAAAAAAAAAAAAAACATCAGCACACACATCAACTTACCATGTCTGAGCAGCTGGGACGTCAAACCAACAGCGATGCCAGTGAACAATGGGGAGATTGTGGGTGGCCTTTTGTAGCCCCAAGCCCCAGCTCCACTGGATGATATTTATAAACTATGTCCTCTTTAGGAAGTGACAGGTAAGTGATGCTTCATACAGCACATACGGTAACGCTTGCTCGCAAAAAAAAAACAACAACAAAAAAAAAACAAGCCCACAGACAACAGCCCGAACCATGACTGGCATTGGACAAAGAGGGTAGAAAAAATAGTCTGGAATATCAAGAGCCGACTGAAGGTTAAAGCCTTCCATCATCCAGAGTACAGTCTGCACTGCCAGAACTCCAAACCTTATTTTTTAGTGAACAAAAATGGCACGAGTTTAAAAACAAAAAGGCTGGACTGGTTGTTCTGTGAAAAAAAAGATGAATTGTGTTCTCTTCACTGCAATGGCAAGAGAATAAAAGTCTTCCTGTCAGATGATATATTCTATGATCAGAAGGTTTAAATCCCCTCTTGGTTTCATAAACCAAGCTGAACTTTGTGTTAAAAAGCCCTTCAGAGATCGACACGTACAATTAAAGCTCTGAAAAGCTCTGAGGTCACGGACTCTCACCCACAATACTATAATCAACTCATAATTTGATATTCTGATCAGTGCGCCAATCATGTCTTCTTTTCGTTTTAGAGAAGAAAAAAAAGAAAAGATGAGAGTGCTTGAAAATCCCCAGCTCATTAAGTGTAATTTAGTGACCTGTCAGGAATGAGTGAGAGCCAAACTTACTCTCATCGGCTTCTTCACATCACTGGTGCTGGCTCATCTCTCTCTCCCCCCAGAGCCATGTTACAGTGACACAGCCTTTACGCATGTCCTAATTAACCTAAAAGGTGCACAACAAATGCATTTGTTGGTGTTTAAGTGTCTGTCTTTCTCTATTCCATTCATCTCTCCTCTATGGGAGCTATGCTGTGGGGCAGCCATTCCTGTCATGAAACAGATGGACAGGATGCTTTAAATGTATAAATCAAATAATGACAGGCAATGAAGTACACAGGCAAGGGAAGGGAAAGGCGTCAAATGATGTCTGCAATCTTCCGCTGAGCACTACACTGCTGTTAGCATTGCAGAGTCCGTGAAAACAAAGCTCATGAATGTCAACAGCAGTAAGTGTGACATGCTGAAGTGCAACACGGGACACGTCCTTACAATGTGCCACGTCTCTATGCACCATTAACAAGTCATCCAGTGTCACTTGCGGCTCCCTGGTCAAGGAAAGCGACAGTGTGTGAAAATGAGCTAAATGGGCCGAGGTTAGGAGGTGAGGCCACAGGTGTGCGATCTATATAAGGAGAGGCGCTGAAAGCCTCCTTGCACTCGGGCCCCCTCGCTGTCAAACACACTGTTGAGGATGAACTTACAGCAGCTGCCGTCGGTGTCATCTCACAGTGTGGTGCGTACAAGGAGGTCAAAATTAGACGAGTTATTGTTAACCGACGAGGCGGGGCTATTGTTGAAAACTTTTCTTCCTCGGCTCGTCTTGGATCCCAGCGGCCGCTGCGGCCTCTGTAGCTGGACCGGCAGGCTATTCAGACACCTAGAAATAGACGAGCCTCTTCTAACACAGTGGATTTGGACAAATGGCCATTTCATTTGTAGTCTTAAAGAGTTTGGATGCCCAAGAGAAGGGGGGGGGGGGGGGGACCACCCTCTCCTCCTCTACCTTAAAAACAGTGTGGCGTTCTTTGTCCAATACTTAGAATAACTGGAAAACAGCAAACAACCACAAGGCACACATTGGAAGTGAAAGACAATGCTTATAATATTTAATATTCTGTGACAAAATCTCTACAGAGAACGCTAATTAAACATTTGTTAGCAGACATCAATATCATATCCAGCGTTACAGCAATATGATCAGGATCATGTGAAAGCATAAGGAAATTAAGAATATAAAAATAAAATCAAATAAGACGCATAACCCTTTTGTACAGAGTCCTGTAGACACCAAATGAAAATGTGCGTTGCATTTGGTATCCTCTTTTTTTTTTTGATGTTGTTGAACATTTAAAAACCAATAAGCCCGCTCTATTGTCTCGGTTTTAATACATTCAGGTTTTTTTTATGATTTTTTTTTTTTTATATTGATGTCGTTTTATTTTCAGTCAAAAAAAAAGAAAAAAGAGCCAGTCAAAGTTGTCTTAATGTCGACTGACACACTGGGCAAGTTAAAGTGAAGCATCTCACCTGCTTACATTCAAAGAACCTGACTAAAAAAAAATAAAATAAAAAATAAAGTCTTTATTTGCACGGGTCGGAGCATGATATGCAGAAACAAATTCGGATTTTGGCAGAATTTCTGATTAGACTGCACATCTTAACTTGCCAAGAAATAGAGAAATAAAAAAAAGAGGAGATTTAGTAACAATAGTCACATGAATTCACTGTGCAAATAGGTAATAGTTGAATGAAAGAAGATATTATTTTCACGTGCTTCGTTGGTGAATTGTGGGATAGAAATATAACCCAATGAGGCAGAAGCAGAAGACAACACTCCGTTTCATTTCAGATATACATGTCCATGCCATTTACGAATCAGGAGAAAAACAAAGATTATTTTCATCTTCACCTTTAACAATTTTGGGTTATATACAACAGTAAGGGACACTGTACAAAAAGAAATGCTCAAGTACGATGCTGTAAGCTTCAATCATGATTTCTTTTTTTTTTTTTCCCCCTCATCCCCTCTGACGGATGGAAAAGCATAAACGAGTTTGATCCAGATACAATCACTCACTTGATAAAGGACGTTAGCACATATTAAAAGATTACTCATCAGACATTCAAGAGGACACTTTATCACTTTTTTCTTTAACAAAAATAGACACGGCTTGTCCAGCCTTGAAATTCCCTCTCAGTATATATATAAAATTATGTCTTGTCTATTTACAGTCAGATTGCGTTCTGAAGGATTAGAAAGGTCCTGCTCCATTGCTGCTGGGGATTGTGGGTAGTGCACTTTTAGTGTCAACCTTTCGGGGCCAGACAGTAATCTAGTGTGTGGTTCCACAGGGAAGTTTGGGAGGCTATGGGGGTTCAGGGAGGGCTCACTCGTTTACTTTTTTTTTTCCCCACTTAATTTATTTGCTCTCCTGCTAGATCCTGTCAGCAGATGCCAGACAGGCGGCCGAGCCGAAGATGATTGTAATTAGCCGATGCTGATTGTGTGTTGACATGTCAGCGCGAGGCTGGAGTCAGAGGTACTGCTGGATGTCCAGCAGGTGACCTGCTACACGTCTGCCCTGATCTGCAGCTACTGTGGACAGAGTCGAGCTTGGACAAGGAGCCAGTTGCGTTAATTGCATGCATTATTTTTAGTCAGCCAATTTGCTACAGCTGTGCTTATCTCTTCTGATCACTACAGTCTGAAGTTAGGTGAAACTAACAAAACCCACCGGGGACAAGTCTTAACCTGACAACAGTTTTTCTTTGTAGAAGAAATTGTATCTAATCAGGAATCCCTACTGGCGCTGAAAAACATCATAAAAACCTTCTCAGGTAGTTAATATGGCATTCGGTTGTTCTTTATTGAAAAAATAACCTGATTCTAAAGACATCTCTTCATTTTCTCTAGTTCACGCTCCGTGTTCTGACAGCTACAGTTGTTTTCCTGTTTGGGTCTTTCAGTTTAGGCAAAAACAGATGTGTGGCAGTGTTTCATCATGAGTTGGTGACATCTCACTGTTTCTCTGCTTTGTCTTTCCAAAGATGAATTTCTCTGTCCATGATGGATATGCGGCTCTGCTGCCTCTCAAACAGACGACTGGTCCCACACCTGAAGGATAAAGGTAAATTCAGGTACATAGATTATTGATTATTGTTTAGCTATGATTATTTCAGATGTGTGCACACATTATTTTAATAAAATAACACAAATCTGTGAGTCTCAATCCATGCCTATATGCCAGCATAATAACCTCTACACTGACAGTTCTACCATGTTGATGTTTAATGTGATAGGGAATAAAGGTTTAGCATTCTACAATGTGCTACTTGGTGCCAAACCAAAGTACTGAACCATATGAACTGATGATGCAAAGTCAGAGTAAGGATTAATCTGCCTTTTAAGATTTACAGCAAATGAACAGAAATCTACGCAGGTTTCATGGTAGAAGTTCAATAGAATTCCCTTAAAACAATGCAGGGATCCGTTAGGGATCACTGAAATAATGTCTCGTACCTTTAAATGTCTTGGTACACTGATGTAATAAGCAGAATTAGGCACAAATGGCAAACCTTGTTCACAGGGTTTATGGGCGTGCGTCCAGAACCAGTATGAAGCCTCTGACGCTCTTCGAATCGTCCAGGAGACCTCTCCCTTCGAACATCCATCATGCGGCCCGGGGAGCGGTCCATGCGAGGGTCTGCCATGGCCCTGCCCGGGGAACGCTCTAACCTGGGGTCGGCCATGGCCCTGCCAGGAGAACCGCCCATCCGGCTCTCAAGCATTCTGCCGGGAGACTTCTCTCTTTCCAGGGGACGGCTGGGTGACTTGTCTCGTCGAAACTCCGTGCGAGCCTCTCTGTAGCGGTGGGGTGTGCCGGGATCTCCGTGGACAAGAGGATTGGCGGCAAGCCGTTTAGAGATGTGCTCATTGTAGGAGGGAGGCCCACGCTTGTTAGGGCTGTAGTGAGGAACCAAGGCATAGAGACGTACCCACGAGGTTGGTTAAAGGGAAATATGTTCTGTGTCTCGGGTCACGGGCTTTGCTCGGCACTGTAGGAGCCAGGTTGCTTAGAGGATGAGGTGAGGATAATAAACTCACAATAAAGGTTCACAGTTAATCTAACAGATTTAACAAAGTTTGCATTGTCATTTGTGATTAGAGGCGACTGAAAGCCTCAACCCTATTTAGTGTGCTAATTGAGATATGAGTCAGGGGCTGACATTCAGAGCAAAGCTTTGACGGAGAGTCAAACTGTAAAAGACCAGTCTCAGGAAACAGAGTCTTTATTCAGCAATTTCCTTTCAACAATCGCCAGGCGGAAATTCAAAGGCCGTAAAATAAGAAAAATAAATAAAAACTCTAATATATGTCTTAAGATCTATTACAGATAAAAAATGAACCCCTCTTCCTGCAAAAAACAAAAACAAATGAGGGAGTCACTTTCTTTTCTAACAAGTCTAAACATCAGAGTAATTTAGCCATCACCACCAACCTGTGCCCTTCAGTGCCAGTTAAGCTCAGTGACCCGTCAACACCAGTGTACACACAAGAGGACAGTGCTCTTAGAAACCTCTCACAACAGTCTTTAAGCTAGTACAGCAGACCTTACCTCATCTAAAAAAGAGAAACAAATGATTCACTAAGTTGTTCAAGTGAATGAAGAAATATGGGGGGGGGGGGCAGGCATTTAAAAAAATTAATCTTCTACCTTTATCTCAAGATTTAATTTCCATCTTCAGGTTCATTATTCACTGAACAGAATGAATTGTCACTTTTCCCTCTGGGTGTTATCGTAATTTATTCTCCTTCAACAGAAAAATGAAGGCATGGATATAATTTATTAATGCGCATGCCTACAGAAAGTAGTCTAAACCTGATAAAATGTATAATAGAATTTAAGTCAGCAAGTCTCATAAACATCACAGACTTGGTTCCACAATTGATGCCAGCTCTCTCACTCCTTGCCAGCTTTTGATGCTTAGTGCCAAAGTCAAATTTAAGACAGAGCAAACAAAATAAGGAAAGAGTTTAGGGGGTGCCTTGTGGATCAAATGCGTCCCAAAACTAAGACCCTAGAGAATTAAAGATAACAGAAGGTGCTTGTGAGCTGAGGCAGCTTTATCATTTTGTGTGTTGTTACCTGCGTCCGGAGCCGTTACGCTGAAGATCTCCACCTTCTTGACTCTGAAGCAGGTTTCCTTTGCAGCAAATGACCCGCAATTTGTTTTGGTAGGACGAAGCCAGATAGATGGCTCCCGAGGAGATGGCAGGGCCAAGGTAGCGTGGGTTTGGGATGTCCAAGTGTGCGTATGAATGTGGCCTTGAAAGAAAGAAAGAAAGAAAGAAAGAAAAAAAAAAAAAAAAAAAAATGCACCCTTCAGACGATGGCGTAACTTTGGAGGCTTGGCATTCAAATGAGTAAATGAGAAAACAAATAAAAAGAGAACAATCTTACCCAAGAGCAGCGTGGCCCTGAATCTCAATAACATCCAGAGAGTTGAAGTAGGTCACAAACAGGTAGGGCTCTCTATAGGCTGAAACACCAACATTTCACTTACATCAATGATGCATTTTCTCTTGTAGAACTAACAAAATTAAAGTTGTTTTTACAGGATACACTGAAGGTAAAAAAAAAAAAAAAGAGATTTACACTAACCAAATGAGAGCGGCAGACGGCTCCATTTGATATCATCCGTTCTGCTCCTGCGTCCATATGCATCCACAAACACACCAAACTCTGCAAGAAAAATCACAGTTATTAGTCAAAATGAGTGAATGGTAAACATGACTGAAAGCACAGTCTCAATAGAAATAAAAATAAACATTGCTCATCAGCAAAAGCTTCTCCTCTCCAGTGGGCTCAACTGGGTGAATGATGTGCTCTACATGTGTGCCCACACAAATAAATGTCTAACCATGGAAACAGAGCAGGTATTCATCTTTCTGCGGGGCTGTGGTGACCTGGATGATGGAAATAGGAAAGCTGTGGGAGGATGCGGCGAAGACAGCCGAAGCTAGCGTAACGTCGTTTTTATCCAGGAACTCTGCAGAAAGAAATCATCAGTGTCAGTTGGTTCATTCGGGTGGGAATGTTGAAACGAGGCAGCGACAGAATCGCACCTCTGTAGACTTTGATGGAACACCATCTGGTTGTCAAGAAACAATACTTTAAACTATAACAGCCTACCTTCCAGCACATATTGCTTCATCTCGATCTCATAGAACTTGTTGGTGCCAATAATGATACTGTAGCCGGTGAAGTGAATACAGCTGCAGGGCTCAGAAGTCTCAATCTCCTGCAAATACAAACAAAGTCAGCTGAGCTATCGCTTCCAACTCACATCTAGCATTCACACCACCACACAAACCCGTAAACACACCATCTATGAGCTATTAACCTTTGAGGCTCATTCACCTTTCTGATGCAGAACTTGTTGAGGCTTTCATTGTGTCGCAGGATTGTAATCTTGTTAGGCATGGCGGCACAGATGCAGATCCCATTATCAATCTGTAAAGAAAGAACTCAAATCAGGAGATCTGCAATTAGACACCTCGCTGCATTGTTGTTTTTCAGAAGCTTATTAACTGTGACTGAGTGCAGCTCTAGAGGGATTTTATTCTGTGCAGGTAACCATCTGACTCACCTTTCCAGAGGAGAAGAGGTGGCATCCTTTGACTGTCTCAAAGATGAAGGGGTTGAGGTCAGGCTGAGCGGGGAGATGGGACTGTGACAAAGACTGTTTCACCTTCTTGATCTCCACCAGACACAGAGCCCTCTCCTCCCCTGAGTGACACATCAATCACACCATGCATGAGATTTACAAACAAATGAGCAGCATATTTCACAGCATTTCCACAAAACATGTTTATTCCTAAGTGGATGTGGCAGGTTCTAAAAAAAAAAAAAAATGGAGGAATAAACATCTGCTACAGTGAATATTTATAACAGAGGATCCTTCCTGAGTTGCTAGGTAAAAAAAACTAAAATGATTAATTAACAGTTCTTTATAATTACTTATGACAGCTTCCATTTACTGACCAGTGATCATCAGCAGCTTATCAAGCTCCTTCAGGATCTGGATCTGGAAGACGGAGGTCAGGCCAGGGATGTGGGTCAAAGAGTTCTTTATGACGTTCAGAGCATACAAACCCTCCTCAGAGCCAACCAAGACGATCTGGACAAAAAAAAAAAAAAGAAAAGAGGAGCATCATAACAACTTGACAAGTGAAACATTCATCGGGGTGATGTAACAGTGAGAGAAACTGTCAAACCACCAGGATGAAATGCTTTATATTCCCGTGTCTCAGTTTACAGAGTAAATCTTTCTGCCAAGTACCTGGTCAGTGAGAGGCAGAGTGCAGTTGATGTCCAAACGGTCATCACCCTCCAGTTTCAGCAGAGAATTGCCGAGAAGTTTCTATTGAAAGAAAAAAAGAAAAGGAAAAAGGAGAAAAAAACGGAAAGGGGGAGGAGGTAGGTTAAAAAGACATCCTGTAAATCAGTTTGGCATTTAGTAAGACAAGCTAACAGAGCGAGGGTGACAGCCAGACAGCCTTCACAAACACCAAATTAGTAAAGCACCCATATAATTTGGCTGTATTCATGTACAAGCTGGCGATGTCTGCACCAGACAACTCATATCTTTCCTCCAAATACAAATGAAATCAGAAAATCATTTTATTCTAGTTAGCTGAAGTATTATTTCTAACACCTTAAAACAGTTAGTGTTTACACAACTGAATTATCTGAAAATAACATTTAAAAAAAAAAAAAAGAAAAGAAAAGGAAGTCTCGGTAAATGTTGTTTATACCATGGCCACTGAGAGTTTGGTGTACTGTCAGCTAACAATAAGGAATAGATTTCAGTTGGAATCTTAAATGTGCATCTTAGTGAGTGAATCTGGAAGTCAAAATGAGCCGATAGGAGGAATTAGAAAGAGGCTGCAGTGAAGCAGAGAGTCTGAGTCTGAGAGAAAGCTGCAGTGGAAAAAAAACAAAGACTGTGGAGGAAATCCTGCCAGAACTGCTCAGAAAATAAAAAGCTGAGGCGAGAGATTCCTCCTGAGGATGTGAAAGAGAGCATTACACAATGTAATCTCCCCCTGGACATATCCTTCTGTGCTAAATTAATTTCTATTTCCTGTCCTTGATGATTTGTGAAACTTGTAAGGATTTCAAAACTCTCGGCAGAGCCTTGAAAACTCCACATCCGCTGTTGACCAGTACAGCAAATGTACAGGAAGAACAGCACATTTTATGAATTACAAAACTGGAAGGCAAGACCTAAATCAACTTTACCTACATGGTAATACCGTGTAAATATGCTGATCCGAATGCTTTTTTTGATCACAGTGCTATTTTCCCAGTAAATGTAGCTGTAAGTCTTTAAAACACAAACCACTGGTGTCAGATTATGTTGTTGTTTTTTTTTAATACATTAATAAAAATCTTCAGCAAGCTTGCAAAGATGCTGCAACATGTTAAAGCCACGTGGGTAAGGAAGAGATATTTGTCAATAACATATGAATGTAATGCTTATCTGGTCACGTGAAAAAGAAAGCACTTTTTTTTTTTTTTTTTAAACTTTGGTTAACACAACCTGAGATGAACAACACCTGACATATTATACTGTGTTTATCAATTATCAAACAAAAAAAACTAAGCCAAAAGGCAGAAGTAGTGCGGAAAAACTACATACTGTACTGTCCTTACTGCATCCATAAGAATTGAGAAGGTAAGTAGCAGCCAGACCCAGCAAATCAAACTGTGAGCACCTATAGCAAACAAGAAGTTTTGGCAGCTGGTCTGGATCAATCAGATGATTGTTAATATTATGCAGAGAACAAAATACATCAGCAATAATCCGAGAGAAGCAATCGTTGCTACCCGTCAATCTGGAAAGGGTCATTAGTCCTATTTGGAGTCCACTCTACAGTGAGAACGAGACAGGTTTCAAACTGCCCAGGAGTGGACGTCCCACTAGGATGAACCCGAGGTCAGACTGCAATGCACAGAGAAATTGCAAAAACCCCAAGAGCTACTTCTCAGACTCCACAGGCCTCAGTTAGCATGTTAAATGTTCAAGTTTATGACATAACAGTTGAGAAAAAACTGAACAAGCCTTTTCTTTTTTGAAGGGTTGTCAGAAGAAAACATCTTCTCTTTGAATAAACATGGCAGCACAGCTTAGAAAGTTGCGTCTGAACAAACCACAAGACATCAGGAACAATGTCCTTTGGACAGACCAGACCAAAGTGCAGATGTTTTGCCATAATGTGCTGACATGCTGCGTTTGGTTTTTGCCAAACACCTCATAGCAGCTGCCAAGCATGGTGGTAGAGAGGTGATGATTTGGGCCGGTTCTGCAGTCCCAGAACCTGGGCACCTTGCAGCCAGTAGGTTAACCACGAACTCCTCTGTATACCAAAGTATTCTAGAGTCAGATGTCTCAGCGGGCCAAAATTCCTCCACAACTATGTCATACAGAAAAGGATTACTTTCAAGTTATTGCTGCTAAAAGTGGTTCTAACCATGGTTCAATAAATAGCACTGACATACAGTATGTCATGTTGTTATTCATGAAGCTGTATTTTATTATGTCCGGATATGTAAAACCTGACAATTAATAGTTAGCATACTTTCTTTTTCACATGACTGTATGCAGTGGGCTGCTTTCAGGCAAAAAGCTCAACTTTTAAATGCATTCTTTAATAGGAAAAGGCGACACTTTTTCGGACAAGCTGACATAAGTGTTTAGGGATAATCTAATAACACGATTTGCAAAAATCATTCAGAGCAGCAGAGACAAATAATAATGTCCTACAAAAGCTGCAAAACACAAACGAAAGAAAAATTCACACGTGAGCACAGCTGATGTCTGCAGTTAAGCTCAAATGTTTATATGTGTATATCATGTTTCACTGAAAGGGGGGGGTGCATTGCTTTTGCGGAAGCATGCATGACAGCATAGGACACCAAGTCAAATGTGTGCAGCAGCCTATTTACACCCATGCACTATGTACGTTTATGAGTAAATTGAACTGTTTTCAAGGGACAGCTGTTCTCACCGACCACGATCAGCAACTTTAGAGCAGTAACTGGCTTGCACTAAAATGCATCGGTGTCGTATGCGTAGTTGTGCACAGCAACTGCATGCTCAGTCGATCGGTTGACTGTGGCCCAAGCAGTCGTGCAGCTCATTACTGTACCTGAACCAGAGGGGATAGGTTCTTCTGTCTTTTAGAAACACCTGCCTACAACATGATCCACATAACCGAGTTGAATGGAGATACACACACACACACACACACACACAAACACACACAAACACACACACACACACACACACACACACAAACACACACCCAGACGGTTTAATCACATAGACAAAGACAAGGACAACAAATAAATACAGGATGTAGATGTTGAGAACATGCAGAAACAGAGAGAGAAGAAGGAGGGGAAGAAAAAGAGGTGAAGGCACTGGCTGATGTTTAATGAAAGCATTCAATACATCTTACCTAATTTTCACACCAAACAACACAACCATCATTGGCCTGAGGTACTACTTGTTACGGGCCTAATAATCAAGCTTGCAAAGTATAAAGTCGGCACTGGGCTGCTGTCACAGCTCATATACAAAAGTAAGCTTAATGTCTGAACCCCATCAAACCTGAAACATTTATCAATATTTTTATGTTAAAGGCACAAATTATACTTACAGCATCGGAATCCACTTTGTCTTTAGAGCCCCGGCTACCAGCCACGACTGACTCCAACACTGCCACCCAGCGCTGTTTGTCGGGGAAACTGGGAGCCATGAAGTAGAGAGACTGGCCTGGCCAACATGTGGTGTGGGGATGGGATTCCAGCTTTAAAATGTATGGGATGTCTGTGGTAAAGCATGAAAAGACGTATCAGTTGGCAACTCTGCCAGCAGCAGGATTTCACAGCTGAGCACAACTCTTCAGTAAATACTGAGATAGTTGGAATTACAAATATACGAAGGGTAGGTGAATATAGAGGATGATACAGTATACTTAAAGTTTTACAATACTGTATGTAGTATATCAAGATTAGCTGGTGCTGATTCGGTACCTGACTTGGCAGTGTTGATAAGCTCCGAGGCCCCAACAGCTCCATGAACGGTCACCTCTCCATCAGGCAAACAGAGCTCAAACTCGTCCTCAGCCTTTACACAATCTAGGGTGGTGGGAGCTTGATTTCAATAATGATCTACATTATGACAAGCTGCCGTAGGGAAACCTGGAGCAGTAATGATCAAGTTTAAAATGTCACAAAGAAAATTCATTCATCTTACTGACCTTCCCTGGGCTCTGTGTCATAAATGGACACTTTGGTTCCATCGAGAATCACATATTTCCTCTCCCAGCCTTGCTGCCCACGCTTGCCATTTCTATGTAAAGACATGCGTTTTAAAAAACAGACGAGTATCGGTGCTGTGTGTAACATGCTACGTATGTTAGATGTGGTGGTAAAAGACGTTGTTACCTGGGCTGCTTCATCCATCCCTCCAAGCGAACGTGCCCGCTGGCCTCTTTGACTTGCAGCGAAGGCGAGTTAGCCTTTTCTCTGCACAGCGCCTCTGAAAAGTGAGTAGCGTACTCAGCTGGCAGGCCGCAGGTGGCTGGCAGACACGGCGAGCATTTAGGGTGGCACAAGGTGTGGCACTCTGTAATGTGACAGCGAGAGGGCTAAAAACACTTACTTATGAGGGAGATGTATTTCAGAGACCAGACCCATGCTTGGGAGTACAAAGACTCAGTTATTTTAAATCATTTTCCTTCACATTCTATCATCATTTGTTCTGCTGCGAACGCAATAACTGAGAATTACAAGATGAATGCTCCCATTTTTCTTTTCCTTTTTTCCAAGACATGCTTTTGTTCTGCCACTACATTGTCGGTTTCTGGAGTGCATCAATCTTGCACATTTTTGTTCTAATCTAGGACTCATAAGAGTGGGATCTGTAATCCTAGTCAAAACAAGGCAAGTCTGATTCCACCGTGCAAGGGCTGTGGTACATGTCTCTTCCAGAATTAAAGTTAAAGCTGGCCAATAAAGTGACCTCTAAAATGCTTCCGCATTCCGACTGCCCAGCTACGGTGGACGATACAGACCTAGACAAGTAGCAGCCTGCCTTCCAAAATGAACGGTGTCCAGGCAGACGGCACATTTGGCAGCTCTCATGTTGAGGCCCACGGTGAAACGATGAGGGATGTTGTGGTGCATCCTTTCTTTAACACGACGGCCAAACTCTGCAATGCAAATGGAAAGGGTGGAATAAGAGTGCAGGGAAAGGAGTTCACAAAAGGAGGGAAATTTGGTAGCATAATATTCTATTAGAGTTTTAATCTCTGCAGCAGTCAGCAAAAAAAAATCTTAGATTAGATGCATCCTTCCAAGCAGTATGGGGCAATTTGAATAATGAATTGGTGAACTCGATTGCAGATATTAGGTATAAATGAGTGTTCCAGGACCTTAAAATAGCCAAATCAAATCAGATTTTACAAGCATGGAATGTATCAAAGTGTTTCTGGGTGAGAAGCTGCCTATGCTACCATATGCTATCTGATTTATGACTCCAGGAATGACACAGAGAAAAGAGACCATAGCATCACGTCAAACTTGGCCAATAAGAACAAAGTCTTTGGTCAAGTTGCAGTTGGCAAATGGACAGTAAAACAGATGTACAGCGTGATAATGAGCATGTGTGCACACAGCATAGCATGCATGTACAATGGATGAGCTCATGTGTTTGAGTAGACACACTGCTGTGACTGCTAACTTACTTTCAAATGTGACCCTCCTCTTTTCTGTGAGGAGCAACAGGAAAGAGACAGAAAGGAGAGAGCAGTCTCATAATAGCTAGGTGCAAGCAAAATAACATGGACATTAAGGAACCTGAATCACAAAGCAAATTTTCTTTTGTGGTTTCTGATGGAACCTGTGATGTCAGGTGACTGGGCTGGTGTGTCATGCTTTACATTTCCATACGAATGCAGCACTTTGGTGCTTGCATTTGATTTTTCCACAGAGCTTATTAAGTGATGAGTTGTTTACACTTCTGGGTGTGATACACCAGACAGGCTACACAGTAATAATATAAAGATGGAAAGATTCGGTGTCCATGGTGATCACTGCAGCAAAAATGTGTTTTAGCTCAGGCGACCATTTGTGTTACCTGGCTAATACACTGTTGCTTTACTTTGTGAAACAGGGCCAAGCAGGATTACCTTGGATGGATAACTAGTGAATCTTTGTGTGTTTCCAAGTCAGTCCATGTCCCTGGTTTAGTCATTCCCAGGTCGAACATGTTCTGAGCATAGTTATCCAACAATTTTTGCTTCATAATCCTGCTTTGTGAAACTGGCCATTGAGAGAATACACATACAACACACCACATAAACAAAACAAGTGACCAAGGAGTCAGTTTTTTAGCATAAGGTTGAACGCTCCTGTGAGGTCAACTGCACAGCGTCAGAAGAAGAAATCTGTGGTTTGAATTTGTGCCAGTTGTCTGGGATCGGTCTTTAGTTCACCTGTGCATTTGTTTGCTAGTTAAGTATATTTCTATCACTAACCTTCAGGTGTAGAAGTCTCCTTGCAGCGAGTGGAAGGGTTGAGCAGGCTGCTCGGATTGGGTTGATGTTCAGGAGATTTGACAATGGCCGACATGAGGATCTGATGTCGAGCCTGTGCTGGCGTGGAGGAAGCCACGTGTTCCTGTGCTTTGAAATGAGCCGCTACATCACCAGAGACAGAAGTTAGAACAGCAGCTGTTAGGCTGGAAAACATTTGACTCCATTTCAAAACAAAAATTAATAAAATAAGGCTGAAATAAGGCTCATAGGTGGTGGCAGATTTAGGTAATGCAGCAAGAGCATCTGGTAAGAGGCTTCTTCAGCTCTGCTGACCAATAACTGATATCCATTCAACCATCCAGCCATTTTCTGCTTAATCCAACTCAGGGTCGCGGGGCGGCTGGAGAGCCCATCAACATAATTGAATCAATCTAAACATCTGTTTTCATAGACAGAGGTTTCATGTTTTCTGAGAATTGTTTTTTTTTTTTTTTTGTCTTACCAGACCAATAACAACAATTGAGAAAAAAAATCTTGGAACTAAATGGAGCATTTCACAACTCAGCTCAGTTTATAAAACATAAAATAAAACCCATCAGAGATCCTGCTATATTTGGTCCAGTAAAAGTGCTAGTTCTGTCACTAAATCCGGTTTCAATGCTGTGATAAACAAAATCAATGTCATATTATCAATCCTTTAATATAACAGACTGAAAACTCCCCTATAACCTTGTAGAGAGCATTGAACTAATATTTCTTAAGAATATTTGTACACCGAGTTTGGAATAAAAAAAAAATACATGTATCAAAATGCAAAACAATAAATAAAGCACTCATTAGCCTTGCTTAACGTGTTAACATCACATGCTTCACTGTAGCTCAGTGCGGGTGTGAGTGCAGGAAGGAGCTGTTTGAACCCTTGAAAAAAACTCACACAGACATCAGATGACATGAGGGAAGCAATAAAGCCAGAAATGACCAAACAAAACGATAGCTGCGCTGCTGATTCAAACTACTTATACCATGTATAATGTAACCAACAACAAACACGCACAAAGCGCAATGGATAAGTCTGAGGTTAGCAAAATGATCAAGGCCAGGCTAGTATTCTTAAAGTTGCTTAAAGAGTTCTGTCCCTACCTTCTTCTCTGAGGGATCGCAGCTCTATCCTCATCTTCTGCAGAGCTTCTTCCAGCTCGGCGCATCTTGAACGCTCCTTTTCCAAAGCCAGCTTCATGTCGCTGTACTGCATGGGAACAGTAGGCTGGGCCTGTGGAGCCAGTGCCCCATTAGTTGTGGTGCCTACATCTTCCCGCCTCCGCCCAAATATACCCTGTACAGAGGGGAAACGGTTAATAAACGTTCTTTTCTTTTAAAGATGTACGTTTGACTCAGCACCTTGAAGCTGGTTACAAATTAAATACGGTTTGTACAGAGTCATTGTTAAATATTTTCCCAGACCTTCTTCTTTTTAGTGGGTTGATCCATTTTGGCCTGAAGGAAGTCAATAAGTTTGGTCTGCTGGGAGATGGTGCCTTCCATCTTCACCTTCTCGTGGGAGTATACAGCCTGTAGGAAGGGAAATCAGATGCTCAGAGAAGGAAATGCCTTTGAACTTCACTTTAAAAAGAATAACCCTTGGGAACACATAAATCAGGATTTATCACCATAGTCTCGTAAAGAAAACCTGTTACTTGCCAGTATCAGTCACACCATTTTAACATATGAACAGAGAGAGTGCCCTCCTCGTGGAGGCTTCTGTATTTAGTCTTACTACAAAGGTGTTGTTCTGAGCACCTGTATATTCTCCAGCTGGTACTCCAGATCTGTCCTCTCAGTTTTAAGCATGTCAGTTTGGTCCAGGGCATCCTGAAGGCCTTGGGTCAAACGGAAAATGTGGCTCTTCTGCAGGTCCATCTGCTGCTGGAGCTTCCCTTGCTGTCGGGACCAGCAAACAAATATTTAAAAAGGGAAATCCGATATCCAGGTGGCCACCTTTCAAATGTGCAGCACTGGTTGATTGCACTTTCTACCTCTTCCATCAGCCTCTGCTTCAGTTCTCTCTCCGTCTCCAGTTTCTGTTGTAAGCTGCGGGCGTTCATCTCCAGCATGGCATGCTTCTTCTCCAGATCATTGAGCTGTCACAACAGATGTGCGAGAGTCAATTTGCCCCACCGGCCAGCCACAAACACATTTCAAGTAAACAAAAGGTACAGACGAGATGATGAGAGAGCTAAACTTACTTAAGCGAACGCAGGCAAATAGACGAGTCATAACAAATTCAGCAAACATCTTCATAAATTTTAAAACACAAAATGACGCAAACTGTTGCAACACTTGCTAAGAGATGACGGCACTTCAAAATCTCAAGAAAAGAAAAGTGTTGCAGCAGTTTTTACTACGACGATACTATGAAAACATTTACATGTGACGATTCATTCCTCGCTTTCCTGTGTTGTATTTTCAACACGCGAGTAGCAAAATGGGAGGTTTTAAACATTTCTTTGTGTTTCTACATTCACGCAGTTTCTTAAGCTGAAGAGTGATGAGCTCATCCAACCATGACATAAAACACATCAGGTGAGACGCTAATTGTAAAGAACTCAAGAAAGAGAATTCTTAAATCAAAGGTAACGGACTCACTGTATCAGAAAGACTTTCAGCCTTCAGTCTTTGCTCCTTCAAAGCTTGCTGTAAGGCTAGTATCTCAGCCTTATGTTCTTTGACTGCCAGTTCCACTGCCTGGCGAGACTCGCTGCTGCGCTGCTCTGCACGCAGCCTTTGAAAAGCACAATATCAACTTTCATAATGATGTACAACAAGTTTTTATAAACTTAGAAATCTAAATACTTGGGTGGCACCTGTTCTGCTTTTCATTGTCTAGCAGTCTCTGCAGGTCCCTGGTGCGTCTCTCGGCTTGGTTTTTTTCATCCTCCAGAGCTCCCCTCCACGCCTCCCACTGCCTTTCCTTTTCCAGCAGCTCGTCGTTTAGAGACTCCAGCTCCACCACCTGCTCCTCCAACATGCTACATGTTGTCTTCAGTGTCTCAATGTTCTGAGAGCATAAATGAAAGGACAGACTGAAGAGAACAGCTTTTTCTGTACCACGTGGCTGTTGTCCCTGCATTTTCACTGACGGCACACAGTCTAAGAGCTATGAGACTAAAATGTCACACCATAAATTATGTGGCTTTGAATTCAGTATTTACTTTAAATGTCACCGTTTGCGTGGGAAATTATCCCGAACAACATCCGAGCAGTTAAACAAAATACACATCTTTGTTCTTTATTCACTGACCTGAGGTAAGCAGCTAATGTACTTTAATAGCATGTATGTTACCTGTTTCTGGTTGTTGAGGTGCATTTCGCGGTCAGCCACCTCCCTCCTGAGACGGTCCACTTCCTGGCTGAGCTGCAGCTGATCCTCCCTCTCATCCGATGCCTCGTCGAGCTGTTTCGACAAGTAGAAGTTTTGGCGGTTCAACTCAGCGTTCTCCTGACTCAACTGCGTGAGCTGCTCCTCCAGGTCAGTGATCACCTGAGGCAAAACAAACGAGCAGAGGTGTTAGCCTTGCATGTGGAAGCGGAAGGTGGCGAGTAGGGGTTGTGGTGCCGGTAAATAACAGTTCTATTTGTTTAAGTCATAGTACATCTGTGCTGCGGACAGTTCAGAGCTCATATGTGCACAATGATGGTAGATTTAGTTCCTGTCTAAAAAGCATCGATTGGATCTTTGTCTTGTAGGAGCTGAGAACCTGCAGTGAAGCAGTCATTTAAGGATTCTTAGATGTTAGCTCCAACTTGAGATCTTTTGTTGAACATATTAAACGAAAGTCTATATTGTTATTAGCCTTATGAAATGGAAAATGTTTTTCAGAGACACCAGGTTTAAGAATTAGCAGCATTAAGATAAATAGTTTGCTACCTGTAAAAGCTCACTGGTCACATCAAAATTATTCTTCTGTTTGAAAAAAGCTGTAATGACGCCATTCACCAAGTAACGCCGTATTCTGTGTTTTGTTGCCTAAAGGTTTGATTCGGTGGATTGCGCGGTGATGAATAAGCATACTGCATAATCTCTTACAAAACTTTTTGACGGTTATTACCCCGGTTGCTGCAAGCAAAGACAAAAGCCCGCGGAAGCACTTACTGAGCAACTGTCTCGCAAAGCATCAAACTTGCGCTGAATGTCGTCTCTGTGGTTCTGTGGGAAACAAAGAGAGCAAATTAATTTAACCAAGTGCCTGAATACCCCATATAATGATGCATGATGGTGCATTGCTACAGCTTTAGTTGCGATGGACGGCATTCAAAATCTGCACACGTAACGCAGACGTAGAACTAAAGACACCGACTGCATGTCCACCTTCATCTCTAGGAATGATGATGATGATGCATGTGTTTGCACAAGCTCATCTTACCCTCAGCGCGGTGATTTCCTCCTCAGCTTCAGCAGTGGTCTCTTCGAGCTCAGTCTTAGCTTGCTGCAGCTGACTCTCCAGGGCGAGCCGCGCAGCCTGCAGGCTGCTGATCTGGGACTCTCGCTCCTGCAGGGATAAGGTCAACTCCGATACCTGCCTCTTGATCTCTAGTTTCTCTTCTTCATGTTCTAGGCCCATCTACGGAAAAGACAAAGTTAGATTGAATGCCATCTTTACATTATAGTATCTGTACATCGTCGCAGTACCTGTAATGTATACCATTTCCATATCATTTTCAGCATTAACTAAGTTTGTTTCGTGTATCAGATTGCATGCAAATTTGGGAAGCAGTGCAATAGTAATGGCACATAACAAGGCAGCCCATTTTAATTAATCTAAGTTAATGTGAGTCAAATGGCTATTAAAAAAAACTGAGGAAAGTAGATTATTTAGAGGATACAAGTCTCAGCAGATTTACAAATGCAGAACACAACTAATTAAAAAAAAATAAGGGCCATTTAAGCTTTTCTATAACAGTGATGGAATAGTTGATCATAACTGACGGAACTGTACAGATTTGTGTGTGTGAGCAAGTGTGTTTGTGAGGGCACAGAGAGGCCAGTGATTAGTGCCAATCTCATGTCTTAGTGGGTAAGAGTGTGGTGAAGAAGAAGAGATATGACAACTGACTGTAAACCGGCAACTTCTACAGACAACATTCTGTGGAGAAAGTGGACACTGTAGTTCTCTTTTTGTTAAATCTTTTTTTTATAGTTCTGGCTTGGCAGTGGACACACAAAGAGATAAAAGATGTGGAATACATTTCTCAGCATGGTGGACAAATATTATGTAAATTTACAGGACTGAATTTCACGCTTTATCAAACATGTACAAGAAAAACTGTTTATCATCCAAGTGAGACATTTTCTGGCAATTTTCTCTGTACCTAATTATATATTGCTCTAAAAGGGGAGCTGGGCATTCTGACTGATCAACAGCCTTAATCCCTTATGTGGATGGTAATGGTGTAAGGCTACAATCTGTACTGGTTAAAGTGAATTACTTAATCCTGAGCTCCTGTTGCCTTACCTCCCGCAGCCTGCTCTCCAGCTCAAGCAGACGGGTTCTCTTAGTTTGCTCCTGCTGACTCATCTTCTCAAGGTGCTCCTCTAGTTTGGCATTTTGGGCCTCGAGCTTGCCTGCCTGAGACTCCAAATAAAACTTTTGCTGCCTAAGTTCTGAGATCATCTCCTCTTGGGCTTTCCTGACAAAAGAAATACACAGATTGTTACTTGAGTCCCAAAGCACATATACATACATCTATATATAGATATAAAACAGCAAGATGAAATAAAAGAAAGAAAGAGCAGCTGGAGACAAATTGTGCGTGGGGGCTCTCAAGAAAGCATAGTGTGGGCAGAGGGTTTAGTTAACTCACATATTCTTTTGGGTGTAGATGCTGCTGTTAGCGGCCAGCTTGTTAGCCTCCGACAGCTCAGCGATGCGCTGCTCCAGGTTCTTCATCTTAGAATCCATAGCATTAATGGTCTGTAGGAAGAAAGGGCACAATAACATGAACAAAAATTAGCTTCCTTAAAATCAAATCCAAAGAAAATGATTGAATGCGCACATTTCTGCAGCACAGTTTGCATGTGCGACAGAATGTTTTACTTTACCGAAATCCTATTAGCATCCATTAAGGTGTCTACTGTCAAAGTCAGATGAGTCCCTCTAAAAGCTTCTTAACTGCTTCAGTTCTACCATGTTAACCAGATTAGAACCTAAGCCCAGGCTTTATTGACCAACATGGAGCACGGTGCATTTTATTCTCTCTCCTGTCATTTCACATTTGAACTACCATGTGAAATGAAGTTGTTAAAAAGCAAATTAAATATCTTAAGCTTTGTGTCAACCTTAGCAATCAAAAGCAAAGGCCTGAGTGGATATTACTTTTAAACAGTTGGTCATGTTGTCTTACTGCTTTCTGTTCGCTGATGAGTTTACAGTTCTCCCTCGATTCCTCCTCATGCTGTGCCCTTCTTGCCTCGAGGCTCTCCTTGTCAGCCAGGTCTACCTTCATCTGGGCCTCCAGAACCTTGGTCAGTGAGAGCCAGCGAAAAATCAGCCACGTCAGTTTTAATTTGACGGATATGTGAAGGGTGCAGACAGTAATCTGACACATGATAAAGCAGTCCTTCGTGACATGATTGTAAATGTACAACCTGGTGTGGAAACTTTAATTAGCGAGGTGTCAATTCTCATTGTAGAACAAGGGATAACTGTATAACAACACTGATTTAAAATGTCACAACTGACAATGAGTGACTACATGACCCACCTTAATCTTATCTTCATAAAGCCTCTCCTTTTGGACAAGTTGAGTTTCCATCCTCTGAGCTGTTGACTGGGCATCCCTCAGGTTCTCCTCCAGTTCCTGCAGAAATTGCAAATATTATTGGATACATTTGACCATGCACAGAAAATAACAGAACTCCTCTCACAACTCTACTCTGACAACAGATACACAACGAACAAAAGAAATGAAGAAACTTGCATTGAAAAGCTGGAAATCCACAAGATGACTATAGCGGTGCCTGCTCATGTTGACAAAAGTAAAATTGCGCATGTATGTGTCAAAATCTATTATGCTCCTCTTTCCAAGAAGATGTGTGCATATGTGTGTTCTCAGATAGTTGGGAGGGTGAACTGGGGTAGAGTTGGATGAGTGGGAGGACTGGACAGTGGGGTGAAGCTAGGGGGTGGAGTAGTGCAGAGTATTAGCAAGCCTTATCTGTAGCTCTCTCACCAGGATCTTTTCAGCCATCTGCTGGATCTGCTGGGATTTGGTCTGAATGTCATCTTTCAGCTTATTCTCCCGCCGCTCAACCATCTCCAGTCTCTTTACCTGGTTCTCCAGGGTCTTCCTGCCCTCCTGCTTACGCAACAAAAGACATAACATAAGGCTAACTGCACGGAAAAAGCGCAAGTGCGACTTATGTTGGGGTGGCCCGTCCAGCACAAAAGGCGTTCAATGTACAAATGGAACAAAGTTGTTGTATAATGTTTAACTTCGCAGATTTAGTCTGGTACCTCCGTCTCTCTGAGGCGTCGCTTCAGAGTATCACTAGAGTCGGTTTTGCCCCGCAGGCGCTCCAGATCTCTTTCCAGTCGTTCTTTGGCTTGCCGAACATTCTGCAGCAACTCAGTGGCTTCTGTGCTCGCTTTCACTGCCTGTGAGGAATCAGAAGGTCAAAGGCTGTTAATGGATTCCCAGAAAAACATCAGAACAACTTGATATGATCGGGCTCCTCCTAACAGTGGAGACAGAAGTAAACGAATGTGAAGAAACACAGCAGACCGTACGGCTGATAAGACTCTTGATGCATACATAATACCTGCTTTCTATAAACACCACAAATAATTACACTGACATAATTTGACCATTTCAAATTAAACAAGGAAAACTTTGAAAACAAAAATAACACGATGAGAGTCACAAATGTATCTACCTTAGACAGTTTGTCCTGGAGCTCTTGGATTTTCACCTGTTGTTCAGCGTTGGTCTTAAAAAACAAAAAAAACAAACACAATGAGCTCTCTCATCAAACTTGATAGTAACTTTAGCTCAGCAGAGCTATCCGACAACAGAGAAACAGTCTGATCCCCCGTTTACCTTCTCCAGTTTGGAGAGAAGCTCCTCCACTTCGGCTTTTCCCTGCTCTTTGGCCTAAAAAAAACAAACAAAAAACATAACATTTAAGGAGTTTAATCAATTTTCTGCCCCTGAAATCACAGCCTTAAGTCAGTCAAAAGAGTCTTAAAATGATAGAGTTCTAATAAATAAAAACCTGTAGAATATTTACTGAAAAAAAGTGTGCTTTGGGATGTCTTTGCTGTGATTTGATGAATGCATCCCGTTCGCGTCATTAATCATTATCTAACAAAAGTGTAAGCGCAGCAGACGAGATGATGCTTTTTCATCATCTGTTGCTCCTCCTGAAAGACACTCAAACGGCTTCAGATTAATGAAGGAAATGTGAAAACGACACAAGTGGTGGGTCTGTGGGTATACCCCGAGGTCTGCTTTTAGTCAGGTGTGCCCAGATCACCTGTGACCACTTCAGTTTAACTGAGATCTACACAACTATCAAACAAAAAAAAAAAAACTCTTCAGACAAAATAGGCAGCTTAATATCCTGTGAATGCATTTCCGACACGAGCAGCTAATACGTAAAAGAATCAGTCTACTCTGTGAGTTGACACTTAGAATTTAAGAGAGATTACGCTTCTAGATTTTAGAGAGCTCAGCCTTTATGAGGTAATACTTGTCGTAGTGCAGAATAATGAGCAGCTGAGTCACTTCCTTGAAATGTCATTTAGGCTTAATGATCAGTTCATACGCTATTTTTTGATAGTTTTAAATAGGCAGATACAAAAAGTACAGAAGACGCGAAGGTGATTCTGAGAAACAAACCGATTCACCAAGATTAGAAACGCTTGAGAAGAGCACAAACATTACTCAACAAGATAAAAGGGGAACCTGGTACTTGTTATAGGTTGCCATCACATTAACTTTTAATGTAGCTGTGATTATACCTTCTGAATTCTCTGCTGGTATTCCACAGCTTTCCGTTTGAGTTCCTCGCTCATCTGTCTGGAGTCTCTAAGCTCAGCTTCATAGAGGTCGCTGCGGCGCCTCGCAGCCGATAGGTCCTCCTCCAGCTGCCTGATGGTCACCTGCATCTCCTCTAGCTGCGCGTGGTACTCCTGAGGCCATAAACAGCACATCAATACAAAAAACCCCACAGTAACAGCTTATATCATACATCAACACCTTGGAACTACTGGTAAAGGATGTTGGGTTAAAAGAGAACATTTTAGTTGTCTAAATTCTGTTTTTCCTCTAAAAACATGATGTGTCAATCTCAAATAATGTAACTACCATTATGCTCAGCTTACATAGATTATAGTTAAATTGTACACATTTATATTTGAAGCAAACTGCCTCATAACACTCCTGTGATCTGACTTTGAAACCTCAGGGGGGGGGGGTTCTGTACAAACTGGAGACAAATCACTGTCGTCGTCAGGTAAAGAAAACATTTCTAATCTTTATAGTAAATCAGCTTAAATATAAAACTGTTGTCAGAGATGAGGTGAAACCAAAGTAAATGGTAAAGCTCTTCAAACCACGATGATTGTTAAATGTTTATTTTGCCATGGTCTTCGTTAGGAACTGAGATATTAGTGCAGACAGGAATTGCAGCCAGTGCGACACAGACAAAGACGTACTTCCCAGATCTGCTGACACCGTTTCATTGTGCAGTGATCTATAGAAACTGCAGTGCTCTTTGGCAATGATCATTTATCAGCAAACATGCCTAAATCAAAGATTACAGCCCGAGCATTGCAACTTTGAAGTTGTTGCCAGCTTTGCAATACAGGGCCCCGAAGTGAAAAAAACAAGTCATGCTTTAGACTGTCCGAATATTTGCACAACATCTTACACTGAAGTTGGCATCTTTAAACAAGTCATTTCATGAGAACCCAGATTCTCATCCAATCACAACATCGAGGCAAAACAGTTAGTTCAGACCCATCTGCAATGGCCGACATTTCATTCAAGTCCATATTTCCTAGTTCAAGTATAATTAGTCATTTGAACCGCCAAAGTCTGGAAATTACTGCGTGTCAGCCCCTAGAATGGAGGGTGGATGAATCTCTTAAGTAATGATCTCTCCTTTTTGTACCTTGCAGGGATGCCATCTGTAGGGATGACCTTTATAAATGCACAGGACTCAGAGGGGAAGCCCTGTCTGTGTAATAGATACACACTGTGAGAGAATATGTTCTCACCGCTTCTATGGTTACGCCACTATCAGCGATCATAACTTTGGAAAAGGGAATATCCCCAAATAAGACAGCAGCTTCATGGACTTTGAAGGCTTTCATTTTCTCTTTCAGCAAGTATTTTAGCTACCTAAAATGTTATTATGATGAGCAAGCGGAGAGGGAATATTTCTGGCGAAAATGGACATACTTGCTCCTTAATTTCTTGCAGTTTGTTGCCCTGTTCTCTTATGTCGTGCAGTAGCTGCATGGCCTTATCATCCTCTCTGGACACCTCGACACGCGCCTCCTCCAGGCTTCGCTTCAGGCTCTGAAAACACGCATGCGAACAGACCCAAGGCCAACTTGACACTTGACATTGAGAAGAGTGACACAGACGTGCACTAATATCTGAAGTAACATCAACCTGTGTAGTAGTTTTATTACGGTCAAACATTTCAGTGTTCTAGTAGTATGACTCACACTGCACTCAGTAATGTAGGTGGCGAGGTCCTGCTCCAGGATGCTTCGCTGAGTCTCCGAGGCCTTCAGTTCTACATCCTTCTGGTGGAGCACTGACTCCAGGTCAGTCATTTTACGCTGGAACCTGGAGATTTCCTGCTCCATCTTAATGCGTCAAACAAAACAAGTCTTACTCGATGATTTCAAGTGGCGGATAACAATTCACAGCAGATTATAGAAATCAGTTGTTAGCAAATGTCTGTGTAAATATCTAAAACCAGCAGTCAAATCCTCGCATGCCAAGGCATTCTTGGCTGATGAATGCGATACTGATCCAGATTATAACTTATCTCTCTGACCCATCGCCCAACCAAAAATGTCTCAAATCCCTAAAGCTGTAATGTTGAATAAACAGCAAGATTATCTTGGCTTATTACAGCATCGCAGTAAAGAACAGAAGCTTCCTTGATCTGTTAAGACAGCCTTCCAGACTCAACACAACAAGCCTGGTAATAAAACATGGACTGACTTTGCTCAAAATCCAAAATACATCAATTACATTTTTCAGTTTCCAATCAGCAAGTACTCAAAACCGTATCTCCAACAGTAAGCTTTTGTTATTGATTTGCTTTAAAAGGAAAAAAAAAAAAAAAAGAGACAAATGGAGGGTTGCCAAAACTGAATGCAGACAGTCAATAAAACACAAAAATTTACTTGAGTTTCTTTTTTTAATAGAAGTTCCCACGGACAAAAACGTGAGATAAAGCTTTGGTGGCGAAGGTCTGCGATGAAATATAAAACAGAAATGAAAATAGAATTGGACTCCGCACCCTCACCTTATGACATTTGTCTTGAGTTTCTTGTAATTCTTTGCTTTTAAGATGTAGCTTCTTTTCCATGGAGTTGGTCTTCGCAGGAGAGTTGAGGCCTGCAGACGCTGACCTGGCCAACGACATGAGAGGAGGTTCTTCAGTGTATTTAAGCAAAACACAAATCCATTAAACTCTAATGACCCGTGTCACTGTGGCAAATACATGATCCGGCTGCTGAAATGTGCATTGTACCGGCCAACTAAGACATTTACTACATTTTATTTAAGAAAAGGTTTCTATACTAATGTCAAAAGCACATTTAAAAAAAATAAATTAATTAAATAAATCAATGAGATGAAGGAGTTCATCTTCTTTCCTTAAAAAAAAAAAAAAAAAAATCATATATAGTATAGTTGACCAAATAATCAAAGTGCATGCCAGGTAAAACACAGCCTCCATATCTGGACTCTGGCTGGGAACCCGTTTGTCTCATTATCAGTGACTGTCCAATATGGGCAAATCCAAATCCCTTTACATTAACTTTATGTAATGACATATTGTGATACTGAAATGTTACAATATCCTAATTCATTACATCTGACCAGACTCAAGATAACTGGCAGTGCAATACCACGACATGCGGACACATCAAATAACAGCAAACCTTAATATTAATACAGCCGTCGTAATTGGGAACGTTTTTTGAGGAGATCAAGGCGAGTATTTCCTTTTCATCATAGTTTATTCAAAATTAGAGTGAAAAACAGCCTTGTGGGCCTGGGAATATTTGTTGTATCCCTTACAAAATAATGCAACAGGAGGGTTTGAGCGGTGCTGTTGTCTGGGGTTGTTGCACACTGAGCTCTGCAGTGAGTCCCAAGCACACATTTTCCCTGTTTATGTAAGGTGTTGTCCTCTTTCAACGCCATTCTACTGGAATTATTTAGTGCATCACGTCGATTTTTCAGCCTTTTTTTTTGTTGTTGACCAGAGAGATGGTGACTCTGAATAGATGTTTTCTAATTAAAATGAATGGGGCTGTATGAATGAGTTCTCACATACCGCGAGGGAATCTTTAATAAAGTTGACTCAGACTGAGTCATGAAGTTAAAAATAATCACAAAAACAAGCCCTGTTCTCTCTGCTTCTCTGCCTGGACAAACATCCCCCCTGAAACACATCGAGACATGGTGCACGCACCTTATGATACATAAAGAAATGACCCCACACGCATTTAGATTTTTCCAACAAAAACAGAGACGCTCCAGTCATTTTACAATCAGTTCAGGCTTTCCTGTGGGTTAAATAGGGAAGTGTTCCCTGTGTTGCTACTTAAACATGTAATATTAATAAGACAGCTAAATTCAGACAGTTTTCCAGGTGAGTTTACTCCACTGTACAGGTAACATTGCAATCCAACTCCTCTATCTGGAGTTTACAGGTCACGACTAAATATGACTAAAGAGGAAACGCGAGTCCACTCTTTGTATAGTTGAGGAATATGGAGGATGTCGTGTCTTTGAAGTGCAGCCGAAAAATAAGAGCTCAGTGCAGACCGCATCAAAGAAAGATGGAGACACAAAGAAAACGTGCCGGTTAAAAGCTTAACAGGTACGAGCACAGAAAAACGGCTACGATGCAACAGTGCACAACAGCAACGCAAATATAAGCGATGGAGACAGTAAAGTTATTTTCCACAAAAGGTTTTGGGTTTTTTTCCCCTGACCAGCAGAAAATGACCAGTGATTCATTTGTTTCATTTCAACCTCGTGCTAGAAACATTACAATAAAGAAAAATTAGGTATCCATTCATCTGAAATGTACGCAATCAAACAAAATCAAGTAGAAAAACAACATTAACCCAGCAGTGCTAAATGGAATCCGAAGGCGAGTAAAACGGGAAACAGGGCTTATACAAGGCACAGATACTTTTTTTTAAGCTCAACTAAAAGCCAGTTGTAGAAATAACTATTTGCACAAATATACATTCTTAACATCAATGAGATTTCCCTCCCCCAAAAATTACCATTGTATAAATTATATGCATACGTATTCCAAAAGAATGAGTCCCTTTGTAGTGGGAGATTCATTTACTCAAGTGGAGGTTTTGGCCTGATAGTGGCTCGACGAGGGAGGTCAGGGGCTCTGTGAAAACAACAGAAATCAAAGCTTGTGAGCGCCCTCAGCAGATTCCTCCAAAATTTGGCCATTAGCTGCCAAGATGGCTCACCAAACAAGATCCTAAACCACATAATAGCATCAGATAAGGTTTAAATGGTCACCTAAATCAGCAGAGCTCATCCTCTTGGTACTATGACTACCATTTCAGACACACTATCACCCATCTGGCATCATTCAAGGCACTCTGCTCGAGAACAGGATACTCGGACAACTCTCCATCAGAGTGTTAGATGATTGACCAGACAGACTGTCCAAGTGACATTCTTGTCACTCCCAATCATCAGTGGGCAAAAAACAGATATCTCATTAGTTGTAAGAACTATTTCACATTGAATGTCCTTTATGAATTCAAAATTCCCTCAAAACCGACACTTTCCTGCTAAAACTGATTAGTTTACATAAAAGAAAAAAATCGCAAAGAGGATTTTTCTGACACTAAACCACAGATGGCGTCTTATAAATTTGAGTCAAGCTGCTAAAGGGATTTCGCTGTTGAGTTTTGCTAATGAGGAGTCAAACAAACAAGTTCAAAAAGAGTAAAAAAAAAAAGAAAAATCATTATAGTAGCTGGAACTCCCAAAACACATGATTAGCATTTCATTATTCCTGGCTCTGAGCACATTTCTCTTTCCTTTTCGGCATTGTAATGAAGAATGTGAACATGCATATGCATGCACCCACACAAAATTGTGATACATTCAATGAGCGCTGAGCTCCTCTTAGTCAAATGCAGCAAAGAAAATGACTGGCTTCAGTTGAAAACCATGAACAGATGACTGATGGTGTAACAGCAAGGGACAGAGACATTAGAAAAGGGAGAAAATAAGAGGAGGAGATGAGACGGGTAAAGATGGGGGTGGGGACAGAGGGAAAAAAAAAAATCACGGTAGTAACCATAGAAATAGAGTCTCTCCCCCAATCTGAGCCCTCATCCCTTTTCCCTGTCTAATCTGCAAACGTTTTTTTCTTCCCTTTCTGTTGCTGCTGCTGTCATGATCCGCAGTCTCCAGCACCGTTAACCTGCCAGAGCGCTGGCATGGGGCTACAGAAAGGAAACCCATCCCCTTACTTTATTATCAAAGGTTAAGAAGCCAAACACCATTAGGGTAAATTACACTCCCGAAACCCATGCCGTAAAAGTCAGGAGCCCATTATTTTTCCACAGTAAAAGAGAAACCACAACAACAGCAGCAAGGGTGGGAGTGTGCCTATGTGTGGGGTTCCACTTCTCAGCAATCCTCATTGACACACTCAGCCGCATACCAATCAGTGTTGATGGCAAGATAACGTGGGCTAACATCCTCTGGTTCATTCATTGGACCTACCTATGTATCATATCTATTATGTATGACCTCAAGCACAAAAACAATAAGACTGAAGAAGACAATATCACAGAAGAGGGGGATCCCTCCTCTCCCTCATTCCTTGTCTGACACAGCATATGGCCACAACAGTTTTTGTCTAAACTGGCAAAACACCAACAGAGAAAATAACCAACTGACCAGGCCACCATGCTAGGTCACCTGAAAGGAAGCTACCTGGAAAATCTTGTAGTTGTAATGAGGAAACTAATGGCAGAACAGCAGCCAGTGCTAGCATGGGGTCTTTAACCAACAAAGGTGTTACAGAGGTGTATGCCAGAGGTTCCTGTGCTGATGCAAAACAGCAGATCGGACTTTGTTTAAAAAAAGAAAGGCCAGCAAAATCAGTAAACAGGTAGCACTTACTCAGTTTTGGCCAATAGTGTCAACGCTCTGCTGAAGAACCAGCCTAGAAAGGGCAGATCCTGGCCCTGGAAGCCCGCTGGCAGAGCTCCTCGCTGGGTTGCTGAGGCTGGCCAGGGGGCAGCCTGCTCCGGCTCCTCAAAATTCGAGGTGTCATCTTCAGCGTGCAATGCAGGAACGAAAGGCGGGAGAACTGCAGGGGTAACGGATGAGAGGAGGGAATAAGAGAGGACAAGGGAAAAAGGAAGCAGCGACAAACAGGGTAATGAAAGAAAAAAAAGATGTAAAAAAAATAAAAACACAACAAGGAGAAAAGGAAGAGAAAGGAAGGGAGGAGGAGCAGAGCGGTGGGAGCCTAGAGTGCGGTAAGTCGCGCGTTGATGCACATGCTGCCTCTATCCCTCCCTCCTCCTCCGCTCTCCCTCTCACATACACATGCTAACTCACTCTCCCTCACTGCAGCAGAGCAAGCTAATCAGCTGGAGCCACAGCTGAAGCAAAAGCCTCCTTCAGTTTTGATCAGTCAATAATCAAGAGCTGTATCTTCAATGCAGACATTTACACACGCAACACTGTTGATACTGCATTTAAGAGCCAGTAGTCAAAGACAATATGGAAAAAGTGCATAAATTATAAAAAAAATTTTTTTTTAAAAACACCTCCTGAAAAAAAGCTCCTGAAATCTAAACACTGCATCATCACTTAAAGACTGTGTGGTTTAAAAAGATAAAAATAATTTGATAAATATTCAGTGGTGACAGGAATACTGTAATCAGAAAACAGCTTAGAGGAAAAGATGTTTGGTAAACAACCCAGAATAGGAGGGTTTAGTCATCTGAAGAAATTATCATCTGAAGCTAAAGCAGTTCTGCAGAGCAAAGTAAACACTCATCATCCCTGCAGCTACACTTGTGAATTACAAATACAATGGAGGGATGCGCTTGGTAAATGTGACCATGCTCCACTGAAAATCTAATTGGAGTGTTATGGGTGTGTTTTCCAACAACTGGTCAGCTGCCAATGTCAAACGCAGCGGCAACAATGACGCCTAAACACACGTGTTTTTGCTCGCCACAGAGAGCTTGTCTCGTGTTATTCGTGCTGCATCTGTAAAGAAGGAGATGAGTTGCAGATCTTTACTCTGTGTGCCTCACTTCTCATCTATGCCTCTCCTCCCTAGGAAAGAGCTGGCCTGCTGCCAAGGACACACAGAATCTCATTATCTTACTACTGAAAACAACACTGGTTTCACAATCGTTGGTTGTTGTCTGCCTGCACCCACACACACTTATATACGCCTTAGAATACAACATTAACATTTGACATCAAGCTGTTTATCGTTTGTCCAGTGGTATGATTACAGCCGCCCTGTGACGTTTGAAGCCAAATGAACATTTTCTTATTTGCTGAAAGACGAGAGAAGAGAGTGTCAGAAGAAGGGAATCCCCTCACCTTGTCTTAAATTGTTCCAGTCTACACTGGAGAAGAAAGAGTGACAGCGGAGTCCCTGGAAACCCAGTCGCTCTTCTGCTCCGCAAAGCAAGCTCTGCACCAAGTCAACAAACTGCTTGCTGGCACGTGGCTCCGCTGGAAATCTTAAGTAATGCTGTGGGCAAAAATGTGATGAGAAAATACCCCATTCAGGCTAAATATTGAACTGAGTCTACTGAGAGTACACAGGTAATTTCCTGGAACTTCAAGAAAAGGTCAGACACAACCGCTGACCAGTGATGCGCTGTCATGTGGTCTGGTGCCATGTACCTTGAAGTTGAGAATGTTGTGAACTGTCTTGGTGGAAGTGCCATCAGAAAAAGGTGACTTAGCGTAGATCATCTCATAAGCAATGACCCCGAGGGACCACCAGTCACACTCGACCCCATAGGTGCTGTGAGAGCCTCCGTTTATGGCTGCCAGGACCTCAGGGGAGAGAAAATCCTGCGTCCCAACAGGCACCGTGGCAGTGGCGACCTGGAAAACCCATGAAGAAAACACCTCCGAAATGATTTCATTGCCAAGAACACTGAAGTTAATTCGTAGGCTAAACTCTGTAATGCACTTACTGTTTTGTTAGCAGTCAGCCTGGCAGCGGATCCAAAGTCGGCCAGTTTAATGTGACCAGTCCGATCGATGAGAACGTTTTCTGGTTTGACATCTCTGCAAGAAGGTAGTTTAGAAGACATTTGATACTGCCTTTGTTGCTCATGGACTATAATATGTCAGCCGCTCTAAAGATAATGGACCACATTTATAATCGTCAGCGCTGTTTTCGGACGACATACTATCACACCCTGAAGTTGGAACGGAAGCAAATTGAATGGAAACATAAATGTAGAGAAAGCAGCTGTAAATCTCCTTAATTCCTTCTACAAAACACTGACAGACACTGAGAAGTCATATGAAGCAGACGATGTCTTACCTGTGGACGTAACCCAGCTGGTGGACGGCATGAATGGCCTCTACTAGCTCAGCCAAATAAAACTGTGCCATGGACGCATCGAACTGATCCTCGTATCGGTTCAGCAGAGACATCAGGTCACCGCCTGGCAAGTACTCCATTGCCTGAAACATCCACAATATGTACACATTTAGATGTCAGCAGAACAAAACTATGAGCAGCATAATGAATGAATTTGAAAGACTGAATTTGATTGGTCGAGCATCAAACGCTGTGGAAACATTAATAAATGATGATAAACATGCTTATATGTGTAAGATCACGTGTGATGCGTTTGAGCTCGTATCAAAGCTCTGCTCAATTTAAACTTATTGGGTAGTTCTTCTCATTATAGATTCAGTTATGTAACAACCAGACACTACTGCTGATACATCTATGATATTGAAGTCAAAGCACAGCTAAAAATACATCAAGAATAACTGCAGAATCCCCATGCAGCCTGTACATCTGTGATCTCAGGGTAAAGGAAGACATTCGCAGTCAAGGTAACATGGCACAACAAAAATCTCCTTTAAGAAATATTTTTATTCTAAGGCTTTAGAAATACATTTAAAAAAAAAAAACTAAAAAAAAAAAACCACCAACTTATTTGTTGTACACAGTAAGAAAGGCACAATTTGACCCGTGCGTTTGCATCCACACAGCCATAACAGGCGAGATCTTCTGGCGCATGAATGGTCTGCAAGTCTGAATGAACGGGAGCATTCTCTAGTGTTACCTAGCAACAGGAAGACTGGGTGCCTCTCTGACACACGGATAAAGATGGATGCTTTGTATTTTCCTCCATGCTCAGTTAGCGAGCAGGGTGAGAAAGACGGGGGTGGGGGGGGGAATAGAAAAGAGGAAGAATAAGAACTGAGACAGACAAGCAGGGGGCATGAGGGAATATATATCTATATATATAGGGCTAGAAAGAAAAACAAAGGCCAGTATATAGTATAAGGTTTTGATGCGCATGAAATGCTTTTTCCCCACTCCCACCTTGGCCAACCTAAGTCTTCAGAGAAAATATAGATTTTGTGAGGTTAACAGCCATCACAATGACTACACTGCAAGTTGTCTGTGAGGGATAAAATGACACGGAAATGGAAAGGAAGTAAAACACTGTGGCGAATACGTTTCTGCTCTTGTAGGTATTGTTAGTTCAAAACGAAATTTTAAAAAGAATCCAGAGGGCGTCATATGTGTAATTAAAAAGCAAGAGGATTACAGATATAGCAAAGCCAGCTCTTGACTTTCTCCATCACTTTTCCACAACTGCACTGCCTGAAATGTAAGATTTTAGCTAGGTCTGAAGATTGCCCACAACACTTAAGAGGTCCACTCCAGAGAGAAATATAAAGTGTGTTATCAGCCTGAGAATAATCCTGCTTAGTCATAGATGGACTCGTGATAAGCCTAAAGTCTTTTTGTTGTATCAGTCATTGCCATCTTCTGATTCCATCCTCCAACAATATATGCACTTGCATATGACCCATTTTTCTGCTCACTCTTTAAGCCAACTCTTGGTTTTGATCGAGCAGGTTGGTTCCAAGCGTGGACATCTGAGATCTGTTTGGAAACTGCTCTTTCATTAGTCTTGGATAAGGATGGAAGTAGAAATATCAAGCGTTTCTGAGGGTCAAGTAGAAGCCTGAACTATTGTCAAAGACAGTGAACACATGTTCAAATCCTGGCACGTTGGCGTCTGACCTCAAGGATTTTGATGGGAATCCGATGGAGCACACGCGAAGTGTAACAGCTGCATCCCAGGAGTTATAGCATCTTACTTCCAGCGAGAGGAATACCACCTTTTCTGTAGAGATTTGTGGCAAGTAAAGGCGGAGGAGGATTGAGTAATGTGTTGAAGGTGCAAAATCATTTCCACGGCGTCTGTGGAGGTGTTGATGTTCTAACTGCAGTTTTATAGTAGCACCGGACAGTGCTGGATGTGAAGGTGAATCGGAGCGATTAATAACCCTCGAAATCAGCTGGGTTGTTAGGACTTTCTCCATTGGCTCTCAACAGCTGCAAGATCGTTACATAGATTTCAGATGCATCTGTTTGCCATGGGTGGAGCAGGTTGGAGCAAGCGGGCTTGGCAGATAGACACCACAGGCAACCCAAGCTCAGTGCAGCTCCATGTAGTCGTAGTTCTGTTCCTCTTCAGGGCCTCCTGACAGCTTTCCTGCTCCGTCTTCAATCTCCAACTGCTGTGTGCTCTCTTAGTGAAGATGCAGTCTAGTATTTCTTATGTATTTTAAGATTTATTTCGACCCTTTTAATTATTGATTAGAATTCATAAATTATGACAAATAGCTCACTTTCACCAGTCTCACCAGAAATTTCTCATAAATCCCTTCAGCTGAAACCCTGTGCTGGGTCTACAGTATATCAGGGACCAGAGGTCAGCAGAGCTCCCACTGTACAAGTCAATGAGATGCATGAGGAGTGAAGTTCCATTGGTTGGGAATTAAAAGCACAGGTTCACCTCCTCCCGCAACACACAGGAAGTATGGGAGTATGATGGGGGAGATAATGGGGGGGCACAGACAGGGTAGCGGCATTTTCAGTTTAGACGCAGGTCTACATCCTTAAGAGTAAGAGTACATCCTTAAGATAAAAAAAAAATGCTGCAGTCTCACCAGGAAGACATGATCTTTATCCTGGAAAGCATACAGAAGCTGAGGGATCCAGGGACTACCGTTCAGGGCCAAGATCCTCCGCTCCTCCTCATGAAAAATCACCTAAGAAGAAGTGGAAAGGCACGCAATCAGCATATATATAAGCAATGTAGGCGACACAAATAAAAAAGTGCAAAATGTAACATCTTCAGTCTAATCTTTTCGTATTCTATTCAGTGAAACAGGAAGAGACCTTCATAAGAATTAGTGATAGGCAGATTAAGCGGTCAGTCAAATTAAACTGGTCTTTTATTTCCCATTTGGTGATTATGGGCATAGGCAGGTTATTTACACATAACACAGCCTGAAAGAAGACACATCAGTGACTGAAACCACGCGTTTGATTACCTTTCAACACCTATAGTTTTTAGTTTATACAGCTTTGCATTGGAGACAAATTTCTTTCTGACGATCCTTCTCCAGCCTCGGTTCCGGTTTCTTGTTTGTCAGGTGGGATGTCATTTGAATTAAGCAAAGTAGCTGCAGGTGGCACGCACAAAACATTTCTTGTTCATTAAAATTGTGCTTGAGATCTCTTCCAGTCACAGCTGTTGTACTATTCTGACTGAGATCTGCTCTATGAGTCATATGCCAGAGAGCTCAGCTGTCAAACAACAAACCAAGATTTGACTCTCTTGTATTCAGCCACACGGCGCCCTCCAGTGGACAGTTTTAAGATTACGACTTTGGAAAAACTAACTGGGTTAATGCAGTTAACAATGCCTACACAAACAGGGGAGAAACACATACAATACAACAACCTTGGTAGACTCTCTTAGTCCTGCATTTACTATATCATAAGAACTTGGACTACGTACACAGGTCTCATTCTGACCCGATAAAAATCTGATGCTGACACGAAAACAGCCTAAAGATTCTACTAACGTTTATAATCTCAAAACTCTATCGTGAAGTTAACTGAATACTAACATAAGGAAATATTTAAAGACAATCTTTAGCTTTGTTATAGGAGGAGTTTCTTTGCTTGCTTTAGCAGGAGAAGCACATGAGTGTTACTAATAACACTAGCAATGGCTCCACATTTCAGTGAGACATGAAAGCGGCATGATAGTAATCCATCATACTGTAACCCCTGAAACTAAAACAAGTATAATCTATTGATGTATCACGCCAAGGACAAATGTCACACAGTGCTTAACAGAAATGTAAATACAAAAAGGAAGAAGATAAAGAAAAAAATTAAGCTTCATTGTGGGAAGATGGAAAAAACAAATGATGAATATAACGAGAAAAAAAAAAACTCAAATAAGGGCTAACCAGACAAGCTAAGTGAGACACAATTAAACAAAAGCCAGATTAAACAAATGGGTCTTAAGTAGTACCTCGTACTTTCAACTGTGCTTTCCCTGCTGTGACATATGCGACTTAATGAAAGGCTTAAATACACAGTAAGGTTACAAAATCAGTGAGGAAAACTAAACATACTCTAATCTATATACTCTACTATGAGCATACTTTAAACTTCTTTTCAACATTTGTTATTTAGTTACGTTATTCTAGCTGAATAAAATATAGGAATCTTACATTGTCTTGAGTGCGCAGAACTGCCTTCTTCATCACTTTAAGTGCACAAACGTCCCCGGTTGCCTTTTCTCTGACCACTTGGACTTCAGCAAAGCGACCCCGACCCACCACCGCACGAAGCTCGAAGTCATGAGGCCCTGGCTGCAGGGCCCGCAGCTCTGCGACCACCTCCGAAACTATTTCACACACAAGCAGGTTTTCAAATGTAAATATCTAAACATAGCACCCACACAACAACATGCTAGACTGGAGTAATGTGCACACATCGTTTTTCATAGGCATTCAATAAAGTTAATCTGGCTGGTACTGAAAGAAAAACTGCGTCAGAAAAAATATGATATTCTATCATTTATTCTCATGACATCACTTTAAAACTGTACACATTGTGAACTGGCCGTCAAAGACAACAAAGCAATTACTGTAATAATCTCTCAAAAGCTGAACAAAACACATTAGCTGAGACAGACCGTTCAGATGGATTGGCCTCAAAAGCAACAAATAACTCTTCCACATGTGTAAAACATAGGCTTACATTTGTTGACAAACTTTGCCACATGATGAACCTTCATGAGTTCTGGAGAGGTGCACTCTTGGTAAAGTAGCAGCAGAGCCTCCAGAAACTCCTCCCGTCCTACAGTGCGTCCTCCATGCTGCCCACACAAGCTCACCCTTCCCTGGGGACAACACACAAAAGGCGGAACGGGAAGTCAGCTACTGACTGCAGATCTATAGCGGTTATGGTTGTTTGAGACGAAGCACGTATTCATGTCACAGCACAAGAGCGTGTAAAGGGTGCATAACTTCACCTGAAACACCTGGTTGAGTCGCAAACTGCGGCTGGTGATAGGCTCCGCAGAGGAGGAGAGCGTTTTCAGGCTTCCTTGGCTCACGTATTTGAATTTAAACATGGCTTTCTTAACACGTTTAACCTAAGCTGAAAAACACGTAGTGAGTTGAAGTTTAAATGCAGCCCCGTAATGACGGATTTCACGGATTCGGTATCACACAGACCCATTTATCAAAATGTCAACAATCCGTCCCTTTTAGCGTGTCCTAAAATAACGGTAGCTACCGTTCGTAACGTTGCTAGCGCACGAGAACGCGACACGCGTTGGTGTCTTTCATTCACATCGTTAAAAACAAAACGGTGCTGTGTGACAATACTCACCAGACTGCCATGTAGGAATAAATAATACTGTTTTTACGTTGGCACATAGACGTGCCAAAGACCTCACTGTTCACCGCTGTTTCCGGGTCAACTTTCAAATTTTGCGCGTTTGCCGCCCACCTCACGAGCTTGTTGAATGAAGGAGGCGTTTGATTGGATGTTACGATTTTTTATGTGGGCGGGTCAAAATGTGCGTTTTAACCAATGACTGATTGTTAAGAACAGCAGGAAACGCTTCCTCTCGGAAAAGCAGTCAATCCAAACTGAGAGGGTTTCTTAAGGGCGTTTATTTGTTATCTTATCGTTTTCGTAAGCACAATACAACATATTTGGAATACATTCATGTCATGTTATTTAATAACATTATCAATGAATAACTTTATTGTTTAGATAAAACTATATGCATACTGTAGGTCCAATTTATGTCCCATCTATAGAGTGCATGGTATCATATCAAACGGCTTATGTCAGATAAACCAATTATTTTGCTGCTCTTTCTTTTTCTTATGTATGAAGGCAAGGAGCTAATTTACAGACCACTTTGATACATTAACCAATCTTCTTAGTAGTGATTTATGAATATTAAATACACTTAAATAACTTCCACAAGCCAAAATCAGAGCCAAAACCTTTATTTTCAACAGTGATACATGTTTCATGATTTTCAGTTCCAGTTTTCCAAAACTGCATGGTCAGATAGCCTAAACTATTAAGGAGTATGGAAGAGAGACTGGGGACTGGCCAGGTACCCTCAGCTTTCCCAAGTTGCTGTGGGAGGTTTTAGAGGTGTGCTGTTAAGGTTTGGGCTGAGTTTGGGATTTAGGAATGGGGTTGGGATTGGGAGGTGTAGGAGCAGGTGCTGGGGCAGGGGCAGGAGCTGGGGCTGGGGCTGGGCCTGGGCCTGGGGCAGGGGCTGGGGCAGGGCCAGGGGCTGGGGCAGGGGCTGGGGCTGGGGCCGGGGCAGGTGCAGGAGCAATAAAGCACCCTCTCTTATGCCACTGCATGTCCCGCACACGTCGGACGGACTGGATCTGAGGTGCAGTGGCTCCCCAATCATTCCAGTGTTTGAAGTCTCCATGCTCAAACACGTACTGACGCCCTCTGTAACCTGGATACATGTATCCCACCCACCTTAAGAGGAAAAAGAGCAAGTAGTATATCATATTTCTGTCACAGTGAACAAAGGTGCTTCTAAAGTGTTTAACACCTGTTAAATTCTCCTTTACAAGCATAGGTCCTTTTGCTCCTGGTTGTAGTTTTTACACACTGGAGGCCATGCTAACAACTACTAATACATTTGTGACTGAGAGGGTTACATCTTACGTTCCACTGATAGCCTTAGCACTGGCCACACGGTCCTGGAAACCATAAGCCCACAGACTGGGGACATCATCGTCAACAATCTCCATCTTTCTGCCTTCAAAGCCTGCCTTCTCAAACAGGTGCAGCTTGTGATCGGCGCTGTCCTGAAGAAAGAAAGGGCATGTGTCTCTACATTCATCTGTAATATGCAAGTGTGTCTATTACACTAATGATTAAATAGATATAAAAAAGAGTAATGACAAATGGTTTACTGTAAAATGCAACAAGTCCACAGCACGTGTCACCATGTGTACTAACCACTTTCAGAGGCCTGAAGGAACTCATATTGTAGCTACTCTGGCTGTTGGTCCAGGTGCTCCAACGAGGATATTCTCCTTTCTCAAGCACAAACTGCTCACCTGCAAAACCTGGGCGCTCAAACCCCACCCATCTGACAAAAACGAGAAGTGCATGGCATATAAATGCATGCATGTATTCTAAGCCGAACCAAAAGCCAGGATTGAGATCCGAGGGTAACTGAGAGCCACTTACGGTCCCGACTCCACAATGACTGATCCGACTCTCTCTGTGTCCTCCAACACATCTTTACATTCGCCAGACAACTCCACCTTTTTGCCACGAAAGTTCTCAAATTCAAATATGGCCAGCTGCAAGACAGGGACAAGTGGAGAGTTGGGTGATGTGGTCCAAATCCTGCAGTGTTTCTGAAATACTTCCAGTTCAACTCGAACATTTTAAGCGTTGGTATCATTGACAAAGTAAATAGAGAACAATTCCTTTTGTTGACAGCAGTACCTTATATGAAGCTCCTGCCCCTCCTTGTCCCTTGTCTGCAGGCAGCTGGTCTGGGGTTCCCTGCTGTTCTGTCATTCTTATTTTTTGTTTTTTTTTTTGCTAAAAAAGCAATTACAATGTTTCATGTCAAATTTACAAGTACTTGTAAGCTCTACAACTTTTGTCAAGTTTGAACCCAATGTAACTAGCGGATTATACCTTTAATACATGGAGACACATAGGCCTGTAACAGCTTTTTTCATAACAGCTTGGTTATAATTTTAGGTCCTCATACATCTATCAGGAATGCATTTGCACACTTTTTAACACTCAAATACAGTGTGTGAGAGCTGCTTTTGTAGGAATGATAATAAAAAAACAAAAAAACGTGTTAGCGTACACATAAAATGCTACTTTAGAAGCAAGTATTCGGATGCAGACGGAAGAGGCAGAGACTGAAAATGAAAAACCTGTCACAGACGAGGATTATCTAAATTTTTTCGATTTACCTGGATGGCTTGTGCTTCACTACACCCCGAACAAGCCAAGCTCTCCGCCTTTACTGTCTTTTCTTTCCGTTTCGGCCTGTCTCAGTGTGAGAGTGTGTGGTTGTGGAGGCCTGGCGAGCGGTTGGTGGATGCCAGTGGGGGTATTTATGGTTTATTTCTGGCCACAGCAGCAAAAAGCCTGTTGATGCAGCAAGTCTGTCGCACACATTGTGTCCATCACACTGCTTCTCAATAGGCTTGCCCCCTGTCCCTGGCACACTGGCAAGCGCAGCCTGGCTCTGCCCATGCTGCCAGCCTGACCATGATCCTATAGTGGCAACAAGCACTGACTGCCAGCCAAGAGATTGAACAGAGATCAGTCTCACTCAGCACTATTGGCCCCACCCAGCTATCTTGCTCTCCTCTCTTCTACCTCTTTCTTTAACTTTCCAAAATATCTCAGCCAAATTTCTGATTTCTTATGCGCAATTAAAAATGATATAGAAAGTTTCATGTTTGGATTCCTCAGCCCTCTCCCTGTGCGTATAAAACAATGCTCCACATTATTATTTTGTGCTCCAAACTGACTGACTCTGCGTAATATTTGGTGTTTGTCCTCCATCAAATAAAGCACACGCACTTTGAGTTCATAGAAAAAAGTTTTAATAAAATTCCCTCAATTTCCATCAGTGTGATTATCACAAATGATTACAGAATTCACAACATTCATTTTCCAGCATTAAAGAAGGCACATGATCAAATCTCAAGCGTAGTAATACATTTTCTAGGTTTGAGAAGGTTTTAAAAAGACACACTTCTTGAATCCGTTACTGCCCCTTAAATAAAACGGTGATGTTTAAAAAGATATTGTTTATGTTAAGAAGACAAGAGTACCGTACTTAAAAAAGTCTAGTAATGTTGTAACAAAAAGAAAACAGAAAAACTCCCTGAACTCTGTCACTGCACATCATTCTTAAATTTTCTATTGCTCAGACGCACCGTGTGGATGGCAATTTGCTATAATAACTGTTAAAGTGCTTCAGGCTTTATCCGGCTGGATTTGTGATTGGACAAAAAAATGGAAAAGACAAGCTGTACAATATAAACTAAACACACACAAGCTGTACCACTTATATTCTGCATGTCTACATGTGTGCTTACACATGGCCGTACATAATTGTGTGGATAGTGAGGGGATGTCTGCATTGTGAGAGTTTAGGCTGGTTTGCACAACTTTTGAGGATACTTCGAAGGCTAGGGAAAGGCTAGGGAAAGGCTAGGGAAAGGCTAGGGAAAGGCGAGAAGTAGATTTATGTTTGCGTTAGGTTTGGCTATCAAGTTGTGATGAATTCAATACAATATATTAGTGAGCGTTCTCACAACTATAGAAAGCCAAGCATGCGTATGAAGGTTGATACCCTGCAGAGGGCCTAGTGTCATCAGGCCCTGTCGTCATTTATAGAAAGTAGACAGTCCACGACTTTGCTCTAATTACATTTGAGTATTAACCCTCCACTGAGACTTCACGCAAAATTTAATAAAACAATAACGTGGCACATCACAGTCTTGGCAAATGTCCTTGGCACCATATTTAATTTGCAAGACATAAAAGTTCTTGATTGCCTCTGTGTCCAGCAAAAGCACGTCGGAGTAAAGATCCATAGTAAGGCACTCAACACGTCAACGTGTCTGTCAGCAGCAGCTGAGACGGACTGAATCCTGCTGAAGAGCGATGGCATAGCGTCTCCTAAAGGGGAAAAAAAAAAAAGACGCAGTGAGTTCAAATGGAAATGTTTTGGGATATGCTCATTAATATGTACTCTATGTACAACCGTGCAGGTGGGGCACTTAAACCCCCCTTTTCTAAAGACACTACAGGCCAAAAGTTTGGAAGCAGGATCAAATTGGTACAAAAAGACATCATAGTTTTGTTGGTATACTTTGCAACAAAATAAACATGATTATTATACAGAGAGTCACTTATCAGAATACATTTTTTTATGCTATAACTATCATGCATTTGGGTTTTGTTTGCTTAGACTTTCCTCTCTTCAGTGTAACCTCCTCTGGCTTTAACAACAGCATATATTTCTTTTGCAGATAAACAAACCTTCAGATCAGCCTTTCTCAAACATCTTTTCACAGTTTGTCAGAGATATGGGTTCTGACCTTGTCATGTTGATTTCCTTCCTCATATGTGGTGCTGTTTTTTTGCTGAGCTCTCTTACTGGTGACAAATGATATGTTTATCCTCTGCTTTTGTAGCAACCCTCTTCCTTCCAGACCTTTTTCCTATCACCATAACTTCCAGTTTCTTCTCTTCAGGGTGCAGTGAACTCCTTTGTTGGATACCATTAGGCGTTTTGCAATTTCTCTTTCAGAAAAATTGCAAAATTGTATCCTTCAGTACACAAATCTGTTCTCTTGTTTCTTTACTCAACTGTTTCTTTCTCGCTCATTTTGGTGGTAGTTTGTTAGAAATATGAGCACAGTTGAGATTTACTGAGCTTTTTGTTTGCAAACTCTCAGAAGCCAAAGAGCTGAAGCGAATAAAGCAAACTGTGATTTATTTTTCCCTTTTGCACTGAAGTTGTGACTCTTGCAAAACTTCCCAACCCCAAAACTAAGCCCTTCTTTTCTTTTGTCAACAATTATTCAGCAATGGTCTGCTAACGTCAATGTATACGGAAAGGTAAATTAAGGAAAATGGTGCATATCAATGAAAGCAAAGTCTGATCGTGCAGTAAATACATCCTAAAATCCATAGAACTCACACTGTTTAAAAAAAAAAAAAGACATTGTGAACAGATACTTGAAGTTGCTTCCAAATGTTTGGCCTGTATTATATATTCCAGCAAAAATGTAGCTGTGTGCTGCAATGACACAGTGCACAAGTGCAGGAGTAAAGTAAAGTTCACTCAGATCCAATGATGATGTAACTGTGCTGCGTTAACAATGATAAGGGAAAAAGTTGCAGAGATAATGGCCTTCTTTCTGCCTTTATCCTTGTCATCTGTTTATTTACAATGTGCATCACATTAAAGTGAAATCTCCAGACAGCAGACACAAAGTCTTCTCTGTTCTGCTATCCCTCATCAGCTGTGTTGCATTATGACTTAGAAATAGATTTCCTGGTTTTAATAAAGTCTCTTCCATAATAATGCATGTCTGGCTTATACGATGCCTGATCTGCCTGAAATACCTAATCTACATATAATAATGTACATATGAATCGAACATGAACATGATCATTTACATGTGAAAATGGGAACCTAATTCAGTTGATCATACAGCTAAACCACTGTAACTTTGCTACAGAGAAACTGAATTCCTCACCTGTGTCTGGCTAAGATTCCCCTTCATGCTGACTCATACGCTTCTTAGACTTCAGCTCTTGTAACCACGCCGGCGAGGAGACGGCACTGAGGGACACACAGAATCAATAGTTTGGTCATTTTCTGAAACACATGTGACTCAGATAATCTTTTAAAGTGTATTATTATTCTCTGAACATACCCTCCGTCCTTGCCGCCTAAGGGTGGCAGCACCAGTGCAGCCCCTGCGAGAAGAGAGGCCGGACGAGGCGATCGTGAGAGCTGTGAGGGAGACGGCACTACTTCCTTGTTGGGATTGTCTGTCTCTTCCCTGCCCTTGTCCTCTGCTGTGTTCTCTCCTGCTCCTGGTCCTCCCCCACCTGTTCGCCTTTTTATCTGAGCCTTAAAAAGCAAATCAGTAGACTTCACTTAATGCCAGTGATATCCATTGGTCTCATATAGTAGATGATAAGAATGCAGAAACACGTTATTCAAGTTGCCCATGAGCACATACAAGTAGTCCTGCAGGGTTTAGACTCGGAAACACAGGGACTCTCTGGGAAGAGGAAGGAGGAGAACAGACAGCCTTTGCTTTGGGCTGCTCCTCCTCAGAATCTGAGTCCCTTTGTTTGGAAGATATTTGTTTTTCATCTAGAAACAGAGTTGAAAGATCAGTCACAAACATGCAGAGATTCACACATCTCCTCACAATTTTGTAGCAACATTACACGTCAACTTTAAATAAAAAGAATGTACATTAAGACTGGGTGATATGATAGATACAGCACTAACCTGTGGAGTCGTGGACCCTCCAGTCCAGCCTATCCTTCTGATCCAGCCTTGCACGCAGAGAGCGTGACGGACGCGATCGACTTCGCCTCTTACCCAGATCTGCTTTGGATCTCTGTGCGCTGGTGTCAAGGAGAGGAGTGGAAATCTGTGCAGAGAAACACAAGAGGCATATTCTATTCTAGCAGGCAATGAATAGAATACCGCTGTTCATTAAAATACCATCACCCCACAAAAACTCAATGGTAATGTGGTAGCAGATGACATAGACATAAACTAACGTCTTTCATTAGAAGGTATGGTTTAGAAACAAAAAGTCCCCAACCTCAGGAAGTGGAGGAAAATCTGGCTCTCTGTTAGAATTACTGGCATCAAGATCTTCAGAGGGGATGTCTGGGACTTGGTCAGAGAACTGGTCAGGCACGGGCAATGGACTGAAAAGAACAAAAGACTTTTACTAATGTTATATCAACTGCATCAAGCAGCACTCTTTTAGGCTCGTGTCTTTCACTCTTTTAACCACAAGGGGGCATGGGGAACTCAACCTTTGCAACCCTTGTAAATACTCCACATCTAACCTAGTGTCCAGCTGCACTTGGTTATGCTTTTGCAAAACAAAAACAAACCAATCAAAGGAAAAAGTTTTTAAAAAAAGGAAGAAAGAGAAAGAAAGAAAGAAAGAAAAAAAATGAGTCACACTGCAACTGTCCAACTTGCTCCTCTAGGCTTCTTAAATTAAGACTTTAGTGTCATTTAGCTACAAGGCTTCTGCTCCTCAGATGTGCTCAGTCGCACAGAACCTCCCCCTCAGAGGAAAGGAAAACCTTCAGTATAACCCACAAAGAATTACACTTAATCTCTCCCTGTCCTGCTTCTCTGTGTCAAATTGGATGCTGGTAACGGGGGGCCACTTAAAGATACAATAGTAAGCTGCGTTTGATTCATTTTATAGCGTTCTCCTACCTGTCAGGTTGAGACATTTGCTCACAGACCCCATCCTGTCTGGCTGGTTCACCATCTATCAGAGCATCAGTGTCTTTGTCCTCATCGCTTATGCAGGAACTGTTAACATGTGCCTGTGAGATGGACACAAAAGTTATTCAGAAAAGAAAGAGGAAAACACATGCGCTTTTAATATTGTGAGACATATAGAAAATCTTGCTGAATTATTTTTGTATTCTGTATTTCTTGACTTTGGGTGGATATCTAACTCTATACTCCTCAGGAAATGATCCTTTTCGGTCTGTAATTCAGCGTGTTAGAACTTCACACTGTAATGCAGAGAAAACAGTCTGCTGTGCACTGAGCCAAGATCCCAAACTACAGAGGGAGAGAAGACTAAGGACCAGCCAAGCATGCGTCTTTTAATGAGCTGGTCACAGAGACTGGGCTGTCCTCTGTGCATGCACGCTCATGCACTGGGATACACACACATATGCCTACAAAAGACACACCAAACACACTCCTGGTGGCACGCCCACATGCTGGAATGCACGGGTTCACACACGCACACAAAGCTTCACACAAACATTCCTCGAAGCTCACCTTACATTTAGTCAACGCACACGTCCCACCAAGGTGCTGCCCGATACTGTTACCTGCATCCAAGAGTTACAACGAGTAAACACCGGTGCCATCACGCCATCTTCTTCGTGAGCCTATTTATTACTCAGGACCCACGGAGCGGCTTCATTTGCACAATGCCTGTTATCTGGCTGCATCGCAGCATGAATGGATAGGCCTCTGGTAATTTTCCTATGACCACAAAGCCTGCTCCAGCAGAGACACAATTTACAGTGCGACAGCTCCCCCTGCCACAATCTAATCTGCATCTGTCGGATCTTTCTACTACTGCAGCTAAAGAAGTTATCGATGCTAACTTGCATTATTTCTTTCAACACATGCCCATTTTAAAACATACACACACACAAAAACAAATACCAAGTTCAGAAAGGAAAAAAGCAAAAATCGGGTGCTTTTCAAGGATAGGGCGAGTCACAGTGACACCACTGTTTGGCTTGTTATGGTATCGGTTGGCAGACCAAAAAAGGATCTCAAGTAATCTAGTTTTGACTCAGAGAGTTCTTATCAGGTTCCCAAGGATTTCTTTTTCAGTTTATTTTCATCCAAGCTTCCATCTCAGTATGACCTCATCACACCGACGTGTCAAAATATTACTCTGCCCTGGTGAGGCCAACTGCTTCATTTTCACTTTCAAGAAGCAAAACTACCTCTCCAGACTGCAGTGGAACAAGTTTTCAACTCTTAGCAGGCGTTAACATCTCGCAATCAGGGTGCAACATGGGCAGAGTTTGGGAGATTGTGATATCCAGACACATGTGCCCATATCTCAACCAACTCGAGAGGGAAATATGTGCACCTTAATGGAGCAGCTGTGAGTTTATCCACATATTTACCCACAAAAATGTGGTTGAGGAGAGATTTCCAGTAAGTCACTTTAGTCGTGTGTAATACCTTCACAAATAGCTTTGCCTGCAGGAATCGGGGGGTCTATGTGCATCACGTGCAAAGGAGAACGTTTTATACCTCTTAAATGCTGCCGCTCTGGTGTTAGAACTTTGTCAAGATGGACGAACATTTGAGATAGATCTTGCTAGCAGTTAAGCGCTGTGATCGATGGGTACTTGTTCGATTGATTCTGTTTTCGTGCTCCTACAGAAGAAATAGAGCAGGGATTTGATATGTCAGCCTGCGTTAAATCTTTGTCAAAGTCGTCAGTGTCTCATGCAATTTTTCTTCTTCCTTTTTACAAGCCGAAACTAAATGCTGAGGCAACTTTATGTGGAATTTACTGCTCGTGGGAAGCAAACTTTCGTCTCAGTCGATGTCAGGAGAAAAACACCTGTTCGAATTTTAGAGATTCTACCCCGACTGAGGCATGCTTTGAGATTCCTAAGATAGTTCAGTGGGACAAGAACATGTGTAGACATAACCACCACATAAGCCATATAATTGCATCATGTTGTTTGGTACAAGTCAAGGCACAGTCTTCTACATGATAGGTTTTTACCTGCATCTCATTTTTGTCACGGTCAGTGGAACGTGAAAGAGAGTTTGTGTGCGGTTAAGTGGAGAGGATAACATCCCTGAGATGCCGCAGGCACAGCTGAGCCTGCACACATCTCCTCAACAAAACATCTCCTCTAAAACCTACATGTTATGGATCGTCAAACTAAGGGTGAAAATGACTGACGTGTTCTTTCCTCCCTTTGAGCTTTTGCCTTCACATAAACTCTTTTACACTCAGGATGAAGCTTCAAAACACGCTTTAAAAGGGAAAGTTTAGGCAAACTTTGTTTCGAGCAAAATGTATTCAGAGACCTTCTGTGAGGTATATGCTAATATGACAGTGACCGTCATATAGTTGGTGCTCATATAATGGAAAAAAGAGGAACATAAATGGCAAAAAGCAGGAAGTCAACCATGAAGCGGAGGCGACCGGCTTGAACAAAGATGTCACATACAGATATCTTGAGCATAAACAACCAGTAACATATACCTCGTTTTAGTGTGTCATGTTTTGTTTTTGTTGTCTGCTTTATGTCCGATACACACCGCCAACAGCGAAGGAAAGGGCACGAATGCACACTGATAAAACCCTACACTCACACAACTCTGTCAGATAAGCCCGTCTTTCCTGAAACAAACGGCCTCTGCCAGCAGCGTTCCCTATTTAGATTTGCATGGTTATCTTTTACCCTGCAGGCGTGGTTAGTTAGTATTACTAACTTACATGGATACATGAAGCCACGCAGGAAAATCTTTAACGTGTAATTAACGTGTAATTAACGTGTAAACCTGTTTAATGTGTAAAGCCGCTTCAGTGTATAATTATTATGTCAAATGCAAATGAAAAAAGAAGCCTGCCAAACCTTAAAGCCTACAAATTAAACGGCTATTACCTAGATTCATTATACCGAACATTCATTTGATCATCTACTGAGTATTTACATCAGCTCTTACAGAACAGGTTTCAGTGGCACTTTTCTGGAGACCCTTCCGACTTCTGACGGAGAAGCGATGCAGGGATCTCCTGCTATGTCTGGTGAAACTACGAAGTGGTGATATGGCTCTCTGAAATCTTCCCTCTGAATCTCCGCCTTCTTCTTCTTTCTCATCCTCTTCCTCGTCCTGCCTCTCGCCCGACTGGCCCCACACCAGCTGCAGAGCCCCTTGCAGGGACCGTCGCACGCCGCCCACCCAGCCTGCCACCTGCAGCTGGGCAGCTGAGAGTTTTCCTCCCAAGTACTGCATGGTTGCAAAGCTCACACGGCCGATCGTCCTGGCGCTAGGGTCACCATGGAAACAGGGTCACCAGAGAAACTGAGGTACAGCTTTGTTTGGGGCTGAGGGGATTTAGTGGGTAAGTGAGGATACTGGGTCCGTGATCTGGCTCTCAGTTGTCAGTTAAAACAAGCAGAGGTGATGGAAGGATTCTGACATCTCACAAAAAAATATATCCCAAGACCATCCATCATTCATTTGAATGGGATCCTTCCTTTTTTCTACATATTTCCATGCTTCAGGTCGCACAAACGTCCTGGAACAGTATAATTTGTGTCAGTGAGAAATTAAGCAGCTGCAGCCTGTGTTTGAGCTCTCATCGTATCATTACCATCCCAAAGAAGTGATCTCACGACCACATTGTCATCCATATAAAAGGCAGCGGCAGAAACCTGGATCAAAACTCCTGCAGCTTTTAGTAGGAAATTTGATGAATTACCTAAGTTCATTTGCACCCTCTTTCTCTCTCTGGCTAAAGCATGTCGTTCCACAGTCAAGCTTGTTTGCTTCTGTGCCGATGTTCAAAAAAAGCAGCGTGGGAAAAACCTGTCACTCCAAACATCCAAACCCAAGCACAGAGCGTTGAGATCATCTGTTTATCTCCTGTAGGTCGGAGCGATTTCAAAGAAATGTCAAAACAAAGCGGAGGTCTGTGCTCGAATGTGGAAAATCCCGGGGGAAGGTGCGGCAGGCTGGGCCAAGGTGCTCTCTTCCTGTAGGTAAATGAGGCGAGGCATAAACCAGGTCTTTGTGAGCGGAGCAGAAAACAGGAGGACTTTAGGAAAGCCGAGAGAACTCTGGAGCAACAGGGACGATTAGATGTAAGTATGGACAGCAGACATGAACTTTCTCACCCGTGGATAAGCCCGTCCTCTTTTGTGGGAATGTGTGCCAGGGTGTGTGTGTGTGTGTGTGTGTAATAGGGTTAGGTGGGGGGTGGGCAGTACTGTCTCTCAAAACAGGGGTGGAAAGACTGAAGAGAGAGACGGAGAGCAGATAAGGGCACGGTGTATGGTCACTCTGACATGCTACCCCACTGGACACAAGCTGACCACACAGCCCCTTCGTACCATTAGATCCATCCATGCATCCATCGGTAGCCTGAATATTGGCGCACAGTTGGCTGCACACCTTGTGTTTGCTCAGTAAACATGCACCTCGTTGTGCTCTGTCAAACTAACGAGCTCTACTCTGCCACTTTGACGTGAAGTTTTTTTTCTTTTTCGCTGCAAAAAAAGAAGACCTTTTGTTTTTTCAGCTCCACTGCTTAGTCTCTACTTAATACTACCCCCTGATATGAGCATAAGGTACGCTGCACGAGATAAGATTGACGGTTTGTCGGTGGTGCAGAAAGAGGAAGTGCAATTTCGAAGAGCAGCAGCACCACTCAGTGGTGGAAAAAATATGCACCAGCACAGATGTGACTACCAAAGCAACAAAACCAAAAGTCTATACAGCACCCAAATGAATAAGTACAATGTACCGTAAACATGAGGCTGCAAGTTAGATGTTCAACAGTTTCTTCACTACAGCATGGATACAGACAAAGAATGAGACAAACGCACACAGTTCAGAGATCCCCTGCATGAAAGATACTGCCTCAAGTAGGGGTCCTTAGGCAAGACCCCCTTACCCTATCTGCCTACCTGTAAGTCACTTTGGATAAAAGCGTCTGCCAAATGCATAAACATAAACATAAACATCCGGGGTTTGGTGTTTCATTAAAGCTGCAAAAATGTTGCATGTGCAAACAAGTGCAGAACCAACATATCTTGGCAGAGCCTCGTCACTGTAAGCTCCTCAGTTAAACTGATGATCTCACCTTGCTCTCAACTCTCAGCAACGAACGTTGGAATTTGCTTCCCCACTAAAGAGTACATACCTTTATTTGCAATGATCAGATTTTCTCTCTTGCAAGATGCAACATCTGTTTACTCTGCTGCGTGCTGTGTATTTGACCTTTCACCTATTTCCCATCATAAGCTCGCCAAGACAAATTCTCCTGCAACATTAAGGGACCATCTCAACCTCAGCCCGTATGACGACTTCTGTCTCGCTGCACAGCAATGAAGTTTATTTGGCGATCCACCCAGATGTCAGTTCAGACACGGTTTGTTAGCTGCAGCTGCACTACAACTTCAGTGAGCCTCTCACTGAATCATGAAAGAGAGTTTCTTTCATTCTACTGCATGACTTCTGCTTTTAATAATGGGTCGTCAACATCTGCATTTAAAAAACACTGTCTTGCTTCAGGCTAAAGTACTGATCTTAAAGTACTTTGTAACATTGAATGAACTTAAAGAAACTATTGACAGATGTACAGAATGAATGTATTTTTCCCTTCTTAAAAACAGGAAAACTTCCTTGTTTACTCAAAGTTAAGCATTTGTTGACTTTTTAGTGTGAAGACACAAATAACTAAACATATGTAGCTTTTACAGTTCATCTTTTATGATCATCATTATGGTATCATTATGAAATCAGCTGAGACTCACAATGGGTTAATTACACATCCAAGATGTTCTGTTTTGATTGAGATTTAAAACAACATGTTTGACTTGATTATGTTGATCCGGGTTCATAAATGGGTACATTGCAATACTGCACCCACTGTCTCCCAACTACTTAATGTTACTTCAAATATAAACATCTAATTTAGCAATTGACCAGGCATGTATATTAGTACAATGTAAAAGTAAAGATATATGTTTAATAGTTTAAAAGTCTCATGGTTCTACAGGATCCAGGTACACTCAGCCCACAATATGGATGGAAAAATTTGCCAAAAACCCCTTTAAAAATCCCAGACATACACAATTTCATATCTGGAAGCTTATGACTGAAAAATCAAACTGCTGCAAATGGTGCGGTGCATTCTGGAGATGCACTGCCTTTATTGGTGTCTTTAATAGCTCAGTGGATGGTTTCAGCTGACTCCGCGTCAGACTGTCAACCACAATGACAGGAAATGGTGCTTACTACGTTATAATAAATCAAAACATACTATTCAAGGCAGAACTGTCCCATGGGTGCAAGCTGCTGAGTGCGCTCTGCTACACGCGGTAAAAAACACGAGCAGTTACAAGGCAACAACGCAGTGAGTACAGACTGTACATAAGGAGCCGATAAACAGAAAGCTGTTAGACATGATAATGGGACGGGGAAAAAAGCTTTAGCACGTTTATATCATTCTTTTTCTTTTTCAACGCTGTTCTTTAGGCAATAATATGAGGACAGACACAGTGGTAGATGTAACCTGGCTTCTCGACCCAGATTGAGTACACCTGGTTTTTCCATTACTTTAAAGAGCTGAGCAAGCAGAAGATGACCCAAGTCCCAGAAAATGTCTTATTTCCTTAATATTTCAATCTAATTTAGTTTTCTCTATCTCCAAACTTCAAGGTTCACCGTGCTCTGGAAAAAAAAAATCACAAGTGCTATGTAAATGTAAAAATGATCTGCAGTCAGCAGAGAGTTTTTCAGTTGTCATTTCTCCCACACACGGCTTTTAGTGCTGCAAGCTTCTTGGTTCGCCTCAAAAGCGCTGCTCTTCTGAGCTCTGTTCACAGATTTTTGATGATGCTTGGCCCGAGGAACTTTGAGGGCCACAACCAAGGCTTCAGCCTGTGCTGCTTCACGTGGTTGACTGTAACATTTGTGTTGTGTGTGTGCGTAGGACTATTATTCTTTTTTGAAAGTCATCCTCTTCACATCTTCAGCTTTTGAGCATACTTTATTTAGCAGTTTGGAACTCATTCTTCCCTCTAACTCTGAAATGGAAGTCTGACACTGTTTGACATCTTTACGTTTATGCCTTTTGGAGATCAGATGTACTCAGTTTAGCACTTACAGTGTGAGAAATGTAGGGTTGCTGCCTTAACAGGTTGTAATTTGAGAGTGCGAGCTAAAGAGTCACAGCTAACCCTAAGTTCAGTTACGTTTTTCTTTCTCAAACATAAACTATCGTTTCAGCAAGCTTAGAGTGTCATAACTCCACTCATGCTCAAACACAACTCTTCATTCCGCTGTCTCGCATTCGGTTCCTGGAAACTAACAAACAACATAATCTTAACTACCGATCCTGAGCCTTATCATAACCATAACGCATTCAAACCTTAATACAAAATGATGATTCTGCCTGTGCACTTTGCACCATAAGGCCGGTGGCTTCTCGTGGTGTGACTTTGTAAACAGGTACTTGTCTTCACATGAGTAACGTGGACACAAACACTCACAGTCACAAGTTGCTAAGCTCAATCAGGCCGAAGCAAGTATAACAAGATATTTTTCCTGTGCTACAGGAATGGCAATGTGTTGGTGCAGGTGAGGTATGCGTGGCTGCCAGGCTGACGTGATTCAGTGGTGAAATCTCTGTGCTTAACCTCACCCTTTCTTTGTAAGTGAACAACAACCCGTTTCATTTAAGCGTGCTGAAATTGATCTGGGTCTGGGAAGTCTTTGAACACCGAGACATTTTTTTTGTGTGTCTTTGCTTTAATTTTTGTTTTTCTTTTGCTTCTGTTTGAGGGTATTACTGTCCAAACTGGACGATATATTGATCAATAACTGTTTATTTAATGTGTTAGAAAGTTGCTTCATACTCGTGTGTGGGCTACACCATTGCTCTTCCTCCTTTAGTGAAGCAAGAAAAGGGTCTGGATTGTGCATTTGGAAGCTTTCACTAAGTATGAAGCCGCAGCATGCACCCAATGGATGTCTCAGTGCAAGCAAAACAGGCCAACAGATCCATGGGAGGAAGAGCAGGGGTGGACAAACAATCTGGAGCACTCATCCATCAAAGAAATCAGTGTGGGACAGCCAAAGAATTCTTTTGACGGAAGAGAAAAACCTCTTAATGACATCCTACCAAGTGAAGAACAGCCTCCATAAGGAGGACATATCATTATCCAGGTTTAACATAAGGACAAGACTTAATGAGAAAAAATGCAGGGGGTTCACCACAAGACGCAAATGATTTGAAAGCCTCGAGAATAGACAGGAACGAGTGGGAAAAAACAAAGCATCTTTAAAAGCCTGAGTGACTCCGGAACAACAGAAGAATTAGAAGAAGCCATAATGCAAAACACACGACGTCCTCTGGGAGACGGCGTGATCGCACGAACATGCTTGGTTTCCAACAGCAGAAGACAGAAAGATTTCAAGTGTTCAGGGACATGAGCTCTTCTCAGATTCAGCAAAATGCAGCAAAGCTGACTGGAGATGGAAAACTGGCCCAAAAGATTTTGTGAAAACTTTGAAGAGTTTTAGAACACTGAGTCAGTCTCCTGATCTCAACCTGTTCAAGCTGCATTTCCCATCGCCGAAGGCAAAACTAAAGGCAGAAAGACACAAACAAACACAGCGTAAAGACAGCTGTAGAGAGGAGCTGGATAAGCTTCAAAGGAGGAAAGCCATTCTTCCAGACTTCAGGTAGTCATTATCCACAAAAGACTCAACAAAGTAAATGAACATTTCATTTTGTTGATGCTAATTTATCCAATTACATATGAGCCTCTGAAAGAGAGGGTTTTACATATCAAAGTACTCCATAATTCCTAAATCCTCGCTCTAAATTGGATGGAAATCCCTCAAAATTAAAGCTGACAGCCTGCACTTAAACACCATAATCATTTAAGAGTAAGCTGCACGTGATTTGATAAACAGGTGAAATGTCAACATTTCTGGAGCTTCCTGAGCACATTAACCTGCAATCCAATCAGACATTAAGTTTACCTCCTTCATGTCCTCGTCTTCACCTTCGTCATCCTTTGGCTCCCCTTCTTCCTCATTTTCTCTCTCCTCCTGCTCTTCTTCCTCCTCTGCTTCCACCTCCACAGCGGAAAGGTGATATCCCCCTGGCCTCTCTTTTTCCTCCTCCTCTTTCTCCTGCTTCTCCTCTTCTTCTTCTACTCCATTCTCCTCCGCCTCCTCTTTCTTTGGGCTCTCCTGGGTCGGCGTGGACGTCTGCTCATCTTCCACCTGCTCTTTATTTAACTGAGACTCCCAGGGTTCAACATCCAAGGACACCAGCAACTTCTCAGTATCAACTGGGTCAATTGTCCTTCTGTAACCGATCGGAGTAGTTTCTACTTTAGCCGGTGAGCCCCGTCGCTTTGGTTTGACGGAGAAGTCGTCATAATCCACCTCGATCAGAGACTTTCTGACAGAAAAGTCATCGTAAGCAACGTTGATCAGGCTCTCTGTGGGAGAACACGATGTCTCTGACTTCTGAGGCAAATCTTCAAAGTCAAAACTGATAAGATTTTGCTCTCCTTTATCTGACGCACTCTCCTCTTCCCTCTTGATCAAATCAGGTTCTTTTCTTTCTCTCTCGTCCTCTATTCTTAGCATTTCTTTGAGTTCACCTTCTCGCTGTCTTTCAAGCTCCGCCTGTATTGTTCTCTCCAGCACCTCTTTTTCTTTCTCCATCTGTCTCTTTCTTTCCTCCTCTCTTTGTTCTTCTATTTGCTTCATCCTCTCCATCTCTTCCTCTTTTTCCTGCTGCAGTTTCCTCTCCATCTCAATTCTTTTTCTCTCCTCCTCTGCCTCCTGTCTCTGTCTTGCCCTCAACATCTCCTCCTCTTCCAATCTCCTATGTCTCTCTCTTTCCTCAGCTTCCTTTCTTAATCTTTCTTTCTCCCACTCTTCTTGTCTGAGTCTCTCCTCCATCTGCCTTGCCTCCTCTCTTTTCTCCTCCTCCTCCTCTTGGATCAATTTCTCCTCTTTTTCTCTCTGCCTCTGTCTTTCTGTTTCCTCCCTCAATGCTTCCTCTTTTCTCTCTTCCTCTCTCTGTCTCTCCTTTTCCCTCTCCTCTTGTTCTCGTCTAAGTCTCTCTTCTTCCAGTTTTTCTCTCTCTCTGTCCTCTTCTCTCTCTCTCTGCTGCAACAACTCCATCTGTCTTGTCTTTTCAATTTCTTCTTTTCTCAGCCTTTCCATTTCACTTTGCTCTTCTTCTAACCGTTTTCTCTCCAGCTCCTGCATTCTCTGTCTCTCCTTTTCCCTCTCCTCTTGTTCTCGTCTAAGTCTCTCTTCTTCCAGTTTTTCTCTCTCTCTGTCCTCTTCTCTCTCTCTCTGCTGCAACAACTCCATCTGTCTTGTCTTTTCAATTTCTTCTTTTCTCAGCCTTTCCATTTCACTTTGCTCTTCTTCTAACCGTTTTCTCTCCAGCTCCTGCATTCTCTGTCTCTCCTTTTCCCTCTCCTCTTGTTCTCGTCTAAGTCTCTCTTCTTCCAGTTTTTCTCTCTCTCTGTCCTCTTCTCTCTGTCTCTCCTTTTCCCTCTCCTCTTGTTCTCGTCTAAGTCTCTCTTCTTCCAGTTTTTCTCTCTCTCTGTCCTCTTCTCTCTGTCTCTCCTTTTCCCTCTCCTCTTGTTCTCGTCTAAGTCTCTCTTCTTCCAGTTTTTCTCTCTCTCTGTCCTCTTCTCTCTGTCTCTCCTTTTCCCTCTCCTCTTGTTCTCGTCTAAGTCTCTCTTCTTCCAGTTTTTCTCTCTCTCTGTCCTCTTCTCTCTGTCTCTCCTTTTCCCTCTCCTCTTGTTCTCGTCTAAGTCTCTCTTCTTCCAGTTTTTCTCTCTCTCTGTCCTCTTCTCTCTGTCTCTCCTTTTCCCTCTCCTCTTGTTCTCGTCTAAGTCTCTCTTCTTCCAGTTTCTCTCTCTCTCTCTGCTGCAACAACTCCATCTGTCTTGTCTTTTCAATTTCTTCTTTTCTCAGCCTTTCCATTTCCCTTTGCTCTTCTTCTAACCGTTTTCTCTCCAGCTCCTGCATTCTCTGTCTCTCCATTTCCTCCTCCCTCAGTCTATGCTCTTCTCTCTGTCTTGCCTCTTCTTTCTCCCTCTCTTCTTCATCTCGTTTCTGCTCTTCTTCTAACTTACGTCTTGCCTGCTCCCTCTCCTCTTCCTTCTGTAATTGATCAAATTCCAGATGTTTCAGTCTTTCTTCTTCTTGTCTTTGCATCTGATCATCCTTCCTCTGCAGAATTCCAACTCTTCTGTAGGCAGGCACTGAATCAAGGACACCCTTCTGAGTCTCACCTTTAGGAGCCTCTTCCTCTTCCTCTTCTTCTTCTTCTGTGCTGGACTCAGACTCTGAGCCCAGGATCAGAGGAGGGCCACCATCATCTGTCACCACAGTACCAAAGCGAACAGAGCGCCGTTTGACATTGTCCCTTCTTGGTTTGAAACCAGAAACTGATTCTTCCTCATCAGCATCAGCGTGGGATGGAGACAGGCTGCCACTGCATGGCTGGACATCCCCTTCTGTTGCTTTGTTCTGCTCTCCGGATGTCTCTGATGCGCTCTCTGATGATTTACTTTCATTAAGAGCATCATTTGTCGTTTCCATACGCTTCTCTGTAGGCTGCTGAGCAGGTGGTATCGTCGGAAGTGGATCCACAGCCTGAGGAGATGCTTCCTCTGCTATCGGAAGCTCTGCAGGTCGAGGTTTGGGTGTTTTCTCTGCTGCAGGAACAGCTGGGGGCTCAGAACTGAGAAGGAGACAGCAATCAAGGTCAATCATTGTGGAAAAAAACAGAGTTTAATGGTGATACTTGCTTTGGAAAACGTACACAGACTCTGGGCAGCTTTTAGACATGTTTCTGCAAACCAAAGCAAATTAGGTTACCCCAGGTTAACTTCAAAGTAACAGTTGGCAACATTATGAGAAATTCACAAAGAGGACTCATATCTTATCTGTACAATTAATGGAATGAAACAGCACCTCAGTCTGCACCTCAAATGCTTATTAAATACCAGTCAAGACTGAATCAGAATTTTTCCCTGTTTACTTCCTGCTAATCTGGAAACCTTATAAGAACCCAGGACATTACCAGCCGTCCAATAATTAGTCCAGCAATTATCCCTAAATGTACAGCATAGAGATCAAAGAGTGATATCATTCAATGCGGCTGTCTTCAAGGCAAAAATATATCAAAGATACCATCTTTTCCCTTAAAACCTACATTTCTCAACCAGTAAAATAACAAAAAGCAAACATATCTTACTAATATCTCAAGTGTATAGCCATTCAGACAGATTTGACCTGATTTACACAAAGTCAACAGTTCTCCTCAGAGACACTACATCTCCAGTGCAGCTCCACTGAAAGCACTTAGCAGCGTAAAGCGTCGCCAACACAGTCACGACACCTTCTAAAATCACTGCTGCTGTTGAGCTGTCTTACGCTTCATGTTCAGCGCTGTGAGGAACACAAATAAAACTCTCTGAGTCTCTAACTGAGACTAGCAACCCGCCCCCCCCAAAAGAAGAAAATGTCTGGCAAATGATAATAAATTAGGGGTTACATTTATAAGAAAACTGGCTGGTAATAGCTGATCCCTGGGTGTGTGTCAAACCTTTGACATAAACTTCATGCTTAATTACACCTGCAGTAGAAAGTTCTTTTCCTTGTATTCAAGTCTAGTCTTGTTCCCAAAAACAGCAGCATAGATTAACGGGAGTCTCACTCACCCTTTGGAGCGGGTTCTGCTTGCAACTGGAGGCTTTGCCTTGGCCTTTGGACCATCAGAACCTGTTTCTGCAGTCCAGTTTCTGATCCGCTCCTTCACTCCTCCTGTACCATTCATCATTTCCGGTTCCTCTCTCTTTGTCAACACCTCCGGCTTGGACGACGAGTCAAACAGAAGACTGATTCTGCGTTTAATGCTGTTCCCGCCACTATATTCCTCCTTTGGTTCATCAGCATCACTCTCTCTGTTTGAGGGTTCTGATACTGCCGGGCTCTGGTCTGGAATAGAAGCCGCCGGTTTGTCTGAATCGTCTTTGATGATGGTTGTAGAGATGGCTTTAGGAGGTTGAGGGGGCAGAGACAGACCACCTGACTCAAACTTCGAGGTGAGCTCCATGGACAGACGCTTCCTGGTGCTGCCGCGTGGAAATGTTGAGTCAGTTTTGGAGGAAGTGTCTCTGCTCGATTCTTCAACCTTTTGGGCGGGAGGAACCTGACTCTCATCCTTCTGCTTTTTCTTATCTTTCTGCTCCGAGTTAGTTGCAGCCTCCGTGGACGGTTTGTGGTTTGTTTGGATGACATCATCTTTCTGGACCAGCTCAGACTTGGGTGTCTCCTTGGGGGGACTTGTTTGAGGAGTTGGTTCTGATATTCCGGCACCAGAATCAAGTGAAACCACCTTGTGTGGAAGTACTTCACTTGCTTTGGTTTCCCTTGTCTGGGTTATGGCGGGCACACTCACGGAGCTCGGTTTGGACGCTGAAATGGAAGCTGGTTTCTGAGCAGGGGTGGTCAAAGTCGGCTTGTGGCCACCCGTGGCCTTGGATTTTCCAGTCTGGTCTGGTTTGGCATTAGACGTAGCATGAATCGTCTTTGGAGCGTGGATGGAGCGAATTGTGGTGTTCTTCTGCAGAGAGAAAGGCTTGGGAGCGAGGCGAGGTTTGGGAGCCAGAGATGGCTTTGGTGTAGAGATGCCTCCGCTCTGGGAAGCCTGAACGGAGCTCTCCATAGCTGAGAGGAAGGGAAACGAAACAACAGTTAGGTTACAACGGCCTACATACTTACTCAGAAAAGTGTCTCAGCCAAGACAGAGTCAGCTGGTTATGTCGATACCATGAAGTCAGGATAAGTCTGGTTGGTCTAGATTTTTGAAAGTGCTGAGGGGATAAGGTGAAACTAATGAATCATACTGAACAAGCACAAGTAACTATGAAAAGTCCTACAAAGTCTATATTCGAACTTCTTGCTCACGTTTCACTCATCAGTTTTAGCTTTTTATGACTAAAGAATGGATAAAAAACACAAAATGAATTAACTACTCTTAATGGCAAGCCTCTTCTCTCAGAATGAAGAGCAAGCAGCCTCTGAGCGCTCCGCACGAGTGAGGATGCTCAAGTCCATCTGAATCCTACGTAGAGCAGTAAACTATGACGTGTGATTTTAGCTATGAACGAGCAAAGGCCACACTTTGTCATCTGAAAGAGATTTTGTATTTAATTACAGGTTATTAGCCTTCTGTTGTGCATCTTTACTAACTTCAGCTGCACCTGACAAGTAAACAGCTATTATATTTACACAGAACAGGCAGCACTGCACAAATCTGAACAGCTGATAATTATGTACTCTGCATATCATGACAGAAAGGCAGCTCCTGGCCTGAAATGTAAAGCAAGTTTTCACTGTTCTCTGCAGAGAGGGAAGTGTGGTTCTATTCAGTAAAAAGTCTGAAGGATAAGATTTACAGACGTAACACGATTATAACAAATGGATTAGACAAAGGAAGCAAGCTTCCCCTCTGGCTTTTCCCTTTTCTACGCAGAACGTTTCACACAAGAATCGACCTGGGCAGGCAGGACAATGTCAGAAGCTTGAGCAAGCCCCGATGAGTCATCGCGTGTCTCCATCATACAACACACAGAAATGACACAGTAACACCACATCTCCAACTGAACTGAGAGCTCTACGAGACGTGGAAATTGCCCCCAGATTGTCACTCAAGCAGCTTAAAGCTGGAGGTCATTTCCACATGGTGCGAAAAGAAATAACAGTAACATTTCAAAATCTGGGACGGTAAATACCACAGGCATTGTGTGACTGGGCCTGTAAGATCAAACCGGCAGCTACAGCTCCACACCCCACAGTACGATACCGTGCCACACTCACACTATCAGTAAACTGTTCACTCTTATGTTGTCAACATGCAGCCGGCTGGCATAAGCTGTTTTGGTCCTAAACAACAGTGTGCAATTGTGCTTTTTTTTTTTTTTTTTTTGCAAGTGACATGTGTGCTGCTGCTGCACTGCTTGAGCACACAACACCCTTGGGTGTGCATGATATTGTGTAATGGGATCAGCCTGGACTAAAGCTGTATGCAGCAGTCAGAGAGGCTCAAAATGCGTCCTGTTTCTTTTTTTTTCTCTCTCTCTCTTTCCAGCTGAATTCCTAAGAAAAACAAAGAAAAACTGCATTACATAGATTGCTTTAATGGATTTATGAGCTGAGCTGAAATCATTCCCTAGTAGCTCTCCTCTGGCAGGCTTTTAAAGTTTCTCTATCTTTGTTTACCCTTAGATCGTTGTTACTCTGCCAAGGCTACGCTACTCCGACTGTTTTTGGGTTTTTATGTTTACTTTAGGTTCATTTTTGAGTGATGCCGTGAGACCCAACTTAGTATGTGGACCAACTTGTTCTCACAGAAACAAAAACAAAAAAAAAACGAACCCTGATACAGTTTACATCAGACGGGTAAATTAAAGTTGTATGTTTCACGAAGAGATGTTAATAAGTTACTAATGAGCACGTCGACGACGAACTCACAGTCGTTGAACTAGCACTGCAGCGTCCGCTGAAACGTGAGACAAATCAATGTAACATCATGTTTAACCCGAGCGGGTCTTCTGAGCTCAAATCTTTTGTTGGGAAACAGTTTTACAGCGTGACGTTATTTTTGAGAAGAGGAGCATAAATGTTAACAACAGCTCGTAAAGATGCACACCTGCTCCTTAACGCGACCTCTCCTCTCCAATACGACACAAAGATTTAGATACAGGTGAAAAGGTCTTCGAAGTTTCTCATTTTCTTTTTTTCTTCTGTTTTACCTCTCGTCTTCACGCAGTCATACAGGTGGATGGAGGAAGGAAGCGGGAAGAAGTGACAAAAGAAAAGTGCTCCTCGGCTTTCCGTGACTGTCTCGCCCGCTGAGCTGTTGTCAGGCTGTGTTCTTTTATTTATCTGTCTTTTTTTTCTCCCCCCTTTTTCAAGTCATTCAAAGTAAGAAGACGTCAGCCCTCTGCTACACCCAGCGGACACTCCCTCCGCCCGCCTCAGGTCGAGCGTTGCTGCTGCCTCTGAGTCGCCACAAAGTCACACAGAGAAAACACCGCGAGACAGGAAGTGGGGATTTCTCACTTCAAAACAAGAGGTGCAGCCACCGCATCCTCACGAGGAAAATAAAAAAAGTCGTTTATCTTTAAAGCCACAAGCATCCCAGTTGTAAAAGTCTGTTACTGGCTTTTTTTTTTTTTAAAGTTAATTATGAGGCAAATATCCGTGACTGCAATTTGGTCGGCGAGGGGTCGCGGAAGAGAGAGTCTAACAACCAAAAACTTCATTAAAAAACAAAACCTAACAGAGTGCTGGACATTGTGACTTTTAACTGCTCTGGAATAGAGTGACCTGTCACCAAACACAGAATATGATCCAAGGACACATGTTACAGTAAAGGTGTTGATTGCATACAGTAGATTATAAGAGGTCAAAAGTCTGTTGCCTGTCACAGTCTGCAAGGAAGCATTCAAGTAGGAATTTCACGCATGACTATTAACCTTTTGAATTGAGGGTTAATCACGTTTTAAACGAATGTTTCTTGGTTGTCAGTAGTCTTTTTTTAGCGTTGCGAATTTGTTAAAACATTAACTCACAGCACGAAAGAAAATGTGTAATCGGAGGGGGGGGGGGGGGGGGGGGGGGGGTCCAAGGTCTGGGACTAAAACAGCAAAGCAAACAGTATGGAAAGCGAGGCCGATCACTAATTCTTAACGACAGGAAATGGATGGACGAAGTGAGGCACCGAAATCTGAATGAACGCAGAGCAAACATATTTCTTTTAAAAGTTTGAACCGGAATTAGTTTTTTGGTGTTATTCCAGCTTCACCGTAGTTTGGTCAATGGACTGGATAAACGGGTTGTGACTACTCATCTGGAGTGAAAAGGAATCGGATGCCTGCAGCTTTCGCTGGTTTTATGGATGGTGCCGAGGCTACCTGGGGCTTCTTAACAGCAGGACCTGGCCGTCAGCTCTCACACAGTAAACATGTATTTGCATAACACCCGGGCCTGAGCTTTTACAACGTAAATTTGCCTTGCTTTCGTGCGCACTTCAGCAACAGACAGCACGCCAGTGAACTTTCAGCAAATCTGTGAAGACTTAAAGCTCTTCTCTTCGAAATTTACTTTTGCCTGTGTGTGTGTGTGTGTTATTGTAGGATTGGTCACTGGTGTATTGGTGGTTTCAAGTTATCATAATAGGTTTCTGAATCAAACTACATGGCAAAACGAGTTATCTGTCACAGAAACAAAAAAATCACTTAAAAAAATACACTCCAACCATGCCAATAAAGTTTTGTAAGGTATTAAAGTTAAAAGAGCACTATGTCTGGTTGGTGTGGATTTTTCACTTTTTTTTGCAAAATATCACTCCACTAAACATGCCAGTGTTGTGGAGTATTGATAAGCCTCAAGTTAGTAATTAGTAATTAATGATTAGTAGTGTTTTACCCACCATGAAAGGGGAATAAAGTATTTATTTATTTAAATTAGTAGCACAGTCCTCGCTCTCAAAAAGCCTCTATGTTATCTATCGCCCCCTGGTGGACATTTTGAAGAACCACTTGACATCCTCTTCTGGCTCACCGAACGAGTTGTCATGGCAACTGTACAGCATGTGCTTACAAAACCAAGAGCTTGACCGTTCACCGACACTTCTCCCAACATTCGACATCTGCGACGCCATCTTTCTCCTCTTCTTCCAGCATTTATTCGAGGAGAATACAGTCGGCGCTCGTTACGCGTAGCGAAACCGAGAAGAGTCAACGATGAGCGGAGCCAAAGCACGCAGCGAAGCGCCTGTTGCAGAAAATGTCACGTCGGCTCCCTCTCGGGACCGCAAGCCCGGCGGGGGGGTCCTGAAGAGGCTTAAGTCCCGAAGGAGCCAGATGAACAGCAAGCCCGTCACGGAGGAAGACCTGCGGACACAGAGCGGACACATCACGCCAGAGGATGCGTTGGGACTCCGAGTAGCTACGAGAGGTTTGAGTCTCCTTGTTGGCTGTTAAACGTGCAGCTGCTTAACTGACTATTCTCTTAATTAATGAACCCAAATGTGAATGAGTGCAATAAATCCACATGTGAAATAAGACCAAACAACAATTAAACACGACTAAGACGCCTATCATTTGAAAATGGGGATAATACAAACGAGGTGTCATACATGTTCTAACGACGTGGCCATGTTTGGCAACACAAACAGCTGTTAGACGTCAGTAGAGGGTCTTTGTTGTTTCTATAGTCAAACAGCTCATTAGACAGTGGGTGTGTGAGAATATGAGCTTTGTGGTTTCACTTTGGGTGTGCTGAAATAATATTACGATTTAATACTTGTCAAAGATGCCACTAACAAATCACAAAGCACTACAGTGGCATAGGCCCCGGCTGGCCAGGAAGGCCACTGCTGTGGTCTCCTGTAAAAGGAAAAACAAAACTGCATGAGTCTTATGTGTGTCATGGCCCACATTTACAGCTGTTACAGCGGCAAGCACATGAAATGTGAAAGAAAATTCAGCTGTAGAGACTAAATTTAGTAACATTGCTTCAGTGGTCCCACAGGTTGCCTTGTCTTATTTTATGATTACGTACCCAGACGTTTATCTGACAACTAATGGACTATGGCATGAGAATAATGGTTTTGCTCTTGTCAACATTACAGGGTACCTCTGTAAACCTGAGGACAATATCTATAACATTGATTTTGTACGCTTCAAAATCAGAGACCTGGAGACCGATTCTGTCCTATTTGAGATTGCCAAACCACCTCATACAGGTACCACATATCCGCCCCCCTCCTTGAGCTGTTTAATTTGTGTGCTTAAATAGAAGGACGCGTCGGTTTCCGATGCCAGCTGCTCGTTTGCTGCAAATGAATGACTCCGAGCAGGTTTCTGGATTTTGAGCCATCCGTAGAAATGGTCTTCAGCATGAATCATGTTAAATGTCTTGATCTAATCCTGCTATTGTCAGATGATGAGGAGGAGAACAGGGAGGGTGATGCCAGTGCGGGCCGATTTGTGCGCTACCAGTTCACACCAGCCTTCCTGAGACTGAGAACCGTGGGAGCTACGTGAGTGACTCACGCGTCATCCACACACACCTATAAAAAAATACACTGACCTGTTCCACTGGCAAGCGTTGCAAGCAATTGTAGCATTGTCTTGTATCAGCTACACACCCCACCGATTGTTTTTTCTGCACGCACCGACTGTAATGACATTATAATTACAGAGAAAACATATTGTTGTAACACCTCAACTCAACATTTTCTTTCTGTGTCTAATCAGAGTGGAATTCACGATTGGTAACCGGCCTCTGAACAACTTCCGCATGATCGAGAGGCACTACTTTCGAGATCAGCTGCTGAAGAGCTTTGACTTCGACTTTGGCTTCTGTATCCCAAACAGCCGTAATACCTGTGAACATATTTACGAGTTCCCCCAGCTGTCTGAGAGCCTGGGTGAGTCATATATTAGAAACCAACAGAGGGACCTAAAAAAAAAAAAACTATTCCACATGATGCCAGTCTCAGCATGTAAATGATTCTACGAGAAGAAAGCTTACAACTTTCCCGCCCTGTGCTAATATTTGGCGAACTAGTCGCATGGAAAAGGGACAGCTGCTTCACACAGCAAACTGGTCCTCTCTAATCTCTTATGAGGCTGTAATGCAGAAGACTGCACAGCATCAGCCAGAGCATATAAAGCGAGGCACAGGCAGCCCTGTAACAACAGGAAGCACAGAGGAGATACGAGCTGCGATGCTGTTATTTGTCATTGAATGGTTTGCGGTGGGTTTGTTGCATCAGCACTGGAAAGAGATGAGCAGCAGTGGTCTGCAAAAGACAGACGAACAGAGATCAGACAAATACAGCCTTATTTGCAGATTATGTCAGAGCACCTATGTTCTAAAGCACAAAAAGACACTTCCACACTCCAGTGCAACTCCACACCGCTCTGCGAGACATGTGAAAGTCTCTGTGTGCGTGTGTGTAAGACGTGCACAAATGAGAGCTGACAGGAAGGAGGAGACGACAGCTTTAACTGAATGCTACACTTTTATAGTCCACACACAGCCATGCTCTGTCGTTGGCTGGTGGCAAATCACTTCCTTCCCCTGAAGTTGCAACTAGTCCTGAGCCGCACAAAATAGGAAAATACAAGAGGACAGGCCAGAGAACTGCATCATCACACTTTGGGAGGTGAAGTACAGTGCCTTGCAAAAGTACTCACATCAAATCTCAAACTCAAATCACAGGCAGACTGACACAGGTTTTGCTCAAGAATATCCCTGTATTTAGCACCATCCATCTTTCCCTCGACTCGGACCAGTTTCCCAGTCCCTGCTGCTCAAAAACATCCCCACAGCCCCAAAGGTAACTCTCACATCCCCAAAGGTAACTCTGAGGGACAGCGTTACCTTTGGGTTCTGTGCTGCCTCTCGGATTAATGCCCTCCATGATGTCGGTCTGTGAGTTTTGGTGGGCAGCCCTGTCTTGGCAGTTTGTTGTGGTACCATGTTCTTTCCATTTGAAGATGATGGATTAGATGGTGCTCTTGGGGATCATCAAAGATTTGTGTATTTTTTTATAATCCAAACCCTGACTTGTACTTCTCAACAACTTTGTCCCTGACTTGTTTGGAAAGCTCCTTGGTTTTCATGGCGTGATGCCTCTTGCTTAGTGGTGTCGCAGCCTCTGGGGCCTTTCAGAAAAGGTGTGCTGCACTTAGAATGCACACAGGTGGACTTAATTTCACCAATTATGTGACCGTTGGAGGTAATTGGCTGCACCAGAACTCTTTAGAGGCTTCATAGCAAAGGGAGTGGATACATATGCACATTTTTTTAAATATATATTTCTATTTTTCTCATTTCACTTCACCAACTTAGACTATTTCGTGATGATCCATCACATAAAATAAGATTTAATAACAGGTAGGAATGTAAGAAAATAGTTAAAAAGCCTGGGGGGGGTGTATTTTTGCGAGGCGCTATAATTCTTGCAGAACTTAATTTAGACTTTTGACTCCTTTTTCTTGTAAAACGTCAAGGTAATGCACAAATTTTCTATATGTTTATATGTTGTCGCACCTCGTGGCATAAAAAGCACATGTCATATTGTTAGAACCGCTAACACCTCTTAAATAGTAGGCTTAGACGTTAAGCTTGTTATGATCCAAAACCCTCATGGCATATGTGCTTTGAAAGCGTTACTGGTAGCTGCAATCATTCTCACTCTCTACTCTGACCATATCTGTTCTACCACAGCAGGATGACACATCATAGGAAACTAAATCTACAGCCTTATGTCGACCGAAAGCTAATTTAAGACGTCTGTGTTTGAGCCAAATCAAGTGGTTACCTAAATCCTGACAGTCTGTCTAAGTTTGACGCCAAGTTGTTTTTTTTTTTCATCCAAGGGAGATTAACACAAAATACCCAACTTCTGTACACAAAAACACAAAAAGAGTGGATTTTGGAACAAAAAGAGGCTCACTATTTGGCTTATACGGGCTAATTTATACTAATCTTTCATGTGGTCATACAAAAATCCCACAGAATGACTGTATTAATGCACTGAGCATTCTTTGTTTGAAAAGATGTCTAAAAGACTTGAATAGTCCATAGACATCAGTTTAAACACCAAACACAAAGTTATATAATTACTGTATGTGCTCAGCCGCGCCTTTATGATGTCCTGGGAGCACCTTTGTTGGCAGCTTTCAGCCTGTACAGTTCCATATTTATTCTGCATGAAACTTTAATCTGACTCGTTTATCTTTTCAGATTAGACCACATTTCATCCACTGGTGAAAAACGAGTTGAGGAAATTATCTTAACAACAATTGTGTTTTTGGCATGTTTATGTTTAAAATGCATTTTCAATTACTGAAAAAAACTGCGGGAAAACATTTCTTAGACATCCAGACGTAAATGAAGTAGTTTTTTTCGGAGTGAAGCCCCTGAGATCTTGTTTGCAGTTGTTTGTGTTTCGATATACTTATTAAGCCATAAAGACTAAACTTTTAACAATTTAACTGGAGATATTTGTGCCTTAATGAGGGTTATGATTAGATGCACCATCATGTCTAGAGCTCACTGGGAAGACAGACTTGATTTGTACATGTTACATTAAAGTTTCTATGAAGCTATTTTGGTACCTTAATAATAGGCTGTATCAGAACCACCGGTTGTGCTGTCATATTCTGATATGAAGGGACGCTTGTTGGCAGTGGAGGTATCTATAGGAATCAAAGCCCTTCCCACTGAACAACAGTGAACCCAATCATTTAGTACTGAGTTAGTTATTGATGTGACTCTTGGTTTTTTATGCTGTCCTGCACAGTCCTGACTGCATGCATGTTTACAGTCCTCTGCTGGGTCATTTTCATGCACATACTGTGTTTTTTTTTTTTTTTTGCAGTGCGTCAGATGGTGGAGTGTCCTTATGAAACCCGGTCAGACAGTTTCTATTTCGTCGACAACAGACTGGTGATGCACAACAAGGCAGACTATGCTTATAACGGAGGACAGTGATGCGTGCTGCTCGTCGTGCAAATACACTCTCAAGTTTGTGCGCTCACACATCTATTCACATTTATTCATACACACGGACACACATGCATGTACATGGCGGAACACACAGCTCCATTACTTGAACACACAGGGCTGAGCTGCCTCTTGTAAAGTTGCAGTTGAATTGGCAGACATTGTGATCAGTTTCAGGGGTTGTATTTTGTATTGCTGAGGGTCGACATTAGTCTTTGCTTCTACATACAGATAAGAAGCACATTTAGGCCCAAAATTGGGTTGATTAATCTATTTTTAATTGTCGACAGATCTCTTTGATACTAAAAGAGGGCTCATAACCTGTAACATGTGTTTCAAACAGGCCAAACGACTCTTTAGATAGATGCTTTGTCTCCTTTTAAGTATCCTAGCAGCACCCATTCAGCACACCCACACACACTCACACATGTACATTTGAAGAGACACACGCTCAATCCCCAAGTGACACACGCAGTTTTTTGCACAGTGTTTGTCAGAAGCAGCTGCTTTCAGAGCGGACATGTCCACAATCCACTCCAGACAACATGGATGCTGAATGAGAGAAACCATCCGCTAAACCATCCGTGTCAAACACACACGGTCCCTCCTGCACTCAGCTCCCTGCCTCCTTCTCATTTATACACAAAGCCTCACACCAACAATTATAGAGTGGAGGAGCCTGACCGAAGGTTTTATTCATTTTTATCTATTTATTTTTCGTTGCTCTTACATTTATGTCAGTTTGATTGCAACATGAAACTCGATCAGGTAAAGGTCGATTATTATGCGATTGTAATCGTAACAATTCAAGGCAGTTCCTTATTTTGAAGAAACATTAAAAAATGACTATTTACCAACTTGGTGGTACTTTTCAGTTTTTTTTATAATCAGGCACCTCTCAAAACATCCCAAGTTGGCCTATTTCTGGAAATTTAATGGAATGTTTTTTGGATGTTTACTGGATGGCGTACCTCCTCTTTGTACTTTGCAAACTTTGGTGTTTGGGGTCAAAGATTGTGTTTGTAAGATATTTGCATATATTTATTGTTTGTAAAAAGTTAACTATGACAATAAATGAACATTTTAAGATACAAAATACGTGATGTTTGCTTAATTTCGAAACAGGGCACAAGTTAAAAGGAGTCAGGAAAGAAAGTCCTAGAAGTGGTCACTAGGAGGCGCTGTTCTATAACAAAGTTACAGCTTCGTCTCGTCAATGCATGTTGATTGAGGAAAAACATCACAAATTCTTCTTTTTATTCTCCTTCTTCCTCCTAGTGTTATTAACATCATAATTACTGTTTGTTATCGTGTCACTATTATTGCTTTCATGACAGATATTTATGTTAATTTCTGGCATTTGCTCAAAACGTCAGATGAGTCATAATCTGGTCTCAGTTTGTCCTCTGTAATGATGTAGCACAGCATTACATTTTCTAATTTATTCAGGATGGTTGAAGTCTTGATTGATTTTTGGTCTCTTCGTGGCCTTTAACAAATCTCAGTGTTTATTCTTCCTCTTGTCCTTTACTTCTCTCTCTCTCCAGCTCCCATGCCCCCAAACCTCTAGATTTTTTTTCTCTCCTTCTCGTGTTCTCCACACCTATGCAGCTCTCACTGTCTCTCTTTTCTTTCCTCTTCTCTCACCTGGTAACCAGACCTCTGGAGAGGAGTGTTGAGTTTCCACTTTCCCAGAGAAGCGGACAATCTGAGCCACACAAAGACCCACAATGGACCCCCTCTGCTCACTCCTCCCTTCACTCCGTCACTGCACAGCTGCACACACATCCAGAAACAGACATTGAGCGCACATACACCCTTTGTTTTTATTTGCTCTTTCCTCCTCATTTGATTTCTTTTACATTTCTTTGTATGATGCTTTCCCCTCAACCTTTCTTTGGCTAAATCCTCTTCATTTGATTCCTGAATGTCTTCTATCTCTCTCTACCCTGTTGTTCTCACAGATACTGTGCCAGTTTTCACCTTTTTCTGTTCCTTGACTACACTTTGCAGTGTTGCATCAGATTGTCGCTGTGAGATAAAAGACAACTTCTGATGGCCCACTGAGCTGTCCCTTAATCTTTAGATGTTTTTGAGAATCTTTGTTGTCGCAGCTGTAGCCATGAGGCTACGCAAACAAGAAGTGGTCAAAGTTTTCAATTTTACAGCAGAAGTAACTGAATTTTGGCGCCCCACTGACACACTGTCACAGCATAAAGTGCCATACAGTTTAAGAAACCTTGTTTTAGCAATAGCATTCATCTGTTCAAAGCTCAATTTTTTTTTGTTTTATTTCTTATCAAATCTTGAGAAAAATATGCCTTTTTAGCTCCAAAATACTTTAAATATGTTGTTGCCAGTTTTGTCTGCCTGTTTCAATCTATGAAAGAGCAGCGAGACTTATCCAAAACTGTGAAGCTGTGGCTACAGGCCATGAATGCAACACACTGTAGGGCAAAAGGAAAACAAGAGTCAAGGGATAGTTGTTGTTGAGAACATTTTGATCCACACAAAATTGCAATGTCATTTGTATACTAATATAGATTTTTTTATATGTTTAATGGTAAAACTTTACAAACATGTAAAGAATACAACAGAAGGAATGCCGTTTTTGTGTGATATAACTTAAATAGCTGAACTCCTCCCAATAAGTGCTTTACTTCTAAATTGAGTCAAAATAGCTTTTTTTTTCAGTGATCAATAATAAAGCAAAAACCTTACAATGACTAAACTGAAAAAACACCTTCTGTTGTCGAAACTCACTGCAACAGAAGTGAATACACACAGCATGGTAAGACTTGTGATCAGTGAAACAAAACGGAGTATCTGTGATTAGGACTTTCTCAACTGAACCCCTTTTCTGTGTCTAATTGTATATGTGCATCGAGCTTCCTCACAGAAAAGAATGACCCAAGGAAATGACGAATCGAATCGTGAGACCTCACAAAGATAGACAGGAATATGAAAAAAATCAAAGACTAAGTAAAAACCTATGAAAGCAGTTGAGTTACAGCTGTAATGAGGAGGTATTGAACAAACCCTGGCAACACTAAATGGACATCTTGACAGGAAGCCAGACAGTGTGCTACTTTCACATTCTGCTTTAGCTCTGACAGTCAAGCCCTTTGCATTTGGCACAAAGGTTGAACAGTGGAAGTGTGAGTTTCTGTGACAGCTCGGTGTGCAGAACATTACATAACATCAACCGCTGAATGGCATGAAAGGAAAAAAAAAAAAAAAAAACATGCATACTCTTTAACATAAACTGAAAGATTAAACTTAGCTGAAGAACAGAAATAGTAGCCGAACAAATATTGGGAAGACATCCTTTGGCCAGATAAGTCCAAAATAAACTTGTTTGGCTCAGGATGGCGGGTACCTGCCAGGGTCCCCCACAGTGAATACATAGTCCCAATGAGTGAAGCACATTATTGTGAGTGTGATGATATGGGACTGCATGAACGTGGGGGTGTTGGGGTGATGACATTTGATGTGACCATGAATGTTTATGGATAGACAAAAAAATAGCAAGATGACTCCATGTCTGCAGAAGAGGAAGATTCCAGCAAGATAATGATTAAAAGCACTCAACCAGCATTGCACATGGGTTCCTAAAATATGAAAGAAAGTTACAAAGTTGAGTCCACATATGTGGACTAGTTTACTTCGAGAGGAGATATATAAAGATTTATATTTCTGCTGACCTATTTGATCATATAACTATTCAGTCAAGTTAACCCTGTTATTTATCATAATAACCCTTTTGAGGGAAACTCCGGTATTTTTTAATCTAGACCTTATTTCTGGCATGAAATACATTTATCTACTCACTGAGAACAGTTTGGTGAAAGTCGGCGTCATTCGGAAGATATTTAGATAACTCGCTATCTGCGTATATCCATATAACGGAGTGAATGGGGCAAAGACAATGCAGCCTCTAAATAAGGCATTATCTGTCTTTATTTCACCAATACTTTAAGATGAATGAATGAACGAACGTGTACTATAGCTCTGTTAGCTCATCGGTGCTATTATGTGGCTACTTGCGGCTATAGGAGAGCTAACGGAGGGATTTCTACACAGGCACTCTACTGGGACCACTTCATCCACACGCCCTCCTGGAGCACAGTTTATTTACTCCTTGCTCTGTGACAGTCGGCTAACTTCATACTGAGTTTGCTACTGCTAGTTTTGTGCAACATGGCAGGATATTTATCATATTTTGACAATGTGAACGACGACTTTGAGTAAGATGGACGTTCTTACCGGAGTGAATGAGCTGTGCTGCAGCCATGCGTGTCAATGAAGTGGTCCCAGTAGAGGTGTGTGTAGAATTCCCTCCGTTAGCTCTCCTATAGCTGCAAGTAGCCAGATAACAGTAGCTATGTGCTAACAGAGCTATAGTACGCATTCATTCATGAATTCATGAATAAAGTCTTGGTGAAATAAAGACAGATAATGCCTTATTTAGAGGCTGCATCGTCTTTGCCCCGTTCTCTCTGTTATATGGATATACGCCAATCGCAAGTTATCTAAATAGCTTCCGAAGTACGCCAACTTTCGCTAAACTGTTCTCGGTGAGTAGATAAATGTATTTCATGCCAGAAATAAGGTCTAGGGTTAACAATACCGGAGTTCCCCTTTAAACAACCTGCAGACACAAAAAGTGTATGTTTCTTTTTTTTTTTTTTTTAACCAAAATCACAGTTTTTTCCTCACTAAGGTAAAACATTTCTCTGGAATGGAAAACAAACGATGATTTGTTGACCTAATGCGTCAGTTGCTCATTAGAGCACAAAACAGGGTGCAATTTAACTCTGAGCTCATGAATCAATAACCACAGCCTTCCATCAGGCTACCCGGCCTGCACACTGCAGCTCGCACATAAAACAGCTGTACTGTACTTAACTGTGTGTGTGGATATAACAGGAATCTTAATATATCCAGTTTTACTCCATACGATTAGGGAAAGCACAACTACAGATGTATCCATGGCAATAAATACGTACACTTTCCAGGGATGATTTGTGCATTCTCAGGCCTTCGTGGAATACATTTCAGCAGTCAGTTGTGGATCAACACATGCGCATCGGAAACAACAGGACAGGTGGGATAAATCAAGCTCATTCACCCCACCCACTATACACAAACACACACATCTTAGTACCTGGCTTCTACATATATTCTGCTCAGTGAATCACACCACACCGAGATTAGGAGTGAGAGGCACTGCTTTATTGAGGCTCCCCTAAAACACACACTCTCTCTATTATATACTCTCTCTCTCTCTCTGACACACACACACACGCACACACATGCATTTCAACCTACAGGCAGGGGAACAGGGGGGGACAGTAGTCTTCTATAAATAGAAGCAAGGAATGGCGTTGATAGGTCCCGTGAAAAGAAATGGAGGGGGGAGTGGAAAAAGGATTAAAAGAGATACAGGGACACTCTGCGACTCCTCTTCTATGTGTGTGTCTGTGAGGTGCTTCGGAGAAAGGTTGCATGGATTTCTCGCCATCATCACCACCACTGTCCTACCTTCCCCCGATGAGAAAAAAAACCCCAAAAAAACCCCCTACAATCCTCGCTCCCCACTCGCACACATCGCACACGTCATCTTCGTGATTCTTTCACTCTTCCTTTCCAGCTTTCGTTTATTTTCCTGCCCTCCTCCCGTCTGGCTCCCAGGCCCAAGCCTGAGATCCATCATATGTTAAACCTGCTTCACCTGCAAAGAGCCAATGAGTCACCGCACAGTCTTCTCTATTAGGTCAGCACGAAGATGGTCTCAGATATGGTCGTGACTCCATCTGTATGTGTCAGTATGTCATTCCCTGCAAATGCTCTGTGACTTCATCTTACTCCTGGAAGAGGTCAGGGCTGACTGCACGGATGACACATCTATTGTAAATAGGAGTAAACAACAGACGTCATTGATAATCACAGCTACATTTTGAAACGTTTGTGGTGTTAACGAAAGGAATGGAAAAAGTTTATTGATGTATTATTTCTGTTGGAAATGAATAAATAAATGCTTTGTAGATTTGACAAGCGATAGGAGATAGTAAGTTATCTCCAAGTTAATGATGCACTCAGAGCAGCAGTGATGGATAGACAGTCCTTTAACAAACTCTGATTCCCGTACCAATTTCCATGGTGGCAAGTGCAGTATTGACAATCTGTCTTTAAGTGTTAGGCCTCTGCTGATTTGTACCCAGAAGCCTTTGTGTGGCTTGTGTGTGTATGTATGTGTGTGATGTTCCTGCGTCCGTCCGCCTCCCGTCTGTCTGTGTGGTATTACAGCACAGATTTCCGCTGCTGCTTACCCCATGCGGCCGTCAGACAGAAATAGTCCCGTGTCATTAAGGTAGGCTGTGGTGTGTTTGCACTCGCAGGAAGCCCAGAGTCACTTTTGGAAGCCTCTAAGAACCTCCCAGCACCATCAGTCCACTTTGTTTTGTGTGCATATGATTAATAAAAGGTTAACTCAACCCTCAGTCAACTGTTGCATGTAAATCTCCTCTTCAATCTCTTCCTTCCTCTGCCTTTCTCTCCTCCCTTTGTCTCTCTTCTTTTGCCACACCTCCCCCCTGAGGGATGCAGGGATTGTGATTGGAGAATGGAGGAGGAGCTCCTGGCACATTCACAGGTGTGCTTGTTTCCTCCCGTCTCCACTCTCATGTAGTGATTTCTTCAGCTCGCCACCTGCCAGGTGAAAAAAACACCCACAGCAAATGGAGTGCTTTAAAATGGCCTCCTGGCTTCCGCTTTGAGGTAGTATTCGCTTGTTCAAACATTCCATTTTTTTCCTTTTTCATTATCCACCGAGTGCGTTCAGTTCTTTCAGGAACTACTTGTTGCTTGTTTACATTTAGCATCACATTCAAATGATGGCTTGTGGCTCTAAAAGCTCTCGCTGCAGCTGAGGCACACAGCTGACAGACACAAAGCTAAGAGCTTTTTAGATTATCAGCGGACGGCTTTTGAACTCTTTTCTAAGGAGTCCCCTTCTCAGCTCTTTTTCAAACCGCCTCGAGGGTGGTGGAGAGCAAGTCCCAGGCCCTGACAGGTCAGAGGGCATTTACAGACAAAGGCCTCCCGCTTTGGGTCAGCTACGGTCAAGGAAACAAAAGCAGTGAAGACCTGGATTAGACAAACAACTGCAGTGTTTTGAGGTGGCAGAGTGACAACAAGACATAGGCATGGAGATGGGATAGAGCAGAGGAGGGCAGTGAGTGCACAGAAAATCTGTCTCACACACTGACACGTCCACCCATACACACGCACAGTTGTGTAAATTTTGCTTCCACGTTTACTTTGCCAGATTTTTAAATCAGCCAAAACTGTTGCCTAAGCCCATAAAACAAGTCAAAGTTTCACAAGCTGGGAAAATCTGTTTCTTGTTGTTTCTCCTGTACGTTTTGCTTTCAAATAATAATCACTTTAAAAAATGCACTTACTTCAGTATCAGTAAGACCAAATATTTTGCTTTCATTTCTGTCTTTCCACGGCTCTCTAACTTGTTCATTCCCCTCCCCCATACTGCTGTCTTTCTCTTGCCTTTTTTTTTTTTTTTTATTCAGTGCCATTGATCATGCATGCAGAAATTCAGCACGCCCAGCCCCGGTCCCAGCCGGGATAGGTTAGCTAGTGCGAGGCTCTGTCCTACATACTGTTCTCTCGCTATGGTCCACCAGGCCACGGTCACACCCTCCCCCTGACCTGCCTCTCCTCACTGACACACACAAACACCCTGCGGCCCTTCTCAGAGCCGGTACATGCACAGATCATCATGTGGTGCTGGGAATGTTCTCCTCTCAACTGAAAGCTGAAAACTTCAGTCAGGTGGGGACAGAATGAGATTTTCCTGTTTAGATCTCTTCAAACATACAACGCACACGCAGAACAGAGGTTGCTTGATTTAAATTCTCTGCCATTGGCAATATTCACAGAGTAAAAAAATTATTAAGCTCAGCTGGATAAATTTCATCTGGCCTGAAAAGTTCCCCCAAAACTGCCATAGACAGCATTACAGTGCAACATTTTGGTTTCCATTTGTCAGGGTCACATTAAAATGAATTAAGCAAGTGCATGCTCTTCTTTTGGTTCATATTTGTCACAGTGGCTGAAGTACGTGATGAAACTCCTCAGCTGACCAGGCTTGTCCCAGCCAAGAGTATGGCTGACTTAGAGGTAATGCTGCTAATCTGGCACTTAGCTGGTTAGGACAGCCTGTCACATGGGGTGAGGGAGAAGGTTATTAGGTGAGATCAGGTTTAGATGGGAACTAAACTGTGATGGGTTGACTGGATGAAGAACTGGGAGCGGGATGTATAGTTGTTTTCACAGCTGTGATGGATCAAGATAGAGCAGGTGATCAGAGGGCCGCAAGAGAGTAGTGGGCACAGGAAAGAATGACCGGTGGAAGAAGAGAAACTCAAAAGGGCTGGTTGCATGCTGTTGTGAAGCAAAAGTGATTGTACGAGAAAAGAAAATGGGTCATTCTGACATTTGACATTATCACATCAAAATATGATCAATTTACATTACACATGGTCATCTAAAATGGTTGTATCACCTTTATTCAAACATGATCACATAAAACAAAGACACAGCTCACATCATATAGGATCCCACCTTTGTGAGATCAAATAACATATAGTTCATGGACAGAAAACAGGAGCTCAGTGAACTACGCTAACTGAAAATCTGAGTCATTTCACAGCAAACACACTCCCCATTTCACCTGAGCATGGAAGGATGATGAAAACTCGAAAGCCCCAAGGTGAAAGCAAAAAACACAGAAACATGCATCCGACATTTAATAACTTGTGGTTGAACGTTTTCCCAATTTTCCCAATTTTCCATCTTTTTACAATTGTTTTATGCCTCCATTTTGTGCCTTTTTGATGTGTGTCAAAAAGTTTTTGTCTCACTTTAATAGTCTTGCCCCTGGTTTGTGTCAGATTGTGTGCATGATTTTGACTGTTGATATCAATGAAGTGTTGCATTACTAAAGGTTAATAGAAAAAGCAAAATTCTATAAAACCACCATCAGAAAAAGTTAGATTCTTGGTGGGTTATTGCTGTTCAAACATAAGGTTAGGTGCTTAAGAAGAACTGGAATAGTAATTTACTTCCTCTGCTGTAGACCAGATTTCCCTCACATGACTGATCACTCTCTCCGTTTCTCTCTCCTATATGACCCAGCCGACACCGTTTTTATCTTCATATTCCAAATTTTTGTGATGGGTAGTGATATTTACATCTTTAAATCTGTAGTCTACTGCTATATGTAACATAATATGTACTGCCACCCTCTAAACACACAACTTAGTTTCTTCACTCTAAACCAATTGAAAGAAACCGGCCTTGTTGGCTTTTTCTTTTTGGTCACATTTTGAAAAAGTTAGTTTTAAATTTGCTTTACGATTATGTGGAAACACGACGGTAATCCCTTCCTTTTATTGCATCCCATGTCTGTTTGTGGTCATTTTCAAGGTCTTAAAGGTTGTTTTGTGTCTTGTTTTGGTTATTTTACATCTCTTAGCGGGGGTTTTGTTTATAGAAAACTAAAGATGGTGATTGAGCCTTCCTACGTACCCGTTATGATTACTGTTTTATGTTGACATAGATCCTACGTGGATCTAAAGATATCCACAATATGGACAAAACGAGTGGAAAACAATATAAAGGCAAGCAGAAATGGGTATGAAACAGGAAATTTCAGCATGCACTCTCACCAGCTGTGAATTGTCATGAAATGTGCTTGCTGCGTTCACACATGAAATCATTTGGATACAAGGGAGCTGGCTGGTTGAAGTCAGGTCGGAGTGACGCATCAAGAAAACAGCATATTGTGTGTGTCTGGCACATTTTAGTCATTTTGTAACTCTTTATTGCATTTTTGTCTCTTTGATGTGTCCCTTTCTCGTAAAAGCATGTAAAAAAAGTAAGTATATACACTTGTTCAGTTCTGAGGTTTTATGTGTCAGATAATGAAAAAAACTCATCCGGTCTTCACCAGTTCTTCAAATTAGGTAAATCTAACCTCAGATGAGAAATTTATCTGCACATTGGAAAGTTTGTCCTTGGGGTGGGTGGGAAACTGCTCTACTCCTGGGAAAATTAGCAGCTGTCTTGAATTTTTTTCCACTTGTGAATTAGCTTTGATACAGCTGAAGGATAGAATCCATATTATTTGAAAATAGCTTTAAAATCCCTCCCAGATTGATGGGTAACAACAATTGCTAACGTCTGCCTGCCTTGTCATTGTGTTACCACACACCAGACCAGCAAACGTACAAAGGTTTTGCTTTTATAGATGCGCTCAGACTTACTGAACATCAATAAATGAAGTGACTCTGATAAATAGAACTTGGCTACTACTTACGCACTTGATTCCTATGGAAGCAGTAAGGGTTTACTGAGCTTTCCACATATTGGTTCTGCATCGCAGCTTAGTTTTTGTTAAATGAGTCATGACACAGTTAAATTTATCATGTATGGTCATGTCATATTTTATCTCTCTCATTTTAAGATTCAGGACAAGATTATTTTCAAACTTTGTAACGTGTAAAACTTCACATGACTGTACATGGACCCTTATCTCGTTTGAGTCTTTGCCCAGTAGGTCCACTTGATAATATGTTCATGCACCTGAGGCCTTAGCTGGGACCACAGGAAAACATTGTTTTCCAGTATGGCTCCCTGCAGCCCAAATTTAATACTCTATATTACTTTAATACACTTAGATGATGTGTACTAACGAATGACATTGCATTAGTAAATGATTAAAAACATGTCTTGCTCTTATATTTACGGTCTAATTAGTCCTGTGGGATTTAATTTTTATGTCCACCAGATCACTTCCTGGTTTTCAGCTCTGCTCCCACTCTGGTTCTGATGCCACCACAGACAGAGAGAAAAGGCAACTGGGGATCTCACAGCACTCAATATGCTTTAATGGGCCATGCTGTTGCGATCAACCAATGACAAGAACGGCGGGGAAACACTACAGAGAGAGCGCCACTGGCTGCATGAATAAAGGCAGGCAATGTGCAGGAGGGAGCGGAGGACGGGAGGGGAGGTCCGTGGCTGGGTTCGGCTACGGGAAAACGAGGTAGAGGCGGAGTCTGTTTCTGAGCGTATACGCATTCGTGTGTTTCCTCGCTCACCCCTCCTCTTTTCATCCTCCCCACCCCCACCTCCGCTGCCCCCCTCCCCCCTCCCTCCCCTTACCCATCCTCCCTCCCTCCCATCGTGCTGCCCGCCCCTGAGTCTGGAGCAGCAGCAGCAGTGGAAGCCTCACTGCCTCTCCTCGCCTCACAGTGCGGGAATATAGCAGCGGAGAGCAGAATGGATACGGAAGGGAGCCAGAGCAGCCTGTCCTCCGGCACGGACAACTCCCCCCACGACCCCTGGTAACAGCCTCAGCCTGTCCGCCTGCCTTTCGCTCGCCTCTCGGCCCGGTTTGAGTTCACCTTGGACTTTAGTTGAGTTCAGTGCGGGAGCGAAGCCGCGCCGAGACAAAAGACAAGCACGCTGTGTGTGTGTGTGTGTCTGTATGTGTGGGATGGATCCACTCAGCGGAGGAGACACAGACGCACCGCTGCTTTCCGTCTGCCCCCCCCAACCCCCCTCCTCTCTTGTTTGTTTATTTACCGCGGTTTTCCTCCAGAAGGCCACATTGCAACTTCTCCTCCATCATCTGGAAAATCCTCTCCTTTTTTTCCTCCTCTAGGGGATTATAACGGCCCGGCTGGCCGATGGGTGACTTCGCAACATGGCCGATGCTTTTCTTCTTACTTTATTGATGCTATATTACACATAATCCCCCCAGATTTCCCCTTCAATGTGCCTCTGTTGTACTTGAAAGACGCGATTTATTCTGTGTGATTTACGGCTTGTGTTTCTCTCATTCAGCAAAATGTTCATCGGGGGTCTGAGTTGGCAGACAACACAAGGTGAGCTGTCCCGCACGCTACTTTATTAAGTCTGGATGAAAGACTATACTTTAACTATATATTTCCCTTTCTAATAGCGTTTATATACCATGTGAGGTTTCCTGGAGTTAAGCAGAAACACTGTTAATAGTTAAATCAAAGCCTCCTATTCATTAAGGATCAGCCTTTAGGATTTAGACTTGCCGAGACGCAGGAGATTAACACTGGAAACCGTGCACATACAACGATTTGCCTGCCTTTCCCTGTGCACTCATTACACTGTTAATAACCGAGGAATATACTTGTAGTAAAAGTAATCGATTATTCAGATTCCAAACAGAAGTTCAGCTCTTCCTGAAGCCCACGCTTCTGTTGTTGTTTTCCTTAATGTTGCGCTCCGCTGAATCCATTCATTTATTTTAAGAGCGCAGGCTGGTGCTTGAATACAGTTTATTCTTGTTGCGATGGTCCGTGTTATTATCCCCACTGCTGCTTGCTGGGTTAAAATAGCAGTCTTGTTTGTGGTCTCACTGGACCTAATACGCTACTGTGTTGAATGGCCAGATAGAAAATGTGCAATCTCGAAGGACAAGAGGGACACAAACACAACGTGGTCCACCCCGACCCCATTGTGTCTCTTCGGCCACTGCGAGCCCCCTTCGCCTCATAGGGCCTGCAGGGGCAACTCTAACATCCCTGCGTTGATTTAACGACATCTCGTCGCTGTTTTTTGCAGAGGGCTTGAGGGAGTACTTCTGTAAATTTGGCGAGGTGAAGGAGTGCATGGTGATGCGGGATCCCGTTACCAAGCGGTCGAGGTAAGAAGGAGGCGTGTGCGCCCCGCCGTCCTATCACTGGATGCCTCATGCTCGTCCATGCTTTTCAGTGAAGGGTGCCTGAACTGCTGTGAGTTTGCGTTTTGATTTTGGGTGCTTGTCTTCTTCATCTGCAGGGGGTTCGGCTTCGTAACATACGCAGAACAGGCCGGCGTGGAAAAGGTTTTGGCCCAAAACAGACACGAATTGGACTCAAAAACGGTGAGTTTGGGGTGATTCTGAATGACACCATTTGGGTAACTTTTTTTCTGAGGAGGTCTGTGTAGCTTGTTTTTTTTTCTTCCTCTCCGTGCATATTGCCTCCCACCGTATGGCTTGTAAAGTTTAGGAGTGCGTTTTGGGGCAGCCACCCTCCTCCTCCTTCTCCTCCTCCTGTCTGCTCATTTCCCCCCTCCAAATCCCGGTTCAGGGCGCCAACATGAAAGCGTTCTTTCTTGGTCTTCATTGCCATGGTTACCTGGGGACCTGAATGGGGTAGGAGCCCCTGCAAAACCCTCACAGGTTTTATGCAGGGCAGAGAGCTCACAAGTTTTCCCCTCTTCTTTTTGTCACAGAAAATAACAGCAGTGTGTTTTATATCTTCTATTTTAGTGGCAGCTCTCAGAGTTTGAGGGAGGCAAACAGTTGTAGAAGAGGATACCCGAACTTATGCAGGGATTAGAGTGTGAGGTCAAAGTGAGTTTTTTTAGATTGAAATACGGTGTGTGTTTGTGTTTGTGTTTGTGTGTTCCTGCTGATTGGGGTTTTCTCTGAAATTTCCCCTCCTACACTACTGACACATGAACATTCAAATGTGTGTAAATGGAACAGATCACTTGCTTGGTAGAGGTCATACTCGTATAGGGTAATGCCAGTGAATCCCAGTGGTTTGTTTGGTAAGAGTCAGAGCTGCTCGCTTGTATTTGAATATGTATGAGGTGTGAATGTTGCTGTCTTGGTTATGTAGATTGGTTGTAGGAACGGAGACTGGGTGTGTCTTCGTCAGCTTGTGGTCCTTTCCTAACCACACACACACACACACACTCAAGAGGATCATTTGAGAGTGAAAATCGGTGGCACAGAAAGGCAGCAGAGCCCTGGGGGGTAGAAAGGTAGAGTTGGTTAGTTGTTGGAGCAAGTCTGTTGCCGGGGGTGACGCCAGCCTCTGGAGACTGTGCTGTAACTGCACAACCCAATGGGATTTATGTCTCCATAACAACTTCTCTGCTATTTTGCATTAACTTAAGGCACTGGGCTCAGTCAGGCGGCAGAGCTCTGACACACACAAATAATGTCAAGTCACGTCAGACTTTTCCACTTTGCGTGTGCGAGATATTTTGTTGGTCGTGTGAAGCAGCAATTTTGAAATATTGGGGATATGTGAATGAATTTCTCCGTACAGCCGCTTTTAGATTGATCACAACATGGCCGTGTTTGCTTCAAAGCTGGTTCCAAGCAACTGCAAAGTGTTACTCGGTGACTCATATTACCTCTTAAAACTAGGTACTGCTGAAGTCTTCGAGAGCCAGACCCTGTGTGTGTATGTGTGGCGTTAAGACTGGTTTGGACGCTCGTGGGAGCTCAGCTTGGCAGGCCGTTGGTGGGGTTAGGCGTTGCCCTATTATAAACCAAAATACAGTGTAAGGCTAAACAATAATAATGTTAATGGTTCACATGCTGCAGCTCTGGTTGCTCAGGTTGTTGTGGCAGCCGTCTGGTGGGGAAGCACACCGTGGCATCATTTATTCAACCAGCTGCTTTTAACAGGGGCATGGTTGCCATTTTATCTTTCCATTTTGCAAATAAGGGTGTCGAATTATGTTATTCGTTTATTCATTTTTTTTTTTTTTTTTTTGTCAACACAAAATTAAACACTGCAAAAAGGATGAAAATCGGGGCCTAAATGTCAGGGGGGGAATCCCTTTATTATTTCCTGTATTTGTTTCTACATGATAATATTCAGTCTGTGATTTGTGTGCTCCATGTTTCTGAAACACACCTGGACTGTCCCTCCACACTATTGTTTAATCAGACATTCCTCCCTGGAATGAGGAAGAATATTCAATGCTCTGATGTTTAGCCCTGTCATGCTGAGCCTTTGGTTTGAAAGAGCCATGATATTTCAGAGCACACGGGCTGAGAATTAAGCTACGTGAACTGGTGCAAGGTCCGGCTGGTTAAACGTGGTATTAAACATTTACAGTCCTGTTACATCCTGTCTTTTTTTCCTTCTTTTGTTAAGTTACAGGCTAAATATCAACAGTACAGTAGAAATGCTCTCCCATACCTGTGCTGCTAAAAATCAGAATACAACAACGCGGTTGCCTATTGTTTTCAGAGAGGGTCTGTTGAGGTTGTTGTTTTGGTTGGAGGTTAGATTTCCTGTCGGAGCAGAGTATGTCCTCGGGGCTGCGGTGTGCAGTTGTGTTTCTCTGGACAGAGAAGAAGGGCACAACTGGTATTTGTTTTCTCTGAGAAATGCTTCACTAGACCCCGTTAAAGGAATAAAGAGAAAATGGGAGCAGATATTGTCAGCCACTTCTCCTGTCGCTGACCTAAAACAGGGTTTGTGGTGTATATTCATAGGTGATTGATTATTGTGCATTTTTCCATCCTTCCTTTTATATTATGTATCCAGCGATGATGGGTCATTAATGTATGATAATGGAGAATTGGTGTTTATTTAAAGGGCATTGTCCCAGCATAACCTCTTCATACAGCATATGTATTTAATGAAAGTGAAATGCTTTGTGTAACAGTTACACTTTAGCAGCACATGTGAACCACAGTCTCCACTGTCCTCTGGTGAAACACCTGGCCACCAGAGATGTGAGCAGTGACTCTTCGTGGAAGATTAGCTGGTAATGCTGACATAGACAAAACTGGGTGAGGTGGGGGGTGGAGAAGGTGAAGAATAGGAGAGAGAGAGAGGGGGGGGTACTGTGCTGTAATTAGTATGGATCTGAAAAGCATCTAATCGGATTGAAGGAAACAAACTGGATTGGGCTTCCGGTGTCCATGCAGGCTCTCAGATCCGTGGATAAAGCTTGGATCTGCTCTGAAGGTGGATCCAGGACACTCTCGGTGTGCTACATGTGCACCACCCCCACTTCACCGTCGCACACCTCGCCCTGGTTTGTTGCTCGTGGATTGGTGTGGGGTCAGGGATAGGGTTGGGTCGGAGGTCCTCATTAGCGTGCTTCGTTAGCTAATTACTGTTCAGCTGGGCAGGTTGACTCTGCTGGCCTGAGCCCAAACCAAGTCTCCTTCCCTCACTCTGTGGATAGTAGATATGCCAACTCTTTTTGTCTCCTCTTCTGTTTATAGCTTTTTGTTTAGCTGATATTGATTATGCTGCCATAATGGGGTAGCCTGTGGCGCTTTTTTATCAGTGTGGGTGTTTGCCATTTCGCGGCGAAAATGTCTTGGCAAGTTGGTCAGCCTCAATATGCCTGCATGCGAGTGTGTTTCGAAGAGGCGCATCAGCATTTATGTGTACGAGTCTGTGCTCTTGCCCCTGTAATTACATGTATTTGTCACTGTGTATACATGTGTTGGTGTTCACCTTTGCGCTACATCATTTGGGGGCTACACGTTGTGTGCATATATGTATGTGAGTCCGTGGGGGTAGCTCAGGAGCCCCAGTTCCTCTACGGGCCCATCTGTTTTGTACTCTTTGTCCTGTTAATTAATGAAATCAGAGGGGCTGCCTGCTGGGATGGCCCCACTGCACCGCCACACTGGACAGCCCCACTTTCTCATGGGCTGACTCCGTTTTCCAAACGAATGCCTTCTTTCTTCCGTGTGCTTTGACTCTTCCTTTACCTCCAGTCTCTGTTGTCTCTGTGTTGTCTACCTACCCATCTATTGATTTGACATTCTTTTTGTTTCTCATTATTTTTGTTTTCCAGTTTGTAACACTGGTGGATGCTCTGCGCCACGTGAGGTGACTATTGGTTGTAGATTAGTGTAGTCCTCAAAAGCTAAACCACTAAAATCATATTGTAGGCTCTGCTGTCATTTTGCTGCTTAGATTGAGCGGAGGTTGGATGTCATGAAGCAGGATGTTAGTCAGACCATTTCACGAACACTCGGTTGTAACTCTTCTCTGTCAGGCTCGGAAGAGCAACTTTTTCCCTTCCTAACATTTTTCATGTGTAGTTACATTTTCACCAGTCTGATTGGGACTGCTACATGGCCAAGCCTATCCTCAAATGTCAAGCCTCTGAAGAGCTATGTCTGAGTGTTGCAAACAGTGACCTGGCTAAGTCATTTTACTTTTTGCTTTGTGGCCTATCTGTCTTCCTTGAGGCTAATCTGCCACTCTGATAGCTGCTTTAGTTGTCGTTTATTATTGCCTCCTTTTTGAGAACAGCCTTTTTGTAGAAATGGCATTTTAGATATATTGTTTTCTCACTGAAGTGGACTGATTCTTTTTTTTTTTTTTTTCGTTAACAGCATGGCATGACATGTAGCTACAGTAGCACTACTACAGACATTGAATTAGGTCTAACCTAGTGTAGTCTTTGTACGGTGTTTTTCTGCAAGAACTTGGGGTCATTTAAAAGCTAAGAAATATTTGTATTTTGTCAAAAAGTGACTAATGAATGGGGAAAGTGGCAATATGCCACCAATGCATATTAAACTGGTCAACTTGTATCTGTGTGTCCAGTGTCTCTGATTGCATTGTGATGTATTGAAAAGTTTTTTGGTGCCATATGGGATTTAATCAACTTATTAGTTTAAGAAAAAAATAATATATATGTATATATATATATGTGTACATCTACTGACGTCCCCCATCTGAAATTTTGTTTGTGACATTAGTGCACGTGAGCATTTTTTCTCTTTAGTGTTTACTGTGGCAGTCATTAGGTGGCTGCAGTCTTATGTCAAATGTGAGTTGGTTTCTGACCGCTGTCACTGTCAGCTCGTAGTCCATCTGTGTGTCTGCCTCATAATCACCTCAGGCGGCTCTGGTCCTCTTGTCATGTTAAAGGCAGGTGGTCTGACCTGGACATCAGAGGCTGGTACCTCTCAGGGCAGAGGTCGGATGAAACTATGAACACGTTGCCAACTTCGCACCATATTAAATGCATATTTGTGAATGCCTTTTGTTTATTTTCACTATCTCTGATGTCCTCTGCTTGTCATGTTTTTTTTTTTTTTGTTGGGTGTATTTTAGTAGGGTGACTGCATTTTTACTTTCGCTCTCTTGAAACATTGAGAATCTCCCTCATTTCCTGCATCCCGTTAAAGGACAAAAAGTAGTGTCTTATAGTTGGTGCATCAATATTTGGTAAATTTTTTCCATTGTGCACCGATCCTATTAGAAAAGCTGTGCTGTCTTTGTTTGTGAGTGCGCTTGGTTATTGCACTAGCCGTTGGTGGCTCCATGTGTCCTTGTCACCTTTTTCTTTGTGTTTAAACCAGCTGGAGGTGACATGACTCTTCCCCATCTTTGCGTCTCACTCCAAGGTGCAAAGTCCTTCTGCAATCCCTTCCAAGGGCGCTGCAGCTGCATCTTAGTTACAGAGTGCTGTGCTCTCGCAGCAGTGGTAAATCTGAGGCACTTAAAGGCCCTCATAGGATATATTTGCCAGCGCATTTGTCATCAGAAGCATGCAATTATCGCAGAAAAGAGATGAAAGGATTTTTTTTTAATGTTGAATGAATGCCCTCCTTAGTATCATGTGTATTGTCCACATTCTAAGTAATTATTTTTGGCTATTTCATAGGCTCTTTTTAGTTGCCAATATCAATTCAATACCTCTAATAGTGGCTGAGTGAGACACAAGGGGCTTTGCTTCACACATCCAATTACTACAACAAAGATGGAACTCTAAGACCCTAATACACCACAAGGTCCTGTGACCTAAAATAATCTCTTTCGTTGGCTTGAGAGTGAATAACATGAGATTCCACACAAATTTAAAATGCCAGCCCAGGCATTGCATATTTAGCATTATTAAAGGCCAGCTCATTCAGAGCTCATTTACTTCTAATTTTATCTGTAACCTTGACCACTGCTGAGACTTTCCAGTGGGAAGAAAGATGGATACAGTCAAATCTAGCTTATCCAAAATGGAGGTTATTGGGATTTGTGAGATTGAAGAAGAAAAAAAAATCCATTCATCCAAAATGTACTCATGCTCATTTTTAAGATAGCGCTGTCCTCGTCTGCCTTGTTTGTGGCTGAGATGTCTCAAGACACAATTCAGAGAAAGTATGTATTGATGTTTCACTGTATGTGCAGCTTGTTTTTGCCTGTTTGTTTTGCTGGTGTGTTTGGATTTGTGGTAGCTTGCATAAACAAGGGTCTACTATACATATTTGCGGATTAGCATACGTTCTATTTCAGGACCATAGTAGTCCTTCACATGGGTTCAGACTTAGAGGCTCTGTGTTGTAGCTAATTCTAGGTAGTTAACACTGTGATAATTCATTGATTGACATTGACTTTACACATGCAGGAGATGAGCCACTGAACAACATACACAGAAGAAGAAGCGATTTAGTTTCCATGCTAAAAGAAATTTAGAATATTACTTTTTAAATTGGAACCTTAAAATTATAACATGTCTAGTTTTTAATCATTCATGTTCATGCGGTCAGAAAGCTTACTTTTAAAATAGAGTTACATTGATGCGCTTTGTTTTTATAAGCCTGCAGGGAGTTTTAAAATTGAGTTGTATCACTGTGGGAAACCAATCTCTAAAGAAGGGAATTAACCCTAAACATAAATGATGTGTCCGTGAAAAATCTGAATAGCAACTCCAGGGGGAATAGGTTGTTGCTTGGATGTTTAAATGAATATAAGAGCCTGTTGAATTTTACGTCTGCTTTTACCACCTTTTAAAACTCATTACAAATAATCTCTCCCCTGCAGATCGACCCGAAGGTGGCATTTCCCCGCCGGGCTCAGCCTAAGGTTAGTACACTCTGATGGGGTTAACAGCAAGGAGTAGTGATGACGTCATATGTCACCCCTAATCCTCCAGCGCTGATTGGCTGGGATTAGAGTCAGGCACGTGACCAGATAGGAGCTTCATTCCACTTGCTTAGCCTTACACCGTGACCCTGTGCTCTGAACCCTAACCTCTGCACTGCCCCCTGAAAACACACACACGCACACACACACACTTTTGTGTCCTGGCTTACAAATAAATGAATGCTAACACACATTATTTATCTGTATACACATTTCCACTTTTTGATTAGATAAACATCAGCCAAGACAAAGTCTCTATCTCAAGCATCTACCCTCTACCCAATGTCATTAGTGATGAAGGATACCTTCTTCTTCTTGTGTTGCTAGCTGGTGACCAGGACAAAGAAGATCTTTGTCGGAGGACTGTCAGTCAATACTACCATCGAAGATGTGAAGCAATACTTCGACCAGTTTGGAAAGGTAAACTGTTCCCAAACCTTTTGTTGTCTAATGCCGTGCTTCCCAACCTTTTCATTGTCTGAGACTGCGTGTCTGTATCAGGCATCTGAATTTAACTTTTTAGTTGCTTGTTATCTCTCACTTTTAAAAATCAGACAACTACCGAACAACTACTTCTACTGTTTATCCAATTATTCAATTGTTAGCTAACAATTTCACTGACATTTCCTAGCTAATTCAATAAATTAGCTTTTAGCTATTTTAGCTAACTCGGATATTTCTACCCCACCAATCTTTCTTTTTTTTTTTTTTAGCTATCTCATCTTTTTAGCCATAATTTTAAGATAAATTGCCTCACATTGATTTTATTTGAATGGTTTTCCATGCTTTACCCATAACTTTTTGCTCATGGCTTTACTGCCTGTTGGCTTCTTTTAATACACATCCTGTCAACTTTCAAAGTTATTATCGCCAACTCAACGATGATGTTTAAAAATAAAAAATGAATCTCAGTTTTTGTTTTCATCAAATTACTTAAGGCTACAATCTCTTCATGTACCCTCAAGCAGCTGCAAAAGTTCAGCCTAGGGGAACAAGTACCTCTAGTCCGTCCTTTTGACAGCTTTTCTATTAAACATATCCATTTTATGGAGAAAAGCCTATTTCACTTCTCCTGTTTTACTCCCCTACCTTTTTATTCAAGTCGAGAAGCAACACACACACACACAAAAGACCTCGCTACCGAGAAGTAAAAAAAAGGGTCACACTGAAAGGTATTTTAAGGACTAAAATAAAGAAAGAACTAAAAGAAATGACAGAAAACTGCATGGTCATAGGTGGTTCTGCTCTGTCGGCCATAGTCTTACTTAGTTTGTTGGTTTATCCCCTTTGTTAGCTGTTTTGCTCTTTTTCAATCACATTTCCGTGTTTCTGGCCCCTGCGTTTGTCCTTTTTAGCTGCTTTGAATGAAATTTGGTGGAAGGCACAAACACATGCTGTGGAGACAGATGAGTAGCCGGGGGAGAGGGAGGAAAGAAAAAAAAAGGCAGGAGGGGAAGAGAGGAGAGAGATGGCAGGGGACTGAAAGGGAAGAAGTAACCCCCCACGGAGCGAGAGGGAGGGGATCTTAGAAGGGGTTGAAGGGCAGAGAAAAGGCGAGGGGGGGCGGATGCTGAGATAGTGAGGAGCAAAAGTGACTATCAAAGGGGAAAAACACCAATCTGATGGTCCACAAATATGTCAAAGTATCCATAAAACATGCCAGTTTGGGTAACTTTTTAGCTGACTACTCTTAGGGCGGTTGGGAGTGTGTTTGAGTAGTGTTCAGACCCTTCTGTATTAACTAATCAAATGCAACAGCTGCTCCTGTAACAGTACCCCCCGCCTACCTCTTCCCCACCTTTCCCCCGAATCAGTACTTCAGACACCCTGCCATTCCACACACACATCCCCTGCTCCAGCCCCTCTCTGCTTGTTGCCGTGGTGACCTGCCTTCGCCCATTGTCCCGCTGTAATCCAGTGTATTTTTGTTTCCTTGGGAAGAAAAATGTGTGAGAAGTGTGCATTTGCATGAATGGAAAGACGTGTGTGCGCGGGCGCGCTCCTGAAAGTGTGACAGTGTCATCGTCATGGCTGCAGAGGGAGGCGAGCTTGCATACATTTGTGCAGACACAGACAGACAGTAGGGCTCACAGGCTGTGATCCAGTTGTCACAAACATTAAGTGCGTGGTTGTGCTGCTGTCGGTGAGCAGGACAGTCTGAAAATGAGCACTGCTTCAGGATGTTGGCCTAATGGGTTGGAAGAAATTAACAGCATGAAGCTCCTTCTGCCTCATGTCTGGCTGTGTTTTCTCTCTGTTGGCCTCTGACTCATGCTTGGGGTATTACCGCATTTAAGGTGCTGGTTCAAATTCACATAATGCCGTTTCATTTTAAGCTGTGGATCCTGGTAAATGCAGATTAAATGTGTGACCATCACACTCATTCAGGTGGATGCTGTGACATGCGTCTTGTTTCCTGAGTGTGCTCTCTAAAATGGCAGTTTGCGGCTCTGTGCCGAATCAGTTCTCCCTGGTGATTACAGACACTCATATCTAAGACAACACTCCCTCCGCAGGATGAGGGAATATTTGGACTGTTTGGACACGTGAGACCAAAGCTCTATCATGGATAGCGGCAATCCCACAGTGCATTCCTGCTGAGCAGGAGGTATTTCTTGTTTATTATCTAAGCTGGGTTACAAGGTGCAGGTTTAGATGAAGCAGGACTCGGTGTCCTGTTTATTTTCATACCGTGGCACCGCCTTGCAAGGAAAACACAGAATGCACTATGCATTTTATGCAACTCTTTGATTCATGCCGGAGTTTATTTTTTTGGGATATACGTCTCAAAGCATACCTGTGCAGACTTCATTAGACAAGACTCGAATGGCTGCTCAGTCACCAGACGTCAGGTGTTTTTTAACCAAACCAAGGAGTCAGGGGCCTCTGTTTTCTAACGGAACAGTTCTGAGCTTCTATTGCTAAATGTCCCCAGGCTAGGGAGACAGCAGCAACCATTTGTATGAGAAATCATATTGCATCTTTAGGTGGATCGCTGTTATCCTGGTAGCAAACTTGGAAGAGTTCCCTTCTTTTTGTCCAAGGCCGAAAATCAAATGAAAAGTGTTTTAAAGCGATAATTGAGCATGCAGTTAGATCATTTAATAATGAGCTTTTCCGGCCTTTTTGGCCTCGAAGCCAGTTAGGTTTCATCCAAAAAAAAAATCTCCTTATCCTGCCTCTCTGCACTGCATACCTGAAAGTAACTTACAAGAAAAACTTTCAATTCAAATCCCCGCTCTCTTTTTTTTTCTTTTTACTCATGTAGATAAAATGAGAGGATATGTTAGAGCAGCAAGCAAAGGAAGGACTGAATAAGATGAAAAATGCAGCATGGACAGGGCAGACGGGAAAAGTTGGGACTCCACTCACCCATGTGAGCTGGCGATTAGAAGGCTTGACTGAACACTTTGTCTGCTGGCCTGTTTAGAGAGAGATGGCCGGAGAGCTAGAGCGAGAATGAAAGAGGGAGATGTGAGGAGACAGCGGGGAAAAAATGTGAATGCCACCTTTCATAATCTCGCGAAAAAAGTGTAATGGTCTTGTCAGCAAACACTTGTTCCTCAGACAATGCCTTTACGCCTCACTAAACATGGGATATTTTTAAGGCTGCGCTCAGCTGCTCGAGATCTCAGTTGAACCTTGCTTCGGTACATCTGAGAATGTCAGAACTTGAGAATATGACCTTAACTTTTCTTCACTCCCTGCATGCAGTGCAGAGTAGTTAGTGACTGAGCCACTGCTAAGCCAATCTCAGACTCCCACAGCTATCCAATCAGATTGTTTTACAGCACCCTGGGCAGGGGACATCGTGTGAGCGTCTTCTTATTGGTTTTGGCACAGGCAAGGGACCACAGCATAAGCTCACACACGTGACACAATGGTTTGCATGTCCGCTCACCATCATATTCTTGTGGAAGACAATTAGAAGAGCCACATTAGCATTTCTGTTCAGTGTATTATCTTTTTTATTTTCCATCTTGCTTCAAAAATGTACCATCAGAGCGGCACAGCTCAAAATCTCCTTGGGCTGACACGGTTAGCCATCTCCACTAGAATAGATGTTGCTAATGCTAGCTGGAGGGCTAGCTGTGTGTGTAACTCTACTCTAATGATAACATGTTGGCTTGCAGCTGTCTACCTAGTGTCCTCTTCCCTGGCTCTCTGCTGTGTCATTGAGTTTGGACGACCGGAAGGGCGGAAGACATGAGGGGAGAGGAGAAGAGGGGGAGGATAAAAACTGAATGAAGGACACAGAGAGGACCGGGTGGGGGGGGGCTTTATGTGACTGTGTCCAAGCTATATGTTGACATGGATGAGAGTCAGGAAGGTTGTAGAGGCAACCTTGATCCCGTCCCTGTTCATCGACCAGAAGGCGTGAGTGCGGCGTTTTTTCATGGGAGATAAGTGTCAAAATCAGAATGGCTGGACCATCCAGAGGCCTCTGCCACTCATGTTACGCTGGTTTGAGTTTCATTGCTGGTTGCCTCATGGAAATAGCCACACAGTCATAATCCACACATGTGCCCATGCGATGCAGGGAGGCTGTGTTGCAGATTTAAAAGTTTGATTTTCACCACAGCGCTCGCAGGCCTTGGCTTCCCCGTGTGCCTCCTCATGCCGTCAGAGCTCGAGCAGAAGCTGCTAACTTTCCTGCCAGTGAAGGACAAGTGAGGGAGGGGGGGAGGAGGTGGGGGAGGAGGTGGAATATGAATAGGGCAGTGGAGTGAGTGCAAAAAGGATAGAGGAGGGAGTAGGAGAATAAAAGAAGGGCGCGCTGACAAAGACTCTGCCTCACTTTGTTTTCTGTTCTATAATTCAAAATCTTCCCTAACATATTTTCTATCCTTCATCAAAACTTTATCCTCCACAGATTTTCTGAAATCATCCTATCATTTGTCAGTTTCTCCTTCTCTCCCATGCTGTCACTCTCCTTTTTTTTTACTCCTTTCTCTCCATCCTATTCACTGAAATGCGGCGGGGGGGGTGGGGGGTGGTGGCAAGTTCTTCTAATTGAAATTCTTTACACAGTCTCCATGGGAATAGTAAACTTTACAGAGAGGGAAAGAAAGACAGCGAGGGCGAACGAATGAAAGGAAAAAAGAGGTGAGAGCAAGCAGGACAGAGTTTGGGAGAACTCCGAAGAATTTTCTCCTCTTGAACATTCGCTTCTTTTTTTTTTCACATTAACAGATTGTATTTCATTTTTTTTCCACACAGCACGCCCCCATCTCCCCTGATTTCCCCATCCTTCTATTCCTTTATCACCCTTTCAGTCTTCTCCTTTGTCACCTGTCATCCCCTCCCTCTCTCCCTTCCACCCTCTCCATCTGTTTTCCCTTCTTACTCCACTGCTAAAGAGGGACAATGGCACCCCATGCTGGGTAATGATGTGTGAGTGTTAATATGTTGAAGCTCATGGATTCTTTGCTTTGTTCTCATAGGTCGATGATGCCATGCTCATGTTCGACAAAACAACCAACAGACACAGAGGTAGGTAGTCATAGTCATGTGCACACTCACACACTTGCACATAATGTCAATATGTGTTGACATCAAGAGCGAGTCCTCAGAAATGAAAGGAGTAGCAGCACGGTAGAGTCATTACGCCAACCTCTGGAAACAAGGCCGTGTTTTTCTCCAATCACGTTCTTTTGTCTTTCGTCCGCTCTCTCCTCCCCCTGTTCTATTTATCTCTGTCCTCTCCGATGGTTGGGACCGCAGGGCCCGCTAAGGGTCGTCACGCAGGGTCAGGATGGTTACAGGCGATCAAGTAACTTAACGAGACAAGCGAGGAGATGGGAAGAAGAGTTAGAGAAATTGGTGATGACGATCTGGGCTCAGAGTTGGGAGGGCCACGCCCCATCCCCTGCTGCTCCACTCTGCTAACACCTGATTGACAAGCATGACATGGGAAGGGTCGCTTCATCTCCCAGCTCATTGTGTTGTGGTGATCAAGGCCGAGGAGGACGCTGAAGCCGTGGCTTTTTCTGTTGAGATGGAACAGCCGCTAAAGTGTCTGCGTTTCTTTGTTTTGGTCTCTTTCAGGTTTTGGCTTTGTCACCTTCGAGAACGAAGACGTGGTGGAGAAGGTGTGCGAGATCCACTTCCATGAGATCAACAACAAAATGGTACGCCTGTGAGGAGCAACGGGAGTTTGCCAACAGGCTCAGGCCGCTGCTCATTTGTGATATTAAGATTTATTAGAGGTGCATCCAGAGTTAAGTAGGAGATCACAAATCATGTTGTGTTGCCCTGGATTTATTTTTGTGTTTTTCCCGAAACACCTGTTTTACCCATTTAAACCGATTTAGCACTTAAATGAGTTTCTTCCTGCACTGAATGCCGTTCAGCTGTTCTATAAAACGTTTGTAAGTTGCTTTGGATAAAAGCGTCTGCTAAATGTAACTGTAGGTGGAGTGTAAGAAAGCTCAGCCCAAAGAGGTGATGACGCCAACGGGCTCAGCCAGAGGCCGTTCCAGAGTGATGCCTTATGGGATGGACGCCTTCATGCTGGGCATCGGCATGTTAGGTAAGATCCAAAATCAAATACACATAAATGAGGAATATAATGCAACGCAGCGTGGATACCGTGAGTGGCTCCACTGTTCTTGATGTTCGTAGAGCTTGTAAATGCTGTAACCTGACCGGAAATGTTGCTAAAGTAAATACTTTGCTGAAACCTTCGGACATATTGAGAGAGATGCAATAATGTAAATGTAAAGTGTGTCTGTGTAGCTGTACAGTCTTTAATTACAGGAAAATATTTAAAGTACAAACTCTGCATGAAGTTCTGGACACATTCTCGTGAACTGAAGCAGCACCTTTTTTTCTTTTCGTAATTTCTCTGCAGCGACGCCCACACGAATATTCCCATATTTAACTTGGGATAAACTAGTCTCTTGTTTGGCTGATGTTTAATCTGTTATGTAATTTAAACATAGAAGTCAAAGATTGAGCAGGGCCCTTATTGGAGGAAAATAATGTTTGAAGAGATTTTCATTGAGAAAACGAGCTGAGCCCTCCTTGGTGTGTGGTCGTTTTGCTCCCTCTGCTGGACATTTCAGAGAGCACTTTGATGAGTGATGCATGCTCAGTAAAGGCTGCAGATGTCAGACTCTTGTACTGTACGGTCGGGCTAATTTCTAACTCCTCTGTGATTACCCTAAGATCATTTGACCATGAACTAAACTTTAAATTGAAAATATTCCAAAATGCTTGTCGTTACTTTCTGATCAAACTCATATCAACGTTCATGTAAAACACCATTTTGAATAAGCTTTGCAGCTTTTCAGTGTGTAGCTGCACACTTGAGGTATTTTAGTTCAGCCCATCATCAGATCAATGTACCCTAAAACAGATATTGTGTCTTTAATCAGCCCACTTAACTCAACTGATTATTTTCTTTCCTTCTCGCAGGCTACCCAGGTTTTCAAACTACTACCTACACCAGCCGCAGTTACTCTGGTATTGCTCCTGGATACACTTACCAGTTCCCAGGTGAGTCCATATAGAACTCAAACACAACTGACTCTCACAGAGGAGTAATGAAAGGATACAGGCTGGAGCATGTAGTTGATTCAGCTGCGGGACATTAAAGCTGTGTGAACATCAGTTATTCACATTCATATTACTTTCCAGCTGCTTGTTGTATAAAATGTCATTTTAAATGTTTCTGTCTATCCCATTCAGTGCTTCCCCCATTTCCTGAACATCTCCTTCTGTCTTTCACACTTATTGTTGATGTTTGTTTTTTTTTATTTGCCTCTTTCCTCTCAAATCTTGTTTATTTCATCTACTTATGTAACCCGCTTTCATGTGGTCGTGTTGCCCCTCCTTTTCCCTTGCTCCTACCTTCCTGCCCGGTCGCTTTTCCTTTTTTCTTTTTATTCTACTTTCTGTGATGCTTGTGAGTTCGTGCTGGCGTTGCCTCTGTGTGTGTACGTAGCTTTGTAGTCTGGCTGGTGACTGTATTTACAAAGCGCTCTCTCTCTTGACCTTTTCTTTTTCTAGAGTTCCACTTAGAGAGGACCCCCCTCCTGACATCATCCCATCCCCCTGAGCTGGCAGGTCAGTTGCTCCTCACTCCTCCAACAGCGGAAAACAAACCTATTTAGCAGCAAGTCAAACGGAACTGAGTGCATTTGATGTCACCGCTGCTAAATACAGTTCAACAAGATGACAGATACCAGAAACCCTCCTGGTGCTGTAATCTTGTCTGGTCCCCCGTTTTAGAGTTGAAGTAAGATCGTGACTTAGTTTAATCCCCATCAGCCGGATGGCTTAGGTTAGAACGAACACTAGAAAGGTCACAAAATCCAACTACTAGCACCTCTAATGCTCACCGGTTAACATGTTTCAACTCGTTCACTAAACCATTTAACTTGAGTAAAAACGTTTGCAACTTCCTGTATTAATTCCTGTCAGTGTGAAGAGGCAGTTCAAGAGAACTGTTTGACCCTGTGACCTTACACATGATCCCTTAAACTCAAAAGAAGTCTTTGAATTTGCGGTAACACAGAGAGTCTTTCTAAATGTCTTTGCTCCTAAGACCCTTTCACAAACACACCCTCAGCAACTATTACTGAGGGAATGAGAAGACTCGAGTCAGAAGAGTGCGTTAAAGGGAAATTCTGAGAGTAAATCGAACCAGATATTAAATGATATTCTACTTCAAAAACTGAAAATGATTAAAAAAGTACTGTCACTTTGAAATGATTAAATGCTAATTCTATCTATTCACTTGTTTGGTTCCCTCCTGACACAGTAAGGCCTTGTGCCTTTTGTACATATGGTCCTGATCGACACAACACTTCTACTCATTCACATAGTTTTCTTCTTCAGTGAACCTAAATTCCAGACGCGTTTGGATGCCTTATCACTGGTGCAGTTTCCCTTTTCCATCAGCTGGATTTAAGTGACATGACAGCTGTGTGAGCAGATGTAGATTCTGCCACACTGAGCTGTAGATGATTACTGATGATCTAATGTGTGAGTGATCCACAATGAGTTATATGTGCAATAATTTGGTTTGTTGTGTAATTCTCAGCCATTCCCCTGACTGCGTATGGACCAATGGCAGCTGCAGCAGCCGCAGTAGTTCGAGGTATGTGTTTGTTTTGCATATTTGTACTCTTGCTTTAGATAGAATGTTTGCACAATGGCCTGCTTGGACAAATAAAAGCATATTTTTAGCCCTCTGGTGTTGAAGCCTGATGCGTCTCTCCTGCCTTTCAGGCTCCACCCCTTCACGCACAGCTGGCTTCTTGGGCACGAGCAGCCCTGGACCAATGGCTGACCTGTATGCTGCAGCCAATCAGGACTCAGGAGTCAGCAGCTACATCAGTGCCGCTAGCCCCGCCCCCAGCACAGGGTTCAGTCATGGTCTAGGGGTAGGTCACGCAGCCCCTCACCCACCCTCCAATACATGAAGATACATGCAAGACTGCACTTATGTTTTCAGTGAGCTTGTAAAGAAAGTGTTCCTTCTCCTTTATGTGTCCGCAGGGTCCCCTGATTGCTACCGCTTTCACTAATGGCTACCACTGAGAAGACTCAGGTCACTGAGGATTGGAGGGTTTCTCCTCTGCTGTTGAGCTAATCAGAATGCTGACTGCCCATTGATGGCACAACCTGATTGGCTGGCCACAGGCTCTACCAGGCTCTCCTGGCTCCACGTGGCTCCACCCACCGACTGAATATCTTTTTAAAACCAGAACTCTTGTTTTGCTGTACTAATCTCACTTCACCATAACGCCCCCATTTCTCCTCTTTTGTCCTCATGTAGTGTAGCAACTAGACCCCCCCCCCATCCATTTATCCGCTTTTTTTCTTTTGAAGCTGAGAGAAGAAAACTGCAACAAAAAAAAACAAACAAAAAATATCTCTGAGAAACCTTTTCGTCATCTTTGAGTAAGACAGAGAAATATTCTGATTTTTAAATTTTTTTATTATTATTATTATTATTATTATTATTATTACTGTTTCATTTCAATGTGATGTCATTTTATCATGAAATCCTTCAAAGCTGTTACTGATGTGAACAGATAGAGAAAAAAGACGTGCGAGATGGATCTTTGTCCGATAAGCGTTTTTAAAAAAGGAAGAACAAACCTAACAAAGTCCTTTTTTACACTTAAGTGTCACGAAAACAAGGAAAAAACAAAACGAAACCTGAAATGTATATTTTGGTAGTCTTTAAAACAAAACCTTTGTAATATTGTTATTAATATTGACATAATAATGATAATCTGTAAGGTATTTTATTCTGTAATTGGTTTTAAAGCAATGTTTTTATGTCTTCCTGTAAGATATTGTACATAGACGTGGGGTGGGGTGGTGGGGTTACTGAACCAGCTGGCATGTCATTGGGTGGTTTAAAGAGGGTTAACAGCAACTTGACTGGATGTCATTTGCTTCTGTCTGCGATCATCTCACTACTTTTATCAGTACGCATCATATGTTTTATATGCGTACGCTGTGCGCCAGACTTCTGTGGCGCCACTTCGGTGCGGCGCCTTCGTCTATAGCTGTCGACAAGTACGTTTCCAGCAGTTTGTCTGGCTTATTTGTTCAGTTTATAAGCCGTTTCTGTTCCCAAAGCTGTTCCTTTGTTTGCTTCATGTCTTGAGAAAAGCAAAATGTCGAGTCTCGCATCTTCACGCAAAACTATTTCAGATTGACACGATGGGACTTATGAAAGAATCACAACCATAAGCAGGAGAAATCAGGGGTTCTTTGGGATTGGGGGGTTGACTTAACTTCCTCTTTTTGAAAATACTATATATATATATATTTTTGCGCAGTTCACTTCTTGATGTTTTTGTTTATTGTTTTTCTTTTCGGGAAAAAAAAAAGTTTCTTTTATGCGGTGTTGTTCACCGTGAAAAACAAATGAAGGACATTCTCAGAGAAAGCAGTTGTAGAAAAATCACGATCATCTTCTGTCCTCTTATCACTATTGAAGGTGCATGTGGTTGCGTCTGAGCGTGTGTGAGCGAGTGTGCGCATACATCAAAGTGTAATATGGAACTACTTCTGGCAACGAAGGAACATTTTGATTGCCTTTTTTTTCTTTGGTACTGAAAAAAAGAAAAAGAAAAAGATCACTCTGTTCCATTTTGGTTCATCTGCACCTCTCGCCTGACTCTCTCCCATTTCATATTTAGTTGTAATAAATTTGTGCTCCTCTGGAACCAACATATTATTGTTTATATATAGTTGCTGCTCTATGTGGTGGTGAACAGACTGGGCTTGGGCAGGGAACCAGAAATGGAACAGGGTACTGCTCCCAGTCAGTTCTGATACAGGACCTCAGTACAAAACGACACTGGCTGGCAGGAAAAGTGGGAAAGCTGGAACAAATGGAACCTTTACAAAGACAAGTAGCTTGTTTGTTCAGCCTCCTTGCTGCAGCTTGTTTGATGTTCATCACAGCTGAGAACTTCCTGATCCAGCCAGTAGTTCCTCCGTCAGACAGGCTGGGACACGATTTAAGAAAAAAAAGAAGAAAAAAAAAGAAAAAACAAACAAAAAAAACAACTACTGCTGGACACCAACACTGTAACTTTTTAACTTACAATAAAGCAATAAGTTATTTTTTACCTTACAAATGAAAATAGTACTATTATTGGTAAAAGCAGACAACAAGTGGAGAATTCTGCGGCATTAAGACTTATTTTCAGAAGAAAAAAAAAAGAAACTATATTTTTCTGTTTTGTTCCCCCTTGTATATTGATTTTAATGTCTTTTGTTATGTTACTGTAAGAAAAAGGGCCAATGTTTTGAGCGGAGCTCTGCGTGAGCTCAGTTAAAGTCAAAGATTTGGACTGTCCCCTGCCAAGATTTCCTTTTTTTTTTAATTCTTTATTTTTCTGACAATTTCAATTTAAAGATCCTAATAAATTATTCAAAAGTGTTTTGTGATTATTGTCTCCTTTTCTGTCTTTCTTGCATTCATTTCCTGAACCTGTAGAATTGATAGCCAATACATTAAAACCCACTTACAGTTAAAGTGAGTAATACTAAAACTGCAAAACCCCTGGCAGCAGACATTCCAGGACACCCTTGGATGTTTTTTATAACTTCTCACACTGACTGGTCAAAGATCTTTAGGCAGCATGGCGTGAACCTAGTCTATATCAGTAATATTATGGCTGAATCGGTTTATACAGCCAGAATGATGTGACAAGAATTGACCTGCACAGGCATATAAACCAGGTGCTCCTTTAACTTTGCCCTTACAAACCGACGCTTTCATCAAAATCATTAAAAGCTCCTGAAAATTTTGGAGACTTTCAGGGGAAGGAAAAAATAAAAAGATATCCCAGCTGAGTGGAGTGACACAGGCTCTCACGTTAAAAGATGTTGCACAAAACAAGGCCACAGTTTCCAGTGGACATAGCAGCAGCAGCACGCCGCAGGCAGTCGTGTTATGCGAAATGTTATTTAAAATAAATCATATGCAGGGAGGGGATGTTTTCCTGGTTTACTCCACTTCTGTTGTCTTTTGTTCCAACCAGATAAACAAAGAAATAACAAAAAAGACGGGCATATAATGTATCTGGTATATATTTCATGTGGAGTGCTGTGTTCACGAGATGCACACACTACTCTGCACTGGCTGTTGGTGGTGTGAGGTTCCAGGGCAGCAGTGGTAAACAGGGTCTGATCCCTGGATGGAGGCCAGTAGGGTTAGTGATCCTCTCCCATCCCTCTCCTTCTCTGATTCTGCTTACAAACTTACAATTATCCAGCACAGAAAGAGGAGAAGACAACCAACCAAGTTGGATTTATCTTTTTCCCACGTTCTACTATTTTTGAAGCATACTTGTAGCTTCTCAGCATTTTAATTAGGGTGTTTTACTAGTTTCCATCCGTCAGCAGTGTTTAATTGCTGTCAGGTTCAATGGCACTCACAGTGCTAAATCCACAAGTGAAAAACTCCTTGAGTGGGAGTGCATTTTTTGACCAGGGTTCTATAGAGGGGCAGGAACCTCCGCCTCCACTCCGCAGCTACCTTTGTTTAGCCATGTTCGCTTGCTTTTGTCCCGCCTACCCTGTCAACATTGTGGCCCTGGTCTACTCTGTCATGGTAAGGATGAACTATGGAGCTTAGCTAAGTTTAACAGTTTATTGTGTGAATTTACCATCCAAGAAATAATGTGTCAGAGAAAAGAAACGAGTTCTCACTCAGGGGGCTTTAAATGTTACAGAGACGCCGTGTGCTGAGTGAATGTGTCGCACACTAATATGTAACCCAGTCACACACACACCTGCTCTGCCTATCAAACAAACTCTGTTTTTGGAAAATGAAATGATACTGTTACAGTCAAACTGCCAGCCACAATGTTAACACTTTTCTTTTTGCCAATATTTCAAAAATGACATTATTATTCAATCAAACATGAAAATGAGCGACTAAAGAGCTGCAGGTATCAGAACAACTTAGTAAATGATCGAGAAAACATTCAGTGTCAAATGTTTAGGTCTGAAACGTCCTCATGAAGTTTTATGTTTTACTGGGATTTCTTTGTTCCAGTCCAGAAGCAGTTATTATCAAGGTGACTATGATGGCTCAAGACGACTGGGCAGGAACGCCCTCTACGTCGCTGTTGCTTCCATCATCATTGGTCTTCTCATCATCGCCATCAGCTGCATTGTTCATTTTACCACAGTAAGGCAGAGAGCTCAGGTTGTTCTGTATCACAGCATATTTGATGTCCACCACGATGTAGTCTTTTTTTTTGGGTCAATTAAAGGCTTCTACGCTGACATCCACATGAGACCTGCTGAAGACCGCAAGTGTAATTTGCATGAAATGTTTTATGATACAAGCTCATACTCATTATGCCTCCAAGAGATAGAACAGAAAGCAGATTTGTCTCTGTGAGCACTAACCGCTGGATGCCATTTGATTGATCGATTTGTTTAATGTACTTTTCTCTGTGTTCCAGATGGATTATTAGCACTGTGGAAACGAAGAAGAAGCGAAAAGAGATGTAAGGCACTTGAACAAAAACCTTTGGATGATACTGTCTACGTTGACTCTGAACGGAATCGAGTCACGTTTACTTCAATCTGCACATCACTTTCTCTTGTTTCCCGTATTTACACGGAAACTCAGTGACTTTGAACTCTGGTGAGTCCAAACATTTTAGTTGTTGATGTCATACAACGTTTGGAATGAAACGGCAGCTCTGTGGCAACATATGAGGAATACATGGATTTGACAAGTTTCTGCTTGGCTATGACTGTGACTCATTTTTCGAACAAAAAGTAGAATGACAGAAAAAAGCTCAGATGAGAGCACTAACACTGGTGTTCTGACAGTTATTCATGACCATAGTGATATTTTGTGCAACGGCATTCTACTCACTGTCACTACAGTGAGCATGCTGATGTCCACAGTAATGAAAAAACCTTGGCGTGCACTTTCTTTCTTTAACAGACATGTTCTTTGCTGACAACAGCAACCTCCTCCAATTAAACAGCTGAACATACAGTGGGCACGAACCGTTAGAGAAATGCTGAAACAATAAATAACTAAGTGAAAGACGATCTGATTTCCAAAAAGGCATAAATTTAAATGCTTTCATATTTGAACCAAGATTACTTTGTTTCCATTTCTCACAATTTTGAAATGATGACAACAACAGCAGCTAAAAAGGCAAAAATGTGTGCATCCTGCACAGTGAGTTCCTAGTAACATCTCCTTAGGTAACTTGTAAATTCCTTTTGTAGCCAGCTAAGAGCCTTTTGGTTCTTCTTTCAGGTGATTTTCATCCATTATTTCTGAAAAAGTGTCCTAGTTCTGCAATTTTGAGGAGGTGCAAACTTTCATATTGCACTGTTTAAGTTAGTTATGAATTTTGAACTGTTAGGATTAGGATCTTGTTGTAGAAGCCATCCTATATTCATCTTTTTTACAATTAGAGTGACGTTTGTTTTCAGAGTCAGCTGGTATCTAACTGAGTTCATTCTTCCCTTTATCAGTGGAATGATCTCTGTGCCAAAAGTCCAGAAGTGTGATGATTCATTTCTGTGATTAAAACCAGGAGAAGTTCTTTATTCATTACTTAATCAGTCCACATGATTTTTTTTGCAAAATGCTTGTCAAGATGTCAATTTGTAATGAAGACACAAACAAAATGCTTTCCTCTCATGAAGGTGATAACTTAGAGTGTATCTGCACAGTCATGTGAATGTTCCTGATGACATTGCTGAAGTTAAAACCAGTGCTCACAGACAGTTTTCTCGTTTTCCACGACTTCAGCTTTTCCAGAAACATTTCAGTTTCTCATAATGTGATTAGGAAATCACATTATGAGAAAACCTGGAAACTACCTGGAAACACTTTCCCATCATCTCAGAGCCTTCCCCTGCTGTTTTGGCTTCAATTATTTCTATTTTAGGAGTTCTGCGCAGGTGATTGACTCCATGGCGCTTTACGGTTGAGACAAAGTTTGAGGAGTCTCAGTTCCAACAATGAGTTTGAATGAACTATCGCTCTAACCAGCTGATCTAAGTTCTGAGAAACTTTTGCATGGGACTATTTTCCTTTTTTTCCACATTCGCTTAAATATATTACACTGATCCTGCATCAGGTGTTGAGATCAGCTCATCTTCTGCTCACGTCACCATTTACAGTAACCAGGTTGTTTACCAGGGATCTCCACACCTCTGCATACTTCTGTTCAACACCAACATTATGTTAAAAACAAATGACAGTTTAAACTAATGATCTTGTTTTCAAATCAGCAAATATATCCTAGTTTTAGCAAATGCACTGAATTTCTGCATCATTTTCTCTGTGGCTCTGAAAGTGAAATCATCCCTTTGCATGTGATACGTGACGCTCTTAAGCAGGTTAAGCTAATACCTGCTTCATGTAACGCTGTCATGATAAAATGTAAAACATAAGCCACTGGAAGTTAATGTAATTAGACTGACTGATTCGACTTCACTGTGATATTCATCTCAGCTGTGACTGCACCTATAAATACACACATGTAAAAAAGACTTCAGACTTGAAGTCTGGTGTTACAAATTTGGGCCTGAAGTTTGACAGATGCTGGCATTTAGATAGCAAGAGTCTAATGAGAGAAGCCACTGATGTATGTCTGTTTTGGTAACGATTTCCACTATTGTGTAACACATTTGTCTCCTGTGACTCCCTTAAGTAACCCTGTGTTTTAAGAATTTAATAAAAACAATTTTTTCAACAGGCTTTGGGCCCTGTTCAGTTGATCCACCGTGTTATTGACAGAGCTATTCCTACTCTTCCTACACGTGCTATGCTGTTTCCTGTGTGGCTTGAGTTGCCACCATCAAGACTGTTCAGTGTCTGGCATCAAAGCTATCATGTAAGCTCCAACTAAAAGATTATATTACATGATAAGTCTACACCTGTTGTCTCTTAGACTCCCACTACCCAGCTCTTTTGAATAATTTAAACTGTTTAAAATGAGGATTTCATGCACTTGATTCTCTCCTATTCCTTGCAATGGGATTTTATTTTATTTTATTTGTAGAAACATAGTTATGCACGTTTGAAACGTTTCCCTTACATCTTTGACTTCACACGGACACTTCCTTGAGCCTTGAAATACAAACTGTCTTGCTTGGGACACTTTTTTTTTCTGTAGTTTGATATGTCATAGTATATTGCCAACTAAATATAGCAGCTTTCCCATCCAAGCTACCGACTGCCCACTCTGTCACATGGTCAAAACAAAACTGACACTGTTGCAGGGTGACTGAAGCATGTGAAAAGTGGCCTCAAAGGTAGGAGGAAATAAAGCGATGATTCAGACGGGTTCAAGCAGGAGAGTCATGATCCTGTGCGCTCATTTCAGTCTCATTTCGTGACTCATCAGTTTTCTTATTGTTGCTACTGAAAACTATTGAGTACTTTCCCGCTGTTTTTATGCATTTCGCAGCTCTTGGTGAGCTGACAATGTGCCCCGTGCACCCCAGTAACATACAAATTCCACCTACATGCAACACACAAACCAAAACCAAAATCTCCCTCATGTTTGACTTGAGGTATGTGCCTTTTCTGTCAAATCTTCTTCTCTGTGCAGGTGCAATTCAAAGCAGTCCCTCTGATGAATTATGGCGATGATGCCATGTTCCAGCTGTCATTATAATGCACTTGGACAAATCAGTTTTGGCAGTAATCTCTCACTATTATCTCACATTAGTTGAAAGAGAACTGCAACGTGATTGCAGCACCACCTCTTTGATGTCACACCAAAGCAAAACTCGAGAGGACGAGATGAAAATCGAGTGCAGGAATTAGGCGACTTGAAAGCATTTAGCAAGATTATCAAGGGATCAAGGTGGACTTTCTGGCAGGAAACTGATTACTGTACTATATGAAGAAGAACATTTTGCACAGAGTAAATTAACCGAAACAGTGTGCGTTCAGCTTTTCAAAAGAAGATGTCCACCTTTGTGAGAGAATTATCATATTCCAGTTTGCATTCCCAGCAATTCACCTGTGGCAGCACTGTAGTGATGCAAACAGCTGTATTGCCAATATCTTTGGAGAGCAGTCCATGACTCATATGAAGTACTCATAAATAGGCCTCTCAAACATGCTGCGACCATTAGCACCAGATCACCTGTCTGCATGCACTCATATCACATGACACATTTCTCCTATTGAGCAGTTTCAGCCAGTCTGAATAAATGACAGACGATAACTGTGGGAATCATGCAGAGCAAGAAAACAAACAGAAACGCACGAAGGTACTTCGTAACCAAAAAAACTACGAACCTTTTTTTAAAACAGGCAAAATATATACATTTTGCATTAATTTTTCTGATTGTGTTGCTTGTATAACTGAACAAACTGAAGACAGGGGTGACACACCACCTTAACTGAAATGTGTTGAACGGTTGTGGATTTACACACTCAGATGATTCGGAGCATATCATGTGTCTGGCCGTCGGCTATAATAAATACGCCTCTTTTTTAGCTTTGTTATCTTTTTTAAGAAAAAATCTACTGTGATAAACGTCTGATCGTTAACTTGCAAGAGGCGTCACTATATGGACTGGCTGAATTGTGACCCCTTACATCAGCATTAATCTATGCCACGAATGTATCTATGGAGCTACAAAGCGAGCGTCAGGATGGGTGATAAAGTACGGGGGTATTACTGTTAGCTTTGGGGTTATAATATTGTGCAAAGTCATCTAAGAATCTGTCAGTCTGTAGCAGTTTGCTGTTGAGATTTACAGAGTTCTGAAATAATTTTCTTATCTTGACCAATAGCATAGTCCTTCTGAAGTGCTGTGCAAAGTGGTTATTACAGACACTAAGTTTGGCTGGTGGTTGATTGATGGATTGCAGTGTTTTTAATTAGTACCATTACTTGAAATGTTCGGTTTCATCATCACCTTCAGTAATCAGTAATGACTGATTTCGGCATATTTTCGTTTCAACTTGTGAAGTCGGAATTTGTTTTATGTATTACATCATAACCATCAAGAGTCTGGAAATACTTGTTTTTATGTACATTTTCCTGGATTTTTAACATTATACGACACTATTGAAGCTATGAGAAAAAAACACAATATTAAAATATGATCTGAACTAAGCTGAAGACTCTCGCAACCAATTTAATCAGGTAATTGCACATATTACTTTTCCAACAGTCTTAAAGGAGCTCCCAGATATGTTGAGCACGTTTTGGCTGCTACTTTCACTTCGTGGTCAAACTCGTCTCACTTAGAATGAGGCTGGGTGATTGTAGACACAAAGTCATCTGATGCAGCTCACTTAAATATCCCTCTTGATTAATCTGGGATTTCTGAGGCCGGTAACTCGTATCGACTCATTCTTGTTGCAGTGGTAAAAAGCCGTTTCCTGCGCACCAACGCTACGTTGACACAGTGTAAATGATGGTGTTGAACACATTAAGCAGACAAGACGTTAAATGAATGAACGTTTGACAGGTGTTTATTACAATCCTATATGACTGGATGTCTTCATTGTTCTACTATGCTGAAAACAGTCAAAATACAAGAAAACTTGAGAGCATGGGAAGGTGTGTCCAAACATTTGACTGGTATTGCATCCAAAATCACCATGTTAAAAATAGAATCTTATTAAAAGGCCTCGTGGCTGACCTGCAGCAATGTGTCTTCAGTATCAGACAGGGATGACCTTTAAAAACACGCGTGTGGTAGGAAACTGGGTCATACCTTTTGTCTGTGCACATTAGAAAAATATGGATGATCTTGAGCAGTGGAATCTGAAAGTCTGAATGAGAACAGAGAAAAAAATGGATAAAGGAACATTTAAAATCATCACACAATCACAAGTTATGACAGTCAGACAAACAGTCAGCTTAATGAAGCAGCATTCAGATGACGCTCGGGTGGGTGTGACCCCCGAGACTTGCTCAAGTAAATCAACAAGCAGGTGTTCAACTGTTATAGAGAGGATGTGCCTTCTATGTGGAGGTGGGAAACGTGGCATCACAACTCAGTGAAAGTGTCATATAACAAAAGGTTATTCTTGGTGTAGAGTGGCTTTTATAGGATGAACTCTGGTTACACTGAACGTTTCTAAGAGTGGAGTGCAGTTGGATCGAAAAAATCTTTTTGGTAAAGCACCAAAAACATCATAAGACATATGGCATCATCTGAAGACGCATCAAGTTGTGTTCACCAAGACATAGACAAGCAACTTTATCATACATATGGAGTTATGGAAAATTATGGAATTTGTATAAAACAAGTCTTGTCAAAAAACAGCTGCCTAGTGTGGGATAATGACTTCTCAGGAGGTGAAACATCTGGAACGGGCTAAAAAAAACAGGCCAACCAAAAACTTTCCGTTTCATATGTTCAATTTTAAGATTCAGGGCACACATAGAAGGGTGTGTGTAAAGATAAGAGCAAAGGAGAAAATTGTTCTCCGTTTGCTTTGTTGGTGTATTGTAGTCATCTTTTGCAGGAGTGTGTAGTTTTCTCATTGACCGCATTCATATTCTTGTGCATGTGTAAAAATGATGAGGAGCCGTTTTTCTGAACAAACAACTAAACACAACAGTGCATGACGTGTGGGATGCTAAGTGCTTATTTTTTCCATCAACATTTTCGCTGAGTGGGAGGTGGAGTCTCTGAAATAGTGTCCGTTCAACTCAGAAGACCATTGTTTGATCACGCAAATTTATGCAAACCAGAGTGCAAGTTTTATCCCAACTCGATATGACAACGATCCAAGAAGCCTCTTTTGATGTCAGGAATGTTCAGTGGTGTTGAAGCCAGGTGGCAGTGGAGGAAAGTCCATGACAGACTCTCCATGGTATTCTTTGGTCATGAAGGAGTTCTTGCAAAGCTTTGATGTGTGTTTGAGCTCATTATCCAGCTGAAGTATTAATCCTTCTCTACAAAGCAACTTCTCCTCGGTCAGAGTGGAGTCTATTCAGTCCCTCAACAATATGCCTCCAAGCACATAGGTTGTTTGCTGAGGAGAGTTGTTTCCAGCAGCAACAATCTGGCAGGTGCTGGAGGAAATCATACGTCAATCATGTCACTGGATTCACGATTTGTGGCAAGACCAAACAGGTCTACACACATTGTAGCTTTTGTAGTCAGTTCAAAGTTATTTAAATTGTTCTGCACTGCCAGTCCTTGTAATCCTATTTTAGGCCTGTAGAGGGTCCTCAAACTAAATGTTCTGCTGTCCCTTGTACTGAAAATGGAATGGTATAATCGAGCTGAAAATACAACCAGCAAAATGAATAATGACAATATCAGTCTTTCATCCACAATAAAGACAACATTTAGTGTTTTTTCTATTTCACAAGCACCTGAAACGCCTGTAACCCTTTTATTTGTCTTGTGTTTTGATTTGAATCTACTTGACCTATCTGACATAATCAGACATGTTTTCATCTTGACTGTGCTAAAGGAGACCAGGACTGTGTAGCATACTGCAGCTCACTGAGACGTAGTACTGAGGCCTTATGCCCTGCGTGTTTATTTATCCAGTCACCGATTCATCATCTAAGTTATAACACAATATGACAAGAAACCTGTCACAAGAGGAAAAAAAAACATTATTTGTATTGACAGCAAGGTACATCATTAGTTAGATCAAAGAAGACACGGTGCAGCAAAAGAAAAGAAAAGCAGCACCAGGACGACAGAACAGAACAGAAACATCTGTAGGATTTAGGAACAATTCTGGAACCTGTATAAACGTCTGCTGTGCTGAGACTACCATTGGTAACCAACACCATTGTCCCCAAAGTAGCACATTGAGATTCCCATCTGTTTCCACTCCTATGTCGAATGGCCGAAATAATTTTTTTAAAGCCATTCTTTGGAGTGAGATGCTACGCGCAAGTCATTGTTTTGCCTGACAGGCAGCTTTGCTTGTTTTCGAAAACAACCTGCACACCCCTTTCTCATGTCTGCAGCAGGAGACCTGTGTAATTACATCCAAAGCGCTCTCCTCACCCCTTTGCTTGATATAATATCTGACATCCACTTGCAGAGCCCCTCCTCTCTCTGCCTCTCCGCATCTCTGCAATTGGAGAGCTCATGACTGGCAGTGTGCGGTCCTGCCTTGTCGCGTGTGTAGTGCATCAGAGCAGATGGAAAAGCGAAGGAAGATGCAGATATGAGAGAGGACGAAGAGTGTGGCAGGCAGCTAAACAGATGAGTGTTATGTGAACCGAAACGGAGAATGGGAGATGACTGAATTTTAGACATTTATTCAAAGACAAAACTGATGGCAGAGTCTGTCAGGTAAGTGTGAAACTCGTATGATGATATCACTTTGCTGTGTCAGGTAACAGCACAGTAGGATTGAACAAATTCAAAAGTCTTAGCATCTCACTGACCTGTCAAAGTTAACATTCTTGTTAGAATTGTATTCTCAGGCAGCTTAGAGATGATGAACAGCAGAGATCTCCAACGCTTATTTCAGCATCCTTCCTAATCACCTAAGTATGAGAAAGAATTGATGTTCCTTTTCACCCGAGGGTTGAAGTCTGCACCAAGACCAGATAAAACGCACAGTGACTCTATCAGATCCACACTTTATCACACTCTGTGGGCTGCCTGGTCCTCCGTTATAGTACAGGAATCTGATCAGTGGCGTTTGTGAGTTTTTGAGGATTTTCTTTCAGCCCCTCATCAGTTTGGTGGCACATTGTGTTTTAGACAGTGTGTATGACAGCTGAACAACAAGATCAACAACAATCTTAAATATAATGCATTACACCTCTAAGTTGTTACCAAGGAAAAAAAAAAAGACCAGATCAGGAACTTACTGTTATTTGACAATTAATTAATGAGTTATCTTTTTGTTTTCTGTTAAATGGCGTCTGTCAAAAGAAAAAAAAGGGAAAATTAATCAGGAATAACACTGACTGATAACATGTTAATAAGTACTTCCGTAATAGTTCCTAATTGAGGATACGGTTTATAGTTTATCACGATCATTTACAGATGGGAACCTAGACCCGGAGACCTCATATCAGGGAATCATCAGGGAACGATTATGGGATGAGTATTTGTGAAGTGGTCATACTGACGGTTAGTGAACAGTCCAAAACTAGAAAACAGCTCAACCATCGTTAATTACTTAAACATGCGTTATGAATTTTCTACAGCCCAAAGAAAGATGTGTGTTGCTGAGTTGTAACAAAGAAGTTTGGGTCAAGTCATCTTTATTTATTTGGCACATTCAAAAACATCTGAGGCTGACCAAAGTGCTTCATAGAGTAAAAATACAACAGGAATAAAAAGAGCATGATAAAAATAACAGTGAATTCTGCTGTTCTGCAGATGAAATTACTCAACTCTAAAAGGAAGGCGAGAAAAAGAGCTCTGTCTTTAGCAATGATGCGACGTGCTCAACAGTGGAAGAAAACACAATATAAAGGGGTAAACCGATGCATACCCAGTATATCCCAGTCTGTTCTTCTTATCATATTAAATGAGTATATTCATTAAGAGTTAACAGTACACAATTCATGAGTTACAAAGTTGCTTCTGACATATTTCTAGCTTGTTTCTTAAATAACTAACCATCACCTAATTGTGATGTACCCTTTTTTATTAGTTACTCCTTAACAAATGGTAAACATTCTACATTCATTCCTTAGGTGCTTTATGTATGGGCTTAGATTTGTCTAAAAAATAACTGCAAATGGGTGATCTACAAAAATGCCTTGAGTTGCACACGTTTTTCTACCCACAAATACAAATTTCCTATTTGTAACTTGTGTATTGGTTTTTACAAATATATGTTTATTTGTAAATATATCATTTTCCATTTGTAAAACAAAAAGCCATTTGTGAAACTGAAAACTGTTTGTGAATGGTGACTCAGCATTTGTGGATCACCGATCACACGTTGGTATTTTTGAGACATTCTTTCTGCAAATCCGTACAGATCCACAAACAAATCGCCCGTGATTCACAAAGCACCATCCAGTAGATGGCCCTGTTGTTCACTGATGTATCTATGGCTCGGTTTAAGAACGATCAAGGAAGGTCGCTGATTAGCAGTAACCACACAGATGCGTCAGTTGGATGTGATAACATTTATGGATGGTGTTTGTTGCTCGTCTGTAGTTTTAAAGTTTTAGTTTTATCTAAGCCAACTTTGTGTTGTTTTCACACACACCTGGCATGTTTTCTGATAGCAACATCAGCGCGTTAGTTTAACTGGCTACTGTAATAACTGGAGGTTGAGTCTGTGACAGCTTTAACCGGGAACAGGTCACCAAAATCGAGTCTGGTCACCCTAGCTTAGTAAGGCTGTCATGGCTGTCAAGATTATCACGGCCTACATGTTTGCTAATTGCGCGAGTCTGTTGCTAACGTTAGGCAGCTTGTATGAACTGACCAGTCCATACCCATCCATTTTCTATAATCACTTAATCTGCCGGTCGGTTGTTACTGCTAATCAGTGACCTTCTTCCTTCATCGTTCTTAAGCCGAGCCATAGATACATCAGTGAACAACAGTGCCATCTACTGGATGGTGCTTTGTGAATCACGGGCGATTTGTTTGTGGATCTGTGTGGATTTGCAGAAAGAATGTCTCAAAAATATTGTGAGTGTGTGATCGGTGATCCACAAATGCTGAGTCACGATTAACAAACAGAATTTTCAGTTTCACAAATGGCTTTTTGTTTTACAAATGGAAAATTATATATTTACAAATAAACATATATTTGTAAAAACCAACACACAAGTTACAAATAGGAAATTTGTATTTGTGGATAGCAAAACGTGTGTAACTCAAGGCATATTTGTAGATCCCCCTATTTTTTAGACAAATCTAAGCCTATATTTATGTAGTCCCCTAAAAATGTGCATCTCATCATCAAGTGTTACCTGGAGCTTCCTGTTTAGATTCAAAATTTGCGTTTTGATTTCATAAAAATGGCAAAAAAGTAAACGGCCGCTTGCTTTCTCTAAATATGTTTAAACAAATTATTTAAAAAATAATACAACTGCTTACAAATAACATATTTTTCTGAAGTTGCATCAATGTTGTTTCTTTTTAAAATGGGTTTCAAACGATGAGAGCCCATGACCAACTTAAGAGAAACACTTCACACTCACAGAAGCTTGGGTGCATTATTCACGCCACTGAGTGCTACTCCCCAGCAAATGTACTGATATGCAAATTCACCAAGTGGTAAAATAATGGAAATGAAATTCAGCCTTGATGATGTGCTTAACATGTGGCCCGTCTGTACGACAGATGTTCATTTGAAGGATTACAATGAATACAAGTACATCAGAATTGCAGATAATGATGTGGAAGAGTTGGATGGTGGATGCATACTGTAACCAAAGTCAAGCTAGGCAAATATCTTTAATTATCAATTCATAGGATGTCACGAAATCCCACTGACCGGGATTCCTCAGAGGACTTAGTCCTTTGTTCTTCAGTTTCAAAGTTGCTTTAGATTGTCCTCTGGATCCTCAAAACACCCACAATCCTTTGCACACGTCTGAGATGCTGATGTAGGTTCTAAATGCACAGTGCATTTCAACCTAAAACCTAAAGATGTGACTTAAAAGACCCGTTCTACTGAGGAAGTAGTTGACTTTGAGAAATATTCCTCCACGTGAAAATGACTGATTATTTAGCAGTAGACTAACAGTGGATGTGCTGCAGGTGATTGTGTTGATGACTGTGTCTTCAAAATACACTTTACTCAAAATGCAAATCACAGATGAAGCCTGTGCAGTACATGCTGTAGTCACTCATACAGCTAAAAATGGGAAGAAATAGACATTCCTGTGTGTAGTTTGCATGTTCTCCTCTTCATGCGTGGGTTCTCTCTGGGTACTCTGGCTTCCTCCCACACCCTGCACGCTTGGTTGATTGGTTATTCGTAATTGACCCTTGGAGTGAGCGTGAGCCTACATGGTTGTTTGTCTCTGTGTTGGCCCTGTGAGAGACTGGCAACATGTCCAGGGTGTACCCAGCCTTTTGCCTGGTGGCAGCTGGGAGATGCTCCAGCCACCCCTGCAATCTTGGATTGGATAAAGCAAATCTAAGGGATGGACGGATAAACGTATGCCTGAAAGAATTATAAATATAATTCATTACAGCACAACCTGAGGACCTGTGGTGGATTAATGCCTAATCTGAGTTTAGAGCAGTCACGTGGGAATTTATAAGCCCTGACCTTAAGATACAATGAACACATAATTACATCATAAAACTATTAAATTGTCAAAAATACATATCTGCACAAATGAGGATAGTCCTCTTTATGTGTTAAATGAATGACACACGTGTTGTTCATACGTGTTCAATCATTCACAGTTGTTCCCTTTGTTTCTCTTTTACAGGCACTGGCAGGCATTTATAAGCAGTGTATTCATGCTGCAGACTGTTGTGAAATCCTCGCTACCAGGGAGCGCTGCGAGGCCAATCTGTATGGCGGCGTGGTGGTATCACGCACCTTAAAGAAGCAATCAAGATAAACAGAGCCGATATTTGTCTCTGCAGGAAGACGCACAGGGAGACTTCCCTGCTGCAGCCTCAGCTGATTATAAAACACAACATGCCCCGTGTTGCTGTTTTTTAAAATTCATCTCATCATATCTCAGTGTAAACAAATATTTCGACATATAGTGGTGTAAAAGACATTTGATAAACGTTTGTGAAGTTATTCTGTGGCTAAGAAAAATTGTGATCCCCTGAATTCAAGCTTCTATAAACAAGTCTAAAGAGAAGATACTATTGATGCTCAGTGCCACACTTTCCCTAAAGAACTAACGACATCATGGAACCAACTTAAAATCTAATATTTAAGTTGACTGACACTGGAACATTATGGAATCTGTTCGCCCAACAGGACTGTCCACAGCTGCCTTGGTGGCCATCGCTTGCAATACATTTGTCGCCATCCTGCTTCTCTTGCTCTGTCTAATTGTCTACCGAGCCTGCAGGGTCCCTTCTAGCCCAGAGAGGCTGCCAGTGTTGGCTCCGAGCGAAGCGCAAACCCAGCAGATGAGTGAGCAAAAGTACCTGTTGACCTCTTGACTGCAGAGCAATGAGTCAAATGTAGCGACAAGTGATGGATTCGGTGTGGACCTCCACAGGAGCGCAAAGAAAGACTGCAAGGAACAATAACACTTTTTATTTTTTGAAGACAGCGGCCGATCTAATGTTGCCTCACAATGACAGCTGTGATGAACTATGGTGGAGTGAGGAAACTATTTTCCTGGTTTGACAGCGTGCACTGGGGAATGCTGATGTGAACGCACACACAAAACGGTCCCACAGATGCATGCAGGTTACGCAGACACGGTGAGATAAGACAGGCCTGTTCATGAAGATTTCTAAATATATCCCCTAATTTCATACGGTGATGTGACTAAACAGGAAAGCCACTCCATTGGTGACAACAGGGACTTGAGCTTATGTGGAATGTGTGTGTTTGTGTGCCATTGCCTCTCATATGAGTAAACTGTGAGGCATAACAAGGATGTTCACATACAGATTGATTAATCCTATAGGACACTAAGGATTAACACACAAGACACAGGAAAATATCAAAACCCAAACACTTATTTGAAGTATTGCTGGTACTGCTGCTTCTGACTTGTGAAGGATGGTTGTAGAATTTTAAGATTGTATGTAAAGATGTACTTTACATGAAGACATTTAGCTGATATCTGAGATGCAGCCAATTAGGAGTAAGAAAAAAAGGGTTTTTAAAAGAATATATAATCACATGTGGTGATATTATCATCAAATAGCTCTTTCTAATAATGATACTTTACTGCCACACCAAATTGTGATCAATGTGGCTACAATAATCCAGAAAACTGGAACTATTGATAAAATAGTTGAATAAAAATGACAAAAGATGAACAAATCTTAAGCCAGCAGTAGGTTTCCTACTACTGCAATCATGATCTGAATGTGTTGCTGCCACGTGATCGCAATCATTTGTCCCAAATTGTCTGCAAAAACGAGAAGACTCGTACTGAAGTTGTGGAAATGCTCATGCAATGAATCACACATGAGGAAGAAGCTGCTGTGTGTGATGACAGCAGGGCACGAAGGGCAGAGAAGATCCCAGTGGCAGATCCCAGAGAAATCACGAGTCTGGGTCACATTAGAGGTTTGGATGGCACTTTACTGAAGGATGTGATCATCAAGACAGAGAAAAATGAAGAATAAGAAAAAGTAAAGATGTGTCAATGGAAAATCCTCTATGTGGATGAGATATTAAAAGGCTTCTAGTTCGTCTTTGGACTATTGCCCATCAAATTGTGTGCCAAGCTAAATTAGTTGTCTGGATGTGGTCCACAAATACTCAATCCATTGCGCTGATTTATCTCCATGGTCACTTGCAGCAACTTTTTAACCTAATCACCTTGTACAGTACATATGGAGGGAGGTCAGCCAAGTCATTTGAATTCTACGGTAGTATGTGTAATGTGTAGCAAGAGCTGCAGAAACAACAAGTGGATGATTGTTTCAGTATGAATAATTCATTGAAAATTAAAGTTACATCCAGAAAAAGCATTCAATAAACATATAGAAAGAGTTTTCTTGTCGCGTTGTTATTAATGGTCAACACTGAACAAAGAAGTTGGACTTTTATGAATGAGAAGAAAGGACTGTACCATGTTGCTATGTTGGACAAAGAAGCCACGATGGTCATGTTAAACTGTATTTTGCTCTGGTTCCCTCAGCAAACTGAGAAGCTTCTCCATCTTGGCTACTTCCACCTCTGGACCCTTCGGCATCTCTTGTCCCTTCTTGATCTACAAACACAAAGAAACACACAAACAGACGCACGTACTTTAAAAAAATCACTTGACCTTATACTTACCAGGTAATAAAAGTAAATACAAACCCTGCCGGCAGGCAGCAGACAAAAGGACAACACGACACAGTCAGACAGAAATTGAAATGTATGTTAAGTCATTAATAGAAGATTGTTTATATTAATCTATTATATAATGGTGTGTTTCCCCCATGTTATGAAATGTGCTCCAAAGGCCGCTGTCTAAAGTGCACGGCAGTAAAAGACAAATGATGGTGTAAGCACATAAAGGCATTGATTGTTTAGACCTCTTCAGATTTATGGCACAACATTACTTCTCTATTGCTCCAGGTGTTCATTCCACTTCTTTGATAGAAAGTTTAACAGGCCTATCATTATCAAAGCTCCTTTATCACAATTACAGGCTTTTCTCACATTGAGCTGGACTTTGATTTAAGAAGTCCAAAAAAAATCAAAAGAGCCTCGAGTGATTAGAGTCATCTTGATCAGGAAATAAATCTGACTGTTAGGCTTTAAGAGGGGATCCACACCACAGCATGTAGCAGTTATTTAACAGAATTGTTGAAATGTTTATAATCATGTAATTACCTTCTGGATATTCTGCAAAAAAGTTTATCTTCACAGAATAATGAGGTAATTCCCATAAACCCGTTTTGTGCGTTTGCAGATGCAGGTAATGAGAATCATTAGCACAGCATTAGTACATTTTTAATAAAAACTGGAGAATATCATGGAAGTTGCTGTGGTGACAAAGGCAGAGCACATTTCGAGAGTTTATGCTCTGAAAGAATAAGCCTGACCGTCCTGTCTTCAGTAGCAGATTCGACATAATTTGTTCGAGAAATTGTGGAAGGAAAGTGTTTCAAGGTATGTTTTGAAAAAATTCCCACAGCTCCACAGATTATCAGCACCTGATTGTCCCAATCAATCATGTTGGTGCAATACTACGTGCAATACGTGCACAACCCAGAATATGTGACATAAGCTTCTGAATGCAATGTGATTATTTCACTGTTATTAATGACAATCAAGCTTTTCCTGCTAAGACATCGTAGAATGTCTGCAGGGAAAAAGTTGATCTGATTCAGATATTGATACACAAAAGTGTCTTATCATTATCAACAGTAGTGGTAAAGCATACTAATATATATATATTCTATATTCAGATGAAAGTTAAGTCCTCTAAAGCTTGGAGAACATGATTTTATATGCCAGTGAAGCTATTTGGAAGAGTGGAAGAAGTACAGCTTAGTGTTCCCTAAACCGATTGGCATCATATCTTGATCCAACCTAATGGTTTTGTATTAACAACAGACCTACCTCCACTGGTAGAAACTCTACCAGCACACAAACCGAAAGTTAACAATCAATCACACTCATAAAAATACAAAGTCTGGAAACGTGCCACATGCAACAAATACACATGGCTGAGGAGAACTGTTGTGCTGTGTCATTTGATGGCGTAATTTAGAATTTGACCACATACCCCCCCCCCCCCCCCCCCCCAATAAAACTATCACATCTGTTCAGGCTCAAACAGTCATAACAACTCATAACAGCACGTGACTGATGTGATAGTACGGCACCACACTGAAGGTTAGAGCTCATTTTAGAATGTCAAAAAAACACGTTGAAAAATGGCATTTTAGGAGCACAACAGGACAAGACAGGTAAAGATGGGCCGGCTTAAAGTTTAACTGGCAAAACCAGCTTGTAAATACAAAACGTGAATTGTTGAAGTTTGAATACCTTATCCACTGAGCCTTTAATCTTTATAATGTCCTTTGATAATGACCCACAAAGCTTGTTGTTATTTTAGCAGTTTAGCAGTTCTTTTTTAACGCCTGATGCTTATTTCCCACAGTGGGTGCACTAAGCACTGTCAGTGGTGCTGATCAGTGCAGTTGTTTCTCAATTATACTCATAAGGGCTACAATCTGAGGATTCATCCTACATGGCTAATGAAGTAGAACTGCGTGTCCCTTAATGTGTTCCTGCATTGTACTCGTGCTTGTTGATGCGTGTAGCTGAAAGGGAACAGTTGAACGCATTTGTGGCAATACCCTGTGCAATGAAGCGTGTGGTGACCATGAATGCGTTTTACACCACTCATTAGAATTTCTCCTACTTTACATGCACTGATGTGAATGACACAAAGGAAAAATGGAAGGGCTGCAGAGCTAACTCTTAATGGGCCCTGATTAAAGTGTTGTGACTCAGAGTGCCATTCGGTTTCCTCCTGTGTTCAGAAGGACTGCTGTGATTACTCCTCAGCTCAACCAAGCCTTCAGGCACTCATCAGCTGCAGACGGATTCAATTGGTATTTTGTTTCACTTGAAAGTCACACCTTTCTTTGATACCATTAATTCAAGTTTTTTTTCCACAATATTCTTTCCCTAATTGTTTCTTGGGATCTTTTTTTCTTTTTGCCAGGAAAGGAAAAGAAATCGAGGTGATACTAATAGAGATACTAACGGTGCGGTTGGGGATCAGGGGCTTGTTATTTGGTGAAATGAACATGAGTTCAGGCCTCTGCAATAACTGAATTAAAGTGATATGTCTTTGCTGATGCGGGTCAGTTGGCAGTCATGGATAATGCTGATGTGCTGTCACTAATCCAGATGATTTAAACTGTACAATAAAATTTGATATAAGGTGCGTAAAAGTGTAATGACAAGACTTGCAGAATGCACTCAAACTTGTACCATTAAAGAGTGCCAGTAAAGCCTAATCATAAAAACAAAGTGAGCAAACTTGGGAGTTGTAAAGCAGCTGCAGTGAAATGGCAAGTTATTTCAAAACTAGTATATTAACTTAGCTGAACTGGTCGTAAGAATTCTTACCTTGGGCTTCTTGCGAAGGTTAGGAGAGAGTTTGAGGCTGGTGACGTACCCTCGATCATCACCCACTATGATGATAGGGTAGATGGGATTGAACATAATGTGAGTCAGCTTGGTCTTCTTTTTGGCTACCACTGGCTGCTGGCAGATAGCCTCATATTTGTTAATGTTGAGGTCAAAGACGTGAACCTGTGAAAGAGAGACGTCATTATCCCAGTGTCTTTGTTTAACAATATTTTAGTCACGTTGGAGCCTCTAAATGAATCGTCACTTAGCACGACACCACTATCACATCAGTAAGTGAGGGTGTAAATAAAAATTATTTAAAAAAAACAGACATCTGAGGATATAGTCTTAAGATTTTATCACAAACTGCCCTTCTTATCCTCTATGTGTCCTCTTTTATGTTAAAAAGACTCTCTGACCATCTGTTGAAAAGTGTGCTCAGTAATTTAATAGATGTGCACTAATGTCCATAAGTGCACATAAATATGTTTGGAAGAGACAAAATGTTTGGGATTCTTATTTAGCGATCTATGGATCTTTGGATGTCGTAGAGTCCAGATGACATATTTTCTTCTTAGAGCCTGAGTGCATTTACAGTCTGTTGACAACAAAATGAGCTCAAATTCAAAGCATAGCCCACTTCTTTTATCAGAAAAATGACTGTGCCTGGAGTGCAAAGGTTCACTCTGTCTAAGACTATTAGCGCCTCACAAAGCATTACAGGCATCATTTGTAGCAAATTATGAAACTCCACCAGGATCCGACTTTCTGTGACCTCATCTCACTACAACCTTTAGCAGCAGTGTTTTGCCTTTCGTACACAAGGACTAATGTAACTTTAGTCATGACTAATTGCAACAAACAATGACTGCCTCTGTAAATCATGTGAGAACCTGGAGCACAGACAGAGTTGACTTTGTTAAATATACACCTTTCATATTAGCCTGAACCTACAGCAGCACATTACAGTATCGCGCCTTTTTCATCTTAAGGTGAATACTTTGACCAACACATTCAATTCATCGCCTTCGAGGATGTTTTGATACTAGAGGGATTACATTTGTACACTTTCAAACCTGGGTCCTTTATTTCCATCTTTTTGGATCTAGATCAAGGGATGAAGGTCTTTGGGATTGGTCCAATGTTGACAGCAAATTGCAAAACAGCTGCAATGTATTCAGTTCTCTGAGACAAAGTTAAAGTGCTTGTTTTTGCCTCTCTCAGGGTCAGGTTGGTGTGGAACTGAAGGTAAGCACATAGATGAATTACACACAGCGGCCATTTTTCTTACTTTATTAACTTCATCTGATAAATTCATGATATATTCTTCCACTCTTGCTGGTTTGTTTACAGCCTGAGGATAATTTTACATAAACTCATAATCTACATTCAAAGGTGTGTTAATGTCTAGTTAATGTGAGATCATTTCCACTTGACAGTTGGCTATATTTACTTGAGCTGGGGTGGGCAGATGACATCTACCACTGCCATCAGTGCCTTAGTTAGACCTAAAAACTCAGTAATCTCACATATTAAAAACAGCATATAATGGTGCAGACCTATTGATCAGGAGGTCAAAGGACACAACGATAACCTCTGGTAAGCCCCCCAGAAATGGACCTGAAGAATCTGGGATCAGGACAGGCCATTATAAAGGCTTATGCCACGATGAATGAACAAGATGCCACATTCCCAGCATTTACAAAAAGTATTGCTATGTGCCTAAGGTGAAATGTGACTAAACTTTACATGGCCGACTAGCCTTTTTTGGGGCATCCACTGAGGGTACAGATCTTTGCACTCTAAGCTGCAGTGCCCTAGAAGTCACCTCTCTGTCTGTGTGCAGCATTTTCAAAATATCCCAGATTCAACACCTCTGGGAGGGGACCTCACACTTCCAGTGGTAGGTCAAATTCCACTTACAAGTCCAAACAAAAACTCAGATTGTTCACAGCCCATGGAGAGTCAAACTCACTGACAACCAGCATCTGGCAATAGATGTGAAAATACCACAAGGATGCACCCACTTTTGTTAGTTCAACAATCTCAGGAGTTACGAGGGCCAAGTACAAAAAAAATAATCAACATGAAGCCATTCTATAATTAATGATCCAGAAAATCGTAGTTTCCTATTCATCGCACTCTTGGCACAAGAACACATATACTTGGACTGTGAAATAACACTACTCTGCTAAATGTGGGCCATAAAACACTTTCCAATTACAGTTGAGGATATAAAACTATTACTGACTTTCCTGAAAGGCAGATTAAGCCATGTATCCCACAAAAACAATAGCTGGGGTTTCTCGTCAGGTGCACACAGGTTACTTTAATCCCTACCTTGGGGCTGTGTGAGAAGGAAGCAGGTAATGGACATGTACATGCACTGAACCAGCCGTGGCCATTTCACATGTTCATAAAACACCTGCTTTCTAACACATCCACCTGCATAATGTTTCCTGTCTGAGGGGTGTGTACCATCTACTTTTTCCTCTGTGCAATAATTGTGGGTGGTTACTTAAGGCTGTCTTTTGTGCCAAGTCTGGACATGGCCTCAAAAAAGAAGGCACTCCTCTTACGAGTTTGTCTCTCCAATGAGGACATTTGGGTCTTATTTGTGCACAGCTACTGTGTTTCTACTTATTATAGGGATTATGTGCAGTTATAACAAAATATTTTTTTAGCCTTGGGTCATTCTTTCCAAAGTCAGATCTAGGGCTTTTCAACTAAGGGCCTTTTTTTTGAGGGGGGGCAGTCTTCCACACCCTGTGTTCCACTGTGAATGTTTTGATAGAGTGTTTCGGGTTGACAAGCCATTCTCAAGAGCTACCTGCCCTGCCCATCCTCCGAGTCAAGTGCTCTTGCCTGACTGATCTGCTTATGGGTTGAATTCCCGAGCAGCCTTGGTTGTTTGCCTTCCCTCCTGGGCCTTTCTGCCAGAGTTCTCTATTCCCTCTGCCCTCCTGCTGCAGGACCTTCCCCTGGAGTAACTGACACATTGTTTTGGCAGGCCTCCAACTGATTTTATAACAACACACGAATCCCTGACTACAAATAACCTTGAAAGAAAGCCAGCAGCATTACTTCAATGCAACAAAATATTTAGATGTTAGATTTATGTTTATGCATTTGGTAGACATAAATTCAACACTTTAACATTTGGGTGTGTTTTCCCCTGTATTATATACACTGTGTGCACAGTTATTAGGCAGGTGAATATTTTGACCATGTCATCATTTTTATGCATATTTGTTCAACTCCAAGGTATATAAACTTGACTGCTTATTGGATTTAAGCATATCAGGTGATGTGTATTTGAGTAGTGAGGGAGGGTGGGGCCTACAAAAAAGGGCTGTAGCGATACACTAATTTCATGATACAATACACTTCGTGGAGTACTTCGATGCATACTCCATCGCATGCATCGAAGTACTCCACGGAGTGGCTAGCCAGTAAAAGCCCTAAAGATGAAAGAATAATGACATGGCTCCCTTCCTCACCTGACCTAAACCCTGATGAGAACTTGTGGTTCCCTCTTAAATGGGAGATGTACGGTGAAGGAAAACGGTAGACCTCTCTGAACAGTGTCTGGGAGGCTGCTGCACAAAAAGCTGATTGTCACCAGATTAAGAAACTGCCTGTTTATGACTGTCGTTGAAAAGAGGGGTGGCTATATTTGCCACTGTCAGAAATGTTTATTAGTACATTTTGAGCTGTTTGTTTATTATTCTCACTTTAATATACAAGTGAGATGGGAAACTTTTAGTTTTTCATGTAGTTGCATCATAATTCCTCATATTAATAGTTGGCCAACAGTCGTACACACACACAGATATTCTCCTTAAAAAAGCCAAAAGCTCCCTTTTACTTCCTCAGATATTCAGGCTTGAGGTTTATTAACATTTTGGATTGACCGAGAGCACTGTAGTTGTTCAATAATAAAATCAATCCTCACAAATATGACTTGCCTGATAATTGTTTTATGTGTGCTCACACCTGTATACTGTGGAGCTACTTACCAACAAGGCAAACAAGACTATGGACTCTCAGGGTGTATGTTGTGGAAAACACAATATATGCTGAGACCATTCATGCAGGCACATATTTTCATATTATAATAATATAATATTGAATATTTTAATATTGAATATTCAGTCTGGTAGAATGGTTCATTGTGGTGCAAAATGTTTGCCACACTTCTAACAATCTGGCAATAATGTGTTTTTATTACAAATAATATATTAGAAAATAATAGATTACTATCTGTGGAAGTTCATGCCAGATTTGAACAGAGAAGAGACCGTCAAAGGTTGTGAACTCCTCTGTTGTTGTTTTTTCACAGCATTTAGTATTGATAGGAACTAATAAAACAGATGACATGCTCAAACTGCTGAGATACTAGGCCTATGGACTCTGTACTTTGACAACACACAAATAAGTATGTAACAGACAGGCCGCACACAGAGTGTGTGGTTTACTTTACAGTCGAGTTGAGCTGAGCGTTCAGTGCTTTTGTTTTGTGTTGGACTGACACAGTCAGCTATGATGGGGATGAATCTACTCGTGTTGTGTGTGCTCCTGTCTGCCACCGCCTGCTCAGCCGGAGAAGGTAAAACCTTTTTTCTTAATATATAAAACATGTGATTTATTCAGTACAATCTTAATGATTTCACTGTTTAGTCATCAGTTTTCCTAATTAACTCTTTTCAACATCTTTCATGCCAGCAGCAAGACAAGCTCGGTCAGTGACTCTTCAACCCTGGTTGGTGGGACTCATAGCTGTATTTGGCTTCCTATTGATTGTCTTTGTTGCCGTGATCGTTAAAAGACTGCTAAAGAATAAAAGGTTTGTTATTCACACGTGGTCTCACACACGCACATGCCTGCCCTAATGAATGGCGTTCTAAGGTTTCAGTTTGTGGTGTGTAGAAATAAGCTGCTCCTTAAGGACAACAGACAATTCTGCAATACTGTTAGGAAACATTTCGCTCATATTTGTGTCAGTTTTTCTCTAAAAGTCGAAAGGAGAGTGCTCAGAGATGGCAATTTAGGTCAAAGCCAATTCTATACTTTGCCATTTAAACAAAAGTGATTTCGAAGTACATTAAAAATATTAACAGGCTCTTGGCTTGCCTATGCTCCACTACTAGCAATAAGGTTTATGTGGGTTCTGTTACACATAGCAGCTAATACTGAGCCTAACAATAACCTACCTGACTTTGGTCGAGTTAAACATTGAGCAAAATAAAGCAATGCCCGAAACCCTTATTGCGTGCAGCAAAAATGATCCATCACTGACAATGCTTTAGTCCAACTTGGTTCATTATCAGGTCAAAGGTTTGAACAATAAAGAACACACCCACATTCGTACCTCCCACTGGGCTGACATGCTCCCAGTGGCTCTTTAAATCATGAAAATTTCTCCTTTGCAAAATACATAAACAAAAACCACAAAGTGGATATGTATTTAGAATTTTTGAACTGATAAATAATCTAATGGAGTGAGTGTGCAGGCGTCTCTTCATTTTGCAGAAAGTTTTCATAGCCCTGCACCTTAATCTGTGTTGTGCAGAACTACCTCCTCTTTTCACAAATTATCTATTGACCCACGAGGCTGCAAAATTCTGCTTTCCCCTTAAACACAGTTTGTTGTACTTCCAGTACTACACTTCCATGAGTTAGAAACTCAAAATTTAATTTAAAATGAATTTAACTTCCTTTTCACACACAATCTGGGTATACTAAAACTGACTGATTGGCTATAAGACTAACAGTAAATGTCTTATGCACTGCACATTCTATTAAATTTAGATACAAACTATTTATTTCCATAGAGCTGAACAAGTTGATTTTGTTTGCTCAGCTCAATCTAAACACAATCACCGGGGGGAGATAACATTGATATTTTCTTGAACTAATAAATCAAACGTTAAATGTCTGTTAAAATGGGATCTTTGGAGATCTCAGAGATAATGTTTGTCTAAATCAAACCACCATTTAAGAGCTTGTTGTTTATTGATCTAAGCAGTAATGAGAAACTATTGTAGCTGTTGCTGTCAAAAAAGTACACTTAAGTTTGTGACTACAGCATGAGACGATAATACCATTAAATGAATACACACGGGTGAAATATAATAAAAAATATCTGACTGATCAAAGAAAGCACAGTAATTATTCATGGACAAATTTGCCATTTAAGATTGAGTTTGTCACCCAGTCGTGCTTCATAACCTACATGACAACTGCAGGTAAAACTGTGCAAGGTCCCAGAACAACATAAACTAACTAACCTGTCTGATCATTGTCGTCTTGTGTAACAGGGAAAATGAAGACAGATGGAGTTACGACAAGCCTGACGTGATGAATGAAGCTGACTCTAAACAGACCAGTCTGTAGAAGACCACATGAAAGCACCACAAACTCAGAGTCACCAGACTGTCTGTGACAAATCCATCAGTGTTCTTTTCAATTAAGAACATGACTGCTATAAATTCACTGTAATAGTCTCACAAGACTAATGTCTGGTATCGTTGAAGCTATGTTTTTTCACTTGTGTTTTTATTTCTCTTCTGATCCTTAATAATGTCAGTTTGATGAAAATGTGTCTTAATAAAATCTCAACGTTCATTGTACCCATAAACCAGGATTTCAATCCATTGTTCAAACTTTGGATTCGAGTACTGGACTTCTGCCTAAATACTTCCAAAAAGTTTAAAGACTTTGGGGAAATGTATCCAAAATGTGACAGAATAACTTCTTGTGAAGAGCAGAGTCATAAACTACTCAGAGCCTTAGGTTAAAATAGATAAGGTCTGACCTCCATCCTGCGTTTTGCCGCTCCGGGAGTATAGTTTGGTTTCTCTGAAGTTGATTGGTTGGTTCATGTAGACGTTGGGATCCTAACATGTTATTCTCTGATCTGAAAAAACCCTTCTAGTCCTTCAGGAGGACTAGAAGTGGATGACTAGCAGCTCCATGTTCAAAGGACTCTGGTAGCTTTGAAGAGAGCACAGATGGATATAACGGCTTCAGTTCTTTTTGTCAGCAAGGTGATATGAAGCATTGAAATATTCTATGCACTGCCTGACTTAGCTTACACTTAAAAACTTATTCTGATGGTAGTTCATAGGTTCCAAAAACGTGCTCCTTTTTTCCCCCTCAAATTAAAGTTGTCTATCCATCCGTCCCTTTCCTGAACTCGTTTCTTCCAATTAAGGGTCACAGCAAATTAAAGTTGTGCCAACTGTGATGTGTATAAATTATTTAGAGCCAAACAGATGGGAACACTTGGCTCAGGTTTTAATTTCTTCTTCCTCTGAGGTACATGTGAAATTACAAGACAATTTATTTCCATGACTCCAAAATTATTGAAGAAGATGAAGCCAGTTTTTATTGCTTTGGGTTGAATGTTAAGTATGAGATCTAAACAATGTAAAAAAAATGTAATTAAATATGTGGAAGTCCCTGTGCAAAATCTTAAGATGAGACGCACAAGAGAGGGTAAACATAGATTTGAAGTCTAATAAGATGTGGATGGTTCCGGACTTCTCTTTATTTCATCCAGACACTTTCATTTCTTCGCAGTCAGCTCAGATGGAGCGACAGGGACACAGAGAATTACTTTGCACCACACAACTGTATGTCATTCTTACACCTCAGCCTGCCAGGCGGTTTATTATCCTTATGAACACATGTACACCAGCACGCACAAACCCACACGCTAACACCAACACCATTGTGCCTTTGACATTTTGCAGTGTGGTAGAAGTAGCAGAGAGCCAGGTTGTCACCAGCTGTACACGTCAAGGAGCACACAACTCGTTATGAGTCACTTGAGCTCTGTCAGGCACTTGTCACAGAAAATGACAAATGTACTGCAACAAAACTGCAATCCTGGGGGAGATTATGTCAATTAAAATCATGCAATGAATGCGAGAAGGCTGTTGGCATTCTGTTGTTCTTCAAAATATGACTGAGATCAAATGTCAAGGAGAGTTCTGCCTTCATAATATTTTTTTTTTGGATGCCTCAGCATGCTGGGATGAAAAAAAAATCTTGCCCTTTTTTCTTTTACAGGAAGGATATTGTGCTTGTTAGATGCTAACGGGCTGACCGCTGAACTTCAATAGCTCCTGAAATCTGCTTTTGATTGAGTTTCAGAGGATAAATCACAATACACAGGAGACTTCACATGCTTTCTATACACTGGACACAAGATATTATTATATATATGTGCTGCTTGCCATTTTTGCACAATGAAGGTTGGTAGCTTTTTGTGAAATCTAATAAAGCCTCACTTGCATGTCCTATTAAGACTGAACCTTGGCTGTTAAATATGAGCTACAGGCATACTGTGGTGCATCTCGAGCTTGTGTTGACAAAACCCCAGGACTGAGGATGATGTCACACACACTATCACAAAAGGTGTCTCTCAAATTGCTCAACTCTCATATCCTCACTGTCACTCTCATTCAGCGTCATTTGGCACACTGGATGGGAAACGTGTCAGACACAAAACTCTTTTATAGTGTGGCGCCGTCTGTGAAGACAAACAGATGGGGACAGCTTGCAGCCATACCAAGGAAATATGTGGAGATATGCAAAACAGCCTCCAATAAAATGACTTTTAGGCTGAAATCACTGCCAAAGGAGGAAGCCTCCTTTCTTACATGAAACAGTATTTGAACAAACTTGATTGCCTGAGGATACTCATCATTAATCTGAGGCTTACACAGGATGGAGCCACCTCAGTCTATAACTATATTAGGATTATAGTAATGAGGGGGGCAGGTGGCACATGGTGCAGATGCTTATTATTTCACACATTGTTATGTGTTATCGTAAGCACACAGTGGGGGTTGAGGTCACAGCCTTCAGCCAAGCTTTCCTATAGGCCCTGACACAGGTCTGAGACTGAATGTAGAGTCAACACGTATTCTGTCAGACGCTGTGGTTATATAATGAGGGTTCTATTAGAGGAGAGCAGCAGTCTGGATATGCTTTAAGCGACCACGAGTCTTAATGGGCTGATTTTTTCTATCGTAATATCTGACGCATTTAGCCGTCTGACAAAAGAAGGAGAAAATTTGTGAATGAGCGCAGCTTCGTTAGGAAGACGGTGACATTAATATACATTCATGCTTTACTGTTTCACCATTGAGTGTAGTCATGTAAACGTCTGTTTGTGATATTTACAATCTCACACAGTCCAATCGAATAACGAGCAACTGGTTGGATTTGGCTTCAAAGTGTTCATGTTCGATCAAGTTCCTAAAAAAAGAAATTGATGATGAAAAAGAAAGACAACATGACCACAAAGAAAACTGTCAACGAACTCCTGAAGAAAGCAGATGTGTAAGTTTAGAAAAACTTGGTTATTTTGGATCCTATCAGTTGGAGGATGACAACTGATGTTATGTTATGTTCTGGTAGAATTAAAAAAAAGAAAAGGAGAATAATGATAATTGACACAAAAATCCCTGTATATTGGTAAGGGTGCTGGTCCAAGACCCCAACAGAAAGAAAGAACAGACACATCTGCTGTGCAATATCAAAGCTGCTGTTGAGTTAAAGTGCTGAGGGATTCAGCGATGAGCATGGGGGAATTAGTAGAACAAAGACACTACATTTAATTTTATAATCAAAGTTAAATAGCATAATTGCAATCTTTCAGCCCTGCAGAATAGCAAATTGACTTTTCATTCAAGTTCATGTCAAGAGAAAAACAACGTCCTTCTACAACATCTGTAATGTGTTGGGGGGTGTGCAGAGAGACGTATCATGATCAAGTACAGGAGAAATCTGTTGCATCTAAATGTTTTGACAAAACTCACAGAGAGAACCTTGTGATTTTAGTTATTTGCTAATTAAAGCGAGTTTATACTGAAGAATGACAGCACCCCCTCTTTTGTATGGTTTGTCATTTTTTTTGAGTGTCATGTAATTGTGGACAGATCCAGCTTTATAAACAACTAAATATTCATGTTGGTGATCTTATTTCAGCCCATTTAACTTGTACATCCAGGGCAGGTTGGTTCTGATAACATTGTGTAGTGAAATAGTTTTTTGACTGTCTGAACTCAATGTCTCATAACATGACTGTCTGAACTCATTTTCCAATAACACTGAATGGCTAGTAATGTTAGTTTCCCATAACACTGTGTGGCCCGTAAACAAAAATAATATAAATAACAATAGTATCATTTTGTGAAGGCAGACAACTCTGAGCCAGCTTCCTGATAAGTTGTGCGGACTTGTTTCTTCTTGCAAGAAATAAATGTTTTGTGTTGATTGTATCCAGCGACTCAGAGCCTAATTTTGAGAGAATTTTTCTGACTGATACAGATGGTGCAAAATGCAATGGTGCGGACACTCGATAGATCTAACCCTTTGTTTCATGTACTGTGGCTTGAAAAGGAGATTTCTAAGGGCCAAAACGATCCAAAATACTCTAGAACAGAAAAACTGTTCTTAAAGTCAAGCCATTATTTGTCAAAGTAAGAACGAACCAAGAAAGACTCTTACTGTTCCAACTGTTGTCACAGCAGCAAACACAGTGGAGGAGTATGGAGACCAGGCAACATCTCCAACAGCTGCATTCAGGTCAAAGGTGAACATCGGAGTCCTGCAAAAAGACACAGACCAGTTAGGAAATGAAAGTTTTCCTCATGCTAATTACCTGACTGCAACACATCTGTGAATTTAAATGTCATTTGAAGATAAATTACTTATTATACTTTTTTTTTTTAAAAGAAAGACCCTCGCATCCTGCGGACAAATACTGTTTAATCTTATTTCTTTTGGTCATTTTCTCTGTAAAACCATAGTTTCTTTTTTTTTTTACAACATACACAGTCACTTGTGAAATATGTAAAATCTGAAATAGGGTTACATACATGGCTTTAACAGATATATCTTTGTAATTTATATGTTATGTCTTGATTTGGAATGAATTTGTTCTTATCATTAACCATATTTTCCTTCTGTGTAACAGCTGTCCAAACGCACTGGATGTGTCATTCACAGAAATCCCTGTATACTGTGTTTGTGTTCCTTTCTCTACGGACATTGAACACAACGGCTGTGGGCACAGTACACAAATCCCATCTATTACCTTATAAAGCATACTGAAATGTTAGCCAAAATCCTGCTATCAATGTGACTGAAGCAGATCTGAAGCTTGCTAATAACTTGCTAATGCAATGATCAATAAAACTAATGTTCAGATTACTTAATGTAAATTGGGATTTAGCAGAAAGAATTATAGAGCTAATGATTCCCTATTTGCTGGCTGTGTGTAACGTAGAAGTGTGTCTATTGCAGAGTGGAACTGAGATCTGATAGTGTTCAATGGAAACACGTGTTGAGATGAAATCTAATTTTAGATGTAAACGGACACACTTACAACTCTTCATTGATGAGTGGATCGCCCAACATTTCGATGCCTATTGTAAACAGAGCTTTAGAAACCACCCAAACTTCCTTTTCTTTCCTGAACTGAGCACATTCCTGAACTCTCATAACAAGGACCAGAAGTGAATGTCATGATCTGTAGTTTTTGGGCTGTGTTTGGAGTGTTCTGGGGTTTTCAGTTCTATTTTGGTTGTAGTTTATAATTTCTTTCTTCTGTATTTAGGTTTTGCTTCCTGTGTTCTGCTCTAGTTTATTTTTTCAGTTTTTTAACCATGGTTCTCGTCTGTTCCTGAGTTTGGTTTTCCCTGTTGTTTCCCGTGATTGTCCTCAGCTACAGGCTACTTTTGATTGAGTTGTTTTTAATTAAGTTTTTTCATTTATTTAACTGCCCACCTCTACAGTTTTGTCTGCTCTCGCATTCTCTCCTCAAGCTCACCAGAAGTATCATCAGAAATAGACCAGAATGATCAGTCAACTGCATTTAACACACTTGCCATTATAAAGATTTCAATGTGCGTTTCAAAGCTCATATTTCATATCATAAACAACTTGGCTTCGGGGTAAGTTTAAACCTGTTTAAAATCATTTAAAGGTTGATGAATCTGACTCACTGTTTAAAGGGATTCTTTTAAACAGCATGACAGAGCACTCAGCTAATGTGATTCATCAGTGATGAAGTTCGTCTATGAGATTCAGGTTTTTCAAACTGTTCAACAGGATTCACAGTATCAGCCTTCACAAAATAAAAAAAAACCTGAACAGCTTTATTTTGCTCCTAATGTCTTAAATTATAAACATTTCTTTCAACAACACCTCACTTTGAATGTATTTCACACTTTTCCAGTGTTGAAGACATTCCTGCTGCACATCCGCTCAATGTGTTCAGCATTAGGCAAGGTTCACCCCCCCCCCCCTTTCAACCATTTACACTTTACAATTGGCACACAGCACTTTATTCAGTAGCGAGTGGTAAATTAAGATTTTAGACTAGACACTCGTGCGTTATTGTATTTTTCCCTGAAAAAAAAAGAAAAGAAAAAAGTTTAGCATCTTAAGGATGTTACAGATCACACTTGAAATCTGTGTCTCTTATAATGGGCGAATGATTACTATCATTATTCAGTCAAGCTGTCCGTGCTGACAAGATGTGGGAGGCACTGTGGGTTAGTCAAATGAGCCAGGAAATCATGCTGGACCCATGACGAGTATAAGGTAATAAAGACTAATGCAGCAAAATGTCATGGAAAGATTACAGGAATGCTGATTACCCCTGTACCTAATTCTCTGATGGTACATGAATATTTACAGACAAAGCATTAGCAGTGTTGCTAAGGATAATGACTCAGCATTAAGAAGGAAATGCTGCTATTCTGTAGCTTCTGTAGACTTGTGAATGTGTCTTAAAGTTTCCTTCAGCTAAAAGATGGAACAACAACAGCTTTAATAAGACTGAGATAAAATATTCAATTGTACAAAATAAGATAAAAAAACCCCACTCTTTTATAAACATATTACAACCCTAATTCCAAAAAAGTGGGGATAATGAGTGAAATGCAAACAAAATACTTAAATCTCACAAACCAATATCATTTTCACAAGGACAATGTGGCAAATGATGAAAGGAAGACTTTTCACAGCAGCAACACGTCTCAACAAAAGACTGAAAAAGTAAGTGTCACTAAAAACAAGTAGCTGGAGGAACATCCAGCAACTAATTAGGTTAATAGGCATACAAAAGAACCTTAGAGAGGCAGTCGATCTATCAAGCAAAAGAAGCCATGTGTGAACAGGCCCCAGCGCCGCAAACTTCACGGAGTCAAAGTGCATTTAAAAATGAATTGACGAAAAGTGGGAAAGTGTTTATGGTCAGATGAAGCAATATTTGAAATTCTTTTGTGGAATCATGGAATTACAAAGAGAAAATATCTGGTTTGCAATCAGCAATTAACTCAAAAGCTTGCATTTCTGATGGTATGGGGGAGCTCCACATTGGTAGTGGCACATCTGGAAATGCACCATCAATGCTGGAATGTATATACATGTTTTAGAGCAACACATGCTCCCATTCAGAGGATCGCATCGCAGACTCTGGGCTGGCCTGCCTGCAGTCCATACCTTTCACCAGACAAAACGCATCCGCACATCGTGAAAACTACAACACGAGTGTTGAGCTGCTAGAATCGTATATATCAAACAAGAATGGGACAACATTTCTCTCCCAAACTTCCAGCAACTGGTCTCTGCGGTTCCCAGACGCATACAGGCGGTTGTTAAAAGAAGAGGGGGTGCTATGTCGTGGTAAACATACCCCTGTCCTAACTTTTCTGAGATGTATTGCTGCCATCAAATTCACAGTCACCATGAAATAGTAAACAGTCTCACTCTCAATATTTTATATGTTTTCTGTGCTCTGTTGTGAATAAAATATGGATAAGATCTGCAGATCTTTGCATCCTTTTTACATTTTACAGAGCTTCTCAGCCTGTTTAAAATTGTGGTTATATATGACACCAATAATGCAGGTCATTAAGATGTGAAACTACTCCTTTTCACCCAACTCTGAATTTAAAAGGCAGACTACAGCACTGAGTGAGTTTTGTTATGAGTTGCTGTTATTAGATTGAGATTTTACCCTTGTGCTCAATTACACCAGGGTCAACCAATGGGGATCCTTAGCACAGCTACAAGTATGTGGTCCCTCAACAGCTATAACACGGCCAGATTTTATCAACAGCAACTCATTTAAACAGGGAACTGTCTCAGCAGTACATAATCATAAATGTTTGCCACAGACGCGTTTCTACTGATACTTGATACCATACGAGTTTAGTTAATATCATACTACATGATACTGAAATTATGACAAACTTATGACATATTGTGAGGCAACATATGTGTCTAGAGTGAAAACTGTACCGTACACAGCAGATGCAATTTACTCGATTTCTTTCACGAAACAAGTTTGCTGGACTCTAACCTGATGGCATGGTCCCAGATCTTGACAGTCCAGTCTGAGCTGCAAGAGATGAAAACCTTTGGATGGAAGGGGTTCCACTTTACTGCATCTACTGCCATGCTGTGGGCATCATAGGTCTCCAGGAACTGGCTTGAATAGGTCTTGGAACACTAGGGAATAAAAGCAAAATCTACATTTTAACTGAGATATTCCAAAGACAAAGATGTTATTTAAAAAAACAAACACCATGCAAGATGAGGCTGCCATAAATTTAACAGTGAACTGATAAAGGTCCCCTAGGGGCAACAGAAGAAAAACTATACAAAAAACTATACAAATGAACGAGTATTTGACTTCCTGATAAGTGAGTGAGTGCAAAAAACAAACAAAAAGCTAAATTGGTTTGTGGAGGAACTAAGAGTTGACATTTTATAGTAATTGCTTTATTTGTCTGGGAACAACTTTCCACTGATAGCTGAAGAAAAATTCTTATGGTGAAACTTCTTGTTTTAACGAAGCTAGAAAAAGCAATGCATGTGACAGTTTTAATCCAGTTTGTTTACTGTTGACGGAAAAGAGTTTAGATTGCAGGGATAAATCAATGAGAGAATCTGGGGTGAAACAAGCTTCACAGGTTGTGGGGACAGCTGATGCATTTCAAAACACTGACAGTTTGATTGTTCACCTGCAGCTAGGTGTAAGGTTGTTCATTCGTGCTTTCTTAAGGTGTCTCTGCCACTGAACCTTGAGGTGACAGATGGAGCATATTGTATCGCACATGCTGGGTGAATGTCTGTCAGCACGTCGGCGTGGACAGCCAGGTACGCGAGGCACTTTTACACGACTGAAGCCAATGTGTCGGTCAGTTCTTCACACTTAGAACGACATAGTATCCAACACTTTCCATTTGAATTCCTTGGTTTTAGATATCAATATCTAATACAAAATATACAATATAAAAATGACCAAGTCCTTAACAGGCCCTAAAATCAGGTCAATACAACCTCAGGTGAACAGCAACATATGACATATTACACCATGTCATTATATAGAGAACACAAAGCAATCCTCTGAAAGACACAAAGACCAGTCGCTAAACCACAGAGCTCATTAGAAAGAAATGTAAAGCAAAAGAAAGAGGAAAGACAGCGAGCTCTAGTTACAGCATATTCAGACCATTATATCTACATATAGCATACAGTAATGCATTTATTTCTGTATCAAGGTTTAAAAAGTTGTATATTTCAGTAGTTGCCACATCCAAATAAATCTTAAATACAGTTTGTGTCCAAAGGTATATCATATTAAACAAGGTTATTTGATTTTTTTCCCTAATTTAAGTAATAGGTGACTCATTTCAATGGTACAGCTCGAGCTTAACTTGTTTTTGTCATAACAGTAGAGCTCAGGATGCAGCACTACAGACAAAATCACCACGCAGCAGTTGGCTTTACTGATTGTGTTTGGATCTTAATTTGAAGTTATAATGAGTTCCAAAACTGTCTCCGAAACAACACGGGCACCAGCATGTGTGAGCACTCACACAATTCTGTGCACTTTTGGATACCTGACATTTTAAGAAGCCAGGAATTAATGTGAGGACCATGGCCTCACTCTCCTTATGACCAAGTGACAGAGAGTTCATCAGTCAAAATGAAAACAATAAATGTATGGTAACCTCCAACAACAAACTTATCGGTGCCTTTTGATATCAATAGCATGATGAGAAAAAGAATATGGAAGGTAGGGGCCAGCTGGAAACTGTTGGCCGTCTGAAAAGGACAGCGAGTACGTCTGCTTAAGGGCGTGAATTAAACTGCTAATGTCAAGCCAAAGTGGACACACACAACGGCCTGCAGTATATGGACGATCTCACACATATCATATCGTATAGAGGCCCTATTATTGGAATATTTCTGCCTTATGTGTCCTCGATAACTGTGGCAACAAAAATCTGTCAGAGAACAGATGTGAGAGAGTTAAGCTGCAAATGGTTTCTGATGTCACTTTAGAAATGCCCAGAGAGACGACACCATTTTCAAAAGTCATTCTTAACAGCACAGATCGTCAAACCGGCAAGAAGTGTGGAACATTATAATATTGTGAAATTACAGAACTTATAGTATCTTTCTTCATCTAAACAAATGGCAGTAGGGACACGTAGTAGATGAGAAGGTTTTACTGCCGTTATCAGGACAGTCATGCCCTGCCAGTTTTGTCTCAAATGAAGATTAATAGTCTAATAACAACGATGTCCCCACAAAACTAGCGATATTAATATGTGGCATATTCTGCACCTCTAAAACATATATAGTATAAAATCAGGGCACACTGTAAGAGCAGCTTTGACTCTATCCTTTGCCTGAACCTTTATTTGTTATGTATACATATATTAGATGCATATGCTACAGCTGACCCTGCACATTTATCATGTTTTTGTGTGTGTGTGTGTTTAAGGAAATAAAGGAACACACTGAGAGAAAGGCATGAGGGAACGAAATTTTATAACATTCACACACGATGAATGCACGATGAATGCATGTGAAGTGTTTGTGCCATTTTATATTGTAGGTTTACATCACACACATACTGTATTGTAAAATGACTGGTGACTGAGACAACAAAGCGCATCATAAATCAGTCAAGATTGTTTTGTTATTGAGTGAATGTGACTCATTTTACTCTGAGTGCTTAAGTGAGCCATGTCAACAGCATGCTTGATGCCATTTTAGAGGTGTCATCCAGCGAAAACCAGCATAGTGAGATCCTTGATACATACCTTGTGTATTTTCCCCTCCTCAGTGCCAACTAAGAAGAGATAGTCAATCTGTTTATGGAAGTCGAATGATGTACCACAAGCTGTACAGAGGAGGAGTCAGAACACACACTGTTATAGGCATCAGTCTGACATACTCGACCTGGGCGAATCTGAATCAATATCAGATGACTGTCAAATAGTGTGCTACTTAGACAAGCTAGTTAGTAAGCCTTACCGATGCTTGGCAGCTTTGCACTCTCCGGTTCCTCAGAGACAGAACTGTTCATTGACAGTCTGATAATGTCTGTAAAGACCAGCTCATTCTGCAACCATGCAAATAACACAGTGATGCAGCCACAGGTAAGTACAAATACTTGTGAAAACAACAACAAAAAAACCCTACAAATTTGGTCAAACACACTGACTCATTTATCTGTAAATCCACATATAAATATAATAAATCAACAAATGTAATTAGCAACACAGAGATGTGCAGGTTACAGAAATGGTATATGCAATTTAAAACAATTCCCTTCGCTTGCCTTGACAAGTGTCCAGGATACAACTCGGCCATCAGATGACACGGAATAAAAATTGTGGTTGTTGTCCATGTCATCACTCTGCCAGCACACCTGAAATGAATAAATAAACCCACTGAAATCAACACGTTTAGTTAAATATCCAAATGAATATTTGTCAAAATAGATATGTGTGAAATGTCCTTGATTCTGCAGCATCTAAAATGCTGTATTAGGATAAGAGTAGTTATCAAATTCAGCATCACATCAATAAAGATGAGTTCTGCTTTCTCGCTTCTGACTAAGTTGTTTGGTAAACCGTGTAAACAGAGAAAAACTTGGACACAAAGGTGAAGTGGCTGACATTTGACAGAACACACGCACACGCACACACGCACGCACACACACAGACACACATTGAACTCCCTGTCTGCCTCTGCCATGCCCCCCTACACCCACCTGCCAGACAGGATCTGTGTGCTTGCCAGTCTTTGCATTACTCTTGTAAACAGGTTCTTGTTCTTCCTCCCTCAGATTGTAGACAGCCACACAGCCATCATAGAAGCCTACTGCCACCAAGAAGGAGTGCTGCTTATGTATGTCAAGACACAGGACGCCAGACGTTGTGGGGTAGAGGTACTCTGGGAAAGCAGAGTTCTTCAACGAGTAGAAGACAAGCATACCACGTCCCTGCTTACCGAAGTCATCTATTCAGGGCAGGAACACAAGAGAGAGGATTAGGGGATGCAAAAATAAAGGAATTGCTGTAGCTAAAAAAAAATAACTATATAAAATTGACCATGCTTAATATCCTTTGTACTTACATGAACCCATTCCCACAGCAAACATGTCCTGATATTTGCTATTCCTGTTAAGAACAGATTACTCATTCAGTCATTCTCCCCTTTTTTTTTTTTTTTTACAGCAGAGACGATATACAATCACGAAAGCACTAAACCTATTCAGAGGATTTTTTTGCAGTTTGAATAAATCAACCTACCAGCAGAGGGCAGTGACAGACAGTTTTTTGGCTTTGTCATACTGAAACTTCCACAAAGGCAGAAGGGTGCCCTCCTGTTCCCTGAACTCATCGGAGGCATCTTCAAAGTATTTAAAATCTGAAGGGACATAAGAGGAGAGCTTTTAAAATGTTTCATAATCAAAATGGACTGTGACTTAAAAGAACATACCTTGTGCTATGTCGTCCAATGTATTCTGATTGACCATTCTCTCAAAGATCTTGGACGTCTTGCCAACTTTAGTGACGTCATCATTCTGTAACAGAAGCTAAACAATGAAAATTGGGAAGAAACTCTACAAAAATATTTAGCATCTTTTGAATTTGATATTTGCTGTAATTATTATAACACTAACAAAAATATTGAAATGATATGACATTGTAGTAATTATGTTAGATTAGAAAACACAACATTTGGACTTAGCAGAGGTTAAAATAGTATTTTTGACCACTAAATGTCAATGTGATGATATTCAAATATTAAATGCATGCTGCGTTTATGCAGGAAAGTTGTTAAACTGTAAAAAACAGACCACCTGGGTTTCCATCAGTATCAACTTCTTCTTGCTCTTGTCATTGTCTTTCTTCAGCTGTGTGGCTTTCTGCTTCTCTTTGTTTCTTTCTTGCCTCTGCAGCTCTTCCAGGTAAGAGTCGTAGATCTCCCACTGCAAGGAGAAAGGTTATTGAAGTCATCCCACGCAAGCACAAACATTCGCCGATGCACAGCAATGAGAAAACAAGCAAGGCCAGAACGTATCTGTCAAACAAGCCAGGGACTCCTGTACCTGATTAGCTGTGGCAGAAAAGGTGCTGCGCGGTGGAGGTTCAGTCTGGCAGCTTCTTTCCTGGAGGAAAAAGAAAATGACCTTACGTCTGGATGATATAAGACTAAAAATATCTGACTTTTCTCATGCACTTCAATGCTAAATATCTCAACCATTGAGCAGAACACTGAGCAAACTGCTCCTTCCTACCCTCAGTGGATTATTAAGAGTCTGGGAGGCCCTCTCACTGAAGTTGAACTGATTTGTGACTTTCTTGTCAGTTTTGGAGGCAGCGCTGTCTGGTCTTTCCTCTCCCCCAGCGTCCTCTACCTCCCCTCCATCCTCTACAGGTGTAGCCTGTGGAGAGTCAGCAAAGGAATGTTGTTCATGTTCAACTTTTTTGCCTTTCGGAGAAAAAAAAAAACAGCTCGGCCTCTTTCACACATTGTTTAAACGGAACACAATATATGGCTCAACACAAGAGAAGGGACTCATTTCAGTGAAAGCAAAACGTTTTACCGGGGTTTCTGTGTGATCCTCTGCAGGCGCTGCTCCGGTTTCAATTGCTGCTTTCACTGTGCACATTAGAAATATCTAATCAGAAATGTTTCATATCATAAGTCTTTTTCTTTCATTTCACAGAACAACCTGAAAGTGACATCTTGTGGCTTCAAGTTCGCATTACAACAGAGAGGAAACCATAACATCATCTACACACAGAAAATACTTTGTTTGGAGTTAGTGTGAAAGAGAATAAATTCTTGGTCTTGTATATCTATCAAAGTAACACAGTGCTCTGTTCACAGACTAAACTGTAGCATGCCTCAATAAGTACCTTCAGGGAGACCCTCCTTGGCCCTCAGTCTTCGAGCTTCATCTGAGTCTTGATGCAGGAGGCTACCCTCCAACACAAAGTGAACAGCCATCTGATCCACAACACTGGTTGCCTTGTAGGATCGTTCCTGAGACAAACGTCACACAAAATGTGAAGAAGGGTTAAAAAAAAAGCACTTCAAACATAAAGGCACACAACACTGGCTCATAACAGGTTTCTCTTGTGTTTATAGATATAATAAGAGTAAAGTAAGAATGTCAGCAAATTACATTCTGCTGCACCCCAATTTGATATGATATAAGCAAAACTTGCATCTGTTCTCTTTTTAATTCTTTCAAATCTTTAATTAACGGCAGGTTTCCTTCAGATGCTCCCTCTACCTCATCCAACAAAGGCTTAGTTTTTCCAAGCACAGAGGTGTTGTGGCTCACCACTTTGTGCCGAACTCCATCAGAGAATCATCAATCAGTTCAACAGAAATATTTCTCAAATTTCCAAAGAAAAATTGTCTTTCAACATCTACAGTGCATGACACTGGCATGAGAAGCCATCGTGCTAGCGTCATCAGTCACACGGGCTCTGGAGCACTTTGAAGAACTATTGTCAGTCAGTACAACTGGCTGCTGCATTCAGACGTGTAACTGTCTTTTCAAGGAGGATTGACTCTATGCAAGAAACGCTGCCAAGTTCTCTGGGTGCAGACTCATCTCAAATGAACAGAAAGACATTTCAGCTTGCCTTTGGGAAAAATTAGGTTGTTTGATTAGGGTTTGATGAAATGTCAGAGAAACAAATGCTATTACCAAGGTCAATTTCCTGGAAGGTCCATGGTTTATATGGACTTTATAGACAAAAAAATGTGTGTGCGTTTGACTGGCCTGTCCACATCTGTGTGGTAATATATGATACACCATGAAGATGAGAATCACATAATGATGACCACAGACGAATGAGCAGAATAAAGTTTGTATCAAAAGTGCAATTAAAAGGGAGGGTGATGTAATGTGATGGCGAGCGTGCCTCTCTCCCAACTGTTTTGAGTTTGTTGCTGACATCAAATTCATTCATTGTTCAGATTTTCTAAATACAATGAAGTTGGTCACTAAGACACAAAAAATAAATTTATTTTGTCCTTAAGAACAGTTCAAACTAGTCAACAAATTTTTTGCATTCTAGAAAACTATTTATACATTTAATGGTGTTACTTTATACAACTAGCAGTAACTTTCTCACCTTGAAGTTGTAGCGGACAATATTTTGTGGAGCATGTGGGTTGTTTGCAGTCAGGACCCTTGTGATTTCCTCTTTCAGCTCCTAGTCATATGAACACAAAGAAATTGGCTGTAAGTGCAATGAATGAAATGATAACTTATGAAATAATGAAACCACAACAAAGTCAGGGATGATTTCCACAAGACCACATGTTAGTCTTAAACATGAGAAATAACTGTTTGTCTGGACCGAACAGGCTTAAAAAGCCCAGGGACTCAACATCTCAAGTGACCCATGATTTTATCCCAGATATACAATACATAAACCAGAAAGAGACACAAAATGATATGCAAATGAAATGGGAAATGACCACAATTGGACAAATCAGACACCAAAGAGATGCAAAAAATCCAAACTGAAATGTAAATGAATACAGCTGATGCGAAATGGTCACAAAGAGATGCAAAATGACCATAGAGATACAAAATCAAACAAACAAAAAGAACATAATGAGGCATAAAACATTACAAATAATGGCCAGAGACCTAAAACGGTTGGAAAACAATCACGCAGGTAGAGGAATGTCAAAATAGCACAAAATGACCAAAACAGAAAATAAAATTACTGTAAATAGGGGCAAAATGACCTAATTGTTATTCAGAAGTATGCAAAGCATCTACATCATTCACAGGTGGAAATACAAAACCAAAAATGGCATACTAATTTTTTGTAGCTGTGTTCTGTGCCTCAGTCCTGAGTAGAAATAATGTCTTGCCAAAGGGGCTTTTCTTGCATAATCCATCAATGAGTATTCCTATCCTTCACTTACAGTCTCAGTGAGCTCTAGTTGATCTGTAGGCTTGAGGACTTTCCCATGAGTCCACTCCTCCAGTCCTTCGCCAATATCCACTGCCTCGTCCTCATCCTGTAATGACACAGAAGATATGCATGTCTGTAATGACAAACGCCCTCGTAGTTCTCCCAAATGGACGTGTGTGTAAGTAAACCCACCTTTTTCTTACTCGGAGCTTTGATTGACTTTGCACCTGGTGCCCTTTGAACAATTGGGCCCTGCGTGAAAATAAATGACAGTGATATGAATGGTTAGCTGGACAGTTCACGGTAAATATCAATAGTTACATTTGAGCGTCGCAACTTTGCTAGTTAGCTAAGTAACGCTAGCTAAAATGATTTATCAATTACCTTTCTTGGAAATGCTGCATTATTGTTGGCCACGGGCATTGTGACAAGATTTTTTCAAAACTTTATCAAACAGTTTAGCCCAGTATGTTATATCGACGTTAAGATGGACTTCTTAAGTAGTAAAAATAAGTAATTCACTCTCTTGCATCTGCTTGCTGCTGTGTATTGGTTGCCTAGCAACCACTCGTCCAGTCTCAGTCGGGAACGATAAAGATCCAAACGAAACATATCTCCCGTTATATTTTAAAGTCACAATTATTGTTAATCGTGATATCCTCCCTTAATCAGCTTATTGATTTTTAAAGTAAGGCATGGAAGCAATTGCCCGACCTAACATTGTAAAACAACATCTTATCACAGTTGTTTATTACTAATGCTGTTCCTTCTATTTTGTGGTATAAAACACATGTTAAATACAGTTTTATTTCCAAAATAAATTGATTATTTATGCAATATTTGTGAGCAATTATGAACTTTGAAGATGTCTTTATTTGATATTTAAAATAAAATGAGTCAAATTGGTTCAAAACGCATTTCCGCATGATCTCCTCTGTGATTGGACAGATTTTCATGAATATTCTATAGACCCGGAAGTAGGGCGGTACTGCTGTTTTGCTGTCGAGTCACCTCTGTCAGGCAGGATGGAGGAAAACGAGCTGTTATCATGCTGATTAACGAAGGATCCCGACAGCCGAGTATCATTAACAGGAACAGTTAGACTAAAGTCTACGTTTATCCCAGAAGCACCGCATCGTATTTTGTTACGCTTTGCCAAAATGATGGAAGAAATCGACAGGTTCCAAGTGCCTCCTGTCAACGGAGAGACACAGCCTTTGGTAAGAGAGAAAAGACAAAACACATCTTGTTATGCAAATCAGTCTCTTTTGAATGCAAGTGCTAACATTCTTGTCTCGCTTGTGGTTAATCGTGACAGCTGTGTCACATAATCTGCGCGTGAGCTAACGGATTGCTATTTGCATCCGCGGGACAAACGGGATCTTTGGGATGGGTGTATAAGCGACTGAATAAAGATGAAATGACGTTGACTGTCTTTTTCCCCATAGACTTATAAAACAGATACGCATTCGGTATTCTGTAAATAAGCAACCCTTCACTTTGTTGTAACGGAGTAATTAAACTACGCACTTTGCCAAATATCGTGAGTCTGTACAGCCCACATCAGTATGCGCTTGTTTACTTCAATAGCTGTCAACGCTTAGTGTTTTTACATCTCGTCATTTGGTGACGTGTTATTTGGTTCGAGGTGGGTGTGAGACCAAAAGATCGCGTGAAGTGGATCTCTGTCTAAATTCTTACGGCGAGCTGAGTCGTTGGCATACGTGTTGTGGCAGAGGCTTTCCTTCTATCATTTAAAGTTCAAGATCTGTCAGTAAAATCTGAACATGACAATTTCTCTATTAGATTTGAATAAGTCATTCACCGGAGCAGCTGATCTCATTCCCCCAATTTCCTTTTGAGTTGCATTTCCTTTTGAGCGTTTATCACAAACCTTCGGTAATTCTGATTGGCTGGCCCTGTTCCTCACACCTCAAACAAATCCCTTTAACAGCTGCCACTTTTTGAGTATTTTGCCTCGGGGTTTTGGGAAAAGAAGACCTCCAAATTCTCCTGCTCATACAATTTAGACTTCCCCTGTCCTGCTACCCCTGAGGATACATTCTGGCAGAAGCCACAGCAAAGGTTATACCGGTCCAGAAAGTCTCATCTCCTATAGAGCAGAGATTCCGTCAACCCATGGATGGTTTGGACTGTCTGCTCAAGTTTAATCGGCTGAGATTTTTGTGGAGCTGAATCCAATATCAAAGATAATTGGGTTGTGGCTGCACTGCATCAGTGGTCACTTCTTCCCGTAATACTCCAGACACTCCAAAACATAGAGATTGATCGTTTTCATTTAAAACTGTAATAATCGGCGTCAGTCCAGTAATGCTGTGGTGTTGTATTTTATAATTCAATCTTCTTAAACAGTCCCTTCTGATACATTTACAGAGAATCTGATCACATCAGGAGCCCAGGGCCTGTGGCACAAATGGCTGTGCATTTTAATGCTAATAGCTTCATTGTGATTCCCAAACCGAATGAATACACTTGGCACCTGGCAGTTTCACACAGATAAAAGGGCTTTGTGTGGAACATTGTGTGATGTATTTAAATAATAGCTCATTTTTATTCTTTTTAAATGAAATATGAAATCACAGAAACTCTTTTTTTTTTTTGCAAAGAATCACACATTCAGCATGGGTTCACCTGTGAGTGACCACTGAAGGCAGAATTTATTTCTGCCCTCTTCACACCGGGATTGCACTGTGAGTAGCCTTGTAGTCATGGTCATATACAAGGATAGTGTTCAACTGTTTTAATAGTCACCTGATCTGTCAGTCTTCGCTGCTATTGGCCAGTGGGTGGCCGCAATGTATAATCCTAGCAATCGCTCGGTGTTTATGCTGTCTCAGCAACCTTGTAGCTCCTCATCATCAGAGACAGGGAAGGAGTCACCGGCAGGAGGAAGCCGATATCCTGGGTGGTCATTTCTCTAACCCCTGTGTTCTTATGTGATCATAAGTGAGTATAGGGGTATGTGAATGCATGCTGAAGGTCAGGTCAATGGGCCATGTTTTACAATAGTATGTAAAATATGTCACCCCAAGCAACATAGTCATAGGTGTGTCCTTTATCATTCGTTAAAGGCCATCATCACACAGCACCTGCTCTTATAAGAAACTAAAGGCTCGTCTGTATCTTTAAATATGTCTTCTAGAACTTGCTTGAGACCTGCTCTAAATGCCGCGTACGCTGCCCAAAAGGACTTAATTTACATTTAATTTCAACTCTGGCTTTGTTTTTTTTTGGCTTGAGTAATTTGCACACAAACACACTGCATTCAGATGAGTTATTTTCCAGACCGAGACAACTTTTTTGTTGCGGAAGTTTTATTTCTTAGAAGCGGCAGCAAATCCTGTCACAGCCTGATACGGAATCCCTTTCGTTATCCAAGGGGTAGCTCTCCTGTACCAAATAAAAAAAATAAATAAATAAAAAGGATTATTTTGACAGACAGTGTCATTCTGCATCATCACAGTATCTCTCTGAAGTGAAGTGTAAAGAAAGGAGGAAAAAAATCCAGTGGGTAAGCCTAATGATCTAAGGGAAGGGCCTGTCATGGAGCGGAAAATGCTTGTGCTGGTTACAATGAGAATACATCATCTCTGTGCTGGGATTTCACAACATCTACAGTACAAGTGTGTGTGTTGTGTTCACTGTTGCAGCCTCATACATTATTCCGACTAAATGTCCCCAGATGAAGATGAAACTATCGGTGAAGGTGATGTTGATCTTGGAACCTGTGTTCTAAGTAAGAATTAGGCAGATGTCAGCAGGTGACTTTTCTGTCACTGAAAGAGTTTCATTTCAGTGCTTGGCTGCTGAAAATAATTGCAAACGCAGTCAGACTTTTGCTCTGCATGACAAAAATGCAGTTAATTATCCAGGTTTATCTGGTTTTGTTGTTGACAGTTTAATCCTAATTATGTTACATAAAAAATTGTAAGCGAAATAAGCATTTTCTCTGCCTCTGCTGAATACTCATGAATCTTTCATCAGTCCTTTTGAGATGAGAAAGGCTCCATTGTTATCGTGGAATTGGCCTAAATTGATGCAATATTTCTCATTACTGCCATAAGATAAACTGGGTCCAGGTATATTTATCGTTGGATCTTTTTTTTTTTCTTGAAGCACAAACATGCCTGGGCCACTCATGAGTTCAGAATTTATTTTGCATTATACAAAGCACAGGTCGGAGCCTGTTTGAACTGGGGGTCTCATCTTCAGTTTTTTTTTTTTATTGCTCTGAGAATCCTTTAAATATAGAAGCAGAGCTGCTGGAGATGTTGAAAACCAAATGCCTGGCAGGCTTCATCCATGTGACGTGTGAAGTTGCTCAAAGTGCAACAAGGGGAGGCCTGTAGGATCAACATAATGTGGAGCTCTGTCAGTGCAGCAGGCCAAGTACAGCAACAGCAACCCCCTCTGTTCTCACACAGCCGCCTCTCCATGCCATCTCTACTTGCTCACACATGAAAGAGACTGAGCCACCAACACTCAAGCCCATTGATGCAGCAACCTAAGCAACTATAGTAGGTTAGTGTGATCTTGCCAGGGCGTTGTACACAGGCAGGTTCTAAAACACGGTGTTATTCCTGACGTGTTGGCTGGTAATAAATCAGATAGTGAGTTGACTGCATCCTCGGGAGTGGGTTCAGTTTCACTTACCTCGAGGATGTACTACAAAGAGTGTTTGGAATTGTATTATTAGTAGGACACAGCATGGGATAAAGTCGCAAAAAATGAATACAAAGATAAATATTTGAGACAAAAAAAAAGATTTTAAATGTAACACAAAGGGGCAACGAGTCATGTATTGTTTGTAACATCTTTAAAAGATTCAGAGAACACAGATAAATCTCTACGTTTTGCATGTTCTGGAAAGAAAAATACAACAAAAGAAAGACCAGAACTGTTTAGCAACTGAAGTCTTAATTCCCAACTGCTCACAGAGGGTTGAATTTAGTGTTCAAATAGTTTTTTTTATGCACATAAATGTACTTACACCGTACCCTCTTTGTGGACAGTGGTTGTTTGACATTCTACATAACAGGTGAGGTATTAACGTTCTCTGCAACCGTGTGTTTCTTTTTCTAGGACCCAGCAGCATCCTCCGCTTCAGATGCACAGCCTGACGCTAAGGGAGAGACTGTGGCCATGAACTACAAGCCTTCACCACTGCAGGTCCAGATAGGTACCGTAAGCAACACACTGCAAACGCTAATCAATAGAGGACATCACATCTAATTTTATACCAAAGGTTCATTAACAAGCTGCTGTACAGGGTGTGAAGCATCGTGTGCACCAGCGAACTATGTGTAATAAAGTGGTAGTGGGATACTGCAATACGCACATTGGCTTTACTGTATCGTACAAGGTCGCTAAAAGTGTAGAAAACAATCAATACCTTCGAATATTCTGCAAGTGAATAGTAAATGAGTAAATATTTTATTTATTTATTATGGGAGGATTTAAGTTTATTACTGTTACAAAATGCTTAAGCAGGTCCTGTTATTGGACCACCACAGCCCTGTTGTATACTCTCTTCCCCTCAATGTTCCCTCATTTTTATTTCGTCATAAAAAATAGAAAACTATCGTTTTCCCGACTCTCACAGGTCAAAACTGTTCAGTTAAGCGATCTTCTGAAACACATTTACTACTCCAGAAATTTTTACATGATTTCCAATTCCAGATGTGCTTGATTTTCATGCATAATGTCTCAGTGAGATTGAGAATATTATTGCAAGACAGCTACATATTTTGATGATATTCATCAATACGTTCATGTGATAATGGAGACTCTGAATAATTGTTTCAGCAGATTGAACATGAACAGGTGGCGGCACGTTGGGTAGAAGCCACATTTAACCACGTCCATACCAAATACTTGTCATTGCTTGCTACAAAGATGTTCACAGTACAATGATTTATTTTTAAGGAAGTGCTTTTCTTAAAAAAAGACAAATGGGCAAAACAATTTCCTTCAAATGCTGTTCATGCCAAAAAGAAATGAAATGAAATGACACTTCCAGTTATGGGAAATGGGTTTTGCTGAGCTTGAGTGTTTACTGATGATCTCATATCCTGTGTTGCCCAGAGAAACAGAGGGATCTTGCCAGGAAGGCATCAGTGAAGAATGGCACTGTGGGAAGTCCTGTCAATCAGCAACCCAAGAAGAATGCCAGGACAAGGTAACAACCTACATTGCCTTTTTATCTCACTGTTATGTGGACCGATCCAGCCACAAATGCTACACTGTGCCATTCATTAGCATTACAGGCAAAAATTACCGCGACCGACTCAAATGCAAAACGTGACCACTGTGCGTCCTGCTTCTTAAGGCTTTAATTGCTGCCAGCCAGTTTGGCACGCCATCAAACCTCCTAATTTTACAGCCAAACACAGCCAGTGCACAGCAACACATATTAGAGAAAAGAAATGAGATGGTTTGTGAGTATGAATGCTGGAAGAAAAAAAAAATCTAAACCACCAAGCATAAACCCAGTTCAACCCACAGCACTGACAACTGGCTCATCTGTTTAATCCCCACTCTGTGGTGGATTAGTGGAAATATAAGAAAGGCTACCCACTAGTCTGACCCCAGAGAACTGCTGGCACTGCTAGCAGTCTGAAGGCTGCAGATGAATTTTTGGGGAATAAATGTCATACTTAGGAGGAATACATATGTATAACTTTTTTTAAAAAATATTTTATGACTTGTACATTATCAAGTGTTCTTCTGGGTGTTTCATCGTGGACCTTTGTCACAAAAAGTGAATGTTGGGTAGCTTTTCAATTTGTTTACCTCTAATGCAGAAGTGTCCTGTGCTGTTTATAGGTTGGTGGTGCCAAACAAAGGCTACTCTTCTTTAGACCAGAGCCCCGACGAGAAGCCTCTGGTAGCACTGGACACTGACAGGTAAGTAAAGTACAATTCATTGCATCAACCTCTGTAACACTGGAATAACACCCAGATAGAGAAATGTAGATTTCAGGAACAGAGGAGGTGATCTAAAGAGAGAAATTTGCTAGATTTTGCTAAGCTCTTTCTCTGTCTTCATGTTACATTAATCCATAGAGCAACTTGACAGAGTTCTTAACAGAAGGGATCCTAAAAAGGGGCAAAGCCTCTCCTCAGGGCTCAGGATTAGAGGACAGTGGGGTGAGGATTTGGACATTCAAAAGCAGCTCAGAGAGAGCGCTCAATAACCCCCCCCCTCTGTATCAGCAGGTCTGTATTTGATACAGATGAGTCCCACTCTTCATACCCCCCTCGTATGTCGCTACATGAGGCAAACCCTCTCATGTAAAGTGAGATCTCTGGCAGTACACGAAGCTTACGTGGTGCATTGCATCATATACTCTCTCTGACAAGCTGCTTGACTCAGAACAACACTGGACACTCGCTTGTCTTTTGTCCACAGTTTAGATTCATTGTTTCATTGTTCATTCATTGTCATTGTTCCTCTTGTTGAACACCCTTACTTTACTCTGTTATGGGGACGAGACCCTTAGCTGCATCATTGTGATGTTACCACTCCTCAAAAATCATAGAAAATGGGACAGTTAGTCGAACTAAATGTTTATCTGTTCACTCGTCCATGTCAATAAAGCTAATGATTTTCCCTGGGTCGCAGTATTATCTGTGCTTGTTTAAATGTGGAATCAATAGGCCTCATACGAGAGCAACTTGTACAAACATCTTTTCTTCAGTGGTACATATACCTAAGTCACAACTCTGTTTCATCGTATCATTTCCTATTTTCTTCTCTCACATCTCCGAGCGCTATCACATGACAAAGTCTGCACCCTCTGTTGTGTTCCTTTGAATCAATTAGTAATTGTGTTTCCACTATGTTTCAGCTGTATGGCACTGTGGTCAGTGTCTGTTGTTTTTATGAATAAAGTAACTTCCCATTACCATATGACAGATTTGTCTTGGACCACGTTCTACGGTGTCAAAAGTTTCTTTCATTTCAAGCAGCTGTGCTGCTCCGACATCTCATGTGGAGCTGCACTGTTAATAGTTTCTAATTGTTCCTCTTGTATCACCGCTGACCTTTGCCACCGTCTTGTCTTGTTATATATACCATATTTTCTGCACCATAAGGAGCACCTAAAAGCCTCAAATTTTCACAAAAAAACGGCCGTGCGCCATATAATCCTGTGTGCTTTATGTGTGCATCGGATTCCAAATCTGTCACGGATACCAACTGGCTACTTTCGTCGCTCGCTAGTATGGAGCTCGTGCTTAGCGATTGAATCGTGTCATCATTAATGCTTTTGCCCATGTCCCAGTGAGTGCCTGTTCTTCAGTCTGAGATGGGTGATGCAGGCCGATGTTTATAAGTTTATAAGTGTAAAAACGACCGACCATGTTGTCCTTGACCGTCGGACCATTTCCTGCTGACACAGAGACGTAATACATACACTACGTGTGCTGGCAGAGATAAACCAATCAGAGAATATTAGGTAATACGTATGCCTTATAATCAGGTGCATCTTATGTATGGATTAAGTACAGAAATGGACCCCATAACTGAGGGTGCGCTTTATAATCAGGTGAGCCTTATGGTGCTTATATATATATATATATATATATGTATATATTCTTTTTTTTAGCATTTTAATGGCTGTCAATTAAACTAACAACTGTGTCTCTTGAATGTGCAACTCCTCATAAACAGGTGATCTGGCTGAAAATAGAGACTTCTAGCAACTTTTTACAGTCTAGTGTTTTGTTTTTTTTTAGAATCCCCCCCCCCAAAAAAAACCAACACAAGGTCGAATACTTTATACTACTTCGAAAGGGATCTGGGAGAGTTCTTAACTAATATAATTGTGTTTTCTGAATGTGTAAGAGATTCCCTGCTCAGTTTGTGCATGCTCGGATGGATTGAAGCCTAACAAAGACTTTACATAACATGTACTTCTGATTTTGTCTTTTATCAAAATTCTAATCTTCTCTTTAACTGAAGATGTTGCCTGTTTTTCAGTGATGATGACTTCGACATGTCCAGATACTCTTCATCAGGATACTCCTCAGCCGAGGTGAGATGTCTGAGGGACCAGGTATCTATACACATATTATATTGTTTCAAAGCGTCATCTGGCGAAACCACAAACATCACCATGTAATCACCTTCTTCCTATGTCACACCAGGCCTACTGTATGTGCACTCATTCACGTAATGTATTCTGTCTCCTCCAAGCATTCATAATCACTTGTAATGAGTTCTCCATAATGATCATCTAACCGGATTGCTCTCCATCTCTTCTTGAAGTGGCATTTCTTTTGTTTTTAGCCTCTTGCCTCCTTCGACTGCCATCAACAATGTGACTATTTGATATTATGTTTCTGCAGAGTTTTGATAATCTGAGCCAGTATTTATTTATTTATTCAATATCAAATACATTTTAGATTCAGCACAGCACCTAGTTTTATAAAAAGCTTATTCCTGGTCATTGGATTTGACTGAGCTGTCCTGAAATTCTGCTCGTGTACTTTTTTCCTTTGTTTTCTGCAGCAAATCAACCAGGACCTGAACATCCAGCTCCTGAAGGACGGGTACCGACTCGATGAGATTCCAGATGACGAGGACCTGGATCTGATCCCCCCTAAAGCCGTCAACCCCACCTGCATGTGCTGTCAGGCTGCCCCCTCTACAGCCTGTCAAATCCAGTAGCCCCCCCTCCCCTTTAATGTCCTTCCTGCCCTTAGGCCAACTGCTGAAGCAAAAACTACTGGTCGGCTGAGGCACAAAGGGAAAAACAAGGGTCTGTAGATTATGAAAATGAGAAACTGACTGAATATGTACAGTACCTGTGCATGTTCCTCCTATGGCAGGATCTGCGCGTGTTTGATTGACTGATGGCAGAAACGATACCTCTGAGGAAAACATGCTACTATGGCTTCTCCTTCGTTTGATTCCATGACTTGCTTGTGGAGTTTCTGGTTTACAGGGACCTTAAAGGATTGTGTAATGCTGTGCAAGAAGAAAAACAACAAAATGGGATAAGAGGAAATCAGCCAAAGGACTAGGTGTCATTACTGTGTCCGTGGACCACCTGAGCAGTCGGCTTCTTCCACTGGTGTGTAATTGGTGGTCATTTACGATGGACGAAAGGAGATTGGAAGTTTGCTCGTGGCCAGTTTTTTTTCTTTTTTTTCTCCCATTTTCTTGTTTCTTTCAGCCAGTCTGCTTCGTCTTCCCGTGTGTATATGTGTTTCCGACTTGAAAACTTGTATGTCTGGTCATGCCCGGGGAAATAGTGCGAAACCATCTCGCCACTTATAAAACAGTAGTGCTCGCACTCTTAACGCTAAGGTAGTAATCCATCCGTTACACTGAGATTGCACTGATTAAACCTGTTTTATATTCAGTCCAAACAAACGGAAAAAAAAAAATGCATGTTGCCTGTTAACGCTGTGTCCTGACGACAGATGTGCAGACGATTCATCAGTTTCTGTTGAGCCACAGTCAACGGTCCTTGGGTTGAGGAGACATTATGTGCTTTTCAAAACAGAAAGTCATATTCTGGTACCCCTACTGTTGTATCAGTTGACCTAGAAAAAAAACATTCTAATTATGAAAGAGGGGAGCTCATAAATTAGTGTGTAGTTTACGTGTGTTTGCCAATGTTAGCGTTCACCACTGATGGCTACAATATAGTTCATATTAGTGAGGGGAATGCACAGATAGGGGGGAAAAAAAAGCTTAGTTGTACAGTTTTTGTTGTAATACCTGCTTATGAGGAATGTGTATGAGGTGATGCCAAATTGCTTGGATGGGAACGTTTTAATTGTTACTTCCTTTTGTTTTTAAATAGGACACAGCTCTTCACCTAGGGAAGTTCAAATGTTCACATTTCTTTTCTTTTTTTTTTTTTTTAAATCTACTTGAAGTTTTTCTTTTCTAGGATAATAAGTGTATGTATATTCCTCCTGAGTTATAATATGACACGTTTGTCTAATGTGTGAACAAGAACTTTAAATGTAGCACCAGACACATCTGTCTGTGTATCGTCGATGCTTTACAGTATGCCATTCACTGCTAATAACGGAGTTGGATAGGACGTTGCCCCACACTGTTCATGTTCATATTTTTATGTTTGAATTACTCTATAGACTTTTGGAAAGCTCCGTAGATATGGGCTGCTTTTTCCAGGCAGACGGTGGCTGTTCAATGCTGCTCTGAAGTAAAAATATCATGGAAGGTTAGGCTGAGTCTAACAAAAACACTATTAACTTTAGAAGTGAACCTCATCTTAGTCATAACACCTTGATAAATATTCCCTTTAGAATAACTTCACTAATTACTGATGAGCTCTTATCAAGCTTACAGAAGGGATAGCTTGTGATTATTACAAAATTGTAGAGGGCACCTGAAGCAACAACAAAAGCAAGGTCAGTGACTCACTGAATGGAGATACAATCTGCATGAATGGGCACAAACACAGGAAGGTGTGGCACTGCGTGTATAACCGGAAAGATTGAATTGTTATTTAGAGTTTTCTTTTGATGAAATGTATTAGTTTGAGATGGATAAACTGAAGCTGCAAATGCAGTGCCTCAAAGGATTTAGTTTACAAAATGGCATACACATTGAACAATTATCTACATCTCCTTTGCAAAAAGGTGCCACATGTGAAGTCTCTGAAGTGAACTGCTTAAAGTAGAAAAATGTCATTAACTGCACAGGTGGCACCCTAAAATGTCACTAATGCAGTTGCCAGCGGAGGCCATTTTAACTGTGTACAGAAACACAGAGGGACTGACTATGTGACTGACCATGTTGCAGCATCTATTCTACCATCAACATCATTCAAGTGGATTTACACACAAGCCGTCACGGGTTCCCTCTACTGTGTGCAATACTCATAGCTGATGTTGTATAAATTAAGAAATAGCTTGACCAACTTCTTGAGTTTAGAATAATCTGTTGTAACAAAAGCTATTTATATGCAGTTGTGTGTTCATTTTTTTTTTCTTTTTCTTTTCACTTGTCAAATGCCTGTCATGATGATTGTGAACTGGTTCCATTTAGATTTTAACAGTGTTACAGTTCTGTGTATAGTGCAACAAATCAAAAAATAAATATTAGATATCTCAAGATAGTGTCATGTCCCTTTGAAATTATTTGCCTAGTCTTATGAAACATGAGTTGTTTTTTTTTTTGTTTTTTTTTTTTCCCAGCCCAACACATCGTCAGATTAAGGCAGTCCTCCCTGCATGAGATGAGCTCGTGCCTCCCACACAATCTGTGCTTGTGATAGGTGATTACATACTGAAATCAGTAACATTATGGCCAGGGCAGGTATGATAGAGAGAGATAGCCTGATGAATGGAAGGTAGAGAAGTAGAGAGTGTGAGGGGTTGGAGGGGGGGTGGGGCACTTGTGATTAGCCTTGAGTTGATCCCTTGGGAGCAGATGGTGAATGGTGGCTTACCTAGATGCCTTGAATCCAAGGAGTTAACAGAAGTGTGTGTCCTCGTTGCAACAAGTAACGCTGAATTTGAAGAGGACTGTGAAACAAGGCTGATGAGAAAGAACCGCAGGGAGACAGGTGAGCAAAATTGGGCTACTAGTATGTGTTTCATAGAAATAGTTTGACAGTATGAGTGTGACATCTATGTTGGTTGGTACTGTGGAAGTAACTATTACAAGATGAATGCCTCATCTTCTATGAAACTGGTGGCTGTGTTAAAAGTGTCCCATAACACAATGCTGTTTCATCTGGTCTGTCCTGCTGAATCCCCCCTACCTACAAACTGTTATGAAAACATATTTGGTTGTTACCTATACATGTTTGTGTGGCCTCAAGCTGTATGAGAGCTAACATCATCCTTCTCTCACAGACTGAGATCACAGCCACACAAGACATGATGTTGCTGAGCAGTGCTGCTGCTGTTGTGCTGCTGCTCTGTGTGAAGCACCTGCATGGCTCTGCTCTACCTGCCGTGTCCTCTTACGAGTTCACTGCCTATCGCATGCAACAGTACAACTTGGGGCAGCAAAAGCATGGTAAGATCACACCTAGCATGCTGTGCTTATATAAGAGTGAAACAAACATTGGCAAGAGGCATTTGAGAGAAGAAGATCAGTTAAACTTTTAAATTATGGAAGAGGAATATGTTCATCCAAGAGTTCAAATTGAGGCAGGAGGAGCAGATCTAATTTATATTAAAATTGGAAAACTACAGGGCTGCATGGTGGTGTAGTGGTTAGCACCGTCGCCTCGTGTCTGTGTGGGTTCTCTCTGGGTTCTCCGGCTTCCCCTCACCACCCAAAAACAGTTGTGTGTCTCGTTTGTCTCTGTGTGGCCCTGTTATGGACTGGCGACCTGTCCAGGGTGTACCCTGCCTCTAGCCCAATGACAGCTGGGATAGGCTCCAGCCCCCCTGCGACCCTAAATTGGATTAAGTGGGTATAGGCAATGGATGGAAAGAAAATAGAAAATATTATAAAAATTTGTAGCAGAATACACTGATATGTATAAGTTTGAGCTCCCGTGTCATAATTTCTGCTGCTGTGAACAGGGAGTGAATACAGTATCAAATCAAATTTATTTCTGTAGTACTTTACAATAGCCCAAAGGTACCCAATGGGCTTTACAATAAAGTCATAAAACACAAAAACAACACATAAAAACACAATTTAAAAAAGTGCTAAAGTGCTGCAACGCTGCAGGGTATTAAAAGCCTTCTATAGAAAGGACCTGACAGAAAGACTACACCTAAAAAGCTCGACCACCCTAGTCAGAAATGAACGCCAGCCTAAAAAAGTGGGCCTTGAGCATCGATTTAAAAAGACTGAGATCAGTGGTGGTGCGACTATCCGGGGGCAGTTTGTTCTACAGTCTGGGAGCAACGACGGCAAAAGAAGGATCGCCCCACTGTTTGCATCCTGACCCTGGGACCTCTAAGTGTGACCTAATTTCCAAAAAAGTCAAACAAAACACAACAGTTTTCTTCAGTATGTTACTTTTTAAATCCATATTTTACAGTTATTCAATAATTGGAAAAAACTAACTTCTCCTCTGGCAAGAATCACAGCTTCCAAAAGTCTTTCAGTTTTTGTTCGGAAAAGTTTTCATTAATTCTTCCTGCTTCTCGTTCTGTGATTTGTGCCTTCTTGCATGAACTGCTGTTTTGGAACCCATCCAAGGAGGGTTTTTTTTCATGTTAAATTTGGTGGGCTGTGAGCGTCTCTTGAGTTAGTCTATGATAGAATTTGAAGCAAAAGCTGCAAGAGAAACCCAACAATATGAGAGGTCTTTTTTTGTGAGTTCTGCAACCTTTTTTCTTCAATTGCTCATTGTGGCCAAAACATTAATTTAAAAACTGCATTAGGCTTGTTTAAATATTAATCTGCACATTTCTAATGCTGGATGTTGCGGTGAGGATGCAGGAAAGGTTTTATTTTGAGGACACTTCTGTTTAAGCCATATTTTAAGTGTGCCTTCACACTGGATTGATGCGCCACCAATGCAGAGTCTACTGAATCTATCTGAAGGCCATTTGCTTCTCTTGCAATCTTAACAATCAGTTTTGTGGACTGCTTTTTTTTTTATCACATTACGAAGGGCTTAACCTGAAAATATCCAGTTCCAGTTAATATTCCACTTACTGTACTTTATTACAATAAAAGAAACTTTGACCAAGTTTATTTGAACTTTGGAGTGCGACCACATGTTTCTTTCGGAAAAATGTCCATGTATGGGAGTTAAGTAAGAGTGCGTTGATATGAACAACATTCACATTATGGTCTTAGTGTTTTTCATTGGAGCAGTCATTAATTAACAGGATGCTCCATTTGAAGTCCATTTTTATGTATTTACTTCACCAGTGAGAACTGAGCAGTTGCCAAAATACTTTAGTACTTCGAAATAAAACAGAGGAAGAAAAACACTAACATTAAAACTAGGATTAAAAAATTATGACTAACTTAATATTTCTGCCTAATTTCACTTTCCTTGTCTCTTCTTCTCAGGTTGCCGTGGAGCTATTGTTGTGGCGGAGGCACGCTCAGCAGACGAGCCATCACTGACCCGCCGCTGTGTCATCATGAAGGTGCAGGACTTCACCACAGAGAAATACCTCGAGGCCCAGAAGCAAAGCGCAGCTGCCGTACTGATCCTGCTGCCAAAAAATATCTCCGGCATCTCTCATGACACCATACGGGTAATGAATCAGCTGCTCTGAAACGAGCTGCGAGGAACCAAAAAAGACATCTCTCTCTCATCTCTCTCAGACACATTTCAGCATCCAAGTTTTGACTATTCAGATGTTGAAACTGTGTTTCAAGTTTCAAGAATGACGTACAATTGGAACGGAAATGAAGAGGAAGCCTCAAAGAAAGGAGGATTTTAAGCAGCTCTTAATTGGTAACCTTTATTTCTCTTCTCTCAGGCCTTTATGTTGAGTGAGAGTGAGGCTGTGCAGAGGGAGAGCCTTATTCCAGTGTACGTAGCACCCGAGGATGTACAGCTGCTTTACATGTACGAGGAGGTCAAACAGGCTGCAGCCACACGGACCTCATCCATATTTGTCAGAGGTAAGACATGCAGCAGAATATAAGGGCATGTAGTCCTTTGAAGGGCCTATTTGAACACTACTCGTGTAGGGTAAATGAAAGAGGCGAGCATGGAATGAGCAGTCACAAAACAGACCGTGATCGTGATAAACTGAAAACACCTTTTACTTTATTTTTTACTATTGGCAGTTCTCCGGAGTATGGTCACAGCTACAGCCTTTCAGATCTTAGTGAGCAACAACGCCCCTATTAAGGCCATCCCTGACAATACTATAGTTACACTGGAAGTAAGTGTGAAATGAGATGCTTTCTTTTTCTGCACAGAGGAATTCAAACCTACACAAAAGCTCTTCAAGTTTTGTTATTTCATACCTTTCTTTGATTGGCCCATAGTTCTTCATCATGGTGATGTATATTTCAGGGAGTGCTTCCCGGAGCAGGAGAGGATGTACCCACCATCGTCATCACTGCCCACTATGACTCCTATGGGCTGGCTCCGGTGAGTCAGATCCTGGAGCACTTCATTTTAATTTGCAAAGCTTTCATCTGTCAAATGATTTGATTGTCTCCCCTCTTCCTAAAATGTCAGCTGAATCATTATAGCGATGATCTTATGCATGAGTGTGTTTGTGTGTGACGCAGTGGTTGTCATACGGAGCAGACTCTAACGGCAGTGGAGTCACCATCCTGCTGGAGCTGGCACGTATTTTCCAGAAACTTTATAGTAGCTCCAGAACTCGACCACAGTGAGTTCCAGATTAAGTTTTCACACAACGTTCATTCATGTTTATCACAAAGCACATTAAAATACAACACTACAAACTCATAATCGTATGAGAACACTCATCAATAATTATGGGTTTTACTATCAGAAAATTAGATCATAAACCTAAAGGAAAACGATATGCTGACAAAACACAAATATCAGATTTTCTTGTCATCATCTTGATGGATCTCCAATAAACAGGTCATGATTACTTAAAAAGGGTATTTTTTTGTTTTGTTTTAGGTATAATCTAATGTTCTCCTTGACTGGAGGAGGAAAATACAACTTCCTTGGCACAAAGAGATGGATTGAGGAGAATCTGGACCATGCTGGTGGGTCTCCAGCTCTACAAACCATTAAACATATGGAATGTGTTCTGTATGTGCTAACATGAATCCAAACACCTTTCAACTAAACATTTCCCCCCCAGAGACCAGCCTGCTCCATGACAATGTGGCATTTGTTCTGTGTTTGGATACGCTGGCCAAGGGTGATGACCTGTACACACATGTGTCCCGCCCTCCCAAGCCTGACACTCCTGCGCACTCTTTCATTCAGCAGCTGGAGGAGGTTACTGGTTTTACTCTCACTGTAAGAACAAGCGTGAGCATGTTTGGTCAGAAATAATGGTCTTGTGCGCTTCTCTTGTTTATTTTCCCCCCAGGTGGTTTCCTCCAGATTTCCTTGGGTGAAGGTGGGAGTGGTTCACAAGAAGATCAATCTTGTAGAGTCCACGGTAGCCTGGGAGCATGAACGCTACAGCCTGCGGAGGATCCAGGGATTCACTCTGTCTCATTTGGAAGACCCCAAATCCGAGCTCCGTGGTTCTGTACTAGACACAATGTAAGCTCAAAATACTGTTTATGACTATGATGATTGAACACATGACATAAAGTGGTGTGCAAAATTATTCAGCCATCCCTCAGTACTTTTTTGTTTTGCTTCCAGACTTTCTTGAAATGTTTTAAAGTGGTCTTGATCAATAATTCTCCAAACTTTCTGAAGGCCTGTCCAAGTTTTTCTTTGGACATTAGCTGATTTTTCACTTATTTTTTTCAGTTCAGTCCTTGTACCTGAACATTTCCAAAGACTATGTGTTTTGTTTATTAATAATGATCTATTAATCATCCAAGCATAAAAAGACATAACATGACAGACATGACAGAGAATTTAGCAAAGTTGTTAGGCACCTTGTTACAAACAGCCTGTCTCATCCATTCGTTTTCTATACAAATCCACCCATCTTCTATACCCACTTAATTCAATTTAGTGTTGCGGGGGGTATACACTCTGGATAGGCCGCCAGTCCGTCACAGGGCCACACAGAGACAAACGAGACAAACAACCACGCACACTGAAATTCACTCCTACGGACAATTTAGAATCACCAGTAAACACAATATGCATGTTTTTGGACAGTGGGAGGAAGCCGTCCCTGGAGAGAACCCACTCATACAGGGAGAACATGCAACACAGTAAGGCCCCAGGCATAATTTCAACCTGGAGCCCTCTTGCTTTGAGGAAACTTTGCTAACAACCACACAAGCCCAGCTTGTCTTAAAGAAAAATAATTTGTTACCATTTCTTTAGTTTCCAAAGACGATACAGTTTGACAGACACGAAAAAGTAGTTTTGCACCAATAAGGTGATTCTCAAAGAACTATTGGATGAAAACAAAACAAGTGGAGGACAAAGGAAAGAAGAGACCCGAAGAGACCTGAAAAACATTTACAGCAGATTAACAGTAAGAAAAAGGAAAAAAAAATCCAGCAATGACCTGACAAGGGACTTAAGAGATACATCTGGCACATCAGTTGATCCATCTACTGTTTGCTGAAGCCTTCTGAAAAAAAAAGGAAAAATGGATGTTAAAAACCCCATACTTAAGTAAGAGAAACAAGGAGAAAAAGTTGAGGTATGCCAAATGACCCAAGAACCGGGCTGAAACTCGGTGACATCAGATCTTATGGAGTCATAAATCCTCTGGACCTTCATTGTTTAAGCATGTTGGAATAATGCTGGCAGAGCAGGACAGAATAAAAGGCAGCAAACATCCAAAAAAGAACCTTGTGGTCTCCTTCAAGAAGCCTGGAGAACTGTTTCTGAAGACCACTTTAAGAAATTACAAGAAAGTTTGACTGAGACTGTTTAGGCTGTGTCGTAAATGGATGCATCTATTTCCTGTTTTGCTGGTAATATGAAGAAATGAGGAATAACTCAAGACTTTTGCACAGTGCTATACTAAAATGCTTTTTATTGCATCATTTAATTCATGTGAACCCTACCTCATAGGACACAAGTGGATTTTAGGAAACTTAAACGCAATGGCATCATCATAGCTGAAACACTGGCACGGTACATGTACAATCTCTCAGACAAGGTGATTGAATTCAAGAAAACAAAAAAAACACTATATTTTCTTAATGACAAATAACACATATTCATCATTTATTTTGTTTCTAAATAATTTTAATCTGTTATTACTTTGTGTTCAGGGTTCACCAAAAGATGTACAGATTTTTAAGGGCCAGCTGGTAAGTTCCTGGTTATTTTGGTTGGTGTGCTGCCCTCTTGTGTTAATATGTCGACATTACACAGTACTTGTATCTTCAGATGACTGGATTTGAAAACGGTTCAGCAAAAGGTAGCTTTATTTTTTTAGGTTGGGGCATTTGATTTTATCAAGTGTCAATGTAATTAGGTTATTTTTAGAGCCTGATGTCACATTTATGAAAAGACACATTTAAAAAAAAAAATTCCATACAGACTTTTCAACATGCACAAACTTTTGTCTTTATGGGATGGAACATTAAATGTTTCCCACCTGCTTCTCTCTGTGAACCCACATCTATATTCTCAACGCAGGATTTTCAGGACAGTCGAATGTCCAGTTTGATGTCCTTCTTGACGTCAGTCCCTCGGGCCACCCAGCTGCTAGATAAGGAGCCCAGTCAAATGCTGCTGGTCAACTCTCTAGAGCATGAGTTCAAACGTTACCTGCAGCAAGTCCACAGACACACCTTCCGACAGGACAAGAGGTGATACATGCAGCACACTTCTTGTTGTTCTCAGCTGCACTAAGTGAGGAAATAAAACTATATAATGATATTAATTATATATTAATGATATTTCTTCCAGGGACCCTGATATAATCTTTTTTGATCAAATGAATCAACCAGTGGTGATGTACAGGTAAATTCCTGGGCTCCAATGGCGTTTGTGCACAAGATGAATTCAATAAGACATTCAGGAAACTGACGCACACTTCTTTTCAGGGTGAAACCGGCAGCTTTCGATCTCTTCCTGGGCGGATGCATTGCTGCATATTTGGGGATCGTTTACTACACAATTCAGGTCTGTTGATGCACTTATATTTATTGTACACTCATCATTTATTTCTGCAGACAAACAAAGCTGCACTTAATATGCAGTGGTGGAATATGACTTAGTAGGCCTACATTTAATTTAGAAGTCAAGTACTTAATTTGGTAAAAGATTGCTCTTGTACTTTACCTGAGTCGTTGATTTAACAGAGTGTAACGTTTCACAAAGTTTCAAAGTACAGACATAAAGAAAAAACCCAACACACATAAAGTTTGTTGTCTGTTTTCTGTGTCTTTTACAGAATTTCGGGTGTGTTTACACAAAACTGAAAGCAGCAGTTAAATCCAAGCAGCAGTAAAAACTGTATGTCTACGAATACTGAGGCTATGACAAGGGCTTTGAAGTTCGGTCTGCACACGTTGGTCGTTTGCTTCTGTGAATGTGCAGAACATGAAAGCTGTTCAACATGAATCTTCTCGGAATGATCATATGCATAACCTGTGAAGTTTGCATTTGCTTTGAAATGCATAAGGTTTCCATATATCTTTGTACCTTTCATCTTTTACAAAGTCTCTGAACTTTGTATGGAGAGACTTAGCTTGGATTTGTTGTTGTAATAAAAAATGTGATAATGATTTCTGAAAAAAATAAATAAAGGGGCTCGTTATCAAAGCTGAGAACACGAAGCACGACTTGGATCTGGTCTGTGCTCCCATGAAGGATATCCCTGTTACATTTCTACACTGACTCCACATGCCCTCTGCTCTGCATCTGTTGACATAGATTTAACTGGGCTTCACATGGCTTTCAAATGAGACCCAACCACTGCAGTGGATGAACGGCCAGTTGCTGCCACAGATAACTCAGTGAGAGCGCCACAGACACAATGGCTCCCTACGGGGCTTGGTGAATTATTAATGCTTTAGTAGCATGCTGACAGTGAATGGAGGTGACAGTGGGTGATGGTGGTAGATTCTTTAAAGTCTAGTTCCTCTGCTGGCTTGTTCCAGTTCTGCAGATCTGATAAGATAAAATGACAAGGTGTCAGTGTTTGAGGTCTGTGCTGTGTGTTGGTGCAGGCTGCTGGGAGGGAAGCAGGTCAAGGACAGTGACCCCAGGTATGTGTGTCTCTGCGGGGGGCTCAGAGCTCTGAGGGATTAGTGACTGAGCGCTCAGGTGGCACAAAGAGGTGTTCTGCTTCAGCAAGGATGCTCTTAACCTGTCCCAACAGACTAGATTCATCATCATCCTCACAATAGCAACAGGTTAAACAAAAAGTTTGATCTCTTCGGTAGAATCCCCATGCAGGATTTATTGCTACTTTTGCAAGAGAAATCCTATGCTTTGACACATTAAAACACAGAATAATATAATGATAAAATAAACTGCTGACACAGCAACAATAAAACCCACACATATTAGCCAATATTCTGAAAAATAATAAGAGAAGGTAAAAGCAGAAGGTATGCAGATAAGAGGAAAGGGGTGGAGCTAACAGGCTGCAAGGAGAAGGATACTGCAGACAGACTTTTAGACAGACTGGAGGCAAGCTGAGGAAAAAACAGTAAGACCATTAGTGACGATGGCTCCCCAGTTCTACATCACAATGTACAAAGAGCAGTTTGGCTTGCCAGGCAAAGTGAAAAGAACAGAACTTCGACCAACATCAGCCAACCGCAGGAACAACCCTCAGCCACGACCGGTAAGATGCACAGCCCTCTGTATCACATGAAGGAACTGTCAGACTAACAGCAGACGATTTACTCGTGATCCTGCAATGGTGTGTTGAGTTTGTTGGATAATAAGTGTCCAGAAGAAATGCTAGTCCTTTACCTCAATATAATGTTGAAAAATAAAAAAGATATAATTCATACAGTCTGAGAGGACAAAATGGTTCACTCTCTTTCATTTAGCCATGTAAAAGTGTCTTTGGTCTAATTGGTATAACCTGTATCCCATGTTGTATTCAGTACTTCCTTCATGTCTATTTAGTCCAGTTGCAAACAGAACTAAGAAAGTGCTGTCTACAGTGAAGAAAAAACTGTGCTAAAGGAACAAGAAAAAAAAACAATGCAGGAGAAATATGACCTAATGTGAACAATATTTTCAGTTTGCGCAACGCTGGCTCACCTCTTCCAATATTTCTGTTTATTGTGCCGATAATACGGGGAAAAAAAACACATACAAGGGAAATCTGAGTGGTATTTCAAATCTATTTTCTGCATGCAATGCTGAGGTGGGACGAACGATTTCAGGCGAGGTTAAAATGTTTGGAATAAAGAAAAAATAAAGTTTGCATGTAGTTTGTAACATCCTTTGTCTGATCAAAAAGAAAAAGATGAACATGTAAAAGAAACTGGTGAAAATTGTGCACAAAAAGTCTATAACAGAGATCTTCTTGGCCTTAACCCTATTTTTTCATTTTTTTTATTATTTCTGGCTATGTCCCTCTTTTTGTTGGCCCCCGTCAGGACTTCCTGTTTCCTCGCAGTCTTCAGAACAGCTACAAGCCAACACGTGCACTGTCGCACCCCTTGAACCCTGTGGACACTGGCCGTCCTCTCTTCCCTCCTGTAAGACATTTTTCATTTCACAATCCTGCGACAGCTTGTCTGGAAAACTCTCTTAACACAGAGAATGCTGGCAAACCACAGCACATGCCTCCTGTCTCTGCAGTCAAGACACAGTATCTGCCATCTGCTGACAGAATGCAGAAACTACAGCCGGCAAAGTCTCCTGCCGGCTCTGGCATTCAGCTTTACACCAATTTGAAGAACCCCCCAAAGTAATTATCAATCAACTCAACCTATAGCTCAAAGATAACAACAAACACACACTGATTTTGATGGATTCTCTTTGCAGGATAATGGATAATCAGAGACATGTCAATCCACCCTCAGCACTGCAACTCGTGTAAGTAAACAACCTTTGAACTCATCTTGAGGCCTGAGAACCCTTCAAACACAGAATGAGCTGGTAAACACAGCTGAGCTCTTCAACAAGTGGTGCCATTATAATAACATAGAGAGAATGACATTGGTTTTTACAGCCAGCAAGCAGGAGCTCAGCTTCGAACAAGACCCAAAACTAGCAACCTTTCTGCAGCTCCCAGCGGCTTTCAACGGGCAAAATACCGCAAATGTTGCTCCAACAGCACCCTGGATTATAGGTGCGCATACACTTGAGAGCAATCTCTTTGTCTTTTTGTATAATAAATAATCCCACGAGGTCTGATTTGCAGCTTATGTGGTTTCTCGACAGTGGTTGCTACAGCTGCTTCCATGTGGTGAGACCCTACCAAGCCGGACACTACATAATACATCCTGAGTTTGTGTCTGAAAGCCTTTATTAGGAATGGTGGAGATCTGGCTTCCAAAGTGGGGATGTGGCCCCTGCCTGCTGAGATCCTTGAAGGAATTTCTGGGTATTCCCATACAGAATGAGGGACTGGAACTATTATTTAATTCTATGCTACTTAACAAGTTTTAAGAGTGAATAATGAAGGTGGTATCCTCCCTAATGTTATCTCCATACATGCAGCAGGCTTGTGATGATTAAATCATGTGTGCTGTTTTTTTTTTTTAAAGTTAGAATATTGGAAGGGTTAAAACGCTGATAGTACTATCAAAAATTAAATGTATGCGAAGGGTAATAAAGAACTTGAACTTAGACTAAAACATACAAGCAGTGTAAATACAGTATTTAAAATGTAGCTTTATAGAAGCCTTTGTCTGACTTTACTATTTCTGTTTGCCTTCTCTTTATATCAACAGTATGTTACATGGTGTAATTAAACCGCTGTGTACTGCTTTAACTGCTTTATCTGTAACCTGTGCGGAGTGAGTAAATAAAGAGCACTACTTTTCCTGCTGGACTACATTTCCCGTGTTGTTGTGGGCGTAGATAAGGCGGAGACGCAGCCCCACGCTTTGATCCCCCTTTGAGTTTTTTGCGGTGGACTGTGCCAAACAAAGTTATACCACTAGGAAGACCGCTTCTGATCGGTAGGCAAAACTATTTCTTCACAAACGAACTGAAAAAAACAACTAAATTTACAAAAGCGATAATGTTACGCGCGCACGGATACCAAGCTGTCTGCGTTCCTTTGACTTTCTCGTACCACTCTCCGGGGCGCTAAACAACAACGGTTTCTCCACATCGACTGTTTCAGTATTGACGTTTTTCGATACATTTTGTTTAATACCTTAAAAGTGTGCATTTGCAATTAGGTTGCGTTTGTAATGCACTTAACATACTTGGAAAGTTAAACACTCAAAAACAACAACACCACAATAACAGCTCTTCTCTTTAATTGATTGTGCCGTTGCGGTTATATTCCGCCCCGCGCGTGCATGCTCAAATTTATTAACAGCGAGGACATGACCAGAATTAGCATGCAGCTACACCCTTCGCACGCACGCACGCACACACGCACATATTCTTAAAGGAGTGTGACTGAAACAGCTGCCTTGCCCGCCTCAGCACTTTTGCGTTTGTTTCCCCACGTCCGATAATGAATCAGCTGAAATTGCAGAAACAGACCCTCCTCATGTCAGTGTAAACAAAGAAATACCATAGTCAGACAGTTTTCTGTTATTCCTCCGAGTTGGCGTATTTTTAAAAAAAAAAAAAAAAAGTAACCCAAAAAACATTTACAACTGTGAACTGAGCAATAGAAAACAGTTCTGATATTTTTAATTATTATTTTTTTTTATCAGTGCTTGAGGAGCTTTAAAAATATGTTTTCATATTGAAAATATGTTTTCAGCTGCTGGATTCAAGGCGTTGGCCTCGTGGAAACAGGAACATCTTACAGGCTTTTCAGGACGTTTTATGAACTGCAAGATTAATTGATTATTTTAGGAAATATGCTTCAAATTAAATATCTGAAGTGAGAGATTGTCTTGGTTTGAGTACTTGGATCTGCGATAACATTTTTCCATTAAAGTGATAATTGGAACAGGTTTATGATTTGATTACATTCCTGGTCAATTCCTGAGTCCAGCAGCTGGTGTGGATCTCCAAGGAATCAACTCTTAATTCTCTGTTAATTAATGGCAGGCTTACACTATCACTTCGGTTGTTGGGGGAAATCCATAGTAAGTGTGGTGGAACACAGAATTAGTCAATTAGATTGCTAAATAATAGCCAGCATTTTTTACTATCGACCCCTGCTGCCAGAGCAAAGCACGAGGGTCAATTGCAGTTAGGACTAGTCAGCAAAGAGGTAAGCTGGACTGGACTGCAGACTTGTTTCCCTGTGCATTCTAATCAAATTCTGATTAGCCGAAGCCCCTGTAACTAATGTCAGCCAGTTAATTACTCAAAGGAGTTTTACCTCATGCGCTTGCTTGGAAATTGCAGTGAAGTTGGTGTAGAATGCAGTAGATGTAGATCTGTGTCTTCTCAGATTTTCTTTCATTTATTTTCTTGCATTTGTTTCCAGTAGTTTCATAATTGAACAGAAGGATCCAGGTTTTGTTCAGTTTGGTCAATCGAGCTTGATGGAGCACAACGCTTAGTATTCTTTCCTTTCCCTCCTGGCATTGGCAGTGGTTTAAGGGCCACAATCCCCTTTGCTGGTTCTCTTAACTTCCGTACATACAAATGAGTCTTCTTTCAACGTAACTCCTACGTTAGAATTACTGCTGGGAATGTCCACTTTCATTCTTTTTTTTATTGGTAATTGGCACTAGATTTGTTTAGTTAAATCTCAAACATATTTTTAAGTCTACACCCTGAGAGCCGGATACATTTTAAGCACTGTGAAATAAGTTAATTCAGCAATGCAGAGCCTGTAGGACAGTCATTTAGATTCAACAGAGGCTTTGGACTGGAAGGAAAACAAAGATGTACAGCATCTCTCATTTAATTTCCATTTTTCCTGGATTTCTTAGTTAATGTCCTCAATATATTCTTATGATTAATATCAGATGAGTGTACTGTACAAGATAATTAGATATTCATTGTTTCTTCTAAAATCCAGTTTGAATATGATGAATGCAAATACTTTTTTGAAAGCTTGGTTCTTTAAAAAAAAGAAAAGAAAAAAAAAGGGTTTAATCTTATTCTGATGACAGACAGGCAAACAGACGTGACGTCGGGGCCAGAGTCCAAAAGAAGGAGCTCCATGCCAAACTTTTTGATGATCTGTGGAACATCACGTCAAGGATTTGGCCACTGAACAGCACAAGTCATGTACCAAGTAGTACCAGGAGGAGCTGGGGGCACAATTACAGATGTTATCCCCAAGCAGAAACACACCAAGGACACCCGACCTTTAGTCGGAGCGGGAGTCATTGGTCTGGTGCTGGTGATCGCCGCTGTAACTGCCTGGTGTTATTACATCGCCTCGCTGCGCAAAGCTGAGCTGCTGAAGACTCAGCTGCTGGATCTGAATAAAGATGGCTATATCATTCGCAACCAAGGAGGGTCTATTGTTTTCAGAATGGATTTCAGGTAGGTCATTTTACAGAGTTAATTCAAGCTGATTTATTCGCTTGGTTGACTATTTCATACGCATGAAAAATCTGACTGTAAATGTTGAATTTAAATATGCCAATAGCAGTTTGGAAATTTCTGTCAGGAAAAGTGCATTTTAATGTAATCATTTTCAAACCTTGACAGATCTGGGACCCTTGATTTGGACTCCTGCTCTAAAGAAGGAGAGCTTCTGAGTTGTGAACGCACCACTGACAGAAAACTTAACTTTTTTATTGAGACCGTACGGCCTAAGGACACAGTGCAGTGCTACCGTGTGCGTTGGGAAGAGCTGGTTCCTGACATTGCTGTTGAGCATGCCATGACCTACAAATTTGCACACTGGTATGGAGGTGCGGTGTCAGCAATTCAGCACTGGCCTATTTCTCTCTCTGGCCAACAGGCTCCCAAGCCTTTTGTTACAAGTGACATCTACTCAAATCGGGATGAATTTGGTGGTATTTTGGAGAGTTACTGGCTTTCATCCAACGCCACCGCCATCAAGATCAATAATTCTGTGCCCTTCCACCTTGGCTGGAATGACACTGGAAAGACCATGTACTTCCAAGCACGATACAACGATAGTCCGTTCAAACCAAACCCTGGGGAGATACCATGTGCTGAACTTAGCTACAGAGTTTGCGTAGGCTCTGACGTGACATCCATACACAAGTACATGGTCCGCAGATACTTCAACAAACCATACAAAGTACCTGCCAAGGTCATGTTCAGCCATCCTATTTGGTCAACTTGGGCATTGCATAAAACTAAAATTGACCAAGAGAAGCTCCTAGCATATGCTGCCAACATCCGCAAATACAACTTCAACTGTAGCCATCTGGAAATAGATGATGGCTACACCAGCCGGTATGGAGAATTTGAGTTTGACCCAATTAAGTTCCCCAATGCCACGGCCATGTTCCAGAAGCTGAAAGCCGACGGATTTCTGGTCTCGCTCTGGATTCACCCTTTTGTTAATTATGACTCGCCAAACTTCCATTTCTGTGTAGAGAGGGGCTTGTTTGTTCGAGAGCCCACAGGCCGGCTGCCGGCTTTGGTGCGTTGGTGGAACGGCATTGGCGGCATTTTGGACTTCACAAATCCCGAGGCCCGTGAATGGTTTGCTTCCAAGCTACGTTCACTGCGTTCAAGATTTGGAGTGGCCTCTTTTAAATTTGATGCGGGAGAGACAAACTACTTACCATGGAAATTTAGCACTTGGGCTCCAATACGGGACCCAAGTTTTTTCACAAGACATTACACAGAAATGGCTATTCTCTACAATGATAGAGCTGAGCTACGCAGCGGCTATCAGTCACAGAACATATCCTGTTTCTTCAGACCAATTGACAGAGATTCTGTGTGGGGCTATGAGTTAGGTCTCAAATCTCTTATTCCCACAGTGCTCACCATCAGCATTCTGGGCTACCAGTTCATTCTACCAGACATGATCGGAGGGAATGCCTATCTGAACCGCACAGATGGAAAGCGTGCATTACCTGATCGAGAGCTCTATATCCGCTGGTTGGAGCTGTCGGCCTTCATGCCCTCCATGCAGTTTTCTGTTCCGCCATGGGAATATGGTGACGAGGTGGTTGAAATTGCTCGAAAATACACAGCCCTGCATGAAAGTATTGTTGCACCACGGGTCCTTGAGCTGGCAAGCGAGGTAGTCGACACCGGGGACCCAATCATTCGTCCCCTGTGGTGGATTGCCACAGGCGATGAGACAGCCTATAAAATAGACTCCCAGTTCCTGATTGGGGATGACCTCATGGTAGCTCCAGTTTTGGAGCCTGGAAAGCAAGAGCGTGACATCTACCTCCCCGCTGGCCACTGGAGAAGCTACAAAGGGGAGAGATTTGACATCAAAGAGCCACTGCACCTTACAGACTATCCTGTGGATCTGGATGAAATTGCCTACTTTGTTTGGGTGTAACAAAATAGGAAATTACAAACTTGAGTCTAGTGTGCTCCAATTCGCTTGTGGGACAAGCCCCACAAGTGTTTTTTTTTTGTTTTTTTTTGTGGTTAACAGGAGGGACATTAATTGAAAAGTTTATTTATGAAAAAGCCTATCCACAACATAATATGAAGATTTTTTTGAAGGACTTTCATTTTAACATAAAATTATGTCGCAAATGCGACATTTCTCACCACCGCTCAAAACCTCGGTGTTAATTTTGTCCTAATTTTTCATTTTATTTTTCCTTTTGGAAATGAATGCGCCATATTCTGTAACATTTCCAAGCTCAATGATATATGAAAAGAGTAGAGGGAAGAAAAGTCCTATAAAGCAGTATCTTTATGATCTCTGCAGCATCAGCAAGCTTCGGCCATTGTGCCAACAGTGCCATACAAGACCCAGTAGGACTGTGGCACCAAAATGGTATGATTTAAAGCTTATAAAATGAGTTTTTGAGTACTTTAAAAAAATGTATTTGCTAAAAGTTACATAGTGAAAAGGGAATATACAAACTGTGAATTTCATGCCATGAAGCAATTATATTTCTGAGTTAAACAGCACTTTGAATGTCAGGTACGCCAAACAACTGATGGCGTATGTTGTTGCCATTAAGCAGACTTTAGTCTACATGACGGCTTGGGATATCCTACTCTCCTGTGACACTAATGACCGTCCTATTCATCTGTTCTTGATACTCATCAGCGAGGCAGGTTTTACGCTTCACTTATCGGTACAAAAGCTTGAGGGTTAATCATTACAACTGACACGCTCTCATTCATGTAACATAGTGTCATGTAACAACTTTTAGCCATGAAGAATTAGCCTTGTGCTGTCTTTTTCGGGATTTGCTCCTCTTCCTCAGGTAACGTGTTTCTCAGGCTGTGGTGTTTGTGAAGCATTTGGTAACCATCTTTAATGCAGACTCTGAGGACAGTATTGCAGCTAGTAATACTATGTCTAATATGTTGACTGCCACATCACAAATAAGCTCTTCTGTAACATTTGAGACCTTTCGTCATTATGGAATGAGTGATAATAACTTCATGCTATATGTAATGGATACTGCTGAATTAAATCAGCACATTAAGTGGTTACATTTTTTGTTATCACTGAATTTTCTTAATGCGTTTTTCTTAACATTTTAACCTAATCGATATCTCTTTGTATCTCTGCCGCATTTTTTAAAATGTTATTTTCTCTAAGCATTTATAGTTTGTGTTTATTATTTAACAAGCCAAATCTGTGGTGTAAATGAACCTGTTATTGATTATTATCACAAGTGCCGCAGGACCTAGTGTAGCATATTCTGTGTTCTTCAGACAAGGTGCTGTCCTTGAATCTTCCAATATGTCATTGCAAGCTGTTTTCTTTCCCGCTAGATCAAAGTACATCATATAAAATCATGTATCTTAATATCCCGATGAAACCGACATCGATCTTTTCATTAATGGTCAAGACAACACTCAGATTCCACCGTCTTGACATTCCACAAAGAATACACGAGACTCCAGTAGAGAGAATGTGGGCCATCATCACTTATGCCTCGCATATCATAGCAGACTCTGATCTTTCAAAGATAATTTTGACATGAGTAAAAGGACTTTTAATTAACAAGAAGGAATGATTTCTTTGTTCTAATGGCATCCATTTTAGGCTTTCTGTAGCTCTTGCGGTGGATTTTAAAACATAATGTTGAGATGGATTCTGCCGGGCTTTTGAAGCTGCGATTTAAAAAGATGCCTTTTGAAATGAGGCTGAGACGCAGTCCAGTCTCCAATGTCCCCTTTTAAAATCTATTTCTGCCCTCTGCCTTTGACCCACTATGCACCCTGAAGCAGACTTGTGTCTTTCACTTGCAGCTTCTGTTCTGACCCCAGTGGCTTTTGTTTGTTGCTTTTACCATCGTGTCTCCACCTATTTATAGCAGTTCTCAGTTAGCGTCCGGGCCAGGCCAATCTCCGAGGCTATTTACTGTCTCAGTTTCTCAGTTCTTTTTAACTCTGTTTTTTTCTGCTTTTCATTGTAAGTGAGCAACATTTGCATGTGACTAAAAGGGTGCATTGATTTTTAAATTTTTTTTATTTTAATTTTAAATTTTGAAATGTGATTTTGTATGAATGTAATAAAATAAAATGAGTGTGCCCCCCCCCCCCCCTATACTTGTGCTAAATTGGCAACAAGCCCACAGCAAGCTTTTTTAATTACAATATCAAATGGTTACATATGCTATTATGACTGATATTGGTTTTTCAAACCTACACGAGTGTTGTAAGAACGATCTCTGATTCCTGCTTTTTACAATCACCAATAAATAAAACACCAGGAAAAAAAAAAAGACCAATAGATGTGAAATTTATGTCAGTCAGCTGCCCATGCAATCAGTGAGCCACTAACAACCCTATAACCTCTTATGAGTGTGCAATACATGAAAAGTAATGTGCCAATCTGTGCAATATTGAAAGAGACACCCTTGAGGGACTTCTCCAACTTTTTTTATACCCGGCTCATCATGGGGCAATAATGACAAGGTGATGAAACAATTGTGCAGGTTATTTGGAGTCTGTGTTGAAATCAATAAATCATCTGGTGGTTCATGATGTGAGGCCAGAGAGCCAGTGATATAAAAGTGTATGACCAGACACAAAGAATGAGAAAGATAAAGTTACTACAGCAGGAGACAGCAGCTGCAATATTTATTACAGTTACGGCATTAAACATGATTGTTCTTTCTGACTTCAAACAGTCAGGCATCTCCATTTCTCATAGCTGTAGTCAATCTTTCATGTTTGGGGAATTTGTTTTATTTCACAACAGTGGGATATGGCTCAAAACTTCACTTTATCTGCAGATGTCTAATCTGTCTACAGAATTGATCTTGACTTGCAGCCTGTGCGGGGAGGACATACATTCATTGATTAGCTGTCTCTGTGTTGCTTGGATCGATATTATTTGCCAGTGTGCGTTCTGCAATCGCATTGTTTGGTCCTGCCCATCTTTTCATAGACTGAACAAATCATTTATGTAAGATGGTCAGAAACTTTAGGGTTCGATGGGAGTTTTCTGGGAGAATTTTTGGAGAGAAAAGAGGACGGTTACATGCGAAAAACGCATCTTCATTGATCATATTTTTACTTTAATCCGTGTGTGGAAGCAGATGTTGAATTTCATGTTATTTAAAAAAAAAAAAAAGAAGGAAGGAAGACAAAATGTATAGTTTGTTAGTAGTAGTGATATTTGATTTAACATATTGCATTGCTTACATTTATTATTTTACTCATTTTTAGTAACTAGGTAATAAAAACTACCAAATGACACATAAAATCTTGGTTGGTTTGGCCATGTGATGCTGCAGCTGCCCAGAAGGGTGCAGTGTAGCTTCATTGATTAATTTCTTTACTAACATGTCAGTGGACCACGGTCCAGATGTTATGCACATACACACATTCTCCAAGCAGGACACATAACTGGCAGAGCACTTCTCCCTTCCTTCTCCACCTGTGAGCCCACCTGTGTGTCCATCTGCGAAGGAGAGATGCCAGTTGTTCTGGTTAGGAGCCACTGTGTCTCAAGTACCTTTCCAGATCCTCCATGAAAGACTTTAGTGTGTCTTCCATGTGTCATACACGGTGTGATATAGGTGTAAGGCACATATATTTTACAGAAACTTCAGGGCAAATTAAATCTTTATTTTTAGCATAATCCAGTTAATATTCCATTTTCGGTGTATCTGGAGAAATTCACACTTGAAACAATAACTGAATCAAGATCAATTTAAACAAAGAGGCATTGAATTAACAGTGACAACATATAAAAGTGCTAATGACAGATCAGACATCCACTAAGAGAATTTCAGAGTAGCATAATTCACTCAAATTTCTAGGCTTATCACAAAAAACATTTTGAGGTGACAAACGATAAACAAGCTTCAGTTGTTTTAAAAGGCCTTTCTGGCTCCTTGGAGCTAAATTCAGGGTGAGCATTTATGGTACACGACCACAGGGGAAATAAAACCTCATGGCCATTTCTCGTGTGCAGGGAGAATCTTTGTCCTTAACCCAAGCTTTTTCCTGCGTAACTGGAATGACCTCGCATCTGGTGTTGCCTCGGCTTGTCTGACAGGAATATGTCTGTCCTCGCTGAGTAACAAATGAACCCAACACTCCAGAGACTGGTCTCGCATCTGTTTATCTTTTTCACCTGTCTGTTCGGCGCACTGCATCAGGCTGACACTTTTCAGCAGCCTTTGTGGATTTCAGAGCATGCCTCAGGCATTCAGTGTAGCAGCCTTTGTTAACTTAGGGACTGGGTGTGATGATTTAGTCGAATGAGTTAGTCCATTATGTGTTAGAACTAATAACTTTAATAAACATGTATACTCAGTGGGTCATTTTTCTTTGTTTAAGATTTATTTAAAAAAAAATCTTTTTTGCTTTCTAATGACAAATCATTTGTCTGACTTCTATAAATGTAGGGAATTGCCGATGCTGCTTCTTTAATGTGGTGCAGTTTCAAACGGTTGACTGGAACAAACAAGAAATTGGATGACCTCAGTTTGAGCTTCATCTTTGTTATTGGGATTATTTATGGCACCTAAACACCAACTTTCTGATGAGAAATATATATAGCCCAGTGGATATTGATATATAGACCAAACAATCAGACACTATGAAGAAATCAAGAAACTATGCCAAAGTGATTGTGGTGTTTTTTTAGTGTGTATTCTTGGCTGTAGCTCAAGAATCAACTCTGCGATTGTTACAAAATCCTCCAAAAATGTGTAATTGGAGGTGATTATGAAATGATGACTTATTAGAAAAGTTGACCTTTAAAACGGTTTAAAGGTCAACTTCACTGTGATATCAAAGTGTTCTTCATGAATACTTTCCAGAGCATTATTCAATACCATAACTCAGAAAAAAAAGGAGAGATGGATGTAAATTGCAACTTGAATGGTTGCCGAGGCACACAGCCACAAGGTGGTAATTCTAGTTTATTGTTGTTGAAAACAGTGGCAATAAAGCTGTCTTGAATCTGAGTTTAGTCTAATGTATTGAACTATATTGTAATATAGTACAAGGTGATGAAATGTAAGAAAACTGTGAAAAAACACAGACTTAGGTGTGGGCAGGGCACTTCCTCTGTGACTCAAAGGGCATAAGAGGTTGAATGAAATGTCAGGCGCCAAAGAATAGATGCATAATTGAAACGATGCGTTGTTGCTCCAGCCATGCACAAAGCTGTTTGATTGATACTGTTTTAGAACACTTCTGTCCTGTCATGCTTATGGGGTTTACCTGGGGAGGAACCAGGGAAGTGGGAAAGGTGCTTGGGTGTCTCATCTGGGTTTTGGAGGAAAATTGGTGTCATCCATCAAACACCACATTTAACAAATGCTAACGCAGGCTGGGCCAACAAAGGATTCGTATATAAGGCAGTGAACTGGGAAACATATGAGGTGCAGGGACTGCTGAGGGTCTATCAATCAGCCAGTCAGCTCTTTTATTTAACAAGCGAGGGCCAAAGACCCTGCAGGCCACACTCCATATTCTGGCTGGTTGGGCGTGCAGTCTTGCCCTGTATAAAGAAGAAAAAATGCGGAAGAGAGGGATGAAGGGAGGATGGAAAGAGGGGCACTCAGGGATTGAGGTTTGGGGGGGTGATGGAGGTGCAGTAGGGTTTGGCCTGTGTCCCCTGGCGCGCTGGTGTGCTTCATCTTCTCAGTGCAAGGGCCTGGAACTGCCGCTTGATGGGATTTTCAGCCCTGTGGCCTCCGCTGTCCCAGCATCCATCTGGAGGGCTGCCGTGTACACAGTGGAGAGCCAGCCATTCAGCATCACAGCTATAAAGTACGACCTGTAGGCCAGGCAGTGCCACTGATCTGAGGCTTGCAGCTCTGTTCAGTGGACAGGCCAACACTCAGTGGCACACATTCCTGTCAGGGACACAGACTGATCCCTAAGCCACTGTGGAGCAGAAGACACGCTCTGAGAGGCAGCCCACATCCAACCACTTTCAAAGCTTGTAAAATTAGAATGGAAAGAGGACTTCAGTATTTAGAATCTCCCCCTCTCTTTAATTGTTTGTTTCTGTCTGCGTCACTAAAATAACATATACGCTATTCTTTTGCAGCATTAATAAAAACTTGCTATGAAAACAATGCATCCTTTGTATGTTCAATAAGACACTGAGTCCGTTACTACAGAATGGTTCAGTTTTTTACCACAGCATACAGAACACCAATATAATTGAAAATCAAGCCCAAATATGCAAAGACAATCAGTACTGCCTCCCAATATTGGATCCAATTTATGTATGCCCCAGGGAACGGAGTAACAAATAATGGCTTGGTACAGTGGAGAACTGAGTATTTGTGCACCCCACACAGGTGCTGAACATGTGTGAGATCCAGACTGAAATTAGTGATATGCGTGGAAAATATGGACTGAAAATGTTTTTGTTCCTCAGGGCCATGCAGCATCATTACTATATTTTTTCTCCCCTTACAACTGTAAATTTAGTGAATGTAGACCCGTGGTGGGTAAGGTGGGCAAATGGTAGACTGCATAAGTAAACAGGCTGTATGAGGGCGACACTATGGCCCCAACCTGCCCGCCATCAATCAATATTACAGCAGCCACTGGCAGCCCAATCACCCTTTTATGGACCTCTGAAATGATCAAACATCTGCTTACAACCATGCTTTATATATAGACAGATTACACATATAACATCAAAATCTACAACAGAATGTAACAGGTGCAATGCATTTCTATCCCATTATAGGTAGAGTTGGGTAAAGAAGGTCTTGCAACAGATTGCATCAATAAGTGGATCAAAGTTTCTCAAGACTTCCCCAAAATGAAGTTTCAGTTTTTGAGAGCCCAAGCTCATCTTAGCTCACCGAAACCCATTTTGTTGTTTACTGTCTTAAAGCCGGCCATGTTGATGTAAGTTCAGCGATAAAAGTTGAGACTAGTAACTAGTTTGGCAGCTGTGGTGGACAAAGGTTGCAGGGACTTGGTCCACAGAGAGGAGGAATGAATCCAAGTGGTCCAAGGTTAATGGTGGCTTGGAACAAATGGATTCAATGCCAGGGGCGTGCTGACAGGTGATTTGACATGAATGAAGGCAGGCCATCAATCTCCCTTTGGCCCCTCTGACCCTCCCCCGCCCATCCATAGAGGCTAGGGTTCTTGAGGTCTCACGGTGCTCTGACCTGTACAGGTCTCCATATAGCCCACCTGCTGTCTGCCTAAAGCTTTCCCTAAGGCTAGAAGAGAGTCCCATCTCTTCATGCCTGGCTGGTATAATGAAACTGTGATTGGAAGATAGTAGACTGTGACAGGCAGAAGTAGACTCAAAGTCTTGAAGCCAAATTCAAACCTCTCGCTCTAGGTTTTCTTTTACAGCCTTCTCTTCTCTTGAATGGCTTTGACAGTTTAATGGTGCAAAAATGATAATCTGTACGCCTTTCTTTAATATGCTTTCATACTCCTTTCAAACTGTCGTGCACTGTGGAAAAGGGAAATTCAGTAGCTGGCTCAACCTGAGGAGAAATATCAGGTAGGGTATACTTTGACAAAAACGACTTTGTGTAGTGTCATTACATGCATGTGTGGATGCCCAAACCCTCTCTACAAAGTCCACCCCAGGAAGATTCAGCCTCAGTCTAAAACCTGACATAAATTCCCTGTCACAAATCCCTGGGGGCAGGTGGGCTTGAAGGCACAAAAACAAATGTTTCCGTTCCTGATCGTGACCAATCCCTTTTAACATCCATACCCACTGACCACCCTCCTCCCCAACCTCCCGTGAACCTACCCCAGCACCGCAAGCCAGCCATTTGTCACAAAGTAATTATAGAATTATCGATTGGCAAGCAATTAACACCTTTCTTCTCTTTTTCCACCCTCCTCCTCACCCCATCTGCCCCATCCTTTAGTTTGAACATCTACAGAAAAATAATAAGAGGTGGGGAAAAAGCTGTTGCAGTAACACATTTAATCCTGCTAGTTCTCTTCAAATTAATAGGGGGACAGGGACAAAAGGCTTTTCTCTTCCTACCCCTATTTCCTGTGTTATTTTCTTCCCCGCTGTCTTTCCTGCTGATCAAGGAGCTGCTTAGAGTACAGCCAAACACTCTATTCAAACTGGGATGACTGAAAATGCCATTCAACCTTATTTCAGAAGAAACACTTAACATACTTTGTTACAACCACACAGCTCCTACTGTGGTGGCAATATCACTGTTGGTGAAAAATAACAAGCTGGTACAGACTAGTCTTTTCTTATTTGGCAGTCTTTACTTTTCCATCTTCTTATTACCCTGTTTTCCAGCTGCCATTGTTAGTAATGGTCCAGATGGACATGGAGGGGAACACTGTGAGAAACTCTGGATGGCAGGTGTCCGAGTCAGGATAGATGTCGTGGAACATCACCGTAGCAACATATGGATAGGGATAGAGGAATTGGTTTTCCTTTTGAGGAGTTTGGCAAATCTTCTCTTTCAATTTATGTGACTCATTCTCCCCGAGTCCTGTTAGCTTTTAGACTATAATTACAGCATTCACTAAAAGGGTTTGATATTATTCAGACTCTTCGTTGTGTAATTAACATATTCATGTTCTTAAAACTAAGATATTTTTCTTATATCTAAAATGGAGCATAATCTGTATTCTTAAGTCGTGGATGAGACCTGAAGTGGGTCACAGCTCTGCTTTTAGTGTGTTCCTACAAAGTAAAATCACCAATGAATATTAATGAGCCTGTATGGTAGGATGAGAAACAAAATTTCTAATTTGGGGTTCCGCACTGAAAAAGAACGCCTGAGTTACAAGATTTCATTTTTCTCTGCTTTCCCAAGCCAGCGGGTGGGGGTTGTAAAGCTTCTTCTAAATTGCATTTCATGTCACATTCTTTCTGTAGGAAACAGATAAGATATAGATGCTGGTGTAGCCCATCGCAGCGGTGATGACAGAATTAGTCCTGTTGATTAAAAATGATGACAGTACAACAGAACCCTTTTTAACTATGAATTTACAACTCTGTTCATGGCAGACAGTTTCGGGGGAAGTGAGCCACTCAAATTCTCTCCTTTCTCTTTTAGGATTGGTGGTGCTACCATGCAAATACAAATTTAGACATGACACTAAATCACACTCTTGAATCATGTTTACATGGTAAGAGATAGCATATAGTACCCAGAGTGAGAGTTCACACAAACAAACAACAAACTGGAAATTTTTGCAAATTACAGTTTCCTCCATCTGTAGTTGGTACTGATCCCGCTTTTTGGACATGATCTTTTTGTGATGATATGATAATACTCCAGTTCACGCATAGGCCCGATAAACCCTGAGCTTCTGTCTCTCCCTTCCTCTGTGTTTTTAATTGAGTTTTTAGAGGCTAAAAGAACTGTTTCTTTGCAAACACTGCTGGATAATCAATACCAAAAAGTCACTTTGATGCAGTGTTTTATTAAAGCTGTGGGACCATTTTTTAAAGCCTACTGTAGTAGCAGCTTTTGCACGATACCCTCAATAACAGCTATTCTCAGCATGACACTCTGATAAAGTCCCAGAATAGTCAAACTAAAATATGTTTTAAATAACAGCAAAAAAACAAAAAACAAAACTGTGCCTTATATTGGTAACATTTCAATTGTGTTCACATATTTGGTTTTGTAATTGAGGTTGTAGGAGATGTTCTGCTGATAGTTTTTCAATGTCAAATGGGAACTTGGAAATTTCAAACTCGGGCTTTTCTGATTCAGAAAAGCCAACTAGAAATTGTATTTCCTAATTGGGAAATCAGGGTTTTCATCTGTAAATTTATAAAATGTCTTTGAGTTTACTTTACCCAGCAAGTGTTGAACGTTTATTTTTGTTCTAATAAAACATTATAAAGCACTTGAAGAGCATTATTAGTTCATTGTGTTTCTTTAGTTAACTATATTATTGTAGATGAAAATTGAAAATGAGAATGAAAAAAGTCAGAAACAAAAGAGGTCGGACCTTCTATGTATGAGGTACAAAAATGAAGGTCAATGTGAAGAAAGAACCCTGTAAACCTTAACAACTAATCTGAATGACAAGTCTTAAGTCTTGAGATCCAGGCTGCCCAAAGGAAAGTCACAGAACTATGTCATATATTGTCTCCTTAAAAATGACTATTGTACTTTAACCCAAGTATCTCTCCTCACGTAAAAATAAAAAAAGGCGGCTGATATAATGAAAGTGGCAATTATTTGACAGCCATTTAGGAACAATTTGAAATCATTTAGAGACTTTAGGGTTTTATGCTGTATTGTTGATCAATGATCCCCCTCAGGGTGTTATTCAAAAACAAACGCAGCAATATTCCTTCCTAAACAAACACTGTGATATTGACCTGTTTTTCCTTCCCTGCAACCCTTCTTATTTTGTCAAAGAAGAGTTTGCTCAGAAGACATATAAGGTTGTAGCCACGTGCTTTGAACAGATTTCCTTTCTTCTTTTTTTTTTTCTGGATCTATCACCATAGCTCTGAAGGCACGGGAAGTCTATTTGAAAGTGTTAAATCAGAGATTATTTGTCCATCTGCATTCATTCTTAAGGGAATTTGGACTTCTGGAAAGTAGCAGATATGTCCACAAGTTATTATCTTCATCTCATTCTCATTTTGGATAGCAAAGTATCGAAATTATGCACTGGAGATGTTAAAAATCGAATCAGTGGATGGAATTTCTGTCCATTTAACGTTTAAATATGGCTGCATAGCAAGACCAACCTACCAATATGGTTGACTCTTTGCTCATTCTGTGAAAATGGGGCCTAAAAAAAGGAAAAAGAAGAGCTTATACTCATCAGGTAGAGACACATAAACTTAAAATTAGGTTTGTGGCTCGAATGAGTCAATTCCCTTCTTGGAATACCCCTATGAGGCCAAAAGGAAGTAAGCTGTGGCTAATTGAAGTAACTTGAAGCAGCAAAGACCACAACAAAGACAGGTGCATACAGATGCAGTATCTCTACTCTGTTTTGCACAAAACTCTTTATCCCATTTCCTGTACAGAATGAAATGATTATCTATTGCCAGAGAGGACATGTAGTCGTTTGAGTGCATTTTATTATCTCTAACAAAACAATATAATCACAACTGAAGCCCAATTCTGCTGAATATTAGTGTTCTGCATGGTGCATGCTGATCCAGCAGGTCAGTAAGTCAGTTGTTTTTTTTTGGGCAGTCCATTTAAAAATTCTTTCATGCAGCGGTAGGCTAAACAATTTTACATCCAAATATTACAACATCAGCAACAAAAAACTCATTAACAGCCTGGTGGCATATATGAGCAACTTGCGACATTCTAAGGAGACCTGCATTACTTATGGCCTTGGTTATGTTTTTGATTGTCCTTGAAAGAATGTAGCAGGAATTTTCAAAATTGGTTACTGTGCAAACACTGAAATATTGCTGCTACTGTAAGTATTAGCGTACCTGTCAGTTATTATCAACCTGCCCCAATCATTTATAACTAAAGTGGCAACAAAACAGCAGAGGTTGCATCATTCAATGAATATCACTTGTGATGGCTGGAGCTGCTGTCTACTTAAAAGTATTTTCATCTCTCTTTACATCACAACTTGCACAAGAAATCTCTATAAGACAGTGACAAAGCTCTAACCACAATTAGTTGAATTATGAAGGGCTTTAGTACTGATCAGTCTGCTGTGTGGGCTTTGTATAATGACTTGTTGATTTTGCTGTGTGTAATAAATGAGGAAAACTGTGCAAGTAGACTGACCAGAAAGGTTGGTTAAAATACCGCACATCCTCTTTTTTCCTGTTAATTTCATATTAACGAGGCAGTGTCTTGTTAACTTGTTTATTGCAGATGAGAAAATGAGATTTAAAATGATACTATTGAAGCAACAGGTTGGCATCAGATAGATGTAGTTGTGGTAATATTGGGTGGAAAGGGGGCTTGCTGGGAGACACAGTAGAGAACCGTGGGGCTGGTCTTGTTCCCAGTCAGGCCAGGACCTGTGAGCGCAACGTGGACACCTCTTATCAGCCTCCATCCCCACTGCTGCACTTGCCTTCCAGGCTCTCATTTTCCACATGATTAGCTAGCCACCTGTCCTCAGGCTGGCCCTTGGCCTCTGGGCCTCCACGTCACAGCACCTTTTAGCACTGATTTTCACTGAGACATGCCTCAGCACTAATGGAAAGGAAGGTCTCAAAAATGATTCATGAAAATATGTCTGTTTTCTTTTGCTTCAGCTTAGACACATCTTTATAATCAGATAATTGATCTATTTCTGTTCCATGTTAAATTTACTCATGCTTTGAAATGTTCATACACAAATGAAATGTTGATGCTTATGTGGGGAATGAACACAACAAGCCAGAATTCACATTAGAATGATTCAGTTTACATCTTCTTATCTAGAATTTCTTCTGTTGAAAATGGCATTTATTTGAGTGTAATTCTCATCAAAATCAGTGGAAGGCACTGTTTACTACAGAATACCAGCTCTACAACTCCAAAGCACAGCTGAATGCTGAACAGTCATAACTCTTAATCCTTCTACACACACGACAAAGGTGAATGATCTGATTGGCTTTTGGAAAAATCACAGTGCCCTAACAGACTTAAGGCATTGTGTTGGAGGATTTTGCATAATAACCCTATATTAGTCTGCAAAATTATTTAGACCTCATCATCTCTCAATGAATAAATGAGTCATTATTTGAGATGCCACATTAATCATTAACCTGATCTCTAATCCTTCAACTGCTACTCAAAGCTGGTCTCATAGTGCAGCATACAGTTGTACCCAGATTATGATTAGAGGCTACTGTGTGCTTCTTTGCAAAAACTGACAGAGGCTGATTTTATCCCTTTTCTCTGAATACATTTTCCACCTGTTTGAACCTGTTGTGTGATGCACGGTGGCATGGCGCCACACACCGTGTTATCCCTCGGTAATTCAGCCCGCTGGTAATACATTTATGCTCCGTCAGAGCAAGGGATTGGCCCTGACCCATGTTGGCCTCACCTCTGATGTTGGTGGCTTTAGACAGCATGGAGGAAAAGAGGGTTACTAAAGAGGAATAAACGTCATGGAGTGAAAAGAAGTACCGCTTGAAATTATGATAAGCTAGAACATTAATAAATCATTGATCTCCATGTTTGTATTCAGGTCCATGTGATCATACATGTGTAATAAAGAAGTAAAATTCCATCACCATATTTTGGATTAACACAATGCTCTTCATGAATATTTGAAAAGGTTATTTGACTGCTGTTTAGAAAAAAATCAAAGAGCATTTCAAATTATTCTGAATATAACATCTAATATGTTGAGGAATTTTTGAAAGGATGTGTCAGCACTCTAAAGCTATGCCATGTGAAAGGCTCTCAAATGCAGCGTGGTCAGCCGATGATACGGCTTGTTGTGACAGCATTATACAACAGGATACGATATCTCAGAAGTTCTTGTTTTAACACTTTAAAGTCATGGTTCTGAACCTGCCGTTGTCAGAAATTCAAGCTATTAGATTCTCCACACTTCAGGACACAACACAAATTCTCCCATCAGACTGTTCAATACAGATCCAGGCTTAATTGAACACAGGTGGGAGTTTGGCAGCAGGGAAGAACAGAAAGAAAGAGAGAGGAGGTGGAGGGTATGAGGCAGAGTAAAGTTTTTCAAGTCTTTGTCCCTCCTCAATTTGCATGCCTAATGAAGCTGAGCAGGAGTTAATAGCGGGTGTAATGACTTCTGACTGACTGGGCTATGGGCTGCTGGGACAAGAAAGGGCTCAGAAAGGCTAGCTGTGGAGTACAGTGGGCAGAGGCAGGAAGGAAAAGCACCTGGTGGGAGAAGGAGCAGAACAAGTCAGACTCGCTGCTCATGTAAACTGCTGGAACTTTACTCAGCACTTCATCTGTGTTGATGCACAGTTTTGTTGTGAGTGTATAAGAGCTGGAAAGATAGAATATCAGTGGCTGTGGCTGGGTTGTAGAGCAGATGCCTATTATGAACAGATGTCACAATGTGTTTCACAGTGTGGTTAATAACAAAAGAAGCAAACACACAATTAGACACAATATGGCAGTCAAGACAGGCTCAGGTGTCTTTCATGATGAAAAGCAGTGTGTCAGAAGGGGCATGAAAATGGATTTAATCAGCGCAGACTTCCATCTTTGAGTCAGACATGGTGACTGAGAGCTAGTTTGATACTCCTGTTAATAGAACTGATACATACATTTCTTATTTGTATTATGCATTTCTTTGATTGTAATATGTAAAATTTAAGACAAAGACAAGCCATGTTGTACAATATTGTTTAAAACTAATATTGTCATATCAGTAACATAGTTGCAATACCCTATTTATTTTTTTGCTTGCAGAAAGAAATTTGGAATTTATAGCATAACCAGTATGCTGCATCTTAAATTATGCATTACTTTCATTTGAATTCTCCGTCATAAATTATGCATATTTTTCAAACTTTTATTTAATTATAGCTGTAGATGTATTTTATTTAATTATATATGCATTAAGGTATATGTGCACTTTAGATTAATATGAAATCTATTTAACCCTGCTTCCAACTGAGTTATGATGAAAAATGAATGCAAACTAAATGAATGAAAACTAGACTTTTCTTCAAATTGAATTTGATGTGTAAGGCATGAAAAAAATTAAGTAGTTTTAGCTTTGTCATGTCTCATGAGCAGGCAGGATGAAGTGAATGATGAGCATGACCCCGATTCCCTCACATTCTACAGAACACTTTGAGTTTTCAGGAAAAGTCATATCTATGCATTACAATTTAGTGACCCATGCATCCTTTGTGGATATGCTTTACATTTTCACCTTACAAAAACAAAACAAAATCATAATCAAAACTCTGATATAGAGTAGAATTTGATCAACATCTTCACAGCTACACTATCTCTTTTTTTCCTGCCTCCTCAAGCTGATATGTTTTCCTGCTTTTCTGGCGCATGTCACGGAGAATTCAAGCTGGCACAATCACCCACGCTGGTCACGGTGTGCCAGCACTTCTGCTGGCCGCAGGACACACACACACATATTTGCGCACACCTGTGCACACACTCCGTCCTGATGGCCACAGATGTAGCTGTGACTAGCCTGTCTCCACCAGGTGTTGCTTTATACTTGTGTCACTTTGAGCCTGACTCCATCTGCCAGTCAGCTACGGGGAAAAAAAAAAATCCCAAAACAAACTGCTTTTTTTACTGCATGCAAACATACGTGAAAACATACAAACACCAAAATACTCTCAGTACACCATGTGCATTTTCTTCTCATTTGTGTAATTTTCGACCTTCAATTAAATATGATGTGAAGACCCTCTAGGGAGTTTCTTTAAATTAGTCTTAAGGGTGTAATGTGCAAACAAACAGTCAAAATCACACGTAAAACCTAACATGGAACTCATGAATAGGTCTTAAATCCCTATTATCAGCTTTAATAGTAATAATGACAATACCAATAATGATAATGTTAATAACAGTGTTAACACCTTAACAATGTTACAGTGATTTAGAAAAAAAGATTAATAATATAAGGTGAGTTAAGTCAAATTGATGTTCCTAACAACACAACAATTAAACTGTGATAAACATATCAGACTTTGTTAAAGGCTTTCACGAAGCAGATTTGAAGGTAGCTAACGACCCGAGTGCCTGAGTTCAGAGGTCAAAGAGTTCCATAACATGGGGGCGAATGGTCAAAGGTCGTGTCCCTGTCACAATCTGTAATACATATAGGTTTAAATAGGTTAATTTTAACTTATATCTAGATACAAACTGTTAGATTAAATTCAAGTTGTATCCCTCTTTCTGTTGGAATATTTTTGAGTAAACAAGGTGCATTATGTATGGTAAAAACCTGGAATGCTGTCTGCTTCAAAAGAGCCATGTCTGCATAAACACAACTATCCTGGACAATAAAAGCAACGAGTTTGAGAAGAGGAGCTGTGATGCATGCAGAGAGGCTCTGATAAGAACACCCCACATAGCAGTTAGTTGTTTGCTTTTGTATCTAAGGTCTAAAATATTATATCATCCATTGGAATCTTAAGGATTAACTGCTTAGATTTTGTCAGTCAGATGTCTGGGTCATGGTAACCTGAAGCCCATCCCCTTCTGATGAATGTGCTATATCTGGAAAACTTGGATGGAAATCATTATATCTGGCACAAACTTTCACTTTGACTTATAGATTAAGTGAATATGGAGGCTGAAAAACAGCCATGACCTTACAAATCATAACTGAATATCAAACTAAAAGAATAAGTTTAAGAAATAAAGATTTTTTTTAATCCAAAGGTCAAACTTCACTGTTTCGTTGCAATGTTCGGTGAAAACGCCTTATTATTCAGAGTAAGAAATGAAAGAAATGAATGGAAGCTGCATCTTGTTTGCTTGGTGGACACATACAAGTGAATGGTGGAAAAAGTCCACTTTTTTCTTAATTATTTATCATTATGGATTCAAGATACCACCAAGTTCTCTGATGCATTGATATAGCCTTTTTTTTTTATAATCATAATTGTATAATCATAATTAATCACTCTCTCCAGTATCACAATAATGTTGTTTACTTGCAAAAACAAACCTGGGATCCGAGTCACTGGCATTGAATCCTAATAGCATTGTTTAGGCTCAGTGATCTGTCATCCCACCAACAGGTAATATGATAGTAGAGGAAACAGACAGAACAATTAGATCTGTGTTGAACAGTGGGGCGTGTTTTTCTCCACCGCATGCTTGAATCTTTAATCACAGTTGTTTTATTTTGGAACACACCTGCCTCCGACACAGTTTAGAGGTTTTGGTGAAAGAGCAAAAGGTCGACCCCTAAAAGTGATCAAGAGATGAAGATGCTCATCAATGCTTCATGCATATTCATACTTTATTTAATTATATCTAATGAGGGGGTATATTTGATACGCTCAGTGCTCTTAATCAAGAGCTCTGGGTAATTTTTTTTTTCTCAGTCTATCAGGGACAGAAATCTTCCAAGCATTTATGGTAATTTGGTATTTGAGATGTAGACTCTGGGCCTATGCCAGAATAATTACTCACATTCCTGATACAATGAAGCTTCTAATATTTGATGTCATTTATAATGAATTGTGTCGTTGTTATTGTGTATTCTATCTTTTCTGTTGTAATGCTCTGAAAGATACAATCATTTCACAATTGTTAGTGGCTATATTTTGCAAAGAAACTTTCCATGCACCAGAAAAAAGTACGAGCTAGCAAGAGAAGATGTAAACAAGTTGCAAATGTTCTCAAACGTCCTTTACAAAGGTTTTATGAGGAAGGAGATGCATGCCTTGCTTGTTAGGCCTTGGTATTATACACATTGTATTGTGGTCAGAATCAATAAAAGAGAAACACAACTGTGATTGTTTACAAGAAATCTCCACAGGGCACCGTAAGTAGGTTTCACCACCTGCAAATTATCCCTCTTTTTACCTGAAGTGAAATCTTCTTTTCAGAGATGGAAACCGGCTGTGTTCATGGAAAAAAACAAGTCTGCGACATACTCCCCAAATAAAGACTGGGCCACCAAAATAGTGGTTGGAGTTGGAGTTTAGGAAAAAATGAACTTACAGGCGATCAAACTTTACTTTGTTAATCTAATCCAAACTAATCACTAACTTATGTAGGCCTTTCTGCCTTGTACATTTTCAAGTTTCAAGTTTCAAGTTCAAAGGCATAAATCACAACCACTGATTTTAAACTAATGGGTAACTTGATTGCAGGATAAACAACAGTGTATTCAAAGTCTTTTAACAATACATTTTTACAAATGTGACCAGACAAGCGGCAGGCCACTTATTTTTCATGTACATTTTCAATAAAACATTTTTTTTTAAAAAGCTGATAAAATGATCCTCTCTCCTATGGCTAAAGTTAACATCTATCTTTAAAAAAAATGCACTTTCCTATACCATGGCAAAGGTTTGTTTCTTTCTAAAGCTGTAAAAAGTTGCTGCAAACAAGGAAACGAGACTTAATGGAAGGGTGGGTTAGTGAATCCCTGATCTACTTGTTTCAAGTTGTCCTTGAGCAACGCACGGATTGCCAGTGGTGGCTTTTGAGGCAATTCTAATTTTGCAGTGTGTAAAAAAAAATGTTCCCATCAGTTAATAACTCACATTCATTTGTCATAAGCAGTTGTGCATAGCTATTGGTGCTGGCATGTTGAATCCCCTCCTGTACCGTTCTTTGTTGAAGAAGACTGACTGAACACACCTTGTTGTTTCATCACTGTGTTGTGTAGAGAGGTGGGCTGCGCCTTCATCATTTTGTGCAGCATTCTTCTAGCCGTAATCAGCTCTTTCAATACTCTTCCTTCTTTCATACAGTATCGTGACGATAAACTTGATTTGTAACACTCCTCTTCCTAGATAAAAGAAAAGTACAGGTGAAAAAGGATCCTGTCTCACCAATTCTTGCTTACCAGCTACTGAGCTCTTGAAGGCCACATTTTCTGATTTTACCAGCAATCTTTCAACAGAGGTTGACTCTTCCATCTAAAGTGTACTAAAGTATCTAAGATTTGTGACTGAATCTGCAGCAATGAGCACATTAATGAAGTTTAAAAAAAAAAAAATCTTATTTCTCAAATCAAAATTGTAGGGCTGACAGTCCTACACCAAATGATCAGATTTGTGTGTTCAGACAATACCTGCCTATCTTCTTGGGTTGCGGTGATTAACTGTATAGGCATAAATAGTGCTGCAGTCCAAAGGACATTCTTTGTAGCTTTGCCTGTACAGAGAACTCTGTATTCTGTACTCTGCATCTGTCTAAGGACTGTTGTTCTTTATAGTGCTGATAGTAGCAGCAAGATACTGCTCAGGACTGTTGTGCCATATGGATTTAACATTATCAAAGTGTTTCATGCTGCAAGTGAGTCAAAACAGAATGTGAAATCCAATCGAAGCAGCCAGAGCATCTGGATTTACAGAAATGCAATCAGAATCATATTGAATGTAAAGTAATGGCTCAGTGCGGTATGTATCAGGTTTTTGACATGTTTTTGTTCAAATTTTTCTGAAGATCAGATGTTTAATCTGAATACAGTTTGGATATCCAAAAAGCATAAATTTGTCCTGGTTGTCTGATCTTAATGTCACGTTTGGGTTTCCACATGTTTTACAACAGCATGACAAGCATTGCTCATCTGAAAAAGGAAATCCCATAGTTAAATGAATAAATAAATAAACAGGCATAAGGACAAACAGAAATGGAAGGATGTCTTTGTTTAAGGCTACTACTGTGGACAGGAATGCCCTCCTGTACTGGTCCTTACAGAAACAGAGCCAAGGAAGCCCCTGACTTAAGACACTGTTTAATCACCACATTGTTTGGGAGGCATGCAGCATTGTACATTGTGTTTAACTGCTTTTGCAACATTTCTTTTTGCAGTGCTAGGACTCAGAGAAGTCCCCAGCAATGTTATACTTCAAGGTGTGACAAATGTGTTTTGGATATACAGTACTTGCTTTCCTCTGGGTGGTCATATAAAATGAAACAATTAACTAAAATCAGATTTTTTCTTGACATTATAGAGATTTAAACTTGACAGGAGTAGTTCATAGACTCTAGCTTTCTTTCTTTTGCCCTCAAATCATTCTGCGTACAATCTGGCTGAAGAAGAAAGTTAGCTGGGTGAAGTGTGGATGTCTGTTGTATTGATCAAAGATGGAAAAATCTTGACCAAAGCATGTTTATTTTAGGTTTGATTAATAGTTAATCTGGGATTTGAGCTGTTTGACACATGAGAAAAACGGGATATTTGTTGCTCCCATCTGTGGTCGCCAGATCCTCTTTCTCACACTCTTTTATCGCTTACCTGTTCCCACTATAGCCTTGCTTGCAACCCGTCTCTGTCTCTTCCTCCCTGCATCTGTCTGCATGTCCGTCTGCCAGCCCTACCTCCTGCTCTAACCCTACCCCCCTTACCCGTTCTCCGTCACGAGGAGATGAATGGTACTCTGTCACTCGCCAGACTCTTCAGAGGGCCAGTGCTCTGTATGAGGAAAGTGCCAGTCATTAACAGGAGGAGGAGGAGGGCAGGAGGCAGGATGAAAAATGAGTTCATTTACGGGCAGGTCCTGTGAGCCGCGTAACGTCAGCAGCAGCAGCCCCCCCACTCCCTCCGCCACCTTCACCCTCTCCTCCCGTCTTTCTGCCATCACTTTCTGTGTGTGCGTGTATGCATTCAAAAGGGGTTGGGTAGAGGAAGAAGGAGTAGGAGGGGGTGATAAGGTGGTGGAGGGAGTTACTCAGCAGATTTTCACGCCTGTAAAAAGGAGACCACTGCCAATGAAAAGTACTAGGATGGTATGTTGGAGTGAGAAGAGCCAAAGCATAGGGGAAATGTAGGGAAGGGATTTGGATTGGAGGGTCCGGTATGAATTTTAGCCCAATAGCAAGGACATCTGAAGTGCTAGGTTAAACAGCTTTAATTAAAGGTCCAGTTACTGTCACCTGTTGGAAAACCAAAGCAATTCAGAAGTAGAAAGAACTGTGCGTGACTCATGTTTCACGGTCGTATAAGATAAAAATGAACTACAATTCTTTGGTTGATGTAATACTTGAGTTAAACCAGATATATGAATGCTGGAAAGGCTTTTTTCAGCTTTGAGATATTTCAGCCACATCGAGAACAAAATCCTCCTTTCTGAGTAAGGTAGATAAAGTAAAAGGAATTAAATAACAAAACTGACCATGAATCATATGGTTGCAACTGCAGGAGAAAATTGTAAAGGCTAATCTTTTGTATTTGGCAGTTTATTGTTTATACCAGCATTATTGTTAGGTATGTAAAGTACTGAATTTTTGCCATCAAAAAATCAAAGCCATTCTTTCTAAATCTATTTTTGATGAAATTGGATGGAAAATGTAGGCAAACTTAAATCTAATTTCATTAAACAGAAGCAAGCATTGTGCCACATCTGTTTTGAAGTAATCTGAACAGCTTTTGTTAAACTTTAGTTTAAGAATTACAGTCGTCTACATGGCTTTATGATGGTCTGCTCCTCCTTGGAATATGAGGACTAGGCTGAAACTCAAGATGGCACATGGCTGTAGTCCAATTCGAGGTGTGGTGTGTGGCTTCAGCTGATATGCATTCTCTAATGTGGAGGGAGTGAGAAAGACATACACAAAACATACACAATGCAGCTGGGATAAAGCCAGCCTTTGAGGAAAGTTTTATTGCAAATTCATATAAAGTTGCTCAGAGTGACGACCTTTATCCTGTAATGGAACATTGCTATCCTGATGGCAGAAGTCTCCAGAACGATCCATGGGGCATGGGGAGGTTACCGAATGTGTGATGAGTAGATAAATAATGTGTTATATCACCAGGACTATATGCAGGACTATTTATCACCTGGACTAATTGGGCACCTTTGGAAAATTTAATTTAATGTTTAAGCACCCTCAACAATTATCATTATCAAAAGACAGAATGCGGGAATATCTATTGGAAGAATCGCCCTCATCCCTTCAGAGTTTAAGAGGCTTTTGGAGTCATTCAGTTTGCACTGAGCTCCTTCTGTGGTACAACATCCTACTAACATGACTGTTAAGTGTGTCTGAGAGTGTGCCGGGCTCTGGTGGGGTGTGCTTGAATCCAAAATGTCAAGGGTTGTACACTCAGCTCTCTGTGGACAACTGTGTGTCTGGCAATTTGTTGTAAATGTACAGTCTTGTCTGCACTCTTGATTTGTGGTGCAGTACATCTTTCTGTAGATGCTGGTCTACTGGGATGGGGTCCCCACAGGGCTCTAAGTTGTCAGTGTGCACATCTCTAAGCAAAAACAAAAACATTTGATGTTGTTTTTTTCCTTTAAACAGGACATATCATGGAAAAATGATTTTTTTCTGTTTTTTAGAGCATATATTTTGGTGACTGAAGTCAGTAACAACGTTGACATTTTGTCTTAGGCCCCCTAAGTTTAAAAATATCTCTCTCAATGAGCCATTCAGATTTTCTGTGTGAACTTATGTTACATGTCAAGTTCACCCTGCCTCCTTTGCTAAGCCTCCACTTTGTGATACGCAACACTGCACATTATTTCAGCACCCTGTTCACCCGACTGGAGTCACTGTCCGATCTGAAAAGCACATGAGCAAGACCGCTGAGTAGGGACAAGGTAACATGGGTGTAATTTTTTGTATGCAAAGGAAAAACTTTGAATATATCTGGCTGTGAACCACCAAAGCCTCATCCTCTAGTAGAATAATACATTGCTCCATTTCATGTTGAATTCAGTGGCAAACCAAGTAATTTCCCCTTTTTTCAAAATTAAGTAGAATGTCTCTTGTTACCACATAGCTTTTAGTTTTCCCACCACGCTTTGTCACATTAGCGTGTTTACTGTTTCCCAAGCTCATCATCTTGGGTCAGCATACTAACATTTTCAAATGAGTTGACACATTTATTCCTCTGCACGACTTTTTAAAATCCATTTTAAAGCTTTGTTGATCTCCAAGAACTGCAAATGTTTTCTATTCACCCGTTCACAGACTGGTGCTGCCATGCTGTACGTGGTGCTGTCCTGCCATCAGCAGCTTGGGGTTCTGTGTAATTTGTTCCCGGACACTTCAGCATGCAAAGGTAAGTCACTGCACTCCAAATAGTAAAAATCTGCTCTAAGACCTGAGCAATAGCAAGAACTGTAAATGAGTTAATAAGTTAACAAAAATGTTTTGAAGATGATTTTGAAGATGGCCATCAAAATAACCAATGTCCCCCACAGCTCTAATATTTTCAGGTTGTATTCTCTCATTTTTATTCACTTTGAGTCTTTAAAAACTGTTTTTATTTCAACTGTAGTATCTTTGAACTATGTCTGACCTTCTGCTTTGAACCACATGCAAGCAAAGAGCATAAAAGGAATTTCTCAGCTGGGATTCATAAAGTGTAACATTATTTTTGTCTAGGTTTGGTACTGCAAGCTCCCCACCAGACCACTCTGGTCACTGAAAAGAGAAGATGTTAATGTATTGAGTTTATTAAAATCAAGTGCTCATACTCAAATGAGTAAGTAATCTGATTTTTCTTTAATCTGATTTTTCTTTTTAAAATTCCAGACATTCAGGGCAGAAATCAATAAATTTGAAATCGAGCTGTGGGAGCTTTTAATATGGCTATAATTCATAGTTCTTTTTCTTTAAAGTTATTGATATTAAAGGTGCATTTTCATCAAAATGTTCGTCATTTCATTGAATTTGTGCATGGTTTTGGCCTAAATTTTAATTTGATTTCAAGCCCAATTCAGATTTAACTTACTTAGTTGCTCAGACATGCAGCCAGCAAAGACACTGGCTAAAAGAGAGGAGGGAAGACGCTTTTCGGTGAAGCAGCTGAGGTGATAACACACTGCAGGGCTTGCGCACTTTGTGTGTGGTGATGGTGTTCTTCTGTAATTTAATTTCATACATCATAAATGCCATTTTGACACTTAGTCAGGCATGTGGCAACATGAAAGCAGAAACCATAAATTAAATCAAAACCAATTCCCCTCTTCTCTCTGTCCAACTTCGTCCTTATTTACTCTGCTTGGCTGGAGAACACCAAGGTGTTGGAGTGCTGATTAATGTTGCGCTTTAAATGTTGAGCCCAGTCATGGTCTTATGTATTAGTTAGAGCTTTCACCTGTGTGTAGTCAGACTCACAGAAGATAAAAGGAAAACAAAGAATAAAAGATCTTGATACACAACTGAATCTTTGTATCATGTTAACATATAGATATGAATTAATGCGCAAAATTGATTTTCTTTTCTCATTTATTTGCACATTTGTAATGTAAATTCTCATCAAATGTAAATGCGAGGAAGAGCACAAGTCTACAATATCTCTTTTTATTTCTGTTTATCTTGCTGATCTGATACAGATGCTACTGAACTTCAATAAGTTACACTTGTGTGAACGACTGTGAAAGCTTCTTGTTGCTTGACAAATAGCACTATGTTTTAATGTTGGTCTTAAGTGTATCTCAGATCTTTGGTTTATCACCTCTGTGCTCTGAATTTTTGCCACTCACAAGCCAATACTCCTCCCCTTCAGGAATGGCAAACCTTTGTTTATGAGAGAATTTCCCCCCAGGGCTCTGCCATTATGTGCTACTGATTTCCTCCAGCACTGTTTAATTTCAGGCTCCAATTGGAAGTACACATTAAAAGTTAACGGGTGAGACGGCTATTGATTTTAAGATAAATAACACACATAACAATATAGGCCAGTGTTTAATTTTCATCTATCTTTTCATTACTTCATATTGTCTGGAAGTTTGTGGAAGCCTCTCTTGTTGGATATATTGTCTGTACTTCTCCTTCGTTCAAATAGTATTTGTGTTTTCCACAGACTACGACTATGTCTTCACTCTTTAATAGTTTCCTTGGCTTTTGCTTTTTTTGCTGAAGTATTGTCAAAATGGACCTGCTGTGAAGAAAATCTGCCCCAAAGCACTGAGGCTGCATGTGTGTCCTGGGTGGTGCAGCTGCATCTCAGCTCGTATTGCTGGCTGTTCTGCCTGTACCCAGTGGTCTGTCAGGCAGCGAAGTTGGGGAAACGGTGGGATAAATGATTATTTATGATCTGCCACCTCCCATCCTCTCAGCTATCCCCAGGCCCTGTTCATTACTGCTACAGGCTGCCACTGCGTGGGAGAAAACACGCACACACATATGGATGCATACAAACACTAAGTAGCTTCTGCTCTCATGTTTTCTTCAACACTGTGCTCAAGCAAACAAATACACACACACAAAGCCTATCTTTCTCCATATCTCATTCTTTCCACTTAAAGCAAAATATCTTAGTTGCAGTCTGCTGTCATGTCATATGCACCATCATACGAAGCAGAACCGAGGACTAAACTTGCCAAACTTTCCCACAGGAAGCTCTTTGTCGACAAGCAAAGACATAATCCTGTACATAGTTTTGAAAATCTGATCTTCTCTTCTCATGTTCTCCGTTTGGCATTTAGTGGCATGTTGCTGACTATTCTCTGTGGTGTTTGTCTCTCTCTCCATGTATCAAGTTTCTCAGTGTGCCACATTTCTAGCAGCTGGACCTAATAAATCTTGGGAAAACCCAGAAAGCTCAAGGTAGCCTAAATAATTGATCAGTTTGAGCATGGAGCCTGGCAGCCAGCTTGGCTAAACTACAAGGAAATCACAATAAGATAGAGAACACTGCATGTCCGTGTCTGTTTGTGTTCTTGAGAGACAGCGGATGCATGAATCTGTTTGTTCTTATCGAGGCTTTGCCACAAAATTCATGAAAGAGGTAGACTTTTGCAATACCAGTTTTAAAGCAACATGTACGCAAGAAAATACAGTCAACATAAAGAAAATGAAATTATCCCACTTTTTGCTTTTTGGCCCTTTAACAACAGACACAGACATGCTCACACACAAGATTTCTATGTACAGTGATCTTTATGAAAAACGAGTGAAAGCAGTCCCTGAGTGGAGCTTTGAGGTGTCGGTGTATTAGACTGTGAGACCTGCAGAACACAGGCTGTCTCGTGTTTTAAAAGCTCCATTTGACGTTTTGTCTATAAAGAAAAGAGTTAGAGGGTGCTTTAAATGGAATATACATCACATATATCAAGAACTTGTTAAGAGAATGTACATACAAGTCCCAGGGCTAAAGTGATATGTTACTGCAAGTCCATTTAGCTGAAAATACATTGTTGCACACGGGCCACTGTAATTGTCCACTGGGCTTTGGAGACCCCAGTCTGGTGCGTCTATGGGTGGAACCCTACCCAGATAACTCACATTAACTGTCCACAACTGACCATTTAACCAGCGGAGTGAGTGCACTGTCTTGGAGAGTGGTGTGTACAGATGACGAATCAATAAATTGGATGATAATATATGAAGCGGAGGAGATGTGTGCAGAATGACGTTCCATTAGGGGACCATCAGCAGGGTCTTTCCCAGGAAGGAGAAATTGGGAAGCATTCATCAAGTTCTTTAGTTAGATTGGTGCTCTATATATAGCTCCTCTGACAAAACTAATGCTTGTCTCTTGTTCCTGAACCTCCTTGGATGTTTTTTCATAGTGTAAATGGTATTTGACAAAGTTAATTTGAACTTATGTGGTATTATATCATTAGCGCACCGTTCTTTTAAAATATCTTAAAATGTCAAAGTACTTGAATGTGTACTTACACTTAATTTAAATATCGAACACAGGTGGTGGAGGAAGAAAATTCTTGATTTGCATCTCTTGTGAATTTTGCATAACACAACTACTCTGTTTCTGCTCTCACATACTTAGGCACCAAAACTGTTGGCAAAATTGGTTCACTTCAGGCACCAAAACTACTTGAGTAATGTTAAAGGGTATGAAGTGCATTACAGTGTGAAGCCAAGGTACTGTGACAAAACGGCAGTTTGTGACACACTTTGAGAGTGAGAACAGGACAGATGGGTAAACAAAAAGCTTGACTTTCACTTGACTTTCCTTAAAAATTGTTTTTATTCCGTCAGTCATATTGACAGATTTTTCGATCAGACCAGATGCAAAAAATACTGACTTTCCCTTTCAGACGTGGGGTGTGTTATATGAAGCAGGATGAGTGGCTTGGTGTGGTAACCTCAGGTTTAACTCTGGGTTTTCAGTGTCGTGAAACTGGTTACTGGGGTGTATCACCGCTGAAGCTTACGCTGAAGAGTATGCTCTAAAGCAGGTTAAAGTCAATATAAGGGACCTATACATGTAAAAGCACCACCTTCTGACCAATCAATTCTCAATCTAGAAAATGATAAGATAAAGAATACACAATAGTTCATGGATAGCAAGAGAGTTTCTCCTCTCTCCTGTCTCTCTGAATCAGAGAAAGTCTAACCTGGCTTTCACTGGCAAGAATCTTAATGAGTGATACAGTATATTTGTGATTTGAAATTTTGATCTTAAACAGACCGTGATTACTCTAAAACAAACAAGAATAACTTTTCTTTATTAAAATCGAAAATAGATTTCCTTTCCTTTTGAGTGCATGAGTTTGCAGCTTATCAAACTCATCCATTTTCTGACATTATCTCTGTATATTCATATTCATATCTGCTTCCATCTTAAAAATGTTATGTTAAGATGGATTTAAATCACTTGACAACTATAATCAAAACTCAGCAACGAAAACCTCTTAATTTAACATTATGGAGCCTGGATGACTTGGAAATTGTACTGTTTTGAGTTGATTTTATATTGGTTTTACATTTGGTGCGGAGAGCAGTGCACAGTTTTACATCCAATAGAATGAGGCTGAAACTGTCTCACATTCCCCAAAAGTGAACCTACAAACCAAGAATTCATTAAAATCTACAATTGAAAATGGTCTCCTCATACTAAAATGATGTGGCAGTGATGAATTGATTTACAAATTCACGTATTCAGCATTCTTTTTGTTCTTTAACAGTCTTCCCTCCTGCTTTGACTGCAGGAGTTGTGTTGCTTTCAGCCTGCTATAAGTGTTTAAATTGCCATATTAGTTTAGGACACATTGTGTGCTATTTGTTTGCAATATGCAGTTTAAAATCAATGAATATGATTGGTTGTCTGATGCGAGCATAATTTTTTACTTAAATGCATACTTACCCACAATCAGGAAAAGCAGATTGAGTTGATCACCAGCATTGTGTGATCTCTTTGTGTGATCTCCACCTTTAGTCAAGCCAGACAACTAACGCTAACAATGGACAGGTCAGAAATCTAATTTTGCGTTAAGTTACTTATAGATAGCCTGGACATGTTGAACCTGCTTTGTAGTCTTTCCGCTGGGGTGATGTCTGCTTAAGGATGTAAATTTGTTTTTAATTTTCAGACATAAAACATTTACAGGGACAGTTTTGCAGAAATAACCTCAGACCTTAGGAGGCTATTTTCAAATATTGTTCAGTTTTCTAGAACATTTTTCTTTTTCTTTTTGCCTTCCGTCTAAATGGGTCAACCATGACCATAATTATTTTGTCACCTTTATTAAATTGTCACAACTTTGAGCATTGTGATAAAGGTCACCTAGCCTTTACTCGGCAGAAATTCTAACCCAAATCACATATTCCAAACCAAGCTATGAAGCCTTAAAACTCTTACCATTGCCTGAGATCAGGAATTAAATTACAAAAAATGGGTGGTGTGACTAAGTTTATAGCAGCCTCTCTGGATCTTATTGCTCTCTGAGCACAGCAGTGTCAGAACTATTTTTTCACGTTTAGATAAATCAAAAGAAGCACGTCGTGTTAATGATCTTCCTGAAGGAACTGACAAAATGGTATTTATGGTGCAAAAATTTGCCATTATACTGTAATTATAGGTGAGCTAATTTTTCAGACATTCACACACAGTTTTACAGCTGAAGTTTCCTCAAAGTAATGCTGTGAGAGGGCTGGCATGATTGCCCATTTTTGACATGTCTTAGAAATTAATGACACTCCCTAATGCCCGCTGAGAACACCTGGCTGTGAGTGATACAGTACAGCAATAGGCAGGGGGAGAAAAACCTCACTTTCACCTTTTCTTGTTTATATCTTCTTTCCCTACCAGGACGACCCATCGATAATTACGCACAAATTCCCTCTGGCTCAAAATCTTTTTTGCTCTCTCCTTCCCCTCTCACTTTCCATCTCTCCTTTGATTTTCTCAGCTCTGCATGTCAACACTGTCAGGTCCCTTGGCACCGACAGAGCTATCCGCTGTCGCACCCTCCCTTCCTCTGCCCCGTCCCATTACAATGACAATAACAGATAAGAATATTTATTATGTTGGCTCACCACTCCCCGTTCCTCCAAACATCTCTCAGGGGAGCGGCTTCTCGCTATCACCCTCAAAAGCCTCATTCAGTTAACAGAAAAAAACCACATCCACCCCTGGCCTTGATGCTTTCCTTTATCAGTCCAGTGAAAGAAGAGCCGGAGCATGAAGGCGTCTCATCTCCTTGGCTTCTTTTCTTCTTTCACAGCTCTCCCTCCCCACTTTTAATTTTCATCTCTCTTTTCCTGCTCATTTCAGAAAAAGAGGAAGAAAAAGAAGAGAGGAGGGGGAGCAAATGAGAGTAGGACGCTGGCTTGTGATAACTGCCATGCAGAATGGACATCTCCCTTGTTTATTGGCTTTTGAAATTCAATTCATTGTCTGGGACGGGAAGTGATAAAGGGAGTGGAAATACAGACGCTCTTATCATGCCAGCTCAGTGAAAAGAACTTTTTTTCCCCTCCTCCAGATGCCTCAGTTGTTGTGGGGTACGTTTGTTGTGCGTGCATCGCCAAATCCGAATAATGGGGTCTGAAAAATGCATTCATTATTTGGACCCAGCCATGCCACTTACTATTGTGTCGAATTGTTGTGTGTAGTCATCACATTTAGAGGAAACACACAACTGAGAGCGGTCACACTTGTCTCATAGGCTTATCCTTGGATGTGTCATATTTAAAGCTTGAAAATGCTCTTGTTCCCTAGACACATTGTAGCCAATGTTGAATAGACAATTTTGCCAATTTTGTGGACCACTCTGGACTTTCAGCTCCTTTTTTGTCTCACATTAGACATATGAGTCATTGTGTCACTGGCATCTGCTGTCATCCAAGTTCTTAAGATTTACTGCCCTGCATGTTTTAAATGTTGCACTGCTTCGGCACACCAGATAAAATTGAATGGATCATCGCAACAGCTTGCCATCAAATTCTGAAAAAGCCTGTTAATGACCCATGAATTCTAGCTAGGTGTGTTGAAGCAGGGAAACGTCTAAAATATGCAGTCTTTAGAGTTGATTTCCAAGGACCCTGATTGGGATGCACATTTCTGAGATATTTTTTATCCTGAGTTACCCCAAACAAGAGTGTGACTTTCAATAAACAGTACATTCTGATTCAGGCTGTAAGTTTCTGACAAGTTTCTGATTAATTAGAGAGTCATTCACACAAAAATTGTAACACCTGAAGCCAAAGTAAAAATGAATAAAATCATCTGGTGTCAAAAATAAGAAATATGTATAGCATCTGTCTTTTAAATGCTGGAGTTTCTATTTCATAAAGCTTAAATTAAAGCACAGCTATTCAGATGTTTTAAAATATTCTACGGTGTCTTCATGTTTAAGCATAATGTATTCTTTTTTTTACTGGGATTTTCATTCATATTTTGGGTCAAAGCCTTTGTTCTAAGGAAACATGTGCTTGTATGATCCACAAGGCACACACATACTACACAGAAAACAAATTAAGAAAATAGCTTATAAATAGTATATGCCCAAAGATTTGGACACACCTTATCATCTTAAATTAATGTGCTCGTGTTTCCAAACTTTTGACAAGTACTTATTAAGAGATAGAGGTAATTTATCTGTATTAGGGAGTAAAATCAGTGTGGAGAAGACTTAAATCCGTCTTACCTGGAATGGCCAGCAGTGGGCGACCCACATGGTTGAAAAACAGAAGCCCAGTTACATGTTTCATGTTTACATGACATTTTTACAGTTGGTAATGACTGTTGAGATTGAAGCTTGTTGTCTATTGCATTGTGATGTCCTATGTTTCTTAGGGAGAAAAAAATCTTAACAGAGTCATTGGATGTGTTTTTCTGGCTGACTCATACCCACTCACCAAAAGAATATGTGGAGAAATTTCATGATGACTTTATAAGCTCAGATTAGAGTGCTCTGATAATAATGGTACAATATGACATACGGCTGGTCCTTAAAGTAATACAGCTTTGTTATGTACCACCTACATGCACATTGTTGCAGATCAGACACACACCCTCGTGGGAATGACCCTCTCTAATGGCAGCAATCTTCCCCAGCATGAAAATTTGGGCCACCAAACTGCTCAGGAAAGGAACATGTCCAAGAGCCCAAGGCTTTAACCTTACCTCGAAACTCCCAAGATCCCAATCCAATCGAGCATCTGTAGAATGTGCAAGAGCAAACCAGACCCACTGGGGCCGACACTTGCAATCCATAGAACTTAAAGGACACACTACCAATGCTCCACCCCCAATTACCCCCTGATGTTCTGGGCCCATTCACCCAACAGATCAGAGGAGTTTTTCCAGCACATATAAAATCAAACTATTAGCCAGGTGCTTCTAATCTTGTGGATGATCTGTGTGCTGTGCTTCTGAAGATAGTTGCAATAAATTCATATTTTGGATGGATTTTTGCTTGAAACAAAGTTTAATTTGTGTTTTCTACCTTTGAAAAGCTAGAAAATCCAAAATTGCCAAAACTTAACCAAAATATCTTATACAATCTAAAACAAGCATAACACAAAACTAACATCAATAGCGTTCATCCTGAATATAAGTGACAGACTATGCTTGACATAGCTTGATGAAAAACAGTACATTTTAATAATTGGTCTACTGTTGCTTTCATTTGTGCCAATTGGACAAATGATCCTCACCCTCACTCTGGTAGACAATTTCCCTTCCCAGTGGCTTTATTTCTATTAAAGACAGTATGTTTAGCGCTGACACATCATGAGACATTTTTAGGAGGTGTCTTGGCTTAGCTAACCTGCTACTGCCCAAATACCCTCTGATGAATGCCAGTGAGCAAAGTCATTCTTTTATGTGATTTGTATGTTCCCATGTAAAAAAAGACACCAGAGAGAAATTTACCTCGGTTATTTTCTGTTTTTTTTGTACTAACTGGTTTTCTTTGTACAAACAGTGAATTTTTCACAAAGGCAGCCTGACAGGGTGAAGAGATGTTAAAATACAGTAACAGCACTTAGCTTGTCTTCACATTGTTGGTTACCTGCTATTCCCTCTGTGTCTGCTGTGGGGCTCTGTCGCACAGCAAATAACACCCAGCCCTCTCTCTCTTTGCCTCTCACCTTGTCTTCTTCACGCTCTTCTTTTCTCTTCTCTTCTCCACTTCCCTTTTCTTTTGTCACCCATCTCTCTGATCAGGGAGACTTTTAGCTTCTTTCTCCCTCATGCGAGTTTTTGACATGTCACTTTAACCTTACTTAAAGCGAGTGGACATCACACCATGAAATATGATGTGAGACAGAAATAATGTAAAAACTTCTCAAGCTTTGATTAATTTGATAAAGTTTATTTTTCCCAGGTACATTTACTGCAAGGTGATCGTTTTAAATAACGAATCAACATGTTGCCACACTGAGCAGAGAAAACACAGTGTATTAAAGTGTTGATGAGCTCTTAAACTGGATGGTGAAGAGGAGATTTGTGCCAAAATCCTTTGATGCCTTTCCTGGACTTGAGGTGTTGTGTCATAGTACCGTAGAAAATGATACAGTGTTAAGAGGACTTAAGTATTAATTACCCTATTAACTACATAGGATTCACTGCTTATATCAGGCCAGCCTCTTGTGTTGAAGCAGGCTGTGGAATTAACAGAGGGCTGCATTAATCCCCTCTTATTTTCCACATCAGCACTGGTGCATCTGTAAAACATGGTCCATTCAGGCGTTAATTACATAAAGTTCAGCTATGTGTATGTGTGTGTCTAATAGTGTGTGGTGAAAGCGATTTGTTTTCTAGACGAAATCAGAAACACATTAATCAATGAGTCTTAGGTGATAAACACACAACGCACACCGTCACGTTTCACATGGGACTCCCAGGTTTCAAGGTTGCTGCTGTCCACTGACAAGCATGCGGTCCTAAACTCACAGAAACACACAGTGTAGTGTACACACCCGCACAAACAGATCTAATTAAAACCATTGTTGTGAATAGATCTGATTCTATTTCAGTGTGGTTAACAGTCCTTCATGGATAAGTAATGAGCTGCTGCAGACAGAGAGAGAGCACCTCAACCCTTAAACTCTTCAGTTCTGCTGTTGGACTGCAGCAAGACTCCTACAGGGGTTTCTATGGCGATTGCATCTGTATACAGCTGTTGAATGAGCATAACTATAAAGTGGTTATGGGATGCTTACATTAATGGTTTATGTGACAAATCATTACTTTAATTATCATCTGTATACTGCATATACAGCATAGACAGAAGCAGATTTTTCCGTTTATAAAAGAGACCATCCTCTAAATTTATCCAGGCAATACTAGTTTTGAAAACGGATAGTCTAGTGAATATGCTTCTCCTATCACATGAAGGAGAAGGGCATACAGCAGAGCCATTTAGTAGCCTGGCTTTTTTATAGAATGAAGAAAAGAATCTCTCAGTTTCTGAGGGAGGATAGGCAAACAGTGTGAGCCCTGAGTGCATGAAATTGTAGCCTAGAGTAAAAAGTGATGAAGTCACAAAATAAAGAATGGTTAATAGCTACATAAAAGATAGAACCGAGATAATGAAAAACATAAAAGCAATAATCTTAGAACCTTATGAACAAGTAAAATTGCTTTGAAATCAGCTCTAGGTAGTCAATGCGCTTTCGTAAGCCACATGTCTGGTTTTGTTGTCAAAATCCAGGCTGCAGCATTCTGCTGTAATTATCTATAATTTTCCACTGGTCATTTTCTAGTGGCTGTAATAAAAGATTGCGTTTGCACTTCAGCATTTGTCTGAACTAAGAATGGTCCAGCCTTGGCTATGCTTCTGAATTATAAAACCTTGGGTGTATTTTATATTATCTTAACCGTCCTTCTTTCACACGTATCAGGCACTGAGGAAGTTAATATATTATATCACAAACACTTTACCTATTTATGCTACAGTTAGAATGGGCTATAGGAGATTAGTCAGGATATTATTATTTAGGTGTTTATAATTTTTCTGGGTTTGTTTAGTGTGGAGCAAAAATAAATCTTATCTTTTATGTTTTTATGACTTTATGTTGTCTCACTTGTGATTTAAGCCCTTTATGTTGACTTTACTACAGTTTTTCAGAGAAATATATTATAAAAATGTATCCATTGACTTTTATGCAAAATGTGAAACAAGAAATTAACTGATATTCAGAACCTATAATGATGTAGACTTTAACTTGGTCCTGGAATGATTACTGTAAAAAAAAGCAGCCATTAAGTGTTCAGGTATGCTGACACCAACCTTAACTGCAAAATGGCCTCGAAATATGCCAGTTAAGAAGATAAATGCGCTTGCTTTGCTAGTTGTGGTGATCTGTCAAGACCAGTTAACCAGAAAGTATCTGGTGTGGACGATTTGAACTAAAACAAGAGCACCTATAAGTAGGGATGGGGATTGTTAAGAATTTAGCAATTCTGATTCCAATATCAATATCGCTTATCGATTTGATTCCTCATCCAGTTATATACAGTACAAATACAAAGTACAAATAGTACAAATGGCTTTGGTTGCAGTAACACTTTAATTTCAAGTATGCACCAACATTTTATCTATTTTTGTCCCTGTTATTTTACTTTTCCCTTCCTCTGTGAAAGTGTAGCTACAGGTATGCGGGAGCCTGCCTCACTCTTGCAGTCCTCTTCAACTGAATGTTAATATCAGATGGATATTATTCATACAGTATGTCGCTAACATTATTACAATCAACATGACCTGGAAGTTTTACGTTACAGGGCTCTCAAATTTTTAATGCAGGCATGAGGAGGCATTTCCCCCCTTTGATGTGATCAAAGCTCTGCATGTGTTGCAACTGGCCCTAGTATAGTCCTTTTTGTTGAATTATAACCAAACTTTGGGGCACTTCTGCTTCGCGTAAATGTGTCAGACGTTAGCAACTGGGAGCCGGCTCTCGTAGAGAACCGGTTCTCAATTCCCATCCCTACCTTTAAGAATGCAGTGACATCAAAATCCTATACGGCACCACATCTGGATTTTTGACAGCAATCATGATGTTTCACAGCAATCTGAGGAAGCAGAGAAAAATTGTGAGGAGAAAACATGTATCAGCTGTTGAAATGGGTAGAAAATTTACTCCCAGTTCTAAAACAAATACTAATCAGCCAGATCAACAATTAAACCCCTGCCAGTTTTGTGAATAACACTGATAATCTAGTTATAATGCAAAGCTGGATAGTGGTATTCATGAAAATGTTACTCTAACACATAACTCCCAACTTGACACTGTTGGATACCAAGCACACCCTCGAATGGCAGCAGCCACACATATTTGGATAATGCACATTGATACACTAGAAAACCTGTTGAGGAAGGTCTATTTTTTCTAAATGTCACATAACGAATGAATCTACACTGATGATAAGAATAATAGAGGTTGAATTCAGTTGAGCTGTTTCAGTGCTCTTGAGTTTCACACAACCTTTTGTGTATTCTTGAAATCACAGAAAACACTGAAAAAATGTCGACGAGCAGCTGTGCAATCGACTGTATCAACAAATTCAGAAAGAAGTTGGGGCTTTCTTCTTATAGACATCTGAGAAGTAATGGGAAGAAGAAGAACTTTTAACAAAGCTCATTTTTGGTCAGTACAACTTTAGAATAACATTTCATTTTGAAAATGAAATTTGTACAGAAAGTGACTTATATTTAAAGTTTGTCCAAATATTTTCAAATTAACTTTATTATTATTGTTTTAACTAATGAATTATCCTTCTAACCTGCTTCTTTAATCCTGATTCCAATTTTTACAAGTCAAATTCCTTCCTAAAGTTATGAACTTAGGGAGTAAATGGGAAAAAGCTTCTTAGAAACCATAATAAAGCAGCAAAAAGTGTGCCCCAAAAACAATTGAATTGTCTAAAGACTTTTCTTACAAATTACATAAGCTGTGAAGTGGTTTATATTAGTAATTTCATCCATATTTAAAGTTTTCTTTACAAAAGTAATGAATAAAATAAAAGACGTTAATACGAACCTTTCTGTATATAACAAAGATTGTTGATAAGTGTCTTCCACAGCTTTATTTTGCTGGAAAATCCCACTTTTAAGTACAAACTAACATTCTGAGGTATTATCTGAGGTAGCAATCATAAATGCATGAATACACAACTGAAAGAAAGTATGTTCTCAGCCTTGTGCACAGTCCTGCTGGGCTTCCTGAGAGACTGAAATAAGAGCAATTGCCCCCCTCCAGACAGAGACAATCTAATCTACATGGACAGGACTGGTGACCTGAGCAAACACCACCCACCATTCTGCATCAACTCAGCTGAATTTCCAAACTCAAGAAAGTACTTTATTGAGCCAAAAATTGGTAGATGTTCCTGTGTGCAGAATGAGTCATCAAAATGAGTCACCGTTTTTAATCATTAGGAGGAAATTACCAACTGTCTTGATTTCCTGTGGACTTGGATGTTTTATAAACATGTAGTTTAAAAAAAAAAAAATTAACTAGTCAAAAAGTATGGTGAACAAACCTGTATCTATGTACTGTCCATAGTCAAGTCAATTTTCATTCTTCACAATCGTGATTTGAATTTCCATCAGGTACCACATGTTAAAACACTTCTGTTGTGGGTGAATAACACGTTGCTGTGGTCCAGGTATGATAAACAAAGTGACACACTGTATTATGGGTACTATAAGCACTGTGCCAGGAAATCTTTTCTTTTTCTTGTGCATTGTGCGTGTCGGTCAGTGATTGAGTAACAGGACCGTAAAATTAAGAAAATACAAAAGAAAAGCCAGAAAGTGAGTGGGTTTTGCCCCATTAGGGAAGAGAATTTTGTTCTTGCTCTCAGCAACCCTTATGGACCCTATCTGGACTGACTGGAGTGAATTTTCTCCTCCTGCTATCGACAGCAGCGCTGTCTGGAATAGGAAAATAGAACAGGACAATCTCCTCCTGTCTGTCTGTCTGCTGGGAGAGATAGAAAATGTGTGACTCAGGCTGGTTGAGTGCAGAGCCTCTTCCTTTAACTTATTTTCCTCTGTGCCTGTCGGAGCAGCGGGGCCACTTTGATCAGAGTGTTATCTGCGCTGCTGCGGCCTAATCCGTGTATTTGCTCCGAGTCTTAGCTGGATCACCGCGCTCAAATCAAAGCACTACAGAGTCAGACCAGGAGGGGACAGAGACATGCAGGAACACACACTTGTAGTCATACAGTATGCACATATACTCTCAAAAACACTAAACAAATCCATAGTGGCTGACAATCCATTGCTTTGTTGTCAGACTCTAAAATCATCATTTAATTGTTATGATCAAAGCTACAAAGCCATGTAGACAACACAAGGAAACACAGGAAAATCAGTCAGTTGATAAAAGACCATGTAATAAATGATACATTCACTTTCTGCCAAATCTCTGTTTGAATGATAAAGAGATAAGCTTCAACTGCATAAATAATTTCAGTGAAAGACCTCCTAAACTGTTGTTTACTACGGTAATGCCCAATGAGGCAGTATCAAGAGATGCTTCCAAAAAAACTGTTTCGTCTATTACAGATTACTAAGTACCTCTAATTACAACACAACTGCCTACACAACATTATAAGACAATCAAAAGATAATGTTGTGTAGCTCCTCACATTCAACAGCTCCTCGTAATTTCTACTGTTCGCATCATAACGACATTCAAAAGCCATTACACATCTCCCACCAAAGAGTCCTGTGGATTATTTTGCTATGAAATAACACAGAAGCCAAATATATGGAGCCCTGGTGGGATTTAATGGATGCTTCTTATGAAACTCCAGTTGTGTCATTGACCATTTTAACACTTCTAACTGTTGTTGACTGTTTCGTAGTTGGTGTTCATTCATTCCATAAGCAGGCATTAGGCTGCTCTGCATCCTTGAATTAACTTCATGTCTGCAAATGTAGTGCTCTGATTGACTCTGAATCTGGACATACTCTGGACAAATCAAAGATAAGGTTAAGGAGTCATAATGACAAGAAAGTCAATTAGTAAATAGCCAGTAAATGCTGCAGACATGTGGCAACTATGATTTTCACATTTGACAAATTGTTTTTGGAATTCCCTCCATTTAGTAGATGATCCTTTTGTTTAACCTGCCAAAGGGAGCAATACTCACAGCGAGAGAGGGAAGCTGGGGAGATAATGAAATAAGTTACAAAGATACGTTTCCCTCTCGTAGAGTGAGTGAACGTATATAAACAGAGAGGTGACGGCTCTGAGCACATACTTCCTTGAGTTCACCTCAGACTCAAGGAGAGGGATGTTTTATAAGACCTCCTCCTGTTGGACACAGGTTAGAGGAAATATAGACAAGATGGAGGCATTATCACCCTCAGGATGGAGTTATGAATTTTCTGCTTCAGCTGATTTATTGAGTTTGTGTCATGGACTTGACCTGATTACAAGTAAGATATTCTACGAGAGATCAAATGAGCCCACTCAAAGGTGTCAGTTAGCGCTTTTAAAAAATTTAATTGACCTTCTGCTTTAGTGCAGCAGTAAGAGGCTTTAGTAGTTCTAAACACAGGCATGTTGACCTAAAGCTCTGATGGTCAACAGCATACTCACTTGTACTTGTACGTTTTTTTCTTTAATCAAGATAGCCTAATCGGAGCCTGTATAAAGCTCCAGGGATCAAGAGTGTGAACATTTTTGAAGATATGTCACAATTACACAATCTCCAACAAAACCTTCTAACCACTTCTGACTTTCACAAAAATGAATCATATGAGTGTTTAAGGTAATGTTTTTTCCTGTTGTCAGCATTTCTCTTAAAAGACTAGAACAAACAAACAAAAAAAAGATATGTCTCTTGTATATTGTTCACAGTCAAAAGACAATTTACTTAAGTGTATGATGACACCATAAAGAACATAGATATAATAGCAAAAGAGGTGTACCAAAATATGCAATGATTCAATTTAAGTCAAATTAAATAATATAGCCTACACTTGCGTCTTAACCAGATTTTCTTTGTTCAATGTTAAGGAAGCTTGTACAGTGACGTTATATGTCCTACACAGTCTCACAGAAGTTTTTTTCATAAATCGCCACAAAAACGAATGCATGTAAGACAGCAGTGTCAATGCATTCCGTAAAATTCTCATGAAAGCTGTCATTACTGATTTTAACAGAGACCACAGGTGATGTCAAATCTGGAGGGGTGTGATGGTGGAGAAACAGACCCAACTTTCATCACTAAGACCCGGCTTAGTCTCCCATTGAAACTGGAGCATTCTACACATTAGTTTGTAATTTAACTCGTTGCACCTTTTCAGTTACCTTTGAGACAAAAAACGTGGTTGTTTGCGGTGCACATTGCAGAACCTGCACACGTAAAAAAGTATTCTTACAGTGTAAAAGTAAATCATCTATCTACCTCTTTCAGCACTGACAAATAAAGAGTTGAAATGATGAGACTAACTTGATTTACAAATTAAGCAGCAGTCTTTTTCTGATGGGAGACTGATTCCGATTTTGAGTTTTAACTGCATAATTTCTTCATGATTCACAGGATGAGAGGATACAAGGATCCAGTCGACAACGCAAACGTTGGATTTATCTAACTTACATCACTATAAAATCTCTTGTTTGGTCCTGGAATAGCCAATGATTAGAATAGCCGAGCATAAATGTGACGCTAACAGGCACCTTTAATAAGTCCTGAAGTTAATTATTAGTGTAATTCATTAGACTTGGGTATCAGTCATTGGTACAAGAATGCACACAGTGGATTCAGAAACGATCAGTCAAACAACCACAAAAATAGATTAGATTACTATTGAGAAATCTCACACTTGATGCTCTTCATGTCATTTTAATTGTGGTCGAAAGAGGGAACCACTGTTTGTACGAGCGCACAGCTACCATAAATGTAAGGAAATCAGTATAATTTTAACTGGGAAGCGATTTATTATGGTAAAGACAGACAGATCATTTATTCTAATATAACGATTTTACATTTAAAATGCTATTTTCCCCACTGTTTATACACAGTTTTAAATAAACATAGCGATCAAATCCTGATAATTATTCTAGACCCACCTGTTGATGGAAATCCCATGTGCCCTCTGGTGATGATGAGAGCAGTGCTCAACTAAACCTTGATGCTGAGCTCTTTGATCCCCCTGAGACTTCCATGTTAATAAATGAGATCTCCTGCAAAGCAATACTGCTTTAAACCTATGTATTATGTATGAGGTAAAGGAGAACGGCACTAAAAAGAAGGAATCATCTCAGCACACATAAGTGCCAGAATCCAATCTCAGCTCCATTAGTGCAGGACAAATCCTATACAGTGAGAAGGGTTCTCCATACGTTTCCATGAAGGAGCTCAAGAAGCCATTATGGAAATGAAAGGGGACAAATCACATGTTACAGATCACTGGGTAAAGAGGGAACAAAATCATGGCGCAGTGCACTTTGGAGGGGATGGTTCAACAAAAGAAGACGGAAGACAGTTCCTTCTGAGGACTTCTGATAAATTCAAACAGCGAGGAAGACAACAACCTGAGAATTCCATTATCTAACAATTGTGTCGTTGTGCATCTACAAATTATGCCATTTTGTTGTTTTGACGATCAAAGATTACAGCTCCCTCCTTTAGTGTCATCTTCCACATGTCACGCTAAGGTATTGCAGCATGGCATCTTATTTGATCATGTGTCAACCCATTATTGCTAACTCTCCATCTGAGCAAAGCACAGAACTCATTCTGTGTACACTCAGAGACACAACTACTGCAGAAGGTTATAGTGGAAGACAATTTGTCTGTGTTTTCCAATGACTTAGCATCCCCTCTGAGCGTATGCTCCATCACTGTAGATACAGATCCTTACAAACAATCTCCCAAATGCTAATTGAGGTAATTAAAGCCACAGCATCCAGAGGAAACAGGTGCAGGTGGTAGGCATTATTCATGTCCCACTGCCCTTGGAGGTAACCCTCTCAATCAAGTGAGGTAAACAAGACAGACAAGGGTGCAGTTTTCACTGTTTTCTTTGTTAAGGTGAGTACACAAGAAGCTTTATTTCCCACTGGTGTTAGAGAGACCTTGCGAGTGTGTATGAGAACAACAGATAAGTGATCTTCCCTCTCAATGCCAATATTGTTTCAAACACACACACAACCTTACACATTTGCCTTGAGCTGTATGTGTAGTAAGTTTATTATGACTTATACAGACTATCTGAAAGGAATATGCCTTTTTTTCTACATTGTTTGACAAAGCCATGCTATGGTAACTCAGTTCACAAAGGAAAACAAACACATAACTAATAATAAATGACAAGATGCTGGATTAAATACTGTTACGAGTCAAATACTGTGGAAGTAGGAAAGGTAATTTTCCTAGCCATCATTATCCCCCCTGCCGCCCTCCTTGCCTGAACAATAGCCCACAATTTGTCAAGACTTTTTTTCCTGTTTTCTCTTTTTTTTTCTTCTTTTTTTTTTTTAAAATGCAAATACCTTCAACCTAAATGCCAGAGTTAGATGACAGTGGGGGTCTGACATCATTACAGGGGCCTTGTTTATATCAGACAGTGATTAGATTAATACTCATTAGAGAATATTTGTGTCTGCACCCTTCCTGTGCCCCACAGGCAACCAGGCAACAAGAACCATGGCAATTAAAAATGGGAAAGTGTCATCCTCCATCACCCCCTACGATGAAAAAAAAAAAAAAATACACACATGCATTCTCTGCGTAGTAATGTACACATTGTTAGGACAAAAAACAAACTTGTTGATCAAACAGCTATTAGATTAAACATATACTCTCTGACAGTTACCATAAACTTATTCTCACACTATTTTGATAATAACTTTCACATCTGGGCAAAAAAACATGTGAACATAAAAAAGATATGTAAACATCTAGATTTCTGAGTAATTATAATGGTCATACCCATTGCAGTGTCATCATCCTAGTGTTGTTCCGTAGTAATAGAGACATTACAGAAGTGAGCATTTATTTCATCCCTGTCCCTGTTTCTCCACGCAACAACTGTTTTGTTTGGCATGACAAAGGGCTTCCATATCCTGCAGTAAAACCCCTCTCCCAAATCCATATGTCTACTTAGTTTCAATAAAGATGTAAAGACAAGAGCTCATTTAATTTTTTTCATGATTATTATTTTTGCTTTTTGTTTTTTTTTAAATAAATATTTTCATAATGTAAATACTGTAAATGCAATAAATTGTTTCAAAATATGCAGTTTTGTCTTAAAAGGAGTCATTGTGGAACAGCCTCAACAGCAGTTATCCCAAAAGACTTTATAGGTCAATGCATTTGAGATGTATATAAGCACAGGTAAGACTACCTTCATGGGATCTCTGGTGCTGCACCTCCGTCGGTGCCCCTGAGCCAACTGCAGGGTCATCAGCCGGGAGCCACCTTTAACTGGTGTGTTGCTCCTTTAATCCCGAAACACCTTGGATTGGTGGGACAGTAGTAGCGAGGTCTCCCTACCAACCCCTGCAGCTAACCCAGGGATTATCCATAAACACCCCTCAACGGATCCAGAACCAGACACTCCCCTGTTCTGCCTGTTCTGTTTGCCTTAGACCACATCTTGGGAGCAGGTCAGCCAAGACCAGTCCTGCGTTGTTGGAACACTAACAACACAAGAGTTCCTGGTGTTTCAGTCTGCTGATAGCTTGCTTGACAGTTTGAACTGCATCCCACTTATCTCCTGTTTCAGATCTTGGCCTAGATGTTTCAGACAGTGAGTCTGGTGAACCTCTCAGTTGGAACACAAGTCTCACCTTCTCCTGTTTGTTGCCCAGGCTGATGGATTTCAGTAGAAGCATTACCGCATTTCCACCAAATAGCACTGCGTTTGAAAGGCACCCGAGGGAGGCCTAGCCAGTTTCGGATGTAATTGTTTGCTTTTGCCTCCATCCTTAATGCTTTTGATGGGGTGATGTGGCACAGCTTCAGATGCCTCATCAACTGCTGGTTGAGGGTAAGCTGGTAGCACCAGACCTTGAATTTCCTTGTCAGGAAGCTTTGGTCGATCTTGCTGAGCCTATTTGAAAGCTGGGATGTCACAGCTGCTGCCATATGCTTCTGATAATATGAACTCACAACAGAGGGTGAAAGGCATAAGACATAGGTGAAAGGATTCCTATTCAATTTTTGGTGTTTCCCCTCTGTCTTCAGCATTAGATGACGCCCAAATATATATATATATATATATATATATATATATATATATATATATATATATATATATATATGTGTGTGTGTATAGATCTTTTTTTTTACCATTACACTATGCATCTTCTGAATGTGCTTTTGGTCCTTGTTATGTCCTTTTTCCCATCTCTTACAACTCACAAAAAATAATGATCCTGATGAAAACACCGCAAATTAATCTAGACAAATCTGCTTTACCTCTTCTATGCAATCATTATAATGTCATTATCATTGAAATATTCAAGTCAGTATTGGAGTATTTTCAACTAGCATTTGTTTGTCCATCAGTTATGGGTAAAGTTCATTAGAATAAAATGGAGTTACTTTAGCAGGTTCAATGCATAGAAAGACTGGCCCAAAATAAGAGACTTTAGAGAATTGGCCACAATCAAAGACTATGTAAATGAGAGAACGACTGGGTGTGAGGCAACTTTAATTGTATACCTGTCACATAGCTCCCACCTCCCTTTGCTATAGAGGAGACCAAACTTTGATCTCATCTGGGTGGAAAAGGGCTGCTGAGATGTTTTGTCGTGAAATAGCTGCTGGCTGCTGCTTTCTTCCAGGATGTGTATCAGCTGGTTTCTGCCTGTGTCCCAGTCTGTCTGTCACTCTCCCTTCTCTGCCTAATTATCCGAGATCCTCTGCTGTGCATTCCCCTCTTTTCCTTTTCATATTTATTTCTACAAACCCTGCTTCCTCTGCAAAATGTCTGAAACATAAGTTAAAAAAGAAGATTGAGATTCTATGGTGGGAAGTTAAAGTTAAATGGAATGCATTTATTTGAATATCATTCAAAGTGCCTTTACACTACAAGTCACATCCACCCATTCACACAGACATTCATACAGCACTTCTTAGTCTATATAGTTCAACACGGTATGCTTTTTCTCTACCATACACACTGACGAATTCATTGGTTTAAAAGGGGGGTTCGGTGTCTTGCCAGAAGATGCTTTGGAAATTGGACTGAGGAGGTTGGGGAATGAACCACCTACTCTTGGATTGGCGCTCCTTCTACTGAGCTACAGCTGCCTATTGCATATGATGTTCTGTGCACGCTCACACTCAATTGTGGTGTCAATTTAGAATCACTAATTAACATAACATGAATATCTCTGGATGATGGGAAGTGGCCAGAGAATCTGGAGACAACCCACGCATACAAAGGGAGAAAAAGAAAAGCTGTGCCTGTGTCTGATTGTCAACATGTCTGTTTGCAACTCAGAGGTAATTTGCTGCTCCTCGTAGACTACTGTGGCCGTTATTGAAATAATCTGACTATGCTTATGTGTTGTAGGTCAACACAGTTTCAGAACCTCTCAGGACCTCACTACGGGACATTCCCATAGGTGCTATTTAATGATTTGTGACCACACACTAATTTGACAGGTTTAGAAAACCTGGGCCATAAAGCAAACAGGCTCACCAACTTCTTTTAGCATTTAGGCCTACCAACATTTGCTCATTAGTGATGATCATAACACACATCCTTGACTAATGGGGATGCCATTCATTTAGCAGCTATTTTGATCTGGTGATGACTCCAGATCCAAACTTTGGGCAGTTACCATCCACTGAAGATGTAGAATGTGAGTGATACAATTAATGGCACTCTCTAGAGATTACAGTGTGATGGTGGTGCTAGAAAAAAAGCAAAACCAAGAGATCACCCAAGTAATTAGAGTCATCCTTTCAAAACCCTTATTGTCTGTAGTTGTTGTAACATTTCTGCCTGGTCCGAAGCAGGAGACCAACTGACTGATAGACACTGTCCCCCTTAAAGCTAGTGTATTTAGTACAACTAAAAACCAACAACTTTGTGATGTTATGGCTTAGGAGTGGCATAGCTTGATGTAGGTGAAATGTCAGAAAGTTTACTTTAACAACAGTTCAGCAGAGTAATTTACTGGAGATGTTCCCTGTGATGAGAAAAAATGGATTTTAGTCTTATTAGAGGTTATTGTGCTGTTGTCTGGTTTCACCGCTTAGCTTCTAAGTGTACTGAAGTTTTTGTTGCTTTTATATGGTGAAGTGCTGCCCTTAGTACTTCTTGAATCAATATGCTCTAAACACAAAGTCCATATTCACCTAAGAGCAGGGGGCTTTAAGAGAGGTGTTACTGAAGTGTAGACAGCCAAAAAGACATGTCATGCATTTTCAGAAATCCCAAAGGGCAAAATACTTGATGTGAGGAGGGATTTTTTTTTATAAACCTAAAATGCAATTTTCAATCTGATTTTGGAACGGGAAGCTTGAATGTTGAATCAAAGCTTTGTTTTTCCTTCCTCATTTGTTGTTGGCTTAAGGCAGCGATTCCCTCTTTCTAACAGTGAATTAGGTTGAAAGTCAAAGAGGCTCAGGTTGTTGTCAATACTCATTAGAGCTATCCACTGGCCTTGGGTTAAGACCTGGCCCACTTTGCTGTCAGGCTCAATACCATATGGACACATGTGTCCACATCACTTATTCTGCAGCTCAAAACTGTCACAGCTTCTGGTATGAAAAAAAGATGTGTACAAAACTCGTCGATATTTCATATTTTACGTTGTGACATTTATATCCAGCTGTCTGTTGGGACACTAAGTAAGTAATAAGCAAGTATTATTGAGTTACACAATGTGGAAATAAATTAACGAAGAAATTGATTAAAAAAACAACAAAAAAACCCATTTAGCTAGCTCTAAGAATGTCAATGTTAATATGTTAGTCAGTTCACCCTTTGGAAAAGTTTTGAAATATCTCAACTGCTGGAGAGAATAGCCTACCATGAAAGTTGGTACACATATTTATGCTCCAACTAGGATTATCTAACTGTAAATCAACCAGAGCATGTTTAGTTTATGAAAGGGTTGTATTACAAAATACAGGTCTGCAGTCCACCACAGGGCTAACACAGAGACAAGCAACCATGCACTCTTACACTCAGACCTATGGTCAATTTAGAATTACCAATAAACCTAGTACGTGTGTTTTTGGTCTGGGAGAGGAAGCTGGAGTACCTAGAGAAAATCTATATATATATAGTATGGGAAGATCATGCAAAAAGAAAGGCTTCAAACTAGAAACTAGAAATCTTCTTGCTGTGACACTACCATGAAACATTTAAAAAATCTTTATGCAAAAGTAGTTTATCTGATCAAATTTCTGAAAACGAAAGCAAAAAAAAACCTCAAAACACTTTTAGTGACTGATGTTATTGACTTGCCTTATTAACAGCAAATCAGTAGTCATTCAGTTGATCTAAAAAAATTGTTCCGCCATTGAGTTAAAATCGACTCTTTTGACCATAACTCAACTGTGTTGAATTAACAGTGTAAAGTAAATTATCAGCAACGAGAATATGATATATTTTGCAAATCTATTGAGCTTTGAGCTGTTTGTTAGAAATGAAGCTGTGCTCATAGAAAAAAAAAAGAAAAACTGTACAGGCTACTTTGTATTTATATGGAAACCTTCATGCATTCCGTTTGTGAAAGAAAAATGCTGAAGTCATTTTAGTGTATGCCTGTAGCTGACTTTTATACTGCTGATATTATAGTTTATACAACAGATTAAAAAAATAATAGGTGTAGGGGTATTTATGATGGATATATATTGAATCAATTAAATTATGTGCAGTGGAAGTATTGCTTGTTGCCATCATATTCTTTCATAGTCTGCACATCTCAATGTGTTTAGTGTGGAAAAAGCAACAAAAAATGCATCAAAATCTATATTTTATGGAAGTGTACACAGAGCCTGAAGAACAACACTTGGGTTAACAAAGACAGTGATACTAAGCTTATAGTCGAGGCATAAAGTACATTACTTTCATTTCACAGAGAGACAGTGACTTCTATTTGCGTTTGTTCAATCCTTCTTTTCATACAAACACAAGCACAAGTTTTCAGCTATGTCTTGTTTCGCCTCACAAATTTTTATATATATATTTATGTCGTTTTTTAATGTAGATTCAACCACTCTGCAAATACTTTTCATTTCAGTGTCAGATTTTTACACAATGATATCACCTACAGTAGCTGAGCATTTATGACTCCAATACATTTCTTGTCATCAACATTACCAATGTCAATTAAAAAGTCACCATTTGGCTGGAGGAAAAGTTTAGAGGGCAGATGTGAATCGTACTAATCTTATCAGACCTGCAGACACTGGACATTGATAGGGATCTTGGTAGAAACTCTGAGGTTGGTCCATTGGGTATAACTAGACCTTCCTCCAGCTTCTGCAGATATAATTAGCTTTGAGTTGGGGATGAACTGACAAACAGTGTTCTTTTATAGTCTTTCTCCTTGTGTCCTTTCCCTTCTCTTCTCCCTATCCTTTTCTTCTCCACTTTTTCCTCTGAATTGCTGCCAAACCCCGTTTGCCTCGGTAATTAGGAACCAGAGCAGGCTTTCATGACTCCATTATGAAAACAGCGAACGGTCCAGCGGTTTATTGATAAAGCATTACACTCTGCTGCAATACTGTATGGTAAAGTACACGGAGCCTGCAGCCTTTTCAGGTGGACATAGCACAGAGTTCCTCGCTGCCAGATGAAATATCATGATGCTGTAATAGCCCTATCACATACCCTATATAAAACAAGTCTGAAATGTCAGAATACAGCACGCCGACTGTATTAGTTAAATCTAATGGAAAAAAAAACAAAAACCAAACATGAGCTTTGCAATGCTCTGTCAAATAGAGTAAATGAACACAGAAAAAAATACAACCAATCTAATCTGCAGACAGAGACAGTTCGGAAGGTAATTTCGCTCAGCAATATGCAAGGACAGCTATTTAAATGTGTTGTTGGCACTCCAATCAGGTTTCCCAGGGTACTGTGATATTTAAAAGTGACACGGGTGACCCTCCACATTTGCGAGGTGTCATCATGCATCAATCGGCCAGGTGTATATCAAAGCTGCCTGTAATGGTTTGCACATTGGGATTTATATTTCCAATTAAATCTGCAAATTATATGATTATCCTCTGCACCACGCCGGTGCCATTTTGGAAATGGATTGCGCTGGTCATTTTGTTTTTTTGCAAAGATAATAGTGCCAGTGGCAAACCTGCTTCCGCGGTGAGAATATTAAAGTCTGTAGCCTTGGCGCATGCTTACTTAAGCGAGCCCACATAAAAAGATATACAGAAGCCATCCCACGCTGACAGAAATATTGGAATTTTCTTGTGATGAACTAACAGCGCTTTAGTTTTATTCTTAGTTTTTCTGTCTTAACCTCACAGGTATTCAGCAGGTAAGTCCTTGTTAGCTGAGATCCAGCACCTGCTGCAAACTTGAACTGGCTGTAAAAAAAAAAAAACTATCAGTCCCTGATAAACCTTCGTGTCAGTCTGTCAGACAAAGAGTACAGACACTTTTCTGATGGCCAATATGGGTCTCAAAAATAATTACATGCATGTCGACACAACCACACACACACGCACACACACACACACACACACCAGCAGTCGCTGGATGTGAATTATTGATTTGAACATGTCAGCTAAAAGACAGCACAGACCGCCACTGTGGGAAAAGGAAGGATATTTTGATATTGCTTCGCTATGCTTGACTGCCAAGGCAGTGTTCACCAGAAAGTTTCCTCTTTCTGAATGTTTAGAAAGCGATGCCTAACAATGCCCTAAGACAGAAAGTAGCTGCAAGAGTTTAAGAATGCTGGGCAAGTTGAGGGGGAGTGATATTGAGAAAGACTGGAGACTGTGAGAGTCTAACCGAAGACTAAAATGAAGAAGGAAAGTGTAAAGGAGAGAAAGAGAGAAAACTTTTCCTCACAGGCTATTTGTAAATGCATCTCTGGGGTGCCATTCTGGCTTCCAGTATTTTATACTGACTAAAAAGCTGTGGGGGAATATTAACTGAGTTGCCATTGCCTTCACCCCTTTATTACTTCTCAGCCTTTCACCATAAGAGAAAAAACAGTTATAGCTGTAATTTGGTAAGGGTGAGAAAAGCTATAAAAGCAAAATATAGTCCTATCTTTTTAAGATGCACTTACCATTTATACGGTTTCCTTCCAAAATGTTATATTCACTATATGGTAAACAAGTGAAATATATTTATCGCAAGTGGATACTGGCCCGAGATTTAACCCGGTTATAGCCAGCAATTGAAGACACAAGAATATGAGGCCCTCGCTTGTTTTGAAAAGATGTTTTTGTCTATATTTTTAAAGTTGAAGAAATATTAGACTGATTTGGGAATAACCGTTTTTATGTTTTAGAAATTATGGCATACTATATAGGCTGCCAAATCATTGTTTCTGGCCGCCTGCCCTCCCTCTGGACTACTTACAGTGAAACATAGCTCATTCTTATATAATGAAAACACAGTGATGGCTATTCTTATATGGTTCTTTACCAGTATATTTCCCTATATATTACCCACTGGAACTTCAACTATCTCTTAGACAGTTCTGCTTTTCACTAAGTCCTGAAAGAAATGTCTGGCTCTTCAGCTGCAAAGTACAACTCAGAGTACAGGCTCAGCACAGACATGCTCAGTGTTGCCTTAGTGCTGACAACAGGCCAATATTTACCATATAATTGTGACCGACCGCTGATGCCAATATATAATCATATTACTGCTTTGTAGAGAAATTGGCATGTAATTATACCTACACTTACTGTGATTGCCCAAATTTAGGGGAGTAAAATAAATTAAAACAACTTTAATTTGAATTTAAAACTTTCCACATTTATTTTTATGTAACTTTTTTAAAACAAGACTGTAGACTTTATCCTGTTTTAACAAGCTGAGGTAATTTTATCCTGATAACAATCCTGAAATTATCCACAGCCTTATTGGCATATCATTGTGTATATGGACTATTGACCTTAATCAAAATATGAAAATATTGTGATTACAATGTTTACATGAGTTGCAGATGGTATACTCTATTCATATTCCTGTTTGTATGTTACAGAGGATAAACTTGATTAACGACTCATGCCAACATTATGTCTTACTACACAACTGCTGCTTCTGCATCTGTCCTATGTCTTTGTTATGTCCATTTTCCTTAAAATAAGCTTTAATCCACTTAGTTTTTTCCATCGCCCCAAAACTTTTTACTGCAGCCTTCTATTTATTCTTTCCTATTGAATTTTTCTGGAGGAGCTCTTGCCAGATTTTGTGATAGAAAACAAGAAACCTGATTTGCAAACACAAGTCCAAAACAAGCAACCCTGCCTTTAGTCCAAAGTCGCTTATAATAAGCGGACCTGGCAACTCTGGAGCCCTGGGCAGCATCGTGAAGCAGTGGTGTGTATTGCAAGATGCTGTAAAAACTCCAGTAGGACATAATATTGCCTTTAAGGTGTATACTTGTATATACAGTCCAAATAAGCTGTATGATGTACATACTCCATGGTTTATTTCTATCATTGCTCACTCCATTTCTGACCGTCCTCTTTTTAAGGTAATCAGAAAATGCTGTTGACATGGCAGAGTCTTATTCAGAGTAAGGTCATAACCAGATGAATACCAGAATATTGCTGTTCATGTAAACATAGCTGACAGTGAATTTTGGCTGACGTTCATATTCTATCTCAAAACTTTCATCGACTGATACTGATATCATTGTTTGGTCCTGAGCAGTTAGCGTGCAGCTGGGTTTTAGATTTTTCTTTTAAAAATAACTGCAGGCAAAGTATCCCCACAGAGCGTACGGCAGCTGCAGAGCTGGATCATAATTCTCTGTAGATTTGTCATCATGAGCAGCACATTCATTACCTTCAAGTAAAAATATTCAATTGTCCACCTTTAATTTGATCAACCACATGGAACTCTATGAAGCCATTTATCTTTATGGAGCTGAGTCACTTCACCAGTAGTATAGTAAACACCTCACTGAGTCCAAAGAGTGCATGCTGAAGTCTCTGATGATATGCTAAATCGAAAAGCCTCATTCAAAAACTTTTTCTGGCAAACATTTCAACGCATTTCTTGTTTATGCAACTGAAGTGATTTGTCAAGTAGGAGATTTTAATGTGCAAGTGACTAAATGAGAGAACAGAGGAGAGAAACAGATTGCCATCCTTCATGATGATAATCTCCTTCGTGCTGATGCACATCTCAGTATCCCCTGCAACACATGTCAGACTGTAGTTTATGACAAGTATAGATTCCATAACAGCATCTGGCTAATCCTCAGCTGACAGGAGCACGGGCATATTTCCCCTTCTAATTAGAATTACTTGATGTTCTCAGGGTACTTGTCTTTACAATTACCATTAGTTTCTAGAGGAAGGATGCAATCAAAATTCTCATAAGTTTGGTGGATTTCTGCTGATTTCTGTGGACCCACATGAAGGATGTGAAAGAGGGAATATGAGGGCTGGATGAAGAGAGGGAGAAGACGATGATATGAAATGTTGTTTGTTTGTCACAAACCAGGGTTTTCATGAGGGTGTTATGCTTATGTACTGTTTATAATATGCTTAAAAATAATTTCCATATCATTCAGCATATAGGGATGCAGACACTAACAAATTAAAGCTGAAAAATAACATTTTTTCCCCAGCTTACAATGTTTCACTTCATTTTCACTGTATCAGAGTTCAGAGCCCAGTAATGCTGCCTTAACCCTGTCACACAACACTGTGAATGATTATTATCTAACCCCAATCTGCTATAGACTTAGAGAACAAATTAAACTGTATGGGACAGCGATTTATTGGAACTTTTGAACAGAGAGCCACTTGCCAGGGTCAGTATGGTTCGAGAGAAAATTAATGGCGAAAGCTGGCAATGTGACTGTGGCTTATATTTCGAGAACTGTTCTTGTCTTGACTGGATACAATGCTGGGTCTTAATATACCATAAAATCTGCTTTTTTTTTTTAGAGAATTCCTATGGATCTTGTACTGGAATTAATTAGTCAATAACTGCACTGTTCAGTCTTTCCTGCTCCATAGTTTTCTGTGTAATTTTGTGCAGATTCAGTGCTGAAAAAATACTCGAATGCCCAATGCTAAAAACGTATTGTTCGCTACTGACGTTAAATCTAAACCTTGAGACTACCCCAGAGTATTATTTGGAAATATTTTCACATATTTATAATCATTTACATAGTTACGTCCCACAAGATTACATTAGAAGCGACAGATTGTCCTCACTTTTCTTCTCTCACTCATATTTATGTCCTTGTCAGCTGTAGTGCTGCTACATGTTCATTCACTAGTCAATGAACAGGCTGGCATCAAGTCAGGCTACTTGGTCAAATTAGATGCCCCTAAATTTGGAACACAATTCTTGTTCTGATCTTGGCAGTAATGCAGAAGTATGCCGTCTTCTCTGTGCCTTCCTGTGTGTTTCATAGAAAGTAGCTAAGGTTTCTTTGAAAGGTAGCAACATTTTTCTCTTCATAAAATAAAGTTACTAAAAAGTGCCTCCTGGCTCTTTTTAGTGAATATTTCTTCCTGGGATCTGTGGTTCCGTGAAATCTTGACGTCACAGTGAGAAAGTTTTCCAGTCTTCATGCTTATTTAAGCTAACCAGCTGCTGGCCAAAGCTTCATATTTAACGTGCCGAGCTGAGAGTATTATTAAACCTGTAATCTATTTGCATAAAGAGAAATAAGCACACATTTGAAAATGTGAAACTATTCTTTTTAAACTTTGCAGTTACTTTAGGGAGAAGCATCCAGTGTTAGCCAGCAGGTGCTTCCTTCATTGCACTTCTTTAGTTTAAGCTACAGAGATGGAATGAGGGTCAAGGTTGATGTGGCTCTGAGCTGGCACAGAACACACAGAACAAAATCAGCGTATGTGTATAAGGGTCAGCCTGAAGAGGTGGAACACTCTTCTCAAAATAGTGATGCTTTAGTTTGCAAAACTGGCTTGCTACTTGAAATCACACTGATACAGTGCTAAGATAGCTCTGTTGGGTCCGCATGAGCAAGCACAGGCAAACAAAGGTGACCAAATGAAGACTTTATTGCACTGATATATTATCAGTATTAGTGAGGTGTCTGTGAAAAGGCTTTAGACTAAGTACTAAAATATGCATTCAAGGGAATCAACAAATCAGTTGGTAAATTTCATATAATATACACGTTCTATGAAAAAATAAATGTGAACCACATTTTTTCAACCACAAAAAAACAATGAAAATGATCAAACAGACACTTTTGATACCTGCAAGACATCTAAATCTCCCCATAGTTGATCTCACTGTCAGAACTAAGATTGTGCAAAATGATAAAACTCAAGGGAGGAGAGGTTTTGAGTAAGAAATGTTGGGGGCAGGTGGTGCACTGGAGACTTGATAGATTCAATTTTATGGCTAAGCAGAATTTAGGAATTCATCATATATGGGGTAGAGATCACGGCAAACCTGCCTCCTGCACATTTTTCCTCCTGATGTGAACAAGTTGCAGAGAAATAAATAGAAGGATGAGACACAACCCCTCCCCATTCTGAAAGCCTGATAGCACACAGAGAAAAATAAGCACATTTACAGCAATACATTTCACACGTTTGGTTGTGGCGTTAAAGGATTAGTATCTGCAGATGAACTAACTGACTGGATTAGTGTTCTTGCTGCCTAATCTGAAGACATTTTGAAAGGAACACACTCTCTCTCACACGCACATAGAAACACACACACACCACACAAAACAAACAACAACAACAACAACAACAAAAACGGGCAAGGCAGTCATGCCTCAGATCCCATCACAGTGCAATGGTTCAAAAATGTTTTTTCTGTCATTAAGCAGTCATGGAGCGTACAGTTTATTTTCCCCAACACTCTGCTAGTAAAAAAAAGACCAGCAGGGCTGCAGATATTATTGCCAAAGCATGTAAGAAAAGACTGCAGGATCACTTATGTATCTAAGGCCAGCTACTATCACAACCTGAACAACATGATTCTGTGCTCAGTGTAATCCCAGAGGATGACATGTGTGTGTCTCAGTATGTGTGATCGTGTGCGAGGCACGATTGTTCACTGAAGCACAAACATCAATTCAGCAGAAAGAAGCAGATGAGAGTGTCTTCTCCTCTATTTCACTTCATCTCTGTCTCAACCTGTTGGCGTGACTCCGGTCCTCCCGCCCCATGTAGCCATGGAGACATGGTGCGTAATTAAAAATATCCTCCTTCCTCTGGCTATTCACATAGTGCAACCAATTAGCAGCTGTTGGATTTGTCTGGATTGATGTTGGGTGTTGGCACACAGCAACACATGTTTGCTTTAGAGCATGTTTTCTACAGTGAGAGTTTTTTAGATGCATGTGACAGACGACGCAAGCAAATCTGGGAAAAGTAGATAGTGAAAGAGTTGAATTGTGTGTAAATTGCATTCATCGAAGCCTGCAATGTTGCAATTAAATTACTGCACAAGGGTACTTTTCTCTCAACGGAGTGGGGTAATTTGCTTGAGTGTTTGTTAGTTGCCTTTTAAGTTTTGCATTTTGCATATTTAATCAGTGGTCTAAAATGTCCTGTTATCCATCAAGGGGAAACAGTGTGGTGTGCCTTCCCTGCTTTGTTAAAGCAAAGAAAATCTGCAAGCACTTGCTTAGATTACTCCCTTGTGCATTCTGCCTTCTTTGACATGAAGAATGAATCAATGTATCACTGGTTTGTTGCCTGTATTTATTATACGTTATCACCGGGATCAGGAATATAACGTTTTACTGTGTCACAGCTCTCTGTTTGTGATTTACAATTCCCTTTACAGTTTAAATAAACTCTCCTTTTTAATTGACAGATGTCTGATGTTTTCTAAGCCAGACAGAATTTCAGTTGGTGCAAATTTATTCTGCTCCATTCCAAATCTAAATCTCTCAAAAGCTCTGTGAGGCAGAAAGCCTGTAAGAGTCAAATCTTTTGTTGTTTGCTAATCATGGTGGGGGTTTCATGCGTCAGCCGCAGCACCCCGATGCTACTGTTGGTGTGTCTAATTAACACTCCTGTGTGGTGCTGATGCTACACACCACTTGTACTAAGACACCTCTCCCGTGGCAAACATATACTGTCAACAGACATTTTATTAGGGAAACATATTACATATTTTTATTTATTTCTTTTTTTATAGCCAACAATCACCATTTGTTTTGTTGGTCTTAAGATGAGAAGCAGCAGGTGTTTCAGGAGGACTCAGCAGGTATGACACATTCATGCCCAGGGGTCCTGCTCATGTTGATGGGTCCACATGCATAATCTTACACAGAAACAGATGGATTAGACTATGACAAAGCCTGGCAGGTGATAGAAATTAAATGTCTGTCTGCTATTCAATATATTTTCTTTTAAAAGTTTTCCTTTCTGTCTGCTGAAAGACTATAATGATGTGTTCTTGCCTAGATGTTTTTCAGAGAAGACGCTTGTGGATTTACATTTATACTTTACAAGAAGATTGATCACACTCATCATGCTGCTGAATAAGTTTAGCCGCAAGAGTACAGTGATGATCTGTATGTGTACCTTTGTGCCACAGTGGTGTGTTTTAATGGCACTTCATGCTTTTCAGGCTTTTGTGTGTTTTTTTGCATGCTTGTGTGTTCTGTTGTGTGCCTTCTCCAGTCTGACCCCACTGACACAACGTCCCTGGCTTTGTTCCAGGTGGCCTGCAGTACCTTCCTCTGTGCCTACATAGTTTCACATAACTCTACAACTCACTGCTCGACGGTTAGTTTTTTTTTTTTTTTAATGTTGGCACAGCTTAAATTTAGGAAGCTCAATGTTTTCATTTCCAGGCTGTTCCACACTGACCTTTTGTCAGACCTGGCTAATAGATAAGCACTTTATTGTCCATATTGTGCAGCACTGGGGTTTCAGCTAAGGTTTTAGTACAGACTGTGAGAGATTTGACAGTCATATTAAAGCGATCCTATTAAGATCTTTTACAACTGTAAGTATCCACTGGCAAGATTTTCTCTTAAAGATTTGTTTTGATAATTCAAAAATGAGTAGGTGCATGTTATGAAAATTTGATTAACAATTTCAGCTTATATATAATGTTAAAGCAATGCACATCAAGGCGACTTCATGGATTTAATATTCAAAAGGAGCTCATCTTTTATTTATACACATACATTAAACATATAAACATTTTATTCATGTACTCATATTAGTTGTGACAAATGTGTCTTTTACATTTGTATCTCTGGAGAGGTGAAGTCTGCAGGATATACAAAGCAAATAAATAGAGTTTCCACTCAGACTATTTTGCTGCAGGAGGCACAGCCATTGCTTTGCTTTGAGACTCTTCAAGCTAGTTAAACCTACATGTTTGCTTACTTCAACATTAACTGTACAAATGATGTTGTTGATGGTATTTACTCACAAAACAGCACACGTTAGCCTAAAAACATATGAAAAATGTTTGTGTGAATAAGCTGCTATGCTTATGGTTTCTGTTATGAACACAATAAAGATTTGGAAAACTTAGCTATGAAAGACATGCAATCGCATGTTTAAGGATAGCCTAAATAAATAATCTAACAATATGACACATCTACCTGTCTTTCATGTATAGGGATACTGTGGATAGATAAATAAAGACACCTACCACCTAGGGTGGAAAGGTAGCTGACATTCCCAATCTGATCTGTCATCTTTAAATCTCAGTGTCTGTAGAAAGACTTGAATCAAAGAAGCTAGGCAGTTTTGCTTGTCAGCATTAGCTTTTTGCATGCCGATGTATTTTCTTTCTCTCAACGTGTTAACATATCATTTTACGTTATCTAAACTTTCTGTCATCTGCATTTTGTTGTGTGTGGTTTAAAGTAACACTAGGGAAAATTTTGTGAACCTTAAAACTATGTGTTTCTGACTTCTGATTTGAAGTACACCAGTCTTTGTTTTGCTCATATCTGGGCCATAATCTGACCTGGTGCACTCTGTGACTGAGACTTTGGATTCCTGCCCGACATGACACTGTTTTGCTTTATGATACCATTTAATGGAATAGGAAACTTTTGCCGTTAAAAAAGAAGGAAAAAAATACTCTTATCTCTTATCTCTATCACAAATACAGAAATGTTGCAAATAAATTTCAGAAATGAAAAGAAAAAAGTCAACGCTATGTAAGGAAGTGAGGATTGAAAAATAAAGTGTGTGAACAAGACTAAGTATAAACATTAGATTTTATTTCACTGCTGGAGAGAGCTTTGAGAAAAAATTAAAGCAGGTTGAGGGATACAGAGTTACCTTTATTGTTGCTATTGGTTAGTATTAACTGATTAGCTCTCTTCTGTTGCATTTGCTTTGTTACGCTCAGGTGGTCAAGTTGCCAACATAAAAATAATTCCGCCTCACAGATGAAGCATCAGTTAGCCACCTCAGGTCTGTTTCTCACTAACATGGAAATTACTTATTTTTTTAAGTAAAAATATTTGGTCAGTTTTGCAAATTTTGCACCAAAATCATGGAAGTTTGCAGCCTTTCAAAATGTTCTCTGCTGTCTTACAATACATACCACTGTAAAACAAAAGATTGCATTGTAGGGATTTCACACATACACCACATTCATGTCTAAAATATATATAGAGAAAAGCTAACTGTATTACAAATGAGAGCCTTCTAATCACTTGTGTTTTGTCTCTTTATGAGCATGTTTCATAATCACACATATCATTGTATATTGTGTGATTCTATAAAATTACCCTACCTTGCCTCTTCTGGAAATGTTTTTTTTCAGCCACTAAAGCATGACAACAAATTCCTGTGTATAGCGATGCATGTGCAGGGCCCAGACGAAGATTTGTTTTTAAGGTAGTGGGTGTGATATGTATTAGGGATGTTTACGACTAATCGATAAGTCAGAATCTTTTTTTTAGAGTCGACTAATTTTTTTGGAGGGGGTAGGAGACTTGTGTTTCACTACGCAGAGACAGGGAACTAATCTTTACGACGCTGTTTCTGCTGGAGTTTGCACCAATAGCAGAAGCAACAAAACAAAGCAAAGCATGACAGTATTTCATTCGACATTATGTGGGATGAAGCTAATTTACCACAGTTACCAGCGCGCTGAGGACTCACTTACTAAAGCGTCACAAAAATGTTGCTCGTCAGGAGCAAAAAGACCCAATGGAAAGAATGAAAAATGGCTGGTTTTGTTGGAACTAAATACTTGTTTGGCAGCAAACAAAAGGAACAAATAGCTGCTTTGGTTATTAATGTTAGTTTAATGATGATGTCACGACTAATTGGTTATAATTGGCTTGATTAGTCGACATCAAAAACCACTTGAAATGCCCATCCCTAATATGTATATAGATATATATATATATATGGATATGCTTCAACAGTCTATAGACATCTAGCTGGAAACAAATGGTGCATTTATAGAAATGTGTCTGGTGATAGTGTAGAAATGTAATTTTGTAAATGTTTTTAATTAAAAAAAAAAAGCAAACATATATCAATCTGCCTTTTAATAAATGTCTGCTCTCTCGGCTGTGGTGACAAACACAAATTACCAGTTTTACCAGCAGAATGATTTTTATTCTTTTTAATCTGCTTTAAATAAACTATTGTGACCATGTTCTCTAATGTGAAATAGCTAGTGAAAGTGTGTGGCTTATCTGTATACTTTTAGCTTTGCTAGTAATGTAACTTACGCCAAGAGTTATCGTATGAAAAAAACTAAACAAAAAAACAGTATCAGCCACAGTAAGAATTGCAAAACTTAAAACAATGACTCGTAGGGTTTTAGTCTAGTTTCCCATAGACCTGAAGTGTTGATGCGAACCACATAGGCACGAATAGGTTCATAACCAGAGCGCAACACCCCCCATATCCTATGTGAAAACCACTTCAAGCTATGTACTGTGCATGTAGCGCATAAAGTAAGGAACCTGTACAGATGGGTTATTCTCTTGCAGATGAAGCAGGGTTCTTCAGTTCTTCATATGTCCATTTATGCCTTTGTATATACACACAGGATGCAGGGGTAAATTCTATGCATAAGATAAAGACTTAAGCATCAGATTTTATTGCTCTAGGCAAACTTGATGAAGTGGTATGTTTCCACATCAGGCTACATTATTTTGATGAACGTGTGTATTCAAAAACCTGACCATAATATTTCATTAACCCAGGAGCTGTTATGCACAATGAAAGTAAGTCACATCTGAATTAAATCAAGGAAGTAGAAGAATTGTTCTCCAAATGTTGTCTCACAATTCTCTCATGTTTGTGGGTCCTGCAACTTTTATCCACCTTGTGAGAACTTTGTTGCTTGTTTATAGGTAAACAATGCAGTTTGACATTTTCAGCAGTTGCTGATACCGTCTAATACTGCTACGACTGGTGCATCAGTGCACTGATCCCAAAGGACACCATGTGCAGAAACACCAGAAACTTTGGCAAAGCGGTAGTATTCAACACATTGGGAATGGAAACGTGACAGGAAAGAGGATGAGATTCTCAGCAGTTTTAGTGCTGCTTTGGCTTTCATGTTACATTGCTAACACATAAAACTATTAATTGAATAATATTATTATTGAGACTCACACCTAAGTATGTCTTCACCATAACTGTGAATACGTTACCGCAAGCAGGCGTTGGTATTTAGCTAAGTGCACAGCTGTAACTAAGGTCAGCCTCACAGAGCTTTAAGCATGGCTCAACACGCTCAGTCTTGTTGTTGTGGCAATAGCTGAGCCCTACTAAACAAGGTATATCAGCCCTTTGCAGCCAATATTTGTTAGTTATTTCAGGTTTAATTTGTTTTTGTCACATTCCTTATAAAACAGTATAGCTGGTTGGACAGAATGTAGCATATAGCTTGTTTAAATGGATACAGGTATTCACTAATCTATAAACTCTGCCAACACCGCTAATACCTTCGCATTGTTTGGAATCGGGAGTGACAGGAAGCCAGAGAATAGCAAGTTGCTCTCATTTGACAGCCAAAAATGAATCATTTAAAGTGCTCGTTTGAGGCCCTACAAAGCAGTGTTTTCTGGACTATTAGCTACGCAAGCAGCATTAGGCAGATGAGGCCGACTCTCCTCATATCTCACTATACGCCTGAGGCAACACACAGAGGGAGAGACTTCAAAGTCTTCAGATGAAGAGATATACACCTCATGCTGAACTTGAGGGACCTTGGCAGTTTTAAAGAAACAAAGTGTCCTGTGTGGACCGGGCAGTTTGCCTGTAGCTTAATTGGGTCAACAAGTGATTGATTAAATCCCTTATATCAAAGTAAATAGCTAAATATGCATGAACTTTTTTGGACATAAACCTTTATTGTTAAAATGGCAACATTATATACATGTTTTTGCAATCTCCTTGGAACATTCTGAAGTCTTCCATATTAGCATACTTTGCTCTTTCTTCTAAGACTTGAGCCTTGTTTGTGTGTTTTCAAGATATAGGTTGGAGGGGAAGATGCTGTGCTGCTAAGCATGGGATGAAAGATTGCGTGTGGGGATGGTATGGTGAGGGGGGAAGGGTGAGGGGATAGTCTGTTTATATGAGTGCATGTGGGGAAGTGTGTGTATATGTGTGCACTTGGGTGGTTGCTGCCGGGGGGGTTGGTTGCCTGTGGGACCTGCCTCTCAGTGTAATTGAAAAATGTGACCTGGAAAATGTTTGCCCAGCGGAGCATGAAAGTTACCTCCACAGCAATGGTGGAATGCTCAGAGGCAGCTCACCTGGCCCCTGACAGGGAGAGCCCCGTATTGGGTGGTAGCTCATGTTAAAAGCCACTTTATCCTTCCACCACAAGCAGACACATGCATTATTTAAAAGCACTAAAGAATCCCAGATTGACCAAGATAAAAAGGCAGAAAATTCTAATGGAATCTCCACCTGTGAGCTGTGAAAAAAAACTGACCTCTACAAGGGCATGTAGTGTCCCTACTTGAACCCATAATGGTAAAAAAAAAAACAAGATTGTTAAATATTTGCATGAAAAAGAAAAGAGTTTGTGTACACTTTATCACTGCAAGAAAAGCACAGAGGGACATTCTTACATCTAAGCACTGACAGCTATTAAGGAGGTTATAAAATACAATCAGAGAAAACAATCTCTGTCCTGCACACTGAGTCATCTTCATTATCCTACAACCTTTATTTTACATAATGCATGTATCGTAGTGTGCTAACAAGTATGTAGACATATGAATATGGCCACAGTACTTAAGCATTGTAGATAGATTTCATATATAAAAGTGCAGAGTCAGCATAGGACTCAGCAATGAAGCGTTTTAAGTAAAGTGTTAATATAATGGCCAACAGCTGAGCATATGCTTACAGAAGAAAGTAAATGTGTGTTTAAAGTGGGAGGAGAATCTGAACAGGAGTGAGGAAACGGCAGCGCTCCAAGGATATTGTCCCTGAAAGGTCTAAAGCATCTCAGCAGATGAGCGCTCACCCCAATCACACAACAGCTTGTGGGGATACATACTAAGCAGACGAATTCTAGGCAGATGTAATCAGTGTAAAATGTTAGACATGTGAACTGCCCATAATGATTGCCTATAATAGGAGGCATGTTGTTTAAAACTGCAGTGATAAACCATCTGTTTGCATTTTCTGTCTCAGGTGATTTTTTTTGCTTTTTTTCTTTCAGTGGCACATATCCAAAATGAGAGTAAAATTCTGTCCTTGGAACATAGATTTACAAAGATATTAACATGGAAATGCCTCTGGGACAGTTTCACCTCATTGTTGTTGGTCTCCAGTGACAATGTCATCAACTAGCTGGGCAACGTGAATGTGTTATTTTGTGAGGTGAAATGTGTCATGCAATGGACAACTCTTTTGGGTTGCATCTAATTAGTCTCTCAACAGCCTTGAGGAATGTCTATAAGTAGATATATACCGTATATTTCTGCATGTTTCAGTATTGTAACCATCCAGTGACTTCTGAAGCATTATGTTACGGCAAAAAGATGGTTTCCTTTGCTTGCTTTTATTATGTTTGGTTGTGCTAGTCTTCTGGCAATGCAATATTCCAGGGCTACCATGTATATTAATTTAAAACAAGATTAAGAAATATCAAAATGATGTATGACTGAATCTGATCTCAAAGGAATGAAATAAGTATTCCTAGATCAGACTGGGTGGAAGGGTTTGATACAACTCTCACACCTGATAATTACGGAGCTTTAAGCTAACCACCTGCTGGTTGTAACTTTATATTTATAGAGGTAGAACTTCACAAATTTGCTCCTCCGGCTCATATGTAATATTCAATAATGTGATATATGCACACTTAAATCAGTTTAATGGAAGATGATAATCTCCTCATTAAAGATGGAAGCACAAGTCTCTCTTACACACAGTAAATCCATAATCAGTATAAAAAGCCCAATAATTAACAGGTTATAGCTTGTGATACTGATAGATGGACAGTTTTTCTTTTCACCTGTGGACAGCGCTTTACTCAGTGTTCAGTGCTCATCTGTTCTCAGCTAACTGTCTTCTGACTTAGGCTTCATAATCATACCACTACAAGAAAGAGAATAAGCATATTTACAGTACTTTGAACAATTCGTTCAATATACATCTAGCTTTAAAAATGCTGTTTCGAAACTATTCCCGAAGTATCAAAAGAAGCTCAGTGTCATAAACACTTGCTGTCAATGAGACAGGGATACATCTTATGTAATATAAGACGGAAAAATAAATAAGTCTTATGTTTGCTGGACAACAGCTGTCATTAATCTAAACATAAAATCCAACACTTTTCCTCAAAACTGCAAAAACATTTTGCCACACACACAAAAGGAAAAGAGAAGAAAAACATGGCTTCAAAAGATTGAGAGTAATTCTGTATTTTTTTCCTCACGGAGAGACTGGGGATCTAAGAAAGCGAGCTTGCCCTCCAACAGATGATACGGCCTGCCATGTATCAATGTATATTGATACATTCAGTCAGCCATTTTGCACTGCAGTTAGAAATTTCAACGAAAACTTTTCATTCACAATGTAGTGCACAAGAAACTCATCACACAGGGCAACAAAAGTAGTGCACACAGCCTGACACCACATCGGTAGACATACGGATCATGCATTGCACCTTGCTACTAGCAGAAGATCAAGATTGATTCCACTAGCTGGAGTTAACTTTTGAAGTTCGTTATTAGGACGTTCTGTCCCCATAGAGAGTTCCTAAAGTGGTAAATCTCTTTTTCTGCCTAAGATTGAGGACTTAATAAATGATGACTAATACGTGTACAGGAACTGCATTTTAAATGGAAGTTCCGTCTAAACAGTAAGCATTTAAGGGATATAATACAATTGGAGCTTGTTTTTGAATATTTGAATGCAAGCTACAACAATGGGCCCAAAAACAATTTACCAAAAGTTATGTTTTGACATAATTAACTTCAAAACTGCCAAATGTGGCAGATCACGTAGATAGGTGATTAACCTAGACATCATCACATAGGCTGGTTTTCCATATAGACAGGGACACCAGGGTAGAAAATGTAATGAAGGTACACTTTTGAGCCTTTATTGTAATTCTGCAATGTCAAAAAAGAACAAGGTTGCTACTGAGTTAGTCTGGGACAAGACTGAATGTAAATGCTGAGTGTTTCTCTAAAACGCTCAACGGCCAGTTAAGTGGCACCCTTAAAAAAATACCCAACCATGTGAGAAACCTTTGTCAGAACTGGGAAAAAAAGTCAGACAACAAAAGAGAGAGGTGGCAGTGTGAGTACATGGCTGACACAGAGGGCAGATGTCTCAGCAGAAGGAATTGTGCATCAAAGGACATTTACTGCAATTCAAAATGCAAAATCCTTTGCTCACACGATTACACTAATGATTTTTGCCTCCATAGATTTCATTCTCTTTCAATTTTTTTGTTTGATACCATAAGTTAGTACGATTACATTAACATAAAGATCAATTTCCATAATGCATACTTCCTTGTGTAACGAAATACATAATTTAACCTGCCATATACTCTTTTTCTGGAAATCTACCTTTGCATCACGGTACGAGTACTAAGACAGATGCTAACAGAGCTGGTGACCTCAAACAGTATTATAATAAATGCTTCATTGCCTGTACAGGGAACAAGCTACACATGGATTGACTGTGTGTAAGAAGGAGTTGTGCTAACATCTGGATGGAGGATGCAGGATGTCGTCTTGATCATAATTAAGAGTTAAAGTTAGAACAATTATCTTGTCTTGGTGTTAATTCAGAGACAAATAGTTTAAACCAATCAATGTGTCTGTGTGACACAAATGGTTAATGCGGATTGGTGAGTCTGTTTTTTCTGAGACAAAATTTACCATAACATCTGTCTCTTGTATTTAATTTTTTTGAACATTTAGTTGAGAATTACACAACTTCTGCAAATGTTATCATTCAGTTGATTATTTGGATTGTAAAATAGAAGCAAATCATGTTAAAAGTGTCAATCATGTTACAGAAATGTAGCACAAGCGTTGCCTATTCACTGCATCACCACAAATACCTGCATCATCATCATCATCCCCTACAACCCCGACATGAGATAAAAGAAAGTCCTATCAGGTACTGTATAATTGAGAGTACAAACAAGCTAGTAAACAGTGTGAATCTAATTAAAAGATAATGTCAGCTATTTTGTCTCAAATGTTTCTACTGCTGTGGGCCTATCTTCAAGCCTTAGGGCTCCCTATCTGTTGAGGACTGCTCCCTACATGCGGGCTGTATCTGTAGTTACCCTGCTATCGCCACTTCCTCACCTCAGACTATATCTTCCTGGCTTGGTGGTATTTCTGCTGCTCGTCACGCTTGACTGTGCTGACCCACTATTTCTCTCACTTGAAGATCAAATATCTTGTTTTTTTATTTTCTCATAGTCCATAAGCCTCATAGTATATGTCTGGAAGCAAATGGACAGTGGATTTTGGAAAGCATAGAGCAGGCATATAGGTTTACTTATATAGGTCTGATGAAAAAATGACTTCTTTGAAATATTTTCCAAATTATTCCTCAATATGGGCAACGCCAACAGAAATATAGTACATTAAAATGCAGTGTTTGGAAACTTTGTGTTTTGCACCCCACTGAATATGCCTCCAGAATTCCTTTCTCTTTGAGCCTGGCTGGCTTTCACTAAAACATGTCTTGCGAGGTGGATGATATTTCTGACAGGGGGATTGACCAGTTCTATCTCCAGAGCAGCAACTGCACATTCAGAATGAACATCACCCCGCAAACTGGCCGCTGGAGGGGAACTTGAAAGAACAGGAGGGAGAGCACCTCTGAAGATGGTTTAGCATCGACCACTGACAGCAGACTTCAAAGACCCAGCTATGAACATGACAGGCAGCCTTTGAATCCAGTGCACATTTCTATCAAGAATTTATGGTCTATTTAGGAGAGATTTTTTTTTCTTTCTCAGCACCAGGAATTTGATTCGACCTTACATTTCATCGCTGACACAGTAACTCTCACAGGTTTCTTCTTCATGTTGATATATATGGGACTTGCATTTTCATGAGTGCGTGATGTTATTCCACATGGCAGCCGTTGATATTAGCGCCTTTGATTCCTGAAGAGTTCTAAAGAAATGCTGCTAAGAAAGCCCCCCAAGGCACAAGTTGTTTATTTGCTCAGATATATATTAATCCAATCAATTTGTCTCAACTCACACCTTGTGGAGAATTGTAATAGAGCTGATATAAGAGTAAAGTACTAAGATAAAAAATAAGTCAAATGTCTCTAAGACAGAATGTTGGCGAGTCTAATAATAATAATTTAACCCATAATCTGTTTTCAGCTTTTTTTGTTCTTGCAGTTGACAGGAAAATGCAGTGAAAGTCTACCACATTAATATATTGAAAAAAATAAATCTGGTCAATCAAACATGTTGAAAATAAAAATTAGAAAGATAAAACATGAATTGACCGAAGAGGGAGGGTGTAAAAATGCTCACATTGTACAGGTAATGATGGCTGATCAAATCATATACAAACACTGTGAAGATACAGACGAAATGAGTGCAACCCCTTTCAGTCTGGTCTCCATTTCCTATATAGTATTCTCCTCTCAGACTAAAGTCACTCTCAAGATCACTGGTGGTGTATCCAATTCTTTCACTCCATAAAATATCAGCCCTAAAGACATGGTCACACAGTCTTGTTTGTATGAGGGGGTGGTGATACGTTGAAGTGTGAGGCCATGTGTGAGTGCGTATGTGTGTGCTCAAGCATGTGTACTTGGATGTGTTGCAGTGTCATCCCACCCTGGAAAATGACTTATTAAAATGAAATTACGCAGTGCCCTGACCCATGTCAAACGGCATGAGCTGCAATTTGTCTGGCAGTTGAGCTGTGAATAAAATCTGATTGGCAATAATTTGGCTTTGCTGTTGATACAGCATCCCATCCTGCACATCTTTTCTTCCTTCAGCCACCCTCTCATCCTCTTCTCTCCCTCCACGCCTTATCAAGGATGTGTTGATAGAAGGGTGAAAAATCACTAATATAGTGATCTGAGGTCAGTGAGCAGAGCAGTGTGATCATGCCAAGTGGTTAGTTCTAAGGATGGGGTTGGGTTAAAGGAAGCAGGAGGACCTGATGGTAATGTCAAATGGCAAAACTGATTACTGATCTCCAGTAAAAAGGTGAATGGTTTGGAGTCTGTCTTTGTGTGTGTGGATGAATGTGTGTGGGAGTGTGAAGCTGCGCAGGCTGACCAGAGTGCACAAGGGCTATTTAAGCAGTTGTCTTATCCCCTTGTTTTATGTCATATCAATGTGTGTTTGGGAGTGCATTTGCAAGTGTGCGGATATATGTCATGTCTGTGTGTTATTATGAGGGCCGGCTCATTTATTTTACAAAGGCCATTTGCTTGGGTCATCCCTTTTAGCTTAAAATGGAAAACAATTACGAGCAGTACTTTCCGATTTATCTCATTTGTCCAGTTTAATAAATGTCCTTTTCTCCCCAAGAAAAAACATGCGCTGAGAAAAAAAAAAAAAGAGCTGAGCCTGTATGATAGAAGGAATGATAGAGGTGGATAATGGAGGCAGGGTGTTAAAGACTCTGGTGCACTGGTGGCCTTGGACAGGTTGATGTAGTTCCAGCAATGAGCAGCTCATAAAAAGTGCTATCCGTAGGCCTTAGGAAGATATTCTATCTCTCCGCTGCTAACGGCACAGCCTAAAATCACCTGCTCCATCAAAGTCAGGCCCCCCTCTACAACATAAAATGCACCAGGAAAACAGCAGGGGAAACAATAAGACTGTGTGTGCGTACTTTATTATTTGTGGAGAAACATTAGCTCCATTTAGCCAGAGAATTGGGAGGCTCAGTGCAAAGCAGGTGGTTGAGGAAGAGCAGAGTTTTTAGAAATCAGTCAAGAGCTTGATTTTTGCATTGGCCATTGTGTTTTACGAAACTTGATGATCTGCTGGCTTTTGCTCTTCATTCTCATTGTTTTTTGTCCCAAAAAACCCACCCTTGTAATTTGAAAGAATAAACTTAATCAGCCTATTTATATACTTTTTTTCTCTTTTTCTGGCCTTGTTGAAAAATTACATGAATCTATTGAGGGAAATCTTATACATGACATTATGCACATTCACACCCAATGATGCAACTCTTACACTGTTTTTCCGTCTCTGTACTGATTTATCACTCTAGATGGTTAAAATACTGTCCATTGAGCACTGTCTGCTATGGTTGGGCGACCCTTCCTTTCTAAGACAAGATATACACAATGTTTTAATAAATTTCAAAGCTTCACTGTTTTATGTACTTTTATATTGCTTTGTTGTTCTTGGGGAACGCTGCTGAAAGTAGTCAAATATATCTCCACAGCATCAACATGTTGAGGTAAGAGCTGTATTGAAAACAACCACAGAAGGAGAATAAAGGTGAAATCAAATCAAAAGAGCCAGCCAATAGACTTTATTGCGTTTTTTCCCCTTTTATCACTATCCTGTTTTCAGTTGAAATGCAGAAATAATCTAAATAAGCTGTTTAGACAGGCTGATGGCTTGGTTGTTTCTTTTTATTTAATGTGCTTTTTCTTTTAAAGGAAAGGAGTGTTTATAAAGTTTGTGTTGTTTGTGACCAACAAATACTAGTTAGCAGTTTAGCAGAAATTAAAACAAGTTTCTTCATTTGCTTAATGTTCATTAATTTTCTCCATGATTTTGATTACCAATTTATTTGTCTAGTTATTTGTTTAATTTTGTGGACTGATGTCAGTAATTGTAATCCAGTTCATCTTAGATCATTTTGTAAGGCTGTTAAAGCCGTGTAAATATGAAAACAGAATATCTTTGAGTGTATTTTCTTTACGTTTATGATTTTAGATGCATTCTTTAAAACAGACGGTTTCATAAACTGATGGAGGGGCACAACAGCTCTGTCATTTAGAACCTGATTTTAAATAATTTAAAATAAAAAAAAAAATTAAATTAGAATGTGCCACCAAAATACATGCATCTTATGCTTAACGTTTGATACTACAACTCAACAGGTTTCATGTTAGATTAAAGTTTAAATAAATGCACATTTCTTTAAGCAGAAACACTTAAGCATAGTATCATTAGTATTCCAATGTATTAAGTATATAGTACTTTTAAACATTCTCTTCTTTCAATGGTCATAATCTTAGTTTCCATGTTTATTGTACTCTTTATAACGATATGTTAAGATATTCAACATAGGCTTTGTCCAGCACTAACATATAATGTGCAGAGGAGCCTAAAGATTTCTTACATTGGGACATTACATTAAACTCCCATTCTAATCTTACCTCCAGTTGTTTTTGTTTAATTATATTATTTAATTTAAACTTTAATTTAAATTGTTGTTTATTGACTTCATGGTTCATGATTTCTCTGTATGTCATTTTTAAGATTATTTTCTATCCACATTTTATGTACCAATATCTTGATAATTGTTTGCACCCATATCTTTTTTTTTTGTCTTATTCAATTAAATCCTAGATAAGCCCACATACCTCATTGTGGTTTCAATAAAAATGAGAATGGCATCTTTGCCACAAACTGCTATGGTTTGGTGGTGGTGGTGGAGAGAATAGGACCCAAATGCAAATAGCAAACTGGAGACTTGAGGAAAATCAACTGGAGGTTTTTTTTTTTTTTTTTTAAACTGAAACCAAAGGCGTGGCAGAGCCAGAAAACCATAAACTGAATTACAAACAAACCAGATGGTGAAAATCAGACAAGTGATGAAACGAACAACAGAGACTAACCATGAAGAAAGCAACGGCTAGGCTCTGACAATGACTAACACAAACCAAGGAGTGTAAATACTGTGAGGAACTGATGAGTGAGTGACTGCAGCTGAGACGGATTGACAACAAATGAGTGTGGAGCTAAGGACTGCACAGCGAGACTGAGGACAACCACTGGAGAGGATGTGAAACAGTAAACTAGAAACTAAATTGAGACCAAGGCACAACTACAGAACTGAGGCAAGATAAAACTACAGACAAAAGCAAGAATAACAACAAAAACTAACCATGAGAGGAACTATTAAGAAAAGACAAGTCAAGAATAGAGTAATACACACAGAGAATAAATCCTCATTCAAAAAAGTAACTCAAAATACTGAGACCACAGAATGTCAGAAACGGGTTTATATACCGGAGTTAAATTGAGATGAGAGAGGGGGGGGTTAATGGTTGCAATGGGTGTGCTGTGTGTACATAAGGTACAAAGTCTGACTGACATTTTGACAAACTGAAAATAAAACATCCCTCTGGTCTGCACACAATTCAGTCTTTCCAGATACAGCTGGCAGTGTGCAAAACCGATTACAATAAATGTATCCACACCAATAATAACGTAAAGAAATATAAATTGTATAGTTCTTAATAATTACATTGGAATGGAATTGATTGATAGATTGACCGATCTTACAATATTACAAAATACTCACCGTGCAAACAGCTTTTGAAATTTTCATAGCTTTCTTTGATTTTCCACACTAAAACATTAAAGAACCCTCTTAAAAAGTGAACATAGTACAAAAGAAACTCATTTCTCCTGCATGTGTCTGACCTACTGTTTGAAGACGTCTGTTAGTTCCCTTCTTTTAGTTTGTGGCTCTGAACCTTAGAAATTTAAAAGGAAATATATTTCTGAAACATATGCACAGTGTATGTGCCAATGTGCCAATGAGAATATAAAAAGCTGAAACTATTATTAAATCAAGTCTTGTTATAAAAGGCAAGGCACAAAAGGAAGCCTTCTTCATTTTTTATTCAGCCTACATCTTCTTACTATAGCCTACAGATACAGCCAACTACAACTGGCATAGATGAGTAATTTAGAGAGATACAGATAAATCTGCATCATTTAAGATCTTCATTCTGTTGCAATACTGAATGTTTCTCCCTAGCTTTCCCTCCACTCATCATGTCTGAATGACAAGTAACTGAGGTTTCTGAGCTGCCCAGTAAAAGGCAGTAATCAAGATAAATTGATTGTGTAGAGGTATGCAGAGATGTAGATGTATGTGCTTGTCCTTTCAAATGTAATCATTATGAAACAATCGGAAAATAAAGTTTTCTTTGATTAATTGCTTTGACCGACAACATGCACTGTGACCAACTTCTCATATATGCACAACATGTGGCTGCTTTATTGGTGAGGAGGAGCCAAAGGTTGTGTTTGAATGTAAATTCATAGATAGGATAGCTTCTCAAGACATGTTATCTCATTTTCAAGTGATTTTAAACCTGAAAAGAACAAAACACATAATGTTATCAATAAGACACAAAAACAAACTATTCCCAACCGCACTCCAGTACCTCAGCAAACATCAGAGGGAAGACAAAATAGAAAATTGATTTAGTGTTTAACATATTAAGCCTACAAATATGTTTTTAAGAATGAAAGTCATTAACAAGTGGTTTTAAGAATTTAGAATGAAGGTGACATGAAGAGCAAAGAGGTAGTAGATCTCAAATATTTGAGAGGTTTATTCCATTTTGAAGAAGCTTGAAGAGGAAATGACCCCCGTCAAATTTCTTTCAAAATATTTGGAACAAAGAATGTTTGAAAGCAGTCATGTAAACTTGTGGCTTTTTAAAATAAATATGAGAAGTTAAATGACTCATGATCACAGAGCTTATGAGCCCAGACTGAGTCATGCATAGCCCTGGTCCAATTTAACTCCTAGTTATACATATATAATATATATAGATATGTCGATCTTTTATTTCATGTAAGTATGTCATGGGCAAACATATCATTTTACAATGCATACGTATTATTTATCCAGCATATTGATTTGTGGGGCCAAGTTCCATTGCTGTCATAAAACTCCAGTAACTGAATCATTTGGATTTATTCTGGAATGTTACTACTCTAAACAAAGGCTGCTAACAAAAGCTCTTCTGTTATAATTTCACTTGGTGCATTTACATCTACAGTTAAGGTGAGATATAGTCATAGCTTGACTGTGTCATCTGCCAGGACTTTTTATTCAAGTGTGCGTGTATGGGAGATGAATCAAGTAAAGCATTTCTACATAGTAAAACATTTTTCAAGACATTCAGCAACTTTTAGCTGTCTCAGTGAAAGATTATTGTACATGTAAGTATAGCCATCTTCACTGCACACAGGCTGTCTTCAAAGGGACCCCGGTACATATCTATATTTATGTATTTATATATATATATATATATATATATATATATATATATATATATATATATATATATATATGTTTTCTGACTTATCTGCTGCAATAAAATGTTATGACCTTGAATGTTATGCAACTTAGCCACTTTCATGTCATAGTTCCTGGATGTTGTCAGGTCTAGACACTTTTAGTTTTGATTGCCCTTCCTCCTGCGTCAAGTGTCTGATTGTCTTCCCTGATTCCCAAAGTGTTTCCACCTGTTTCCCTTGGTTCCTCATGTGTTCAAATAGTCTGCGTCTCCCTCTGTCCCGTGCCAGTGTGTTGAATTTGTCTCCTTGAGCATTCTCACTGTTCACAGCGACCATAGTCTTTTTAAACCAAAGATCTTGTTTTGATGCGGTCCCTCTTTGGTGGTTTTTTGTTGATAATTTGTCATAGTCTTAGTTTAAGCTCACGCGATTCTTGTAATATCCTATCTTGTTTTCCTCCCTTTGGAGTGATTCTTGTTTTCTTTCTCTACGTTCATAGTCTCTCCGTCAGTGGAGTGTTTTTTCGTTATTAGATTAAAGTTTATAGCTACTCCATTATGAGTGTTTTTGTTTTCTGTTAAAGTTTTTCATAGTGCCTCCGACATTTAGGAGAGCGGTAAGTTAAGTTGGAAATTGATATAGCCTTTGTTTTTGTCCTCCTGGAGTGGAGAGAATTTTTGTTTAATAAGTTTTATAGTCACACTTTCCTCTTGATAGGTACTGAGGTGAGTGTGTTAGGAGTTTTACAGCCCATTGCTTTGCTCTGTCAAAGAGGTTACGAGGGATTATTATTATTATTATTAATAAACACTATTATTGATAAAGATCCTGCATCTGTGTCCATGAGATATAGAGCATGCACATTATCCAGCATGACCATCTTAAAAACAGAAGTTTTGACGATGCAAAGATTGAGGAATCCACTCCTACGTTTCTGCATGACCAGCAACACAGTGGATTTGTTTGCTAAGCTTCATGGACGACTGCTTTATGAATAAGGCCCAGCACAACGCTGGCTTTGCATGTAGACTGAAGCTGAGAGTTGAGGCTGTTCCAACGCTAAAAGAGCACAAGTCGGAACCTAAAGCGATGAGTGAAACTCACGTATTCTTTTGGCATTATGAACACATTTTAGCGTAAATATCAGAAGTATACTGAGTCAAAAGTCAGCTAAGAGACAAACGGTGTCTTGTGTTAATACATTTGTTCACTAGGAATGTGGAAATAACCAGTTGTTGCCTTTACAACCACTAAGAAACATGGAGTTACAAGCACAAAGAGCCATTGTTTGCATTTACCTCATTGTGCAAAAAGAAAAGTAATTCCTTAGCCTCAACCATGTAAATGTCATGTAAATGTATTTAGCATGTGTAGTTTTATTTGGGTTTAATTTGTTATTTTCTTAAGTATACCGTTGTTCTGAAACATAATATTTATATTAAGTATAATTCTAAGATAGTTTTTTTTTTGTGGATAATTTTTCAAAGCTTTAAAGCAGTTTTTGGGAGCATTTGTAAAGAATCGAGGCAGCAATTTATTTATTTTTTAACTGTTAAAGACCTTAGTCTCAGGAAGCTTGAAATTTTAAATCCTTGTAAAATCCCCCAACATTGTATCTAATGTATATAAAAGAGAAGCCAATTTATGTCAAGCCAAAGCGCTAACAAAGGAATTCCAATAAGCAACGTGAAGAAATGTAAATCACTTGTATAAAGTAAACATGGAAAAATAGGTAAGAAAACAACAAGATCAGCTACAGGGATTTGATAGCATGCACACAAGCACTGTTATGCACAAATCCACAGACTCCATGTTTATGTGTGCTCCTGGGAGCCCTGTCAAACTGATGATAACACATGAGCAGAAATCCTACAGTACCAATTAAGTACGCAAAAGATTAAAGGAAAAATAGAAGAAATCAGTATGGCGAAAAGTAATATAGGGTCCTGTGCACAGAGATCCATTAATTCAGTGAAGTTCCATCAAGTTGATCTTTGGGCAATTTCCATAGGGAGGAGCTCAAAATTTCAATACAGATCTAAACAATCCAGAATTGTATATGAATATGTACATATTCAAGTTTCACATGAATTAGTAACAAAGCATACACAATCTATTAACAAACTCAGATATACATGCCTATTATCATGCTTCAAACAACCTTCTACAGCATGCAACTTTAATAAGAGGCTTTTGTTGCTTCTGTTTTAAGTCAAGATGTTTTATCTTTTTCTGGAATGCCTTTGGGCAACGCAACAGGGGTAGGAGGAAGGAGATGCATAAGCTTTACACTGTCAACAACGTGTTCTCCAAAAATAGTTTTCTTGCTGTGTGCTATTATAGTGAGTAAAGTGATGTAGCTACTGCTGGTGATTGTGAACTTAAAAATTATGCTTGAAATTAAGTGTTTGGTAATATTCTACAGTCTCGAAAGGATAAGTTCCTCCTACATTCCTCCTTCAAATGATCTTAACTCAGTGCATTCCAGGTTGAAACTGAGCAGAACTCAACCCACGCAGCAAATCCTTTGATCGAGCCCTGTGAGGAAGGATGAGAAATCGTTTTGACCCATGTTGTCTGGAGACGTTCTCAATGCCAACAGCTGCAGGGTGTCAATCAAAAGAAGAAGAAGAAAATGTTTCTGGTTGCAAGCTTGGAAACTATGTGCTGGTAAAAGACAGAATAATAAAAAAAAAAGAAAAAAAAAAAAGACAGAATAATTGCAGTCATTGTTATGACCATCACAGTCACCGCTGAGCCCACTGTAAGATGCCCATTGTTCAGAGGAACTACATTTTCCATCAGCAGCAGAAACATGCACTGACCTACATGCCCCAAATTGGAATCTGGAAGCTCATCGCTTTGGATTAACACATCATGATCTTAAATGTCTAGTTCCTACTTTAAACCATTGTCACTGACACAAGTATTTAGTGGTGAACCTCCTGGCTCGTTTTAAGGTCGTACTGTTGTCATCTGTCACATGACAATGGGGGTACTTTGTGTCTGCACTTGAGTCTTCCTCTAGAGACAGAGGACTTAAATTTCCCCTCAGAGCTAATAGAAATTTAACTCTAGCCATAACTCCGTTGAGTCCTCGAGGCTCGACACTAGGCAGGGCCCTGGAGGAAATAGCTTCAGATGTCATTTACTTTACTGTTCTCTTCTTATCTCTTTCATTTCTTCCCCCTTCCGTCCTCCCATATCTTTTCATGATGTTTGCTGTCATTGGCAGAGGCAAGAGTGGCCATGTTGCAGAAATATTGATTTCTTCCCTCCCTCCCTTCCTTTTTTTTTCTTTTCTACAGCCTCCACTGCTGTTCTTCCACCTTCTCTGTGCTGCATTTGAGGCTTTTGGTTGAACCATGACCAACCTACTGCACTGGCAGTTCATCCTGCTTCATTCTTTATCTTTTTCTCTTTTTTCTCTGCTTCTGTCTACTGATTCCCCCACCCCCCACAAGACCCAATTCTGACATCATACTGGCGTCACTCTCTCTGAGAGCACTCCATCATGGAGAAGCTGTGAATTAGAGGTGTAGTGGCGACATGGGGAATTCTCTCTACCATTTCTTTTCTGTATTCTTTCCAACATCCATCAAAGCGGCATAGGCCCGTGTTCAGCATTTGGCTCTCTGTTGACCTTCGCCACTGACGACTCATTTCTCCTGACAACACACAAATAACTGTAAACTTTTGCTTTTAGTGGGGTCACTATGAAGGGAAATGTCTTTTTTGTAGTGTGTTGACACACATTTTCTTTTTAACAGCAGAGAAAACACAAAGACTACCATCCTTCCTTCCTAATAAAAGACAAGTATAGACAGCAATAATTTTAATTTTTATTTGCTGTTGATTGGCAATTCATCAAATATTTTCAAATTTTAAAGCAGAATGTTTCTTCAATTAAATTTTTTAACAATGACACATGTTTTAGGCACAACGTCATAAATCAAATTGCTGATAGGGCCAATAGTTTGTTATACTGAGACATCTGCAATGCTGACTGGTCCAGACCACTGTGAGTTGACCACAGCTTATACCTTGTAGTCCAGCAAGCTGGGTCCTCCCCTGATCAGGATCCTGAAAATAAAAAGGTAATCTTTCAGTGTAATGAGGAAAGTACAATAAAAGTTAAATTTAGTTTTGTGCCTCTTTCAAAATGGGTTAACTGTCCATTTAGTTTTTAGAATTTTTTTTATACTTTTTCTGAAGATTATCTTTTGCAATATTGACACAGAAATGCAAACCATTTGTGGCCTTTGGAATATTCCATGGTTTTCACATTGTCCTATATGTCAGAAATTGCCATCATAGAGGACTTTGAAGTCAGTTTGTTTGTTAAAGATTTACATGCAGTAAGGCACCCACATGAGGCAGTGTGTTCAAATATATGGTAGTAACCTGCCCTACAAGCTTTTGCCCTCATTGAAGATACCCAAAACTCTGAACCTGTATGTTAAGTTTTGTATTGACTTGATCAGGATAGAAACATCTCACGTGATTAAAACAGTTTGAATACCAACATTATTTTTGTTTGCAGCTTTTAGCATGGTACTGTAGGGAAACTGTGGCGCAGTATTCCCTTGTGATCAGAGAATCTCACAAAACTCATTATGTGGATGCACGTCTGTGTGGAGCAGCTACTCCTGCAAATATTTTGAGACGTGCCGGGGTGTGACAAAACTGAGACTGCAGTAATCCTCTTGACGAGACAGGAAAAAAAACTAATCTGATTCTCCAAACTGATGTTGAACTTGTCCAAATGTCCAGACAGATTTAATAGAGACATTTTGAATGTGGGAGAAAAGCTTTTCTGTTTGACATTTGGAAAAATACAGAATATTAATAACTGTGTCTTAAGTGTGAAAAATACTTATTTAAACTTCCTTTGCTGTGTCATATAGGTGTAAAATTATGCTTTGTCTACATTCTACATGTTGCCATGGGAACCACACTCATCAAACACACATTTCCTCTCTACTCTGGATTAAGCTATTCTGGATTTTATGTTTTGTGATTCACATATCAATCTGCAGCAAGCCATGGCCAGACAAGACCACAAAAACTGCCCTGCATATGTGTTTGCAACACCAGGTGAACATAAGAGTTTTTGATGCAAATGCATCTCCTAAAGAGTGCTATTCAGGTACCTGTGAATGGCAGACCTCCAAATCTGCAGAGAAAAAATCACACTTACAGAAACTCTGAGTAACTGGGACAGGACAAGTCAGGAGCCTCTTGAAAGCAGGTAAACAAACTGCAAATCACAGCTGTCAATCAGTAACCATGAAGCAGACGTAAAAACCTTCTATAGTCCTTCAAATCTTGTTAACAGAGTAATGATGTCCAGAATTACCACCTGCACATTTATTTGAAGGTTTGAATGAGGTCCCTGACACCTTAATGGCAGACTGAAAAAAGTTACAGACTTTAGTGTACTCTCACTTAATACATCGCCTTGTGGTCGTGGGTCACACAGGACCGTGGAAATAGCTTTTTGCTGTAGGTGTTAAATCAGTTTTCCTATAGTTCAACTTAAAAGGACAGCAGAATACTGACAGCATTTTCAGACACGTCACTGCCCCAAACCAAATTGTTTCATAACACTACAGTCAAGGAGAACAACATTTTGTTGTTCCCATAAAGAGCCTATTCTAGACCTAGTGGACTATGTACTATTGACAACGGGGTTATTGCAACCTATAATTTAAATGCTTAAAGGTACATATTAGTTGCTGTAACTGATTTGTTAATTTACTAATGTTTGTTGACAGTCACAAAGCAGATGCCCAGAGTCTGCTACTCAAGAGAACATTAGCATTGTAGCTTTACTAGCTCCCATTAGTGGTAAACAAATGCACCTGTTCCTGTTTACCATCTCTGCTATATTTGCTCTGACAACAAGCCCACGCCAAGTCATAAAGACAGAGGAGGAGCTATTCATCTTTATTGCAGGCAGTCATTCTAAACATCCAAATGAGCTATCTGTCCCTCTCAGGAAGATAGGGTGGTAGCCAAATCCTACCCCTCATAACTAAAGTTAATCATCTCACCAGAGTTATCCCATTGGTCAAAAGTAAGGAAGTATATCAAGTTTACCCAGTGGGCTTTACAGTGAGAGCTTTTCTATGAAAGCTGCCTATAAATCTAACTTGTTAACTGCAGGTTCAATGCTACATAAGTTACAGTAGTTTTGTAATATGATGGCTGTTATTAGCAAGCATGATTAAAGTCAGCCAAGAAGAGGAGCGGGCAGGTGCCCGGCTGATGAGCAGAGAGACAGTGTTAATAGACTGAGGCTCCAGGGAGGTGGCCCCCGTTTGCAGCGCCAATCCGTCTTGATTTCTGCACATTGCCTTCTTCAATTACACTAAGTGTTTAGCTCTTGTCACTGGCAAGGTGTTCGCTCAGAGACCATAGCTGAGGACGGGGTTACGCAACTGACATTATCCACAGGATGTTCTGCATGAATATAAGAAATACAAACCAGTTGTAGAGACATTTTCAGAAATTAGCAGGTCCCACTCAATGATTTTTTCTGTCTGAATTTGTTGTTGTTGTGACTACCGTTGGCGATTGGATATAAGTTGCTGGCTTGTGATCTATAGTTACTGCTTCACTATCTCAAAGATGTATCCAGGCTCTTTGCTCAGCAAGAGGAGAAAGATGATGCAGAGATAAGACATTGAGGGATACTCTCTTTTCATGGCTGCACGGAGGGAATTAAAGGTGTCCTCTCCCATCTTGTGGAAAAAAAAAAGGTTATTATCTTCATCACCAAGCTCTGGCACCTGACACCACGCAGCACCTTTACTCAAGATAAGACCTAATCTGGACTCTTGGTTATGTCTTTATTTACTTGTGCCAAGGTTATGCGCAACAGAACATGCTGTTCCTGTTCAGTCAAACCTGGCAACACAAGTTGGATAAACAGAAAAAATAAATGGATGCTCTATATGTATCACATGCGTGTATATTAAGATAACCAAAAAAGAAAAAAGTAAATAGCTACATGCTTTTTAGTTTTAGAGAGCTTCCTGAATTCAGATTATTGACTTTAGCAAAGTGAAAGCAAGGGGAATGAAACTACACATTGATAAGGACATGCTGTAGGAGCCAAATTCCCCAGTGAAATTAATGTAAATGAAGCTGATGTTTTTTCAGCAAGACTGAATGAGAAAGCCATACGCAAATAGGCTTTTGATGAATCTTTGCTCAAACACCAAATGATCTTCCTGTGTTCATCTTGACACAATAAATAACCATCAAGGGAACAGCTGTCAGCAGGAATATACATTTTACCAGGTAGAAATACGCATGAACTCAAATGGCCTTACTGTGGCAGCACATCGTCTTCATTCTGAGAATGAATGTGGATTCCTCCCCAGGAGAGACTGGCTTGTTGTGGGGAATGCTGATGACAGGCAGTGAATCTAAATTCCTATAGATTGTTTCTGTAACCTTTCTCAACCGAGGAATAACAGAGACGTGATCCCAGCACCACTGCTCTTTAGATTGCTCCCTTGCTCTCGCTTGACGCAAATAAGACAGCGACGCCTGGGATGTGGCACTGCTTTCCTCTGCATCGAGCGAGGAGGACGTGCCATCTTTTGACCCCCTGATGCATTTCAGAAAAGGTCAAGCTGACAGTCGTCATCCCATCAGTCCACTCTCGTCAGTCTGCCAGTCTTCCCTGGGACCCCTTTTGAGGCAGGTGGGGAAAGTTTGAGAACAAATTTTCCCATCCTGATTCTCCACCACCCACTCTTGAGTTGCCTTAGAAAAATGTTTTTTTGAGGTTGGGTAGGGATGGGGATAGGGGTTTGTGGTGCGATGACCTTCGTAACCACCTTATCTTGTGGAAAGGTCACTGCAAGGCCCTCTGAAACCAGGAGGGCGGGGAGGATCGATCTAGAGGCTTTCTTTTATTTATCTCAGTGGACATGCTGCTCCTGGTGTTCTTCCAGACCAATGATGAGGGGGGTAGAGATAACAATCTATTAGTGTTGCAGATATCCTGCTCCTTACCTCCCTTTCCCTGCATTCCTCCTCTGTTCCCCGCTTTTCTTGTCACACAACCTAACTCTATAGATGCCCCTGGCCCTGAGCCAGAGGCATTTGGTGGAGCAAAATGTGGAAGTCATCAGAATCGGCTGGTTGACACCCTGAGGTCAATATGATCAAGCCATGTCATTGCTTAATACAGTGCAGTTAGAAAACAGGCTGTCCTCATGGAAGCTGTAGTGCTATTAGAAGTAAAGGATCAAAGAGGGGAGAGGGGGACATCACATACACTTTTCTGTCCCGTCCCCTTTGACTTCTGCTGTGCAGTGTATTAATGGCCCACTCTTATCTCCATTTATCATTTGAACAGTGCAATATACAGGAAGTGGTTGCATCAGTAGAGGGAAAACAAAGGCAAGACAGAGATGTTACACAGTGGGATGAGACTTACTGGAAGCTTGGGTGATTTTATTAAAAGTTTTTTCTTACATTAATTTTTTATTTGAGAGAGAGAGATGGAAAATGAAACAAATGACTCATTGACATTACTGCTGACTCACACATAGCTAAAGTTGTCATAATCCCTTAACACTAATAGGATTCATGTGGTAGTCACATTGTGCGATGCACACAGACAAACACCAGTGCACAAAAGCATTGTAAGTCTACTTTTATTTACTGAAACACCACTGTTGTCTCCACATTTGCATGTAGTAAAACCGCTCCACCCTAACATGCTTGGAATATTTCTTCATTACCCGATCATCATGGTCAATTAGGCCCGAACTTTCTCCACCTTTTATCTCCTTAACCAGTGTTCTCATCTGCTGCTTGTGTCACAGGGCCTGCAGATAAATAATTCAACAGAGGGGGGTGGAGAATTTACAGCTCCCGTCTTACCCAGTCAGGTTGTAAATTCTGAATGTGGGGAAAGGGGAGAATATATTATGGAAGAAAAGAAAAGGAGGTGGGGGGCAGGAGAGGGATATGAGGGAAGAGAAGGGCTGTGGGGAAGTGGTCCCTGGGGGGCCATCGTCTTACACCAGCAACATCATAAAGTCACCATTAGAATGCTGTATTTATAACAGTGGGTTTGCCCCGGGCTGTGGCTGTGAGACTGAGTCCCCCTTCCAAACACACCCTTGTCTATCTCACATTCTATCAACCACACTAATCACACAAGCACAGACACACACATTCTCATACTACACAGCACCCATACCCACATGATAATGCCATTTTCCTCAGTATTAGTAGAGTCTCTCCATAAAACACACACTGTGTCCTTCTCCTGGCACTGCTGTCCCTATATATGGTGTTCAGCAGGGCGCCAGCATCACAGAATATCAATGGCTTAATGAGGCAAGGGCTCTTTCTGATGTGCCGCAACATTGACTCTTTGGGGGGAACACGGAGAGTGAAACGACTCTGTGAAGAGATAACAACGCCCCCCGATGGACCGCTGGCCAGCTCGGAGCATGCTCAGTACTGCTTGATTTTACTGCTGCCTTTAATGATAGAAAATATCTCAGTGTACCAGGATCTTGTCCCCTATATTTATACACTATTTTCTATGATTTTAAAATCTACAGAGCATTGTTGAATCTGAGTTATTGTTATCTAACATGTTATTATAAAGAGAATGTTAGTGTTTATATTTCCTGCCTTTTTAAATTTTTAGAAAATCTTTACTGCTTAAGGTATTATTATGCTTGGGCACTTGGGTGCTTTAAATGACAGTAAATCTGATCCATTAATCTGGCGTTGTTAAGCTTGTTAAGAACATTATCTATGGTCATATTTACTCATGATGTCTTGCAAAAGTAGGCTATGGCTAATAAGGAGTTTTTAAATTGATACACAATAGAATATAATTGCATCAGTTGCTGTATAATGTCGTCAGTATACTGACTTCTTTAAATTATATGCTTTAAGTAACTCTGGTTACTGCTCTTGTTTAAAATCTTCATTTAAAATCATGTCTTCAAACTGAAACTGATCTTTGTCGATAGGATATCTAATAAGCTTCCATGAATAAATTAGATTAATGAGAGTTGCAGTGCAATGTGAGGCCTGCTGTTAAATAGCATATTGTGGAGTCTGATGTAACAGAGAAACACCAAAGGTGAGCGAAAATATTCATAAGAGGTCGTAAAGATAGCACAGTAAGCTCACCAAATCCCCTGTGCCTTTTCATACACTCTGTTGAAAAGCAATAAGAGGAGGTACAGTACCTTTTGTTTATCTGTCCCACTCATGCTTTTATTGTCAAACCTTGTTTAGGAATATAATTTCCCTTTAACTGGCCTTTTGCTTTTCTGGCACTCTTCAGGCGCTTTCATGTCATTGGTCTACAGTGAGGCTGCTGCCTTGGAATAAACTGCTTTTATTTAAAGCTAGCCAGAGGGGTCAGAGAGCCTGATCTGTCATTTGCAGTGTAATAAACACAGAAGGAGAGTTCCACATAAACACCTCCAACCAATATGAACAGCCCACTGCAGGAAATGAAAATGTGGCTATAGAAAGTTAACCCTTTATGGACTGGTGGTGTGGTAGGGAAAAAACGAGGGGACACCGGTGTATACTCTAATGTTTTGCTGAATGCCTTTGAATCCTTTGTCTGAGTTACTGTAGGGGGCATTTCCTCAGGGCGTCCAAACATGCATTAATTGGTTGTCATGGAGAGATACAGCTAAATGCGAATGGGATGGCAGTGTCGAACCCCATTTAATGAGAGAATAAAACAGTCTCTTGTTGAAAGTAGATAGGAAGAACCGTATTGACCTGTGGTGGTGCTCGTGAATAAGCAGTTGTCTCCCTCAATCGATCACAACACAATGAGAGACGAGACGGATAGAAGGGACTGACATGACTTGTAACTAACATAGAAGGACAAAACACATGTACAGTGTTGTGGGTCTTCCTTGGTTTTTTAACCCATGCACTTGACTTTCCAACTTTCCTCTTCATGATGGTGTCCCCTGTGCAGCACCACTCTGGCCCCCGTCGCACATCCATGCATGATCATTAAACTCAACACTGCGTGATTCTCAATGAGGCTGTGCCAGAAGCTGAGTTGACCCTTTGAGGGCACCTCTGTGACTTGCTCCTCTTTCTCTTTTTGTCTTTCTCTTTTCTCACTCGTCTTTTTCCCCACAGTCTGCCTGTCAGAGGGCCAAAGCCTTGGCTGCTTGTTGCCCATTCTAAAATCCCAGTCTGAAAGATAGGACAGAAAGCAGGAGAGTGGGGGAGACGGACCGAGGCCGAGATCGTTGTAGCTACGGCCGCCAACCACCGACAGACTTAGAGGGTTGAGTGAATAAATGCCCTGTCTACTTGGGACAGGGTGCACTCACTCTCGCAAACCTGCACGCATGCATAAAACCCAAGGGGTCTGGGGCCGGGGAGTGGAGAGATCCTCTGCCGAGAGATTGATAACACCTCCTGCTTCAAACAGCAGACAGTCCAAGCAAGCCCAATGTGACTTTTAAAAACCCCAATGAATAGTGCATGGAGATGGGTCAAGGGCAAGATGAGTGGAGGGTGTGCTAAGGAGTTTTTCTTATCAATCAGGTAGTCACTGAGGGAATGCAAGAAGACAAACACCACGCTGGGATTGTTGGGGGTTGGGTTTTTGCTGGCAGGATAAAGCCTCTTTGATAGCTGTGAAATGGAGAAACAGATGCAGAGAGATGGAAAGGGTATTATGACTGGTAATAGTAAATTCTCCAGAGTAGTGAGCCCTTTAGGTTTATGTCACTCGTGTCATGTTTTGTTAGTCTGACAGAAGTTAATCTGTTTTCAGAGGCGAAGAAAAAAATCCTAGCAGAAATATAAAACATCTGAGGCCGTTTTGCTTGTTTTTACTGCAAAGAAAGTTATGGTCAGTGACCAAGTGCTTGCCTTTTTGTTGCATATAGGTGAAAACAAAGCTACTTTTTTTCCAACAAAGAGCATTATGGGTAGGCTTTTAAATTGGCATGCATATTACTTTATATATTTCATATTCTTGGATATTCTCTCAGCAGTTTTACTGGTGACATCATAGCTTGATGGCACTTTGTGAACCCCTGAGCTGCAGACTTTGATCAACATGATTGGAAATTATTCCTTCTATTCAAAGAACCATGGAGAAGAATAACAGGTAGGAAAGGCTTTTATAATGGCAAATCAATATAAAGAATCTACAGCACAGTTCAGCCTAAATGCCACCCCACCCTTTGGCCTCTTATCAGCACCCAATCACACGCAATCAAGCTCTTTTAAAGGCTGATTTAACCCTGATGAGCCCTGGGCTGGATGAACCCCACACGCACGCATACACACACACTCTCTTTCACACAAAACACTTTCTGCAATATTGCAGCGGAGATTAAAGCCACATGAAAGAGGCAGAGACAAAGGTGACGTCTCCTCTTTTGAAATGGCAGGAGCGTGGCTTGACATGAAGCGAGTGGGTGAGTGCCTGGGTGAACAAAAGGCTGGCGCCATGTGAGAAAAGGGCAGAGGCGGGAGCAGGGCAGCAGTGGTGGGGGGCAGGCCTTTAATTAAAAGGATTATATTGAGGTGCACAGTGCTGCAGAGGAGCTGTCCACTGGGCCCAGATTGACTACAGTAATGAAAACTATCCCTGTGAGAGGAGAAGGAGACCGAGCAAAAGAGGAGATGGGAATACAACATTGGAAGTTGGTCAAGAAATTATTAAAAAAAGGTTTAGATAAAGTAAACATTAAGGATAAATGCATGTAATGAGGGATTATCAAGCAGGATTGGATGGCGGCAGCTTAAAGTAATAAATATACAAGGTCATAAAGAATAATAACAGTGGATGAACTATGGCATTAAATTAGAGGTTTTCATAGATTAAAGTCATTACAGATATGCTTCCAGCCAAGTGAGAGTTTCCCTCTTTAATGTAAATGAATTCTAAGTTTGGCATATCCATCTAGTGTCTCTGCTTCTCATTAATTTTTATCTCTGCAGATATAATGAAGTCATAATAGCGGGGAGTCTGATGTGTTGTCAATTAGAAACTTGAATGATCCCTGTACTGAAATTAAAAAATAAGAGAGATGGTTAGCGATTATCCTGCTCTCTTTAACTCAGTGGTAACTATTACCTGCCAACTCTTGTTCATTCTTGCCTGTGTGTCCTTCATTTACACTTTGAAGTAATTTATTAACAAGAGCACACAACACTCAGAATGCACTGAAGGTAAACTGATTGTGCTGTCATGTTGTGTTGTTTTGCATCACGCGTGTATAACACGCAATGAAATCAACATATCAGGTCAACTCAAGAATTGCACCGTCACACATGGCCACTCGCAAACTTTTCAGCGTGTTGATAAGTCCCCTGTGTCTGCTTCTGACTATATTTCTGTTATCATTCCAATCCGTTGTGTTGTGTGGAACGACATGACTTCCCACTGCTGCTGACCAAGATTAACATTATCTCTGACCACCCTGCCAGAAAACCAGACATTGCGGTAAATGAATTAGATAGAGGCAAGAATGAGAAAGTTTAACTTTTGGCACCTACTGTTTGTTACCTTTCTAGATTTGCCATTTTCCTCATGTTTGTGTCGCTGCACCCACATGAGCCAGCAGCCTGACAAAGAGGGGAAGCTTGGCTGGAAGACCAAAAACAGGAAACCAGGTTGGTTCTTCTTATGTTTTAAGTGCTTTAGCTTATTCACTACAATTCGTGAACGTATTGTATTTCTTGTTGTTTGTCATTCCACCACAGGTGTCCTCTACAGACTGTGCATCTCTTAAAACAGTTCAAAATCCAATTCAATTTGACATTTTGGAATAAAAAAGCCCTACACAAGTTGCTTTGATTTCTAACCCTAACCAAATGCTGTTACTGCGTAAAGCCAACCAGATAGTTGAAATGTTTCTGTCACAAGTGATCAAGGTGGAGCACACAAATGCACGCTCACGAGCAGGAGGCAGGCAGATGAGGCTTTATTTCAAAAGAAACACAAAATGATCCAAGAGACTTCAAATGAAACAAACAATAACAGAGCAAAAGCAAAGACACCATACTGAATGACAACGGAAGCTACAACAGCAAACTAAGGCAGAGTAGACAGGGATCTTGCTATAACAAGGATCTGTCAGTGAGCAAAGTAAAATGTGGAGAAAATCTTCTGAGGGAGATGATTACAAACAAGAGGGAGGTGTGGCAATCAGTGACAGAATGCCTGGTGTGACACAGGAAGTTAACACTACAGAATACACATGAGGGTGAACTGTGGAATAAATCAAGAAGTAAGCTTACTGAAGTGCAAAGTAAACTGATGACTAAAGGGTAAACTAGTACAAGACGTAAGAAACCAAAAAAACAAAGCAGAACACAAAAACTCATGGACCATGACAGTTTTTGTTTTTTAAAACATTTTACTAAGTTAACCTGTAAAATGGTGTCTATTGCCTTAATGTTCCTTGTTCCAGGAACCTGAACAAAATGTGGAAACTACGAATGGCTTTGAGCTTAACAAAATAATTTATTAATAAAGTCAGAAAAAGATGAGATCAGTAGTCAGTATGTAGTGTGGCATAGATGCGGGTGTTTGTTATGAGTGAGAGTGTGTGTACAAAAACCTAAACAGCCATAACATGGCTGTTTTAGTAAAGTGTTGTTATGGACTGAAGTTATACTGCTTTCCATCTCATGTCACACAATGGTATGTGGTTGAAGATGCTGTGCTTAGCTTCAACTTAACCTAACTTAACTGCACCATCTGCTCCTTTTTTGCCCCTATTTCAGGTCATTTGCAAAATTTGTAGATTGGTGATATTTGGTACTTCACATTAGATGAAGGTTGAGTTATTCTAAATGACTCTGTATCAGCTGTGTCAGCCCAGTCTCACCAAAAATCACAAAACAGGACTATTTGTCTGCATGTTCAATGCATCTTTCCACTGAAGTTGGAAATTACAAGATCAAATTCCATCTCAAACAATCTTTTTCCTTTTCCTTTTCTACTTCTGATCCACCTGCTAATGGTTACAGTTAAGACGTCAATGTAAATGGTTTACGTTAGAATTATTGTACTAATTCGGTTGAAATGCTAATAATTACATGGTTTTGGTTAGAAAACTATACTTTGTCATGGACATAACTATCTACCAAAATATTGTCATCTCGCATTTTATATAGTATTATAGTAACTATGGTATATTATCAGTGTTAATAAGGACAAGAGCAGTGTCACCAGTATTTAATTTATTCTTATGCTACAATACTGGGCTATATCTTTTACTAATATGTCTGCAGTAAATACATTGGATTAAAGTGTTTTCTTCGTACTGGAATATAGCCAACATATTGTACAGAGTAAACTGAGGCTGCATCACATCTGTGTGTTTCAAACTACCCTGGTTTCACAATTTTCTATTACAGCAGTGTCAACATGGAACATGACACAAATAATGGCTTTTGAACTGCTGAGGTACTTTCCTGAAAACAGTTGCCACATGAGCTGTAAATCAGTCGAGCAGTACATCTTTGTCTTTTTCTTCATGAAATAAAAAGCACGTTTTTTTCTGTAGAATGTGGCATCTGTGCTGCAGAGACTTTATTTTATTGATCATCTCAAAGCTCACTTAATAAATCAAAAGATTATGTGAGACAACACCTTGACTCTCATCTTTTGCATTCTAAATAATATGAATATATCATTATTAATATATTAATTCAACCCTGTCACAAGCAGAATCAGACTTTGTTATACAAAGTAATGGAAAGATTTTCAGTTTACAGTTCCCTACACAGAACAGCCACCACAGTGGTTTCAGGTTCTTTTTTCACATTTTGCTCATGATCATTAAGTCTAAAGAACTTAAAGAAAAAGCACAGTTGCTATGTATTACAATAATCAACAATGAATTGATAAAGGGAAAAAGTCATTGGTTACCAGAGAGTAAAGACGGAGTATTCTGACTTGAAAGTTAGCAGTACACAACCTGAAAACTGTTCAAAAGTTGCTTATGTACTGGCTTAGCATTGCAGAAAGGCACTCCTCAACTGAGTGTGCCTGAAGAGGTATGAAATGAATTTCATACCTTTTTCCTCTCCCTCATTTGCTCAACGTTTTTAGCTGGTCTCCTCTGCTCAAGCTATGTGTCTCACCATTACAGAGCTAATCCATCCATGACAATGTTCAATTTCCTCTGGGGAATATGAAGTGCAGTGGGGAAAATTTGCAACCCTGTGGCTCATCTAAGTACCATTAACGACAGTGCCGACATTCCTCAGAGCTCCAGCTTTGTCTCATTTGAATTGAGTGGTTCGATTTGGTAATGCTATGACACAATCTTCTAATACGGACTTCTTTTTCTAATATGATAGAGACCAGAAAAAAAGTCACATTTTGGAATGTTTCAAATATGCATTGCCTTTGAGAGAAAGTACACTTTTACTCAGACGAACAGTAATAAAGTGATTAAGTTGCATATTGCAGTTTCACAAGAAAAATGTATTTCTTCATGACTTGTACCATGTGGATTCACAGAAGTTTATCAGGTTCAGGTTTGCCCTCATGTAGTAATCTAAATCTTTCTGATTTCACAACACTTGCGTTGGAAGACGCTTCTTCACAAATTGATGGGGATGTAAATGATGATGATGACTCTTGTAGTTACTTATAGGCTAATGGGTCTGAAATGCTGTGAATAATGTGGAGTTTGAGCTAAATGTCTTTTGGGGTTTAAGTCTCTACCTCTAAAGGACTGATACTCAGCAGATTGAGTGATGCCACCAGCTGCGTTGGAACATTACTCTTAATGTCACTGCATATCGCCTCCATTGTTACTGACATACACAAACCAGAGAGCAGCGTGACACATTTGAGTGGCACCTGAATAGTACTTTTGTGTTGGAGTGTGATATTTGTGCACTTGATCAGAGTGGAGCTGCTGGGGTGCACTGGTGCTTATGCAATTCTCTAACTTTTCTCTCTGAGAGGAAATAGATTATTCTTAGTTCACATAATATATTTGAAAGTCATAAAGATCTAAGTCATATACATTTCATGCAAAAGAGCAAATAAAACAAATTAAATGGTTATATAGATGTTATGTAGACACTCAGGTTGCGTTCATTGATTCACTGTGTAAACTCCTGCAAAAAGTACCCCCTTAAGAAGTTTTGGTAGCTGCAGGTGGCCTTTGAGAAGCACAATGAATTCTGCATTGACCTCATTAGTGTATTTTCTTTCTGGTATCAACATTAATTGAGGTGTAAGGCAGCAACATTTTTCTTTTAAGCTTTTGAAAACTAAAAAGGTAAAGAGGTTATAATGATGCATTTTAACGAATGAAAAATTAAATAAAGTTCAACAATAAACCCATGCTCACTTTTTCTTCTCCTCATTGTAATGACCAGTTTGTCCTCAGTTTCATTACTACTAATGATATTAAAATAAGATTGCCTGAAATAGGCATAAGCACCTTTATGTCTGTGTTCTTTGGTTGTGACTAACATTATTGGGGTTATATGTATTTGTGCTATTACATAGGGAGAGTACATCAATGTTGGGTCTAAATCCAGGTTGAAACTCTTTACTTTGCAAAAATGAATGAAAAAAGTATGAACTACTCATGAAGTCATTCAGACATATTAAATCAATTTTCCCCTGTATTAACTGTGGTTACATAAGTGTAGACAGCTAACTCCAGTACTCCAGTATTTCTGGTACCTCTGGATTTTCACTGAAGCAGATACTGTGTAAAGGTGTGTTGCTTTTCATACATCCTGTTTTGCCCGAAAACTTATATGAACTATTCCAAAACAGTACTGATAGTTTGTTAGAGATTTCTTGCACACCCTGAGTCTATAGCCTTAATCCTCGAGTGTTTTGGTGTTTTTATTGTCCTAATGTAACTGCCATATTTCAGCCCATGTTGTGCTGCCTTTCACTTGCTTCCAAAATGCGCATCTGTCTGGCTCTCGGTGTGTCAGCTCAATACACTATTGACAGACCAATCATTCCACAATCATGCTCAGCACACCATCTTTATTACTGATTATTGACCGGGTCATCACTGCCTGCGCAGCACCTCACACTGACATCAGGTGCCAGGAAAAGAAGAGAAAACCTGCCCTGGGAGAGAAGCTGGGGATCTGTCAGCACTCTGATGAGCTGATCTACTGCTGGGTTTTTGGATTGCTAAGCCAGTGACCTACAAGTGGCAATTAAATGTCAAGACATTTGGATTCCAATTCTGGTCCGTTGCTGAGTCACATAAGTCAGGTAGCAAATTCACATCTGTCAAAGAAACTGGATAGTTTCTATTAGGTGTAAGTTGTTGTCTACAACAGGTCTCCAACCTGCCCTTATCTGCCTTTCACTTATTTGTCACATGTGGCCAAGAGACTGACAGGGAAAGATACTTCAACAACTGCCAAACTTTTTGCAGTGGACCGAATAGCTGTGGCTGTTTTGATGTTTGATATGCATATATTTCAAATCACAAAATCTGGCCATTTTGTTGGTAGGTGTACACAAGATAACCAACAGTTTACAAACAATAACAGATCATGTTTGGAATATTTGTCATTCTAGTGAAATCCAACATTGCTTCTTTTAAAAAGATTTAAGTGTTGAGTATTTAAATTTATCTTTTTCTGTCGTTGCTGCTTCCATTGCCATCTGTTCATCATTCCATGCATCAGACAAATGGTGGTTTTAAAATGACTATAGCAGCTACACTTTACTAAAAAAAAAAGGCTTAACAGTGCATTGTCCACCAAATTGCATTGGGAAATGGATGCTCACAACTGTATAACTGAAAATAGTTCTGCTCTGAGAGTTGCCTTTTTATAAATGGATTTCTTGCAGTTTTAGAAAATCAAGACAGATACATTACTATGGAAATGGTGTTTCATTAAGTGTATGCTTTCATCCTGCTGTAAATTGTTTATTCTAGGACTGTTGAGATCATGCACAGAAAACCATTCAAAGTATTTCAGTGTTTACTGCTAGTGTTGCATGTGTGGCCATTAATTGAAATAAGCAGATGCAAACACATACAGAAGCAGAGACAAACGCTCAGGCATTTTTCAGATATTGATATTGTGCAATATTTCATTCTCATCACATATCATGTGTGTTCTGTTGGTGGTATAAGCTGAATGCCAATGAGCATTTGTGAGACATCCTGACATCTACAGCATCTCCAAGGTCAGTATTTGAATCAGCGCTGCACTTCAGTCAGATTGTATCCATCAGGCATTTTCTTGAAGAAAGATCCATGACATCCCCTAACTATTTGTTTCTGTCAGTCAAAAAAGGCACCTTTGAATAGATGATGGCACACTGATATTAATTTACGGTTCTCAGGTGGCAGAGGAGTGTCTGTTCAAGGGAAGTTTCACACCAAATTTTTTAGGGGGACTCACTTAGATCTCCCTAAGGGTTTAAAGATGCAGCTTAAAGATTAAAGTTACCACATTCATGTTGAGTAGAGCTTGGATCATTAGCCATTACAATAAATTCCAACAGTGACAAGTAACAGTTGATAATATGTTGATAATAAAGTTCAACATGGAGTATACCAGAGATGTGCACACATCAGTTAAAAAGCAGTGATGTTTGATTTACAGAAGCTTTGTTGTATATACACATAAAAAATATGTCTATTTAAGATTTTTGGGACTTAAACAGGGAAAAAATAGGAAGAACCAATTTCTTTTTCAGCACAATCTGACCCTAATGTGTGCAAATTAACCCAAAAGCCTACTCATGAGCTCAAAAGAGTTGTTCATAAATCTCTTTAGTTGTATTTTGCCAAAAATATGACTGAGGAATTGAAGTATTTTCTGCAATGACATCTTGACACAACCGTAATCCTCTGTAACCAACATGATTTAAAGCTGGTGCCTTTGAACTTTGTGAAAGAAACTGCTACAAACTTTTACAGTCTACAGGAGTAAGTGTTTAAACCAAAAAGGAATTTTTTTTTAAACATTTAACTTTAGCTAGTGGCTTTAGCCAATTATCTATAAAAATTATCATAGCACATGAAGAGTATTTTGTCAATGACTTATATTGAAAACTTCCTCCAGCAGTGAAGAATACTATTACTGCATGATCTGATCATTTAGAAGACAAGGTAAAGGGATGTCATCATGACATTAAACAGTAAGGAATATAGAGGGATGTGATGATATGCAGTGAATGGAAACTTAAAATGATCAATAGAAAAGTACACTTCATATTCTATAATATGCATATGTGTTTCTTTTCTTCGACACTGCAGCTCACAAAGGCAGAGAATTTCTACTTGTGTTACAAACTGCAGTGCTGACGAGATATCTTTTGATGGTGTGTCTAGAAACAAATCTCAGACTGTGTCTACAGACACTGACTAATGGGGAAACTTCTGGAACAGTACCTGGTATTTCACCTGTGGTGATTCTCCTGCCATGTAAGGACATTTTCTGTTTCACAGCTGGATGGCCTACTCTCAAGCAAAACTCCTTTGGATGCTCTAACAAAAACTCTGCCAGCTCTATCACTAATTATCGACAGTGCTCTTCATCATTGTTGAACAGATCATCACAAGCTCATGATTTTTACTGGAATGGATCTTTACCAGGCTGCCTGCTGTTGCCTCCATGGGAAAAGTACTGAGGCTTTGTGACAATCTTATGTTTGCTTTGCTTTAAAGGAATTTAAGTAGATTTGTAATTTTTGTCGTTTTTATCAAAAACCTTTATGTTGCATGTACTCGCATGCTCATGCTACAGGCCAGTTAAGAAAAATATGCCAGAAGTAAAGACTGCGGTGGCAGATATTTCTCATGGAGGGGAAAAAAGGTGAAAAAGACTGGGTAGAAAAAGGTTGATGCCACCAAATAATGAGGAAAAATGCGCATGCTGGCAACTTCAGCTAATTAGTGTGGAACATCAGGATTATGAGTGATGTAAAATGCATTAAGTGCCAGTAGAGTCATTTGTGATGTAAGACAGTCTGCAACTTTAAGGCCTGCCTGTTGGGACCTGGTGGGGAATAAATGTAATTCATGTTTGCATACATTACTGTTGTAAAGTTTTAACTGCAGAGTGCTGAGCTGATTACACATTGGCTGCTACAAAAGAGTGGCCATTAGCATTGTTCTGCAGCTGTCAGAAACTCTTATCCAAAAGCCTGTAGCCGGGCAGGCACTTGTTCATCAGATCCTCTGAGAGCCATTGCCAACAACATTACTGTCTACAAAGGTCATTGAATGTGCCACGCAAGGCTTTAAGTTCTTGGCCTTGAAAGATGGTTGCGATCAATAAGTTGTCACCTGGTCATTTAGAGAAGAGAGAGATCTGAATGTGAGAGCCTGAATTCCTGGTAAAAAATAAGTCCTTCCATCTCTTTATAGCTGTGCCAAATACTGCTGCTGTATGTGGACATTTGTTGCTGCATACATAATCTGTGAAATATTCAGTGACAAATGGATACTCAATCTGTGCTATTTGTATAAAGCCACAGATTAAGTCCACAATGGCTTTGACCTTGTGTCAGGCTCAAACTCCCCAGACACATCCCCTTTTCTTTTTGTTTACTACGCGGAACCTCAGGATTTACTGCAGGGGCAAAGAGTAATTGTGCATATAATGTCAAGGACTGTTGTCAGCGGCCATACATCATACCAACATATGGTATACATGGTCGCGTTAAAAATTCATGCACCCATGAAATATACACGACCACGGTATGCATGCAAAGCCTGTGGGTGTAAAAAGAAATGATCAGGAACCTCAAGCTGGAATTCACCTGTGTCCCACTGTACCACAATGATATTATCTGTTTCTATAATCTCTTTTCAGGGAACATGAACATGGTTGATGTTGGATTAGGAAAAAAATTGAACTGAACACGTAAGTGTCAGCATTTTTGGCAATATGTTTCCATACATCTCACTTTTTGGTGAAAAAAAATAATAATAAGATCTCGGTTTACAAAAAACTGATTGATTTCATTTTAAATAAAGGTTCATAAGCTTAAATTTGGAAAATTAGCTAAATTGACACTCACTGAGTGAAGAAATTCAGATCTAAGGATGGAGTCTGTCACGTTTTGAGTTATGTTTTGTCTTGTTTTCAGGTTTCTTGGTTTATTTCTTGTCATGTTTTTTCCTCTGTCATGTTAAGTTTCACTCAAGTCACCTGTTTCTGTTCCACAGCTGCACCCCATCACTAATCACCTCCCCACAGTATTTAGTCTCCAGGTTTCCCTCAGCACATCGCTGAATCCTTACCTTACATCACATCACCTTTGATTCATGCTCACGTTCCCAAGTCTTGTCAGGTCAGGTTTTTTGCCTCTTGTTTTGTTTCCATAGTCTTGCCTTATCTTGTTCTGTTTTGTTTTCACAGTTTAGCTTTTTGGTATCCGGCTCAGCCGCACCTTTTGTTCTTTGTTTTGTTAATAAATCAAGCTTACTTTGAAGTTCTGCATCTGGGTCCTCCCTTCACACCACACCTCGTGACAGTCATATTATATGGGTTGGACAATAGTTGCTTGCAACATATTAAAAGACTCAGAACTGCTGCCACAATTTACTGCAGCCGAACAAACTCACTTCCTTTGCTGCTAGCAGGGCACATCAACCAACACCCCGAGTGCATCACCGAATACCAGTAGAGTATTAGATGCATAATTCTGTTATGTTGACAATTTAGACCACATCTTAAAGGTGACCAAAATATATAATATCTGCTGTGTGCATTTGTAAATTCACATCTATGCAGTTTGGTTTGGTTAGAAGAATTCCGATCTGTTTGCTCTATCAGTACAGTTCATTTGAGCTGATCTGAAATCTGTCACGAAGCATCATCAGCAGATGCACCTCAGCTCTTACAATTTTTCACATGATTTTGGAAAACCTAATTTTATGCCAAAATTAGAACTTATATTTATTTTAGATTTTACTCTTTAACTTTTAACAATGCACTTTTCTCCTTATCATGGTTAAGCATTAAAACCCTTTAAATAACAAGGTGAGACTTTGAAACGGTTTACCATGTTTTCTTTCCTGTGTCTTGTGTCTGACATGGACACTCAACACAAAGAGTTAATTTGTTGAGGAGAGGGAAATGTATGTGAGGGAAAGGCTTCCCTATTATCAGGGGATGAGAGTGCTAATAAAACACAGGAGCTGCTGGGGTCCAGAGGTCAGATGCACATGTAATGAATGGAGAAATTTAACTCATCCAATTATAGGGAGCCGAGGCAAAAATCCATACTGTTACTCTGGGCAGAGCGCCCAAATGCAAAACTAATAATGTCAGGCAAAGCCCAGCTTTGTGTAGTGTGAACGTGCATGTGTTGTATAAGCATGTGTGCAGGTGTGTGTATGTGTCACATCTGGTGCTCATGTGCAATACAAAAGATTTACAAGGAAGTGAAAGTGAGCAGAATGTGTGCAGAAAGGTGAAGGTGTTTTATGGAGTTTGTGCGTCTGTGTATGAATATATAAACACTGATTTGTGTATTTTGTGACTTCAGTGTCTTCTACAGCTTTTCACTTGAGATGCTTAATATTTCTGCTTGCACTGTGCAAACTAAGAGTGAGAGGTTAATAAGCAGAACAGTTATAACAGCTGATCGGTAATTCTAGGTGTTGTAGATTTTGAGTAAAATTGTAAAACTTGTAATTGTAATGAAATCACAAGTACCAAAGTTTATATTTACCTAGGAAAAATTATGATAACATCTTTTTATTACTCCCTCTATCTAACAGCACTTGAGCCTTTTCACATTCCCAGGGTATACCAATTAAATGGCAACGCAGTATCACAGCAAAATGTGAAACAGTCGCGTAAATTTATTGCATATATTCGCAATTTTCATAGATTTTTTGTCCTCTATAGATCAATGTTTAGAGTAATAGTGTCACAGCATTTATTGACTGTTTCATCACATTTAAGAGACAAAAAAGGTTCAAATGGAAGTGGGAGGGGCATGAAGGATAGTGCCACAGTCCAAGAACAAGATTGCGCACTGTTTTGACCATTAGTTACTTTGAGTAACTTTATTCTCTTCTTTTTTGTTATGCTTTCATTATTTTGTCACTGGTTTAGACATTGCAAACCACCAGGTTAGAGATTCAAAACAGGATGGTTAAAGAGAGGAAAACACAAGGGCTTGAATGAAAACTGGCACTGTAGTAACACATTGCTCAAACTATGCTTGTCCTGGATTATTGTCTGTTCAGTCCCACTGCCTCAGCTAAAAGCAAAACATGCTGGACACAAATCTGGAATAAAGTACTTTGCCCTTCGGAGCAAACACTGGGCTCCTCTGGCTCAGAAATATTGGGATTATGTGTATTCCTAGAAACTTTTTTTTTTTTTTAAGCTGCAGTGGCTGCAGTTACAATATATGCACAGTTATGTGTAAATTCAGAAGATGTGAAATATCTCAGCAATTATGAACAGCGGAGCTGACTTTAGAATACAAACACAGAGACGTGCAGACCTTTGACTTAATGACCACCCATGTAAACAAAGACTCAAAAAGGGCAAGCTCGTTACTGAGGAGACACTTTGATTAAATGAGTAGCACAGTGATTAAATGATTAAATTTATTTGTCCAAAGATTAAAAAAAAAAGGGAAAGAAAGGAGAAACGGAATCACACTCTAGTTAATTTTTTCTCCATTTTTATTTTGATTTTTTTTAATTGGGAACCATACCCCCTTGGAGGCATAGTCATTAGGCCTTATACATAACCATTGCTGCCACATTAAAATCACATTACACAACAACGATAATCATTGCATTCAATTACACATGGTAATAAATACCCGACGCCATCTCCAGTAAATCCATTAGCCTTGGAGACTCATACAACACATGCAGTCATTAGGAAATCTCAGTGTTTGGACCCCTGGTTTCACAGATAGCTCTCAGTCGTTCTTTCTGACATAAATTGTTTACATAGTCTGAACAGAGTGTATGATGTCACATATTGTGACAACATCATACGCCAAATGTCACTGACAACATTCATCATGTTGTCATTGATGAATGTGACATTCATACCACATACACGATTATAACGCTTGTTTTTAATAAGGCACTATATTGAGGATATTTCAGAAATAGAATAATAAAAGACCTGATTCAAAAAAGGTCAACAGCTGGAATTCAACCAACATATAAGGCTCCAGTCCGCTAATCCCTCAGCAATACATCAGACAAGTATCATTTACTACAGCTCCCCAGCTTTCTGCTACATTACTCTTTAAAAAATTTTGCAGCTTGTGCTCGGTAAGCCCAGGATGCCTTTAAGACTATTCTGTGGTATTCTAATGCTGCACATCTATCATTCAGATGACACCAGATGAAAACAACCTTATAACAAATAGAATTTTTGTCTTAATTCATTAACAGGTGTGTGAATGTGTGGTGTGAGGAGCAGGCTTACACACAGCAGGTTGCTGTGCACATTTTACCTTTATTAGCGAGAAGAAACTGTCAGAACAGCAAAGCCTAACAAGAAAGGCCTGTTATGCAGTCTAAATGGGGAAAAATACCACATATATGCACACACACACACGTTCATTTTCATATCTCCTGCTCTCAACCGCTCAATATTCTTCCTGCAGGATCTTACTTTAACAAAGCTCATCCAACACTTCTTCAGCTCTCCCTGTCTTTCCCTTCAACCTGCACCCACCCCTCTCTTCTTGATGGCAGCCTCACTTGTAATTAACTGTTATGTGGGGGATTGATTGTGGACAGCTTAGCATTGACCAGCTTCATTATGGAGTCCCTTCAAAGTGGGATTCTGGGCCTGCCAATACTCCTGAGTTTATTCCATTGAAGGATCAATAGCTTGAGCATTAAAAGCTTTATTTGGGCTTTGTTCACTCCACATGCACCTTTGCCCTGGTTGCTCTGCGGATCTTTTAGGTGCCACCATATTGCCTGCATTATCCTTTCAGGGGTTGTAGGGCAACATGACCAATGGCAGCTTAAGCTGCATTATGCAGTGGGTGTGGAATCTCACAATGTGTAAGAAAAAACCCCCAAAAAAAACAATCTAGCAAGCAGTTTGCCTGGTTTAATGTGCAGTGTGTGGTGTGTCTGTTCTTACAGATTTTTGGAAGATTACTTTGATATTGATTGGCAACCTAAATAAAAGCTTACAGTAGTACTGCATGCACTGTGTGTCCTCAAGAATATTTTAGAGCTGATCCAGATGTTGCAGTATGTGACAGTTTGTCGCTGTAGAGCAGACGCCCTGCAATGTTTCCACTCTGCCAGTGGAGTACAATGATAGCAGCCCAGCGCTGTGTTTCAAAGCTTAGTCTACAAACAGCATGCTACAGTGCTTCTCCATGAAAGCATATACACATCGAGGCATCTGGGGACTCTCCCTCTGAGATGCACACATACACACACAGACACACACACACATAAGAGGTGGCCCTCTGATGAGATATCATTTTGTCATTTAGCATGCTGTGTTACAAGATGTATCTCTCCTGCCAAAGCGTCAACAGCCACCCCAGCTCCGTCCTTGTCTGGTGTTTTCCCCAAGGCTACACACATCGTCGAGAAGCCACACACCCCGGGAAATGGAAAGAGTGTGGCTGCCACATTATAAATGACTCCCAAGAATCTCTTCCTTTCATTCTCCTTTGCGCTCATATTTGTACCGTTGCTTTGTCTCTCCCCTGAATCACAAACACACATCGTGCAGGCTTGCACACAAGAGCACACACCAGTTGCCAGCTGAGACTATTACACAGATATACTCTGTGGCTACCACGTGAGCAGAAATGATGACCTTGCCCTGAGGCTTTTGTTCTTTAGCTCTTTTAACTCACTGAAATGGTTCTAACCAGAAATACTAGGTTATCATTCTCCTTTTCTTTACAGAGGTATACGTAGCTTTTGCTTTCATGCTTGCATATTCTCTCAGACTTAGCCCTTTCTTTAGCTTTTGTTTAGAAATTTTCTTCAGCATGTCAGACACTAAGCTTTTAATGTCCTAATTTACCAAACAGAGTCCATAGTTGATCCTTCTGTTTTGCTACAGAATCAAACGCCTGCAAACTCAGCTCTTGGGTGACAGAAAGATGAATAGAAAACAAGCGACACTTAAGCACTTAAGATATGTCTTTTCCTAGTTTTGCTGTGCTGAGATCAGCTCATTAGTTGGGTTGAAAACAAAGAAAGCACATACTAACTGATGAAACTCATAAGTCATGTATTATTGCTGTGCAATTAATATCTGATTACATGTTTAATAAAAGAAAGTGCCAGATTATTGCTACAATTGCCTCATGATGATTTAGTCATATTGTAATTTCAGTGGTTTGTTTATACATTACTGCAGTGGTAGAGAATATTATTACTTTCAAACTTTTGAAAATGGAAATCAGCGTAAAAAAAATGATTTTGGAACTACATAACTTTTCTTCATTTTAGATAACTGTTGCTGTCAATTGCTTTTAAATCGTTAAAACGGCCATGCTATTTGTTGTCGGCCCCCACTGAGCTAAGAGGTGTATTTCAAGAGAGAGCTATCCTTAGTAAGACAATGTTAAAAAAAAAGAAAGAATTCTACAGATACAGCAGTGATGCACATCAGACTGCCAGAGGGCAGCCAGTGGGGTTTGGTTGTTAATGGTTTCTTCATGCTTGACACATTTCAAAACAAAACATCTAATGTTCCTCAGATCAGGCCAGCAGGACAACATTAGTGAAGAAAGATCTAACAGTCAGATAGAAAATAAGATATTAATTACTATATGCCCTCATCATGTACTCTGATGAGCCACAAAACTGGATCAAAAAGTGTATTTGTGAAGTTGCTGTAGGCTACTGGTGAGTCCCTGTTAATTCAGAAGTGCTGAGGAAGAACTGCCAAAATGATAGAAGATTTCTGAAAATAATTCCTTTGTTGGTTTTAAGCTGGAGCGAGATAAGCAGCAAAAACCTGTGGACAGAATCTGATGAGAAGAACCGTCTGTCCTTTAATGATCAGCATTTCTTCACAATACAGTCGAGTGAGGCAGAACTAAAGAAAGAAATGAGAAATAAACCTCAGATCAGCAATGTTATGTTTGCCAGAAGATATGCGCTCAGAAGATGATCAATCTTTAAAGTTTGCTTCATCATTTCAGGACTTTACATACTTCATTTGCTGAAATAATTCAGTGCAAATCACCGGTTTTGCAGACTGCAGGAACGTCAATATTCATAAGCAGTCTGTCCTTTTTTATAAGATCTCCAGATTTGTGTGGGGGTGAGAACTGTCAAAATACTAAAGATGAAACAGAAAAAGGATTTCTATTCAATTCTGATGTTTCATTAATGAATAATTTCCACTTGCATAAATATTAACAGATAAAAGTAATTAGTTAAATAATTCATGTTTATGGAAATTAACAAGGACGCTCTGCAACTCAGCTATGTGCATTTGAGTCTCATTTAATGATATTAACTACTTATTGAGTTTATTATTTTCATGTGTTTGGGCAGATTCTCTATGAAAACAGGGATAGAGCGACTTATCTTCTAGCAAACATACATTATATGCAGAGCTTTAGAGGTGCGTGTTTTCATGGTTATCATTTAGTGAGAAGAAAGTGTCAGTTAAAATGATTTTATGAAAAATTAGGACTTTAATACCTTATCACATCTGAAAAGATATTTGTCTGTACAATTTATACTGTAGAAACTTGAAAATGTAATGAGAAAATAGGTTGGAATTTGATGTTAAACTGTCTTGAGCAACCCCTTGTTTCTTTACATTTTGCTTACAAGGAGCAAGACTTCATTGTTAAGGTTTAAATGGGTCTCGAGTTCTTTCGGCTTTCTGAAGGTCTTTCAAAGTTTTTCTTTGGACTTTGGCACAGTGTTATTCCAGTCCAAATACATGAACATTTTCAGAAGAATGTGTTTTTCAGCTTGTTAAGTCATTTAATTCTGACCCATGAATCATTATAAAAGAAAGGCACCAAATGCAACGGATGAACCAGTTGTGTTCAAACATAATAAACAACTTAGCGAAGAACCATGTTTGAATTAGTTGCAGCGCGTCGTGGAAAATGCCAAAGATAAAATAGTTTGACACATAAAAAGTATTTTTACATCAACAAGGTGATCCTCTAAGAGTTGTTAGCAGTAAAACTTTGCATATCTCAGCAAGGTGTCCTAAATAACTGAGGAAATAAAGCAGATGAGCAGCACCTGAAAGTAATGTCCTTAAAAATAATACAGAAAATTCAGCAAAGACCTGGCATGCTACCTGAGAGATGGTCCTTCAGACCCAAAAGCTGTCAAGAAGTTATTCTTAAGAAAGGGAAACATAAAGTAAGGGCTGAGATATGTCAAATCACACAAGAAGTTGACTGAAAGTCAGTGGCAACACGTCTTAAAGGGTGACCTCTAGACCTCAACATTATTGAAGCAGTGTGGGATCATCTTGACAGAGAACGGAACAAAAGGCAGCCAAGATCCAAAGAAGAGCTTTGGAATGTCCTTCAAGAAGCCTGGAGAACTATTCCTGAAGACGACTTAAAGAAATGACAAAGAAAACCTGTCTTAGAGGGTTCAAGCTGTCAAAGAATAAAGGTGGTCATATCGAATTTGTTAGAAATATACAACAGCAATATACAACATATATATATATATATATATATATACATTTTACGTATACAATTTATGTTTACACAATTTATGTTTCAATAAAACCCACTGCCCATTTTCCTGGCAATATATAAAGAAAGAGGGGGTTGCTCAAGACTTTTGCATTGCACTGTATGTTATTGTGTCCAATGAGATTGTAATCAAATAGGGAAAGTTAATCTTTGAGAAGATTGATCATCATTACCATATTACTGTACCCAAGTTGCGATCTGTAAGATAAAACTTGGGTACATTAAATTAACGTCATTAATGTCATTAATGTATGTAAACCTTTACTCTTGTGGAACAGTTAATATTCTGACAAACAATAGAGTAAAAAAGAGTGAAAATTAAACGGCAAAGACAATGTTTGTACATATTGCTCCATTTAGCTGTTGCTGTGTTTTTCACTTTTTTTTTTTTAATTTAAACACTGTTTAGATGATGCACTATAAAGAAATGGTGTGGATATTTGTGTCAAAATACACCATATTTGATCTTTCCTCTAAAACTTCTAATAGATTCACTTTACCCCAACAAATGATGGAACACAAATACAATGAAATTGGCAAAAACATGGACACGTAAAGCAACATTAAAGGTGCTGTACATATCTTATTCTAAAAAAATTCAATACCTGCTAAGCAGCTAGCCTGGGTTAGCCCTGTTTTATGTTTCACTACCTTCCTGGTTGTTATTGTGGAGAGTGACACAGTAACCCTACAGTATCTACTTGCTGCATCAGTCAACTCGGGGACCATGAGGCTAATTAAGACAAAAATCTTCAAATAACATACTTAAATGTCCGACCTTTAAGGCATATAACTGCTTAAATGAGCAAAAAAGGAGCCACGTTTACATTATCAGGCAAATGCAAGCTGTTACTACCATCAAGTCAGCCCTTACTTGTAGCCTGCAGCTTTAAATTCTGAGCTGAAAATCGCTTTGCATTTAAATTTTGGGGCCCCTGACCCAGAAGTATTACCCTAAAACCCTAACCCAACATGCTTAGAAACAGTCGAACAAACTGCAAAAGGTGTGCAGATAAGCTACAGTAACAATTAGGGCTGAAGAAAATAAATCAAACATATATATGCAATTGCCAATCACAGCAAACAAATGTGTGCATCTATTCACACAAAGCACAAATGACAGCAAGAAAAAAAATAGTACTCAGTCACCTTTAAGTATGTAAAAGCACATTGTGGTAAACAAAAGGGTGTACTTGGTTAATGCAAAATGGCAATTGCAAATTTTCAGAAGCAGACATTTTTAAATGGATGTATGTGAACATAAGCCAAAATAAGCCAACCACAATGCAAAGATTAAGGATGATACATTACAAAGTACTCTGTTGACCTTCAGAATGCTTTCTCAAATGTCCTTATTCTAAACCCCTGTTTACTGAATAAGCAGCTTTGTTAAATGCTCACTTTAAAGGAGCAATGCTGTTTTAGCTAATCCTGACGCCTGACCTCAGCAGAAGACTAAATATATAATGATGTCAACAAATGTTGCAACCCAGCATACAGCATGTGCAACTTATGTTTATATGGGTACCTGCAATTGTACAAATAGACGAAGCTTCCAAAGAAAGCTCAGTAAGCTGTTCAGTGGCAAAAAAATGGGAAAGTTTATAGCCTACTTAGATAGAAGTGCAGATTCTGTTTGACAAATGCACAGACTGTCTTTATATGTCAAACACATTGCACAGAGGGCTTTGCTAAACACAGGATAATGATACCAAGCATGTTCTGACACACATCCACATGCTAGACTACAAAGGTTCACTCTTACTTGTGCGCACCCTTCCACCTGCCCATTTATCATGTGTCCCTGCACCGTGGGTCGACTGTTTTACTAATGATGCCAATTAATTGAAAACATGCATGTCAGAGATTAACATTCCACACTAAAGGATGGAGGGGGATGCTTTCGCATAGATATCAAAGCCTAAACAATTGGTACACAGTTTGGCTCCTAGTGATTAACGAGGAACATGGGTTAAACAGAGGCGGGAATCAGAATCTACAGTGATATGATCAAAGACATCCGATGACTTGGAAGATTGTAAAAGCATTGGTCAGGAGTTAAAGTCGTAAAGTGTACAAGAAGCTCAGAAGGACAATAATGTCAGAAGTTACACTTCATCAGGGAATTTGTTTTCCACAAATATTTCTGAAAGCGATGATGGAGATCTTCTGTGCAGGGGTTTATCTTTGAGTTGTAATGTTAAAAAGAAACTGTACAAGCATGTGTTTTTGTATGTATGCATGTGTGTGTGTGTGTGTGTGTGTGTGTGTGTGTGTGTGTGTGTGTCTGAGTGTGGGCACTTTGTACACTTTCTTTTGGGCTTTGGGCTCCAGTCACTTGGGATTTGTCACATTCCTCTAAAATACAAATTGCCTGTCCTATTTGGAACTGAAATTCAAGTCTCCTAAACACTCTCAAAGATTATTTCAAATGACATGCACGCCTTTACCCATTTTACATGCATATACAGAGTTCCAGAAGCAGAGAGAGAGAAAGAGCTGGACGGCAGGCTCACTCTCAGGTTTGGGGGTGTGACACATGCCTGGCAGAGAGAGATGATGATAGTAAGGGAAGTTTCCCGCCTCTGAGCTTCTGTATCTGCCAGGTGTCCATGAGGGCGTTATTGTGAGGGTGAAGCAGGGTGGGAGGAGGACTGTCTGTGCCCAGGGAGGATACTGCAGTGCAGGAGATGGTAACAGCATTTACAGAAGCAGACATGAGCAGGTATATAAGTAGTTGATGGAGTGTTATTTAGAATAAATGTTCAAAAACTTTTTCAAATGTTTTCTTCATTTTTCAAAGGGCCCCAGTCTTACTTTTATACATCAAAATTTATACAATATGATATGAATTTGATGTAAAAATTGGTGTAAAACACCACATTTTTGCAGGACCTCATTCTTTCCCAAAACTTGTACAGAATTTTGTACTTCACAACCAGGAGCGTTGTATGTGTGTGGCATGTGTGGAACATCTTATTTTTCCGCTCCCATGTTAACAGACTAGAGTGTCCACACTCTACTGCATACTAGCAACAATACGGTGCAGCTTCCGCTGTAGTTTCAGGGAGCAGACTGAAGTCAGAGGTTAAAGTACAACTTACTTTGTATACCATATGACTGATGATGATAAGCAATGACTTTTAGTTAATTTCAGCTGTTTTATGTTACTGCTCTCAAGTTACAGCTGGGAAACTTGTATGCCACAACTTTTCGAATGATGTCAGCGATGGATCCAACCACTTTCCCAGTGTGAAGGTGCATGAAGAAGGGAAGAGTTGTGTGATAATCCAGTTATTATAGTACAGTATTGATATTTCTAGAAATAACAGATGAATGTAATGTCAGCGTTTCTAAATAAATAACACAGTAACAATATGCATGTCAGTTCAATTCATGTTATCTCTATAGCACTGATTCATTGAAAGTTATGTCAGGGCACTTTAGAGATAAAGTAAAAATATCTAGTACAAGTCCAATAAAATACAGTCCAGTTAAATCCAAATAAATATATTTGACTGTGGTTCATTATATTTGTAGTCAAATAATGTCAATTCATGAACAGCAGTCTAACAGGAAATCAACAGATAACACAACATCTTCAGTTCAATTCTGGCCCCCATTCTGAACACGAACAGGGCAGCGGGTAGCAGCAGAGAGAACTCCCTTTTAACCGGAAGAGACATCTAGTACTACCAGAAGTTGATCTATTGAGTGCCTTATCAGTGCCTTGAGTTTCCTTACAGGTGAGAGGACACCTGTTTTGCTTAAGCCGAATCCTATTTTGACCAAAGCATATCTCCTATATTTCTATTTAATTTCAATTTTAACCTGAGGAAAATATGCCAACTTGTTAGCAAAAGAGTATATATATATTTATATATGTCTCCTAAAATGTTATTGAGATGGTGGTTTTGTCAAATGATGCTTTGGTTAAAAAAATATAAATAAACAAAAAAAAAACAGGATTTTATTAGACCAGAGTCACAGTCTTGAAATACTTCAGGTGACTGCAAATTGACACATAATGTGCTGATTTCAGTCACATTTCTGATGCATTTAACCATCTGACAAAATAATCAGAAAAACATGTGGATGAGAGCAGCTTAATTTGGAATTAAGCTGTATGAATGTACACTTCAGCTTTTCTTTGTTCTTATTGGCTTCTTCCTCTATGTACTGGATGGGAACTGTGTGGAGCGCCAAGACCAGTTTGACTCTTTTTGGGCATATATGTGCAGGAGTATTTTCAGATCCAGTCACATTATCAGGATTTGCTAGTGTGGCTTTGAGAAAGTCAGTGTATATATATATTTGATACAGTTTAAAACAGAGCAACAAATCCAGTTTTGTTTGAGTGCTGGAGGGTAACATAAGAAAGATGTTAATTCACATAATTCAGTTTAGCTTTTTCACATTTTGCTCTGATATACACTAAAATAAATAAATGTTTGGCAAAACAGCATTTCCACAGTTGCTCCGGTGCTCCAACATGCAGCATTGTTTACAAATCTTTTCTTGCCCCGCTTGCCAGCTGCTCCAACCAACCCAATTACTGAGTAAAACCCTGGCTTAGTTTTCCCAGATATCTGCACTGCATCCTACATCCGTCTCAGGCCCCAGAGAGCTTCCTCTCGGCTCTCCACAAAGTCATTTACACCTCCATCTCCACCCTGGCTTAGGTTGCCTTCCCACTGCTGTATGCCGCCAACTACAGCCCCCCTGCTGATCAAAAACACACAATACACAAAGCAAAAGTAGGTTACTAGAAAATAAAGACAGTGTATGACGCAGCAAGACATCTCATTACAGTAGTAGAAGATTTTCTGCTGCTGTTTGCCTTGACTCACATCATCAAAAGAGAAGAGATGTCTTGAGCTTGGCTAGATCTTTTTGCTGAACAGCAAGGGGGTAAGAGAAAGAGAGAAAGGGAAGGGACAATGAAAAAGAAGGGATGCTTGGATGAGTGTGAGCTAACAGCAGAGCCGAGAGAGATCTGCAGCAGAGACAGCCTACTGTAGTGGGGTTCTGCAGGAAATGAAGTTGCACCTGGAAAGAAGGAAGAAGAAACGTGAAGATGGGTTAGGTGTGGGAGCAGGTGGAAGGTGACAAAGTCATTGAAGCTAAGCAGAGGTTGAGCGGGGTTGAAACCACACTGTAAGTCCTTCTTTCCCCTGAGACAGGCAGAGTTAGAGGGCTGGTATGGGACTGGGTTACAGGGAAGGACCCGGGGCCATTTCATTACAGAAAGTGTCTGTCCAGAAGATGGGAAAAGGATTATCCTCCAAACAGGATTTATTGGAGGGGATAATTCTTTGGCAGAACTCACAGTGGGAAAGTGCTGCATAGGTTGAGGTTACAATATCGCTTCATTCACAGCTCCCAACTGCCTGATTTTCAGCAATGTATATGTTTGTGTGTGTGTATGGGGCTTTGTTCAGAGAAAAGTAAGAGCATTTGTGGAGAAGTGCACGCATGTGTGTTTGAGTGGGTGTGTCAGCTTGAGTTTGTTCGTATGTGGTCTCTGCTCAGGATGATACAGAAAAGTTTGATTGCCATAGGTACTGTGACATGATTAGTTCTTCCTCTTACTAGTTGAATTATGTGGCTCCAATAAACCATTTTGCTGATTTTACAGATAGTCAATATAATGAAAGCAAAATACCTGTCACAATCACTTAGGTGACAATGTATGCATCCCAAATGCCAGGAAAGAAAAAGCACTTTCAACATTTCAAAATATGCATATTGTATTCCCCCATTTGCTGCCCGTTAGCAAACAGCTGAGGTGTGAAAAAATAGAAAATAAAATATGAATCTGGGCTTATTTACTGTCTTTGGGCCTGCAGGGCACTTGACAAAACAATGATAGAGACATAGAGAAACACTGGGGTGATTTGCATTGAACAAACCGATGTCTCCTGGCCTGTCATGTTACATTATTGCTGGAGGAAGATTGCCACATTCTGGTTCCTACTAACGTGGTAATAAGGCTGCCTCCACTTCACAGTGCTTTGATTCGCTGGCTAACTGAGGAGGAGGAGGATGATGGTTCTATTCATTCTGCTAGGGGACAAAAACATCTTTAGGTCTTTATGATAATCAGATTTATAGCATGATCACTTTCACTGGTTACATGTTACGTGGTTATATGCCACACTAGATTGACTGGCGATGTTTTGGCTGAGTCTCCTCTCCACTCACTCTGATGTATGCGTCGCATAATCAGGACATTTGCACTTTCTTCTTGCCCTTTCATATTTTTCTGAGGATTGCAAAAATAAGTCTGAAATCATTCCCTTAAAAGGCTGTTGATTGGGGTGTCGGGGTCTGTAATTTGCAATTAACGAACGGGCTCCGGAATTTGATTTGGGTCAAGGTCCTCATTTGCATACGCCTTCCTGAGTAGTAGAGAGACTCCAGGGGTGCTCTGTCTCGATGACAGAGTCTCGTTGTCTGATTTATGTTCAGCGGTCATGGTAGGGAAAAAAAATGCCAAGCAGTACTATCCTGTTTCACATCAGTGTGCTTCTTGTGACTTGTCACGCTCTTGCAGTTAATGAATTCTGAGCACGAGCTGTGATTTCTATTGGTTGATCTCAATTGCCTGGTAATGGCAGGGTCATTGGGCCAGTCCCATCCAGTCTTCAGGGGTCGTTTCAGCACTTTGAGCAGTGACCTGTTGAGATGGTTGACTGTTTTTTCATACTGCACACATAGTTAGGCCATCTACCAAAACACGTGTCCAAAGTTTGATTTATTATATTTCTTATAGAAGCGGTTTTAGAAAATATTTTCTTCATAAATGTATGTACTGCAACAAGTAATGACAAGCTTGTTTTTACAAACTCTTGGAACTACACATAACTCTGTGCTCTGAGAAGAATGTTCTCTGTTTTGATAATATTGCACAATGGGTTATGAAAATGAAAACTTTTTCAGGGGTTTTCTAAACAAGGAGCAAACTAAAAGCTTTTTCTGTCATCTTCATTAAACAGATTTAAATAGTGACATTTTGGCAAATACTTTCCTTTAACAAAGTTTGAGATTTCTAGGATATTATCAAAAGGAAGAAAAATTAATTTATTGCACCCTGACACTACAAGATTGGGGTTAAAATTGTGAGAAAAGATATGTATTGTGCCAGTCTGCAACCCTGGGAGAATGAAAATTGACAGCTGTTGAGAAATCATTGTTGGCAGTAAACAAGGGGAGGGAGATACGCTTAACCTTTAATCCTAGTTGTTTCACATAAAAAGTTTTAAAAATGACCTGGTTTGAAATGTTCACTGAGGAAGAAGGTGTGGTAACGTCCTCCTGCCCCAGGTCAACATACCTTCCAACAAATTAATCCTTCTCCATTTCATGATTCTAACTTCCTACCAAAATGTCATCTCACAAATTTTAATCCTAGATTGTAAAACTACTACACATTAGTTGTGTGGACAGATCATATTTCACAAACTCTGTTCAGACTTGGCTGGTTTACCTTAGCAGTTCTGTACAACACAGATCATTCTTTCCAGGTTATATTTTCTGACATGTTTAGAAGCAAATCTCAGAATTTGCTTTTCAAAGGCTTAAGGATTTGAGACAATGTGTTAACCTGGAGCACAACTGGAAACATTTATTCCCAATGCCAGTTAAATCGTTAGTGAATCTCACAAGTAGACGTTTGGTGCTCTTTGCATTGACAGCATCGATTTTGACAGGCCCCTGCACACACATACATATTTTCCCATGCCTGTAAGCAGGCTGTCAGGTGTAATTCGTCTTTATGACAGAACTTTGAAGTCTTGTGTCAAGATGCTTGAACTAGAGCAGAGTAGAAGAAGGATCTGTTCCCATTCCAATAATCTTTTGTCCTGTATTTCAATTGAACTCAGACTGTGCTGATGGAATAAGTACCTCACAGTGTGAGGTAGGACAATAAGTTACTGCCCTTGGGAGCCATAAGCTTTCATATCATTGCCTGTCTGCTGTGTGTATTCCTTTGCATGCCATGTATTCCCATGCATGCCATGTCGTCTTCTGAGAGATTAATAAAAGCGAAGGAAGACATATTATAGAACAAAGGTGTGCCCTTACAGAATTAACTTCTATGCGTATCTTATGTTAAATCACATTGACTCTTAGAGCTTAGGTGCTCGCTGTAGGCAGTGTTTCAGAAAGAAAGTATATTGTAGGAACACACTCAAGCAGATTACAAAGTGCATTTTTTGCATTTCATATGCATGCAGTATCCAATTTTAACTGATATAGGATAATAATATATTCAACTTTATCCTCAGACATGAGATAAGTTGCATTGCAGTAATTATTGAATCAAACAAACAAATATTTGATATTTATTCAGAAAACACAAACCAATATTTCTATTTATTTTCATATTCATTTAGTTTTAACTCAAGAGACCTGGCTTCCTCTTTACTATAAGTCTGCATAGCATTAACTATTCTCACCTGGACAATAACTGCAGCTGAAATGTTGTTTAGTTCATATAGTTCTGTCTGGCTGTGCCTGTTTAGGTCTTTGGTACTTACAGCTCAATTTCCCCATAGTTCATTACCACTCACTGTATCTGCGGAGTGTGTTTAGTCGGGGAGCCGGTGGCTTGACAGTCCCCTGGGTGGAGTGTGTTTGTTTAGGGCCACTGCTCTGCTCGGACACTGAGATGCAGATGGTGCAGGGAGCCGGCCCTGGAGTGCCTTTGGACACGCTCTGGCAGAGTGCAGGGTCATGTTCTCTCGCCGACTACAAGACAGGAAATCCATTTAATTACCTGTGAAGCAGAAGATGGGGGCGCGGGGGGCTGACAGAGGAAGACTGTGCTCCCCGAGCACTCTGCCAGGGAGAGGGGGAAGAAGAGAGAGAGGGGGGAACAATGGCAGTAGTGAAAGGAATCAGAACGAGGAAGCAGAGATGCTGTACAGAGAACAAGGAAAATAAGTCAAAAATAGTTAGTTACTTTCAAATTCTCCCAACTTCCTCAGTAGTTAACCTGATTGATCCCTCTCTTTTTCGCCTACCCTCACTTCCTTAAATGTATCCTATAATGAACACATTTTATCCATCTTCCTCCATTTCCCTTGATATAACTCTCACGCTCACCTTCACAACTCTCTCATCTGCCCTGATGAGTCTTCCTCAGTGTCATTTGAAAATATTTGTAATTATTCTGCATTCTTTCAGTTGCAGAATAACAATCCCTACTGACATTTGTCCCTGTAAACTTCTACTATAGTTTAGTTTATCCCTCATCTTCTTTTTTTGCCTTGAATTAATTTGCTCTATTTTCCCTTCATAGATCCCAGGAGGACTACATCATCGCTTGCAGCAGGCATGTCCGCAGATTTCTTTTTCAGCTCAGTGCCCAACAGGAAAATGCTGGTTAATAGCTAAATAAGCCACAGTGAGAGGAAACCATACACAGCCCGTGTGCCATTATGCAAAATCAACCATGGGAAGTTACAATTGCAATTTGTTTGTTCATGTATGAATGGAGAGGCAATATAAAAAGAAAGAAATATTGTACAGTTAAATGGTAGAAAGGATGCATCTAGGCAGATATGCATATATATATATATTACAGTTTATATTAAAAGAAGCATAGATCATAGTCTATCATGTGCTTTCTGGAGTGCACAGTCCATGTTTTTTGTATTTTCATGTTGTAGAAACAATGTGACTCTTCTGGTTACGTAGCGAAAAGGCAACAGAAAACATTTTAAGACTGAAGCTTAGGGCTGTCACTTCTGAGAAAGAGCTTGGCCCACGGCCAAGTTGTGGAAAAATTCACCATGACGTGCTCTTGTCCAATTCCTTCCCCAGATCTGTCCCTGCAAATGGCAAAGGAGAAGAGGTACAGTATCAGAAAACATTAATGTTAGCCTGCACATTGTCACATCAGGAAACCTGAAATTGACCGAATATATCTCACTCTCCAAGAGGGAAAGAGACATGAAGTACAAAGACGAACCCCTTCAGGCTGGCATTTGGGAATAACTGGACAAATCCATGAGCAGAATGTAGCAAACAAATACTTCTAGTCCACGAAAAAGCTTCTTGTATTCTACAGCTGGCTAATGCTGACAGGAGTGTATCCAAATGGCAACAAAAAAAAGAAAAAATTTGTGCATAAAGAAAAATTGTATGCATGAAAATAAATCAAAATACCTACCTACCATTCTTAGTCAAAAATAGTCAGTTAATCAAAGAGATCATGGTCAGTATACCTAAATATTAAGAGTACAAGTCTGATGCCAGTTAGAATTTTAAAGTAATTTTAAATTTTTAGCATTGTTAGAACATGTCAGGCACATAATAAAATAGCAGAAGAAATGTTTCATATACAGGTCTATGTTTAGACATCGGTGAGCACAATGCAGTACTCCTGGAAGAAAATGTATTTTCCATTTTAAGACTCTTCTTTGACTTACTTGGCAGTGAAAAGAGATTAAATCTGTACTTAAATGTTGTCTGTGCACTACTATAAAACTAAAGCTTACTAAAATATGGGTTTTGATTTCAAAGCCCTGGCTACTGGCTATGGGTAAAGTAATTACTGGATTATGGAGAAATTAAATGGTCTATAAAGCAGAAAACAGGATGTTATGCTTCAGATCAAACTCAAGAAGTTCAGCGCCTTTGTTTGTAGGTAACGAAAAGGGAAAATGATATGTGATGGAAAGTTAATTTAGACCTAGCAAACAAGACAGCAAATGGTGTATAAAGCATATTACTGTAGGTCAAATTTGAAGTAGTAAGTTTGTAAGTAACTTTATATACTTTGAAAATAGCTTAAACAAAAAATGTTCATGTTTTTGCTCTTAAAATAACCACACACTTTGAAACTAATTCAGTAGACGGTCATATGCCATATGAGAAACAACACCCTTCAGAAATTGTCGGCCTTTTTGGAAATATTTAGATTTCCATGAAATGCATTTACCTTTTTAGATTACAAACTAACATCATGAAAAGTCAGCAGTTGTTTGCAAGAGTTTCAAATCCACAATGGTAAGAACAATTTGATCTGATCAGAGCAATTTAACAAGACAAAGGATTCATGCCTGGACTAATGTCTGCCCAGAACACAACAGAGCATTGAAAGGAGGGAGAAAGTTTTGAAAAATTCAACCTGCAGATTTTGAAAGTACAAGCTCATTGTCATTCTGAGGAAGTCAGTTACAAGTCTTCTGTCAAAAAAAACCTTGGTGTTAGTTGTTGATGCACTTAGAGCAGAAATGCTGCCAACAACAAATGCTGCAAAGTGCTTAAGAACAAGTGACAAGATTGTCATGATGCAGCTGGAGGGGACATCGGGGAAAGTAACAGAACCAATAAATAAGACATCTGAGTTACCTGAGAAACATGAAACTGACTTGGAGCACAGTTTACAACTATGTTTTAATCAACTCGCTGATTATGTTCACTTTTCCGTTCTCTTTCACTGCTTCTATTTATGGAACTACTTGGTTAAGTTAGGACAACACTTCTTCCTGGTTAGGTGTGGGCACTAAAACTACTGTACCTGGTTTTGTGTAGGAACAGGTCAGGTATAAAGAATACCAATTGAAACACACCACTGGGGCCCTCACAATAATTCAGTATATAACATTATCAGAGTGAGACTTCAGCTTGCAACTCTCCTAGTTTATCTCTCACTTTTAAACTTCTCCCATCACAAAAATAAAGGCATGTACCCATGCTCTCAAAGCACACTTGCACTCACTCAAAATGTCAATATCCATTCCCTATGTTGAGCTTTAGCTCAACCCAGTCATCCACCACATTTTTCATATTGTTTGGACTTTGTTTGCTTTTTCTACTTCTCACACAGTCTGCTCAAAAACCCTGAACTTCTTGAAGGAAGTGCATAAATCTATTTCCTCCCAGACCACTTGAATCACAATATCCCGGGAGGCTAAAATTTTGCCCAATGATGCAAATATAATACCACTTATATCAACTTGAAGGTCAAATTTATTTATATAGTATATTGCAAAGGAACAAACGTTGACCAGTGTGCTTTACTGTCACACGCACAAAAAAAGTACAATAACATATAAATATGAATGACTGAGTCGAAACCCAAGGACAAGAGGTGAAACTTAAACAATGATCTGAATACATCTACAGTCTTAGTGACTCTAGATATATTACAAGTGCATACTTGGAAAACTGTTCCACAGATTTGGGCATCCACTGCCTCCATATTCTAATCTAAATCCTGGAGCAAGTAGGAGAAACTCGCTGGTTGACCACAGTACTCTTACAAGGGTGTGGATGTTGATCAGATGAGATGGAGGCAATAAGATGGAGGCAATCCTTTTACAACTTTAAAAGTAAGGAGTGAAATATTTATATCAATGTTAAAGTGAAGAGAGATTCATTGAAGGGACGCCAAGACTGGAGTTGTGTTTATTATTTTTGAAACCATTTAAGAGGCGAGCTGCCGTGTTCTGAACAATTAATAAATCACACAGAAAAGGCTGATCAGGACAGACATACCATGCATTGCAATGGTCAAGTCCAGAGATGATAAAAGAATGAATAACTTTTTGAAATCCTTCTGCTCCACATTGTTTATAACAGGAGTGACGACACAATGCATTCTCAGAGGGACTTGCTGAAAAATCATCATGCACCATTAGCTGTTATACTCTGAGGAGCCATTCAACAGCTTGCAGGTTGAGTGGGTGGGATGCTGCATTCCACTGATCAGCCCCTTTGTGTTATCCCTATGGAAGCACAAATTAAAGACAGATTTGATTGATGATATTGTACCTTTGTTGGAGATGTATCAATTCAGCATGATTCTGTAGCAGGCTGGACAGGTTTAAGAATCATGTTAAAAGTGCTGCTTGTGTAATCTGATCACACCGGTGTGGAGAAGCAGAAATATGCATGGAGGCTGTTTGGGCATTGGCGATCCTAGCCAATCGACTATTTATTTATGAGTGGGAAGAAGTGCAGAGCAGGGAGAAATGGGGTGAAGCACTGAATGAGCAGAGAAATTTTATTATGCTGTAGTCTGCATGCACCAGGGGGTCACAGCTCGCTCTGTCTTGGTAAGTAATTCGGCATGCAGCACCACAGTCACGGTGCACTACGGAGAGCATGGTGTATCTCCATCCACCTCCCCTCATCGTCCCTCAAACCTCGCCCATGGCTCCCTTTATTCCCAGTCTTCTCTGTGCTAACCCTTTGCTCCTCTTCTCTTTCCTGATGGGTCATCCAGCTAACGATCTGTCCAACTAAAGAACCCGAGAGACTCAGTTCAACCACAGTTCAGGCCATGATTGGGTGGGAGAATGAGAGAGAGGAAGACACAGAGAGGAGGTGCTGAATGTTCAGTATTCATCACTCTTCTTGATCATTTGTCAGTCCTGCCTTTTGCTGTGTAACTGTTGTTTTCTTGCCATAATTACAGAAAAGAATAGTCTCTCCGGTCATATGCTATGGTTCAAAGTCTAGTTGTTTATTTATGTTCCAATGAGAATATTTGCATTTTGAAATTGCTTCGCTAAGGAAATGGGAGCTCCGCAATTTGTCAACATCACTACCATGTTGCATTTGTTATAACATCAGCATTTCCCAAATCCTAAAAACTTTAGTTATTCATTTCAAGCCTACACAAACAAAATTATTAGACTTTGTTGGACACATCTGTGGTCATTTTGGATGAACTGTAGGTGATGTCACCGAAGAGACAACAATGCTTTCACCAGAGGAAGCATTGTTGTCTCTTCACTCATGGGAGTAGAGATACCATGGAATGTTTTCAGAGAGGAAAGTTGGTTAGTAGGAGCAGTAGAGCATGAACTTTTGTGAGAGATGGGGAGCCATGACGTTCCTGTCCTTGGCCACCTTGGAGGATGTGGATAGCTTCTTCTGTTTGTGTGTCTGTTCTAGTTGGTAGAGAGAAGTGTGGCAGGTGGCTGGATGCCTGTTGCAGATGAAGAAGCCGTTACCTCTAACCTGCACTTCAGGTACAAGAGTACCATATGCATCTCAGTGCGTATAAATATTTGGATGTAAATTATAACACATTATTTTTTCTCAGTAACATAGCCCACGGGACTCAGACAGCAACACTATCCAACTCGCATCTAGTAATGACAGCTTTTTATTGCATAGATGTCTAACTATTACCAAATAAATGCTTTTACAAATGAGAAATCCTTGAATACAGCACATGACCTTGCACATGTGTCAGTAACTTGACAGCGGGTTGGTGATAGTTTGTGTAAGAGCTACCTAATGAGACTGGGGGTTAGAGAACTCTTTCTCAGAGTCGATCCAGAAGGAAGCCAGCTGAGCTCATCATGTTGAAAATAATTAATAATGCATTTAATAAATAGCTCCTGAGCCAGTTATGCACCCTCACCATCTGCTCGAGTATAATTCCCTCCCTTTATTAATGCTAGGTAGCCATTAGATCACTGTGGAGATGACATGATAATGCATGGCATCATTCACATGCTATTTGTCTCTTCAAATTCCAATCTGGAGATTTTTTTTTTCCCAGGCAACTTATTGAATAAACGATTTGGAACAGTTAGAAAAGGGCTTCAGCCACATACTTGTTTAATAAGTAATTTCTTAGAGTTCCTGTAATTATACAGCTAGTTACTGTGAATAATAGAAAGCTTTATTGTCATTGCAAAGAAGTACAACAGAATTAAGGTATAAGGTATAATTAAGGAATAAGATGATATGTTGTTAATCCATAGTGCTGTTTGGTTAAAATGCATTATGTAGAGTACTGGCAATATGTGAAAGTCTGTGACATAAGGTTATCTTGATTAAGCTGTCTGCCAAATAGCAGTAATGTTCCTCAGATGAGCTTCAGGATGAGAGTCTCCACTGGCACAGTAATCCAATAGGTTTTTGCTCAGCTAAAAGCTCACTTTTGCAGCTCCCTCGCTGAGCTACTTGATCTAGCATGAATCATTTAATGTATGCACTTTGGTTTGAAGGCTAACATTGATTTTAAGTTTCCAGCAAAAGGCCAAATTGTGACTGAAAATGAAATCTTGTGAGTAGTGTTGAGCTGCATCAGGGTACTCAATTCACGTACTTAATGTGCTGCTCTCGGGGTTGTGTTTAATGTTGAATACTGTCTCTGTGCAACTGCTGTCAGACCACATTCTTCTTGTTAGTCTTGCTAGTCTCTGCCCTTTAAAAAGACAACACATATGACATTCTTCTCTCTTAATAAAAATCTTTGAATGAGGTTAACCCACAAAGCTTCATGTGGAGGGCTTTAAAAAGATATTTTTAAGAATGAGAAACATGCCACATCAGTAATTGACTTTTCTTTAAGTGTATGAGCTTTCATTCTTATTCCTTCAAAAGTCCAAGAACTCATCCGAAGCAACAGCCTCCAGGGCTGAAATGAATGAAGCTAAGCTAGACGTGCCTGAAACTACAATTCCACAAACGGCCATTTTTCAATGCTTCTTGAAAAAACCTTTTGGCTTTTTTAAACAACTTGGTAAGGGTTATGGTTGAAATGTAGCCTTTCCCAACCTTGCCTGTTTTTGCAAGGAGTCAATAAGTGACAATTTGGGAGTGAGATGCTTGGTTCAGAAAGGTCAAGATTGTCCGTGTGGTTACAACATTTCATTCTGACAACTGAGCTGCCATTCCACAAAGTCTTCAGGGGGCTTGACTCCTGAGGACAGATCCAGCCCTTTTAAAATTACAATGGCCTAATGACCAAATCAAGGCTTCAACATGGTAGGAACAAAATAAATAGTGATGTCAGGACCGTCTTTTATCTTCAGTCTGTGATCCAGATTTGAGCACTGACATACTGCAAAGCTTCACCACAACCCCTTGTTGGATATAGAATTCATCTAAAACTGAGGTTTTGGGTGATGTTAGTTCAGTGAGATGCATGTCTTCTCTTGAAAAGTCATGTGCCTACTCAAGTTTGACTCAGATATCGCAGGTGATGTCAATCAGTTCATGAGCGGATTTTGCTTTCTCCCCAGGAGCCTTTCGTTTCTGTCTCCATGTTCATGCTAAAAGCAGAAATCTGAAAGGTCTAGCGTTGGACTTTCTGCATAGGGGGGCAGTCAGTCACTTTAGATTAGACCATGGATGGCAGGTCAAGGAGAACAAAAAACTGTCTCTACAGGAGAAAAAGAAGAACACAATTCTCTTTCACCGCACTCCATCACATGTGTCCAGGAAGGCTCTGGTTGAAAAAGTAAAAACTTAGGTGGGGAGAAGAACCAAACACATAAGAGCCACAGGTAAATCTACTTTCAATTCAAATTGATTGAAACTTGCATCTGTGCAGTAAAACATTGGTAGTGAAAAGAAGAAATGCAAGCTTTAACAAAGAAACAGCAAAGTGATGTTTTCCTTCTTTGAATATTAAACTTTTTTTATTACAGATACAAGCTACTAAAGATGTTAGTACATGTGATTTCAAGGTTCCAAGAATAAGGCTCATGGTAACATGCTAATCTATGGCCATACCAAAACATGATCAGCAGTCTGCCTATGGAAAAACAGAGGGTTATAGATATGTAATAAGATGAAGAGAAGGGAAAAAAATATACCCCTCAATCCCGCTATGTGTTTGAAGTTCCGAAAATCAATGCACTGGTGAATCTGCGACTGCCATGTTCTGGTGAATGATTTATACCATTTCTCAAACAAAGAAACTGCTAGAATCCTCCTGCCAGCACTTCCTCTCTTCCTCTTTGAAAGCTTATGCCTTTGTAGCTGGTGCAACAATATGTGCGTCCAGAATATGTATGCCATAAATTAAGGTTGACTGGACAAAGCTGGGATTCTGCCCTTGTGCTACAAAAGGGTATTATTGTGTGGCAGAGAGGCGGAGGAAACGCGAAGTCATCTGCATCTGGATGGATGAAGAGGGGGCTCTTGCATTCAGTCTGAGCCCCTCTGTGGCTGCTGAGGCCAGGCCTGCTGCTGCAGATAGACTTGTTCCAGCTCGTAGCCCTCCCTGGCTCCTTACCCTGCCTCAGCCCAGGAACAGATGGAGAGAGGAGAGTAAAGGAGGAGAGGGAGAGAAATAGCTCCTTTTTCAGAGTCTGGCACAAGCATTGTGTATGAGTGGTGACTGTTAGTTAGACTGTACACACAACACAATTTAGTGCAGTAGAGATTTGTTGTTGCTGATGGAGAATGAGAAAGCAGAGAAGTAAATGTCCAACAAGGTTGTTCATATTTCCACTACATGCTTGAAGAAACAGTATGGCAATTTGAAAAGTAAAATGACTCTGCTCACACTCACTGAGAGTTTGATAAGGAAATCACTGGAGTCATCTTTTGGGTACAGGAGTATCAACCTGGGAGATAAACCTATATGAAACTATTAGATCCTCTTCATTGGATCTTCTTGATGGTTCTCACTCAAATAAAACACCTGGCCAGCATTTCCAAACAGAATCGTCTCATCTTTTCTTTCGTTATACAACATCATTAATCCAAAAACTGGCTTAAAACCAAAAATACTTGAATTGTTATACCCTGTTCTGAATTCCAATTATTCAAATGCATTTTACAACTGAGGCATTTTATTGACAATATAAATAGTTCCCACTGCAACAATAATACAAACTTTAACAATAGAAATTGTGTTCAGTTGTTTTCCTGTGAAAAATGTGGTTAATATTTTGTGACAGCAATTTTTAACAGAATCTAAAACACATTTGGAGCCGCTTCCATGTCAAAGATAAATATATTTAATTTTACATAACCTTATAACATGTTTTTTCTTGCATGCTTACTCATATGCCACTTTCAACTTTATTATTAAATTGAAAAAATTGGTGGATTGTTTGTCTCGTTTGCCTTATTGTAACCCAGTGATGGATTGGTGACCTGTCCAGGGGTGGAACCTGCCTCTCGCACAATGGCAGCTGGGACAGCCTCTAGCCCCCCACGACAGTGAATTGGATTAACCTGAATGGATAGAAAACTTGGTAAACTGCACTTTATTGTAAGAGGTTAACAGTTTTTGTGATAAGCTAAGCTGTCTCTCTCCTGGCTGTAACCTCACATTTAGAGCACAAATAAGAAAACTTCTTCATTTTAATGCTGAATAAGGAAAGTCAATAAATGTATGCCCAAGAAATGCTGAACAATTTCTCTCAAGACTGCTAAGAATAACTGATTGCAGTGTTTGTCCCTCATCACACCAGTCCCTTCTGTCTTGTGTAGCCACCAGTAATAGGCAAAATGACCTCAGTTCTCCTAACCCTCCTTCATTACTCTCAAGCTGTTGGTTATTGGACTGGAGAGAGGCTAAGGTGGTAATGTGGCATGGCAGAAGGGGCACAACTGCTGACATTAAACTCTCAGATCAAACCCTCATGAGCCCGTTCAAGCCAGAGATCACAAATAGGTAACCATTTGCCTATTTGAAAGTCATTTACATATTTGAGAGTAAAAAAGTAATCACTATCAACCACCAATTTTTTTAAGTCTCCAATAAACACATCAACAGAAGATTTGTTTTACATCCCAGCTTTTCATCTTAATGGATTAAGTTCTGTGTTTGAGGCACATTTCAAGACTTGAAACTGTGGATATAATGAAGCCATAATGTAAAACTGAGGGGTCCTGGCGCTCTGTCTGTGTCTGAGTTGATGTGCCATGGTGCGCTCAGGAATAATAATGATGTTAAAGGATGATCATTCATGATGTAGTTCATAGACTACAAAGGCACCATCCCTTTGGAAGAGTCATGAGCAGCGAAAGCTGGAAGCAAAAAAATGAAGAGGAACAACACCTCCTGCAGTTTTGCATGCCATCCAACATGTTGCAAACAGCCGCGTTGTGCCAGATGAGAAGGCAAAAGAGTGATGCATGTTGAAGCAAATTGATCTTATCTAAAAGGGCTCAGAAAACCTTAGCCCAGATCAAAGCCCATGCTAAGGCACTCAGATCACTCAGTAAAAAGGAAAAGCAGAAGGGGGAAAAAAAGAGAGGGGGGTGTCTTTTCCTGTCTAATTATACATTTCAGACAGTTCGCCACCAATTATCTCCCCTTCAGTAGCATCTGCCCTTCACATGACCGCAAAGCTAATGTGTGGCAAGCTCACTATTGGGTGGAAAACTCAAACTCAATGTATGGCAAGCAGCCGGAATTTCCCAAACATCTGATGATGAGCATTTCAAGGTGAGACAATGGTTTTGGCTTAATGTTTATTGTCAGTTGGTGCAGTTTTATCTCCCTTACGTTTACTAAGCTATGGACTTTGTGAATCTTATATATAACATATTTATTGTAAATATACTGATCCCAATCTCTAAAAATCAGTTAACAATTCAATCACAGATTCTTGCTTACCTTCTGGGGTTGTCCAGATACTTTAGAACAGAGGTGTTTCACTTGTTAGGGTGACCACTGTTTTTGCTCAAGACTCTTGAGCAAAAAATTCTGTGTAAGAGGCAATGAAGCGGTCCACTACCTTCATGTTGGTCCCCAAAACTCCCTGTGGCTGTTCCACAAGTTGCATACAACACAATCTCAACACAACTTTCTAGAGAAACCGACAAGGCAATATGAAGATGTGCAGATTCTAAATGAGTTACATCCCACTTATTTCATTAAGAAATTGGAACAGTGGCTTTTGCAATAAAGAATGCATATACTACAAAATTTAGTCTCTATTTTTGTCTGGCAGCAGCTACCAGTATAAGAAGGCCTCATTGCAAGCTGAGGTATTTCAAGCAAAATACATCTTTACGTTGCACTTTTCTACAGTTTCCAGATATTCTAGCATTTACGACATAATTATTAAATTACCAAAGTTACTGTAAGACAAAAGCATACATTTCTGCCAAAGTACTTATTATAATTTTCTGTGCTCAACTTTTTCTGTCTGCTCAGTTTGTTTGGAACCTGCAAAGATGCCTGAGGCTTCCTTTAACATCTTATTATCTCCTATGTCTCAGATAATTACACCACAATGAAAGAAGGTTTATTGGAGTCGCATAGCCATCATGGTATGAATAAAATTTTAGTAAATCATCATTAAAGGTTGAATCAGTGAATCACACCTTAAAACCTTCCATTACTTGCAGCTATAATGGTTGGATGACAGTTTCTCAGGTTGCAGCTTCCTGCATGTTTTTCACTTGACTAGAGTAGAGTCACTAAAGAGGATTGCTGAGTCCACTGAAAATGTAAAAACCCTTCCAAATTTTTATTAACTGCATTTCAATGTGTCACATGTTTAGAAACACAGATTATTTGTCATGTCCATCTGTTTATCATGAACTGAAGCACAATTATTATACTAATGTCAACTGATTAAATACTGTTTCACAAATGTACATGGATTTTTAAAAACACAGAGCTAATAATAAAAAAAACCCTCTATCACTAATGTTTGAAAATAATATTATAGACTAGAACTCTGGGTGAGCTGGAATTATATTACAGCAACCTGAATGGTACGACTTGCTGGCTTAGATAAATCATGCAGTTTGAGGTTTGTAGGCTGCAGCAAAGTGAATCAGCCAGATGCAAAAGTATGTGTGTGTAAGTGCATGTGCATGTGTGTGTCCATGAAAGAGCAGACCTTTCCCACACGGCAAAAGGCTTCACTGGAGCAGACAATTGCAATGTAGCCATGTGAGAACAGGGCAAGATGGAGTCACTTTTGCTGACGGCTCAAAGAAACGCCAACAATTTTGATAGGGGAAGACACTCTGCCAAAGGCTGGACAAACATTAACAAAGTCTCCACGAAGGTTCTCTGCTGCCTGTCAGGGGGGATGCTCTGTGCGGCTAAAATTTTATTAAACCTGTGTGTGTGAGCATGTGTGCCGTACGCATCATTGTGCGTGGGTGTATGTAAACATTAATGAGCATGAATGATAGATGAGCTCACTGCTGAATAAATATGACCATCTTACCAGCGCCATATTGGCTTTTTATTTGAGCTTTTGCAACAAACAAAATCAACCTTCCTCAGTATCACATAAAATTACGTGGAAACTGTTTTTACAGGGTAACACGTTAAAAGACGTGACGTCAGAATAGCTAAATTTGATTTAGGTTTATGTCAGTGGTGTTTAAAAAAACCAAAATATATCTGTTTATAAGAATGACTTTCTTCTGAATAGGGTATCTGGTTATGGAATAGCAATGTGTAATGTGTCTGTTTTTCACACCAGAGGAAAACTGAAAAATAGCATTCACATTAACTAATTAATCAAACATGCTATATCTAGAGCCATTGTCCTATCTAAATTATGTTACTGTTATAAAGTACTTCTCTAAATCTGATTGTCAGTGTTATTTTGTCCCTGAGGACCTGTGTCCTTTTTAGATGCAAAAGGGCCAATGAGGAGACACTGTGCCATGCTGTCAGTGCTGAAGGACTGCCTCCTCTCACATAGCAGACTTTATTGGTGGGATTGGATCTAATGTGACCATGGCTCAGTAAGTAAAGTGATCCTACAAGCGCAAGGTCGGAGGTTTCATCCAAACTGAACCCCTAATTTCCCCTGACAGGCTCATGTGTGATTGAGACTGCACATGTGTCGTTGCAGAGAAATAATAATAATAATAAAGAAACACAGCATACAGTAGTCTTGAGCCACCCCACAGTTCAGCCATCTTTCAAAGTGCTTTTAGGTTATAAAAGTCACTTAAATCAAAGTATTTTTTGGACATTAGTTGCTTTTTCACTCACTTTCAGTCCAGTCAATGTACCTGACCATTCTTTCAGAAATGTGTTCTTTTTTTCTTGTTAAATGATTTAACTCTTACCTAACTCTTACCTAAATGGGCACTTTGTTACAAGCAACCTGTGACAAAGACACAAAACATTTTGTTATTTCTTTGGCTGCATCTGCAAAAGATGCCAAACATCTTTTTGCTGAAAATATCTTATCATGGTTTGCAGTGTTTACTTAAAAACTATGGTATCTATAAGTGACATCCTTAAAAAAAAACAGGAATAAATCCAGCAAAGACCTGGCACAGGTCCTGAGAGATGCATCTGGCCCTTCAATGATCCACCTACTGTTCACTGAAGCCTCATCAGAAATGGTCTCCATGGAAGGGTGGCTGTCAAGAAGTCATTCTTAAGGAAGGAAACAGGGAGGAAAGACTGAGATGTGTCAAATGACACAAAAGCTGTGCTGAAAATCAGGGACAACAGGTCTTATGGAAAGATAAATCCTCCCCTGAGCCCAGACCTCAACATTATTGAAGAAGTATGGGATCATCTTAACAGAAAATGTAACAAAAGACAGTCAACATCCAAAGAAGAGCTTTGGGATGTCCTTCAAAAGGCCTGGAGAACTATACTTAAAGATATTACAAGAAAGCATATCCAAGAGGCATTGTTTTGCAATGAAATTGGTCACAACAAATATTGACATTCAAGTTCATGGCAATTGTATGAACTCTGTTTTTGCCTTAAGTACTATATTTCTATTATTACTACACATATTTCCTGTTTTCCTGACAATACATAACAATATGATGGGTGACTGTTAAATCCTAACTAAGTTAGGTTATTCTCTAAAGCCAACAAGAACGACTCACTTGGTTGTAAAATGTTGTGTTTATGTGTAACAAAAGGAGCCAGCAAAATGTCCATTAGAGGGATAGTCATAAAAAGAATACATGTGATTGCCTAAAGCCAACCAGGAAGTGACACAGGTGATTTAGTAAAGTGTTGTGTTAGTGACGGAACGTATGTTGGTCTCAACCTCGATCCCACAAAACACACACACACAACACATCCCTCCACCGAGTCCTTTTTTTAAAGACTTGACAGCGACATCTGCTTTTATATGGAAATGGTCACATGAGATGTATTTCCCTTCTGCCACTTGTAGGGGTATATCTTTACAGGATGATGAAAAAACTACCAATATGACTTTTTTTTATCTAAATGTCATTTTGAGTGGAAAAGCTGTGCCTTCACTTGCAGCAATATTATCAGTAATATTCCTTCACAATAATTTGGTAAAAGAAAAGAGGTCAGTGTAGAGGGAGTGCAGGATATTGTTTTGTTCCTATAAGAAAGCCAAAGAAAAAGAAAGGAAATCTTTGCTAAAGGGGACAAAGACTTGCTGGAAATGTACATTTTGTGCATCCAATTTACATCTGAACTCATGTGTAGCCTATAGAGGTTGATGCAACATTATCATTCTCCTCATCAGCAACATTAATAACACTTCCATATACACTGTTTCATGATAATTACCTGCACATTCTCATTCCAACATAATGGTTTTAATGCATGTACATATAAATCAGTTTCATATGGACCTCCATCCACTCAGCCATGTAATGTCAACTGTCATGAGGGTGATGTATATATTTTCTAATCTTTACTGCAGGATCAAGTTGATATGTCAAGCGTACCGTAATGGTTTTAGAGGTCTTATAACACAACTCACCCTGTCATTTCAGGCACAAATATGACACAAATTATCTCATGATTCATACTTACGGTGGCGTGGCAGAGAAAATATGTGACTGCACGTGTTATTATCGGACTTTGGGATTTTAAGAAATATTTTATAATGCAAAAAAGACAGAACATTCAGAACACAGGAATACATATGGTAATGATTGTCCTTGACAAGCAGTTTTCTGTTTAACAGATGGAGATCTCAAACTGACAATCTTTCAACGTGTAAAAAAGAACCAACAAAGAAATACAGTTTGTTTCACGCTCTTGATTGTTGTTCAGTACTGCCTGTAGTTCATATCCTTTATTGAGTTTGTCATCTAACGCAAACTTTTGGGTTTTTAAAACACACAGGATTAAATTACTGTAGTGTATATACACATAAATATAAAATGCTAAATACATTTTGCCCTTCTGCCCCTTTCCCTGTCTCATTTTCTCTCTCCTACTCTTCGTCCTCTCTCGCTCCAGCAGATAAAGCCAATCTTGGGGCCGGCTCCTGCCACAAAACGTTCTGTAATAGTCTAATTGTGGCTAATGGCTTGTGCAGCTAATTAAAGTGTATGAATTACAATAATCAGTCAGCCGCATGGAGGCCATACCGCTTCGCGCTGTTCATCCGAGCTTGGAAGGCCAAGACCAGAAAGGGAGTAGAGTAGGAGGGGGTAGGGTGTGAGGAAAAAAGGTGAGATGAAATGAAGATGAGTAGAGGAGACAAATTCTTAAAACAAAATCTGAAGGCCGTTTGTTCGTATCAACACAATAATATGTACGACAGGAAGAACAAAGGAGGGTGGGAGGGAGTGGTTCTGGGCAGAAAAGAAAACAGGATATTAAAATGGATTTAGGGATAGTCCGAGTACAGCTGGAGCAGAGGGACTGTTGAAAGCCATTAAATTACTTGCTGCACGTCAATCGTGATCAATGTTTTTGCTTAGCACATACGTATTAGTACGCCTCTTTAGTCATTGCAAAAGCTGAAGCACACATGGTTCTATCCAAAGATAACATCAAAGCATTAATTCAAACAGAATGGTTGCACCACAGTATTTCTTTAATTTTGTGTAAACTTTTACAGTTAGGTGTTAATATTACCACGTCTCTGTCTTTGTTCCCTCTCTATATTTGACTATTGAATCAAATCACATTTGAATCTGCAATTTCTGCTTTTTACACTGACATATGTCACAATGTAGAGTCTAGTGGAATGTGTGATGTGTTTTTAGGTTTGAGTGGACGTCTTCTTTAGGTATTTTGCATACGCCAATAATTGGTTAGCTACTAGCTACGGAAGTGAAATTTACCCACTTACTTTACATTTGCATCAGTATCACAAAACTGTGATCGAAAAGAGAAAAAGAAAAGAAAACACACTTCAGACTAAAACAACAAAATCAAACTAACATCTTGTTGTTAACAATGGAAGTGGACAGTATTCAGTACAGCGTGAAATATCAAATGACTAAAGTTGTCACTGGTATAACTTTGTTATGCAGTCATGTAAAAGTTATGAATTAAGTGTTGACATCTGAAGCATTTTGTACAGAGGCTCTGAAAGTCACCATAGCAGTGGAAATTTAAAGATATGCTATGGATCAAATTTAACAGTATGTAAGATTTCTGCATCTTGCAGTTGTAGTCGCAGTGTGGGGCCAGTCGCACTGTGCGATTAAAAACATTAAATTAAATCCGATTAAAACTATCTTTCTATGAAAGTCATGCTTATCAGATATTGTTAGCTTGTAAAATATTGAAATGCCATCTTTTCCAGTTGTTGCAGCCTGGGTTGTCCTTAAAAGCAGTTGCAGGTAACAGCACACTGAGGGTAACCAAACTTCTTCTGGCAGTGGGAATGGAGTCACTAGTTTTGATTTAACAGGTGTATGTAATGCTCATCTGTGCAGATTGTGAAGTAGAAAGTAAATAAAAAGTAGGTGAATTCAGTTGAAGTGAATTCAGTTTAACCAAACTCAAGGGAGGGATTCAAGGGAGCTGTCTGCCAGTTCACTGTAAGGTCAGCAAAGTGTAGACTTTGTTCTGTGAAAAAAACTGGTAAAACACAAAACCTGGACATATTCATAGGCAAAAAACTAACAAAAAACCACCAGCACCTCTTCAGCTTTGGGGAAAAACACATTTGAAGTTGTGTGTGAATATATTATCAACATTCCAAGACTGGCATGCAACCAAAGGAGGCTCACAATGCCCTGCTGAAAACACAGTTTTGTGTAAAAAATAATTGTCTCAATTTAACAAAACAAGATATTATAGCTACTTTATAAGCAAACAGACATGAAAGTATAGCCTTTACCTTTCAGCAGGAAAGTGACTGAATTTATTTTTCGATCTGTATAACTTTGTCTTTCAGATTATCAGTAATTATAAAATGCTAAACTGGATTCAATGGCGACAACTTACCTAGCATCATCTGAATTCTTTTCGGCATGTTAGACTTTGACTGCATTTTCCTAACCGGATCAAACCGGTTTCTGTAAACTACTAGCAGCAGCCTTCTTCAATTTTTTAAGTGCACATAATGGCAGTAGTAAAGTTTTACAAGTCGGCTCCGAGATCATTACATTGTGCACAAAGTGTCTCCTTGCCAGTTATATGTTAAACAAATGAGCATAGCAGCTATAAAGATTGCCCTTGTAAAATATACAGCAGCGTTCACAAATGCATTTTACGCACAGCTACTTACTCAGTGATATAGACACAGCAAATACATTACCGATAAAGAATAACCTGAGGATTTATTTCTTTCATTAGCCTCTGATGAATGAAGTTGACAGTTTCTGGCATTCTATAGATGGAGATAAAAAGAAAGTCTGAAAACTGAGAGCAACTGACGGCCAAACCACATAAACTGAAAACAAAAGCATGAGAGGTGACAGGGCACGGGATGGAGGAGATCATCAATCCTGATGGAAATAGAGCACAAAAGTGGCAAAGGAGCAAAACTGCAATGACAGCATTTATACATTTTAGAGAATGAATAATTGAGGCTCACACCCTGTTGTTTTGTCTTGTCAAATCAAATAGGCATTTTAGCATGTTGTCCAAATAGCAACTATTGAAGAAGAAAAGGAATCAATTATTCATGATACAGCGAGCTACTTAATACAAGATAGTCAGATACACACACACACACACACACTATTTCCTAGATACTGAAATGACTTAGTAACCAGGCGATTTATTCCCTTTTAATAGGGTCTCAATTGCGGCAGCCGCACTTAGACAAATGAGCAAACAAGTCAGAGAGTGACAGTGATATCCATTATGTGTTTAATTATCTTCAAAGTTCCAGTGAAGGGCATTTCTTTGGCTAATGGGGAGATGGTGCAAAGTGTCACAGCAAAGTGCTCCTCAAATGCTCCAACAAAACTATCTGCTGCTTTTTCCAGGCTCCAATCTGAGTTTTGACAGGTATTGTTACATTTGGCAAATTGGAACCATCAGTGTCCTCGTCAAAAATAACTAACATTTGTTGTTTGTTTCTTATCCCCCTTTCCAATTCCAAGTCTAATTCCCTTGGAGATAATTTGACTGTGTCCTATTAGTTGGCACTGAAACAAGGCATGCTGATTGGTATATTCAGGGTGAGATGATTGAGGCAAAGATTGGAGCCTGGACTGAAATGTCATCTTTGAGTGTGTTTGATTGCATTGTGGTAAGGCAGGAATCTGTGATTATTTCCCTAATGCAACGAACACAGAGATTGCGGGAAAATTCCCTGAATGTCAACATGGTGTTGTGTGCACGTGTTGGAAGGAAAGTTAATTTGAAGCACTAAGTTTTCTGTTTCATACAAACGCTCCAAATACACAATTTTAAGGGTGATTCATAGCTTTATCCTTAGCTTCACGAAATCACACATAAGTGTTGTCAATCAGGCAAAAAAGGCCTTACAAACACTAAAGCTTTTATTTGGGGATTGTGGAAAACACACTAACTGATGTGGCACAAATATTCATTAAATGTACAGGGTGATCAATTACACGAGGCCTTCCTCTCAATCATATCTTAATTCTACATCACCGTAGCCCATCTGGTGGCTGGCAATAAGTAAGTTTGGAGTCCCAAAGTGACTGAGACATGGTTAAATGTTAAAAATTTCTTTCCAGACAGACATCAACCTTGTGAGTGAAAGAAATGAATAAGAGCATGTGCCGATGAGTGGTTCCACTGTGGTGATTATCTTTCAGCCTCTAACTTCTGACCAACTAAGAATATTATGAGGAAGCAAAGCATAGTAAGGCACACTGAGGCTGGCCAAGCTGGTCATTAACTTCCTGGAGTTATAACTGGAACAAGGCATGCAACCTGCTATAACTGTGGGCAAGTCAGGAGGCAGGATGCATATTTTCCCTGCAGAATATTGCATTGTTACAAGATAAGAGGTTTGTGATGTCACCTGTCAGTGGTTTTATTGTTGCGACTGATCGGTGCACGTAGACCACAGTGAAGGCAACAGGCTCTTATTTCCAACTTGTCACATATTGCTGCTTGGTCAAGAGCCATCCCTGTCAGCTTTCAGTGCACGGGGTGGCTCCACAGCGACATGTTGCCATTTTTTCTTCAGGTGCAGAAAGTGATGCACCTGCTGCACCAATGTTAAAAGGTTACGGTTTGAGAAATATCATGGTTAGGTATTGAAAATACACAATGAGATGCATTTTATACTGTGTTTTGATGAATGTTTTATACAAATATTCAACGTTGCCATGGCAGCACATCCCACAGCTTTCATATTACTTGTCCAGAGGATGCTTTTGGGATACTCTCCGTATTGAAAGTCAATGCAGGAAAAAAAGAAAAAAAAAGAAAGCCAATGCAGCAGGCTCCTGATTATTGTGATGAGTATGGAACAGCTTGGACAACAATATACTGAAATAAGGTTGATTTAATGATTTTCACAGAATGTTTAAAAGCTAAAAAATCACTCTAAAATAAGAGGGAACTTTGTGTTTTTTATTCAGTTCCTGTAAACCATTAGAAGAAAAAAATATTTCTTATCACAGGTCCATTTTATGGCATTTACGTTATTCGGTTATTTAGGGTCAGCTAGTTTGTTCACGGTGGCTGACTTGACTTCAGTCTGATCCAGTAGACTGCCAGACTTCCAGCTTTATTGTGCGGTTTACCATCCCAAGAAGCTAATAGCAGGCAGAGCCAGAAACCAATCCAGTAATTTACACACTTTCTCATTCCCCAACACTGGCCTCTCATTTAATAGCACTGGTCTATCACTGGCCTGATCAGCAGCTGGTTATGTCGAGAATACAGCATCCACTGACTTCTCAGTAGTCTAACTAAGTAACTCCCTTAACCTCTGCAACTCAACAGCACCGTGAATGAGACTTTGCGAGGACAGCATGCTTAAAAAAACAGATTAGTGAGAGAACTTCATTCAACTGAAACAAAATAAAGAAAATGGTGAAGGAGAGTGAATTACTATCTGGGACATTTCTTTGTGGAATTTGTCTGCTCTCTCTGTGATGGACTGGTGACCTATCAGACACATACCCTGACTCCTGCAGAGTGTCAGCTGGGATAGACTCCAGTCACAGGTCCCCTCTTACAGGATACAACAGGTATCACATCTGGAGCTTTTATGCCAGAGCACACAGTTGCAGAAATTAACTGGTGAGACGGATGACACTGATTTAATTATGTTCAGAATATAGAAATATTTTGATTGTGTTTGACTTATCATGAATAAGTTAATGTCAAAAGCATCGATGCCAACAATGCTTGATCAGATTTTTACCGCATAACTTGACATGTTGCATACTGATGTATAAAAAGAACATAGTTGTGTTCCTGCTTCAAGATTTTTAATCAAAACTGTGCATTACAGGTTTGATAAATCCCACCACTGACACGTTTAGCCTTGCTATCAATCTGTAGCTTAAGCTTTTAAACTAAATCAGTTTTTTTTCATGCTATCTGTGTAACAATTCATTTTCAGTTTTGTCATTGTTCAGATCAGGATGTTTGGAGCAGAACAGGAACAAGTGGGACATTTGAGAGGTGGGAAGGGACTATTCAAGTGGCTGCAGATGATGTGAAGCATCAATCCTTTATATGCTTTGAGGCCACTTCAAATCAATTTCACCCCAGCCGCTTCCGGGCTAATCATGTGGCAGAGGGCAAGCAATGTGCTAGGTCTGTCTAAATGGAAAAAAAGACAGACAGACACTGAGGCAAAAAGACACTCTGTCACACAGAAAGATAAACAGATAGACAGACAAACATCCCAAACCTGCACAGGCCAGATATGGAAGACGTTGATCTGAAATGACGGGCAGTGATCCATTCCTGTCTTAAAATTATTTGCAATGTGCTTTGATATACAAATTTATTCCACCATGTACTGTACGCTGGTGCATTCTGAATATTAGAAAGTTTCTATTTCATGGCCAAGGAAGAAGCATCTGTAAACACATCAGGTGAATTTTTGAAAATATCTGTCACATTATACTGATCAGTTGTATCAGCATAAATAATAATAACAATAAAAAAAACAAGGCAAAAAAGATTTGCCTTGAGAAATACATAAACAACTGAAAAGCTTTTTCTAAATGCAAAGCATTTACACACACAGATGGAATGGTTCATTATGTACAATCCCAGCAGCGCTTAGCTCATAAGTGGTGCATGCATATGCAGAGGTGACTCACAAGGCTGGACACTATGAATGCTGTGCTGTTGAGTTAGTGGTGCATATGTACACTGAGCACGGTGGCTTTGTTTATTCTATTGACTTATTTGTTCTGTCCATTGACTGTGTTCCCCATAGCCAAGCCTTGCTTTTCTCCCTTAAATCACCACCTCCTAATTATCTGTCACATTTTCTCCTATCCCGTGCCAAAGACACACAATGGCCAATAATGACCCTTAGACAGCATCTATCAGGCGCTCTGCCATTGATTCCCCTTTCCCTCATTTTCTCACTGTTTCCTCTGCTGTTTGTTTGTCTACATCCTCCTTTCTTCTTTAGCCATTCCCCTCTGTTTATTTAGTTTCTCTGTCACTCTCTGCCGAGCTCCAGCACTGCAGATTTCATGCTAAATTACTGACGTATAAATGCATCGTCCAAAAGTCTTATTTTGTGGAAATACAGATTTCTTTCCCTTGTATATGATTTATGAAAATGTATCAACATTTTCCGAGAATAGTCAAGCATTCTCCATGAATTACATGTTAGGGCTGTATTTGGCAGCATAAGTTTGAGACAGAAGTTGCCACATTTAAATCTGGAAAAGTGCCTCAAGTGGGAGCTGTTTAAATGCTGTCACTGGCTGACTGAACAGGCAGCGGGGAGTCAAAGTGGATGACGGGCCAATGTTTGGCCAGAATGGACTCTTATATGACAGTAATGTAGTTTGAGTGTAAGCTGCCCGAGGGCTGGAGAGAAACTCGTTCCCCTCCCACAGTTTCAGCTGGCATCTGTCCCCTTTATACGCTTCACCCACAGTCACCACTCTTCACTCCCCGCTCACTCTCTCCCACCCCCCCAAAACTTCACCCTGCCGAGAGCGTAGGAACTCAGGTTATTATGGCAAACCGTCAAGGCTAACTGTCACACGGCCCATAATGTTGGCGTCACTGCACTCGTGTCCTGACGAGCCAGGCTTGTTTTTGGTACAAACATAGCATCCATCTTCTCACCCACCAATGTGACACACTGAGCACCAGTCTGAGAGAAGTCAACTTATTTACCCCGTGAATGGGTATAGTGAAGGGCAAGAAGTGCCAAGACAATGTTTATGTTTTCTCAAAAGAAAACCACATTACAAGAGTTACCTTTGCCGTTCGTATTGGCATTCACATAAAGTTGACTTCTAGAGCATGGAATATATGCCAATCTTTTTTTTTTTTTTTTTTTTTTAACTTACTTTACTTGCATTCTACAATAAGTGGAATTAGCTTCAGGTCACAAACAAGCAGACAGAAGTTTTTGTCGGGTGTTGTCTAATCATTCAAGAAGGCAGGAGCAGTTTGTTACTTATAATCAAAAAAACACAACAGTAGGTGACAAGGTGTATCACTTTTTAAGTTATAGAAGAAAGTTGATCTAGGCTGGGTGTACAGCTTTAAACAAATTATTAGTATTGTCACGTTTCAGTATCCAGCTATATTATCTTCAGGTTTCTGCTTACCTTTAATAGTTTAATAGATCAAGGACAGAACAAAGATGAATCGACGATCATGACAGCCTAATATATAATCATCAAAAGAATAAGGAAAACACTAAGCACTCTACTTCCTTCAATTTATGGAAAAGACAAAAAATTAAATCATAGAAATATTCAGGAAACTTGTCAGTGCGTGAAACCCCAATATGCTTGTTGAGCTTCCAGTCAGTCGAGAAGTGTTAGACACCCCTACACTTTTCACATTAGTAAGTTCGATTTCAGGACCTGCATTTGACTGCAGGTGAAATACAGTCTGTGAAATCCCAGCAACAGAAGCCACAGCACATTGAAAAATAAGATTATTACCCTTCCTTCAGCACAAAAAGAGCTGGTTTGTGGTTGAACAAAGATATTCATCTGTTGATCTTACTACATGCAGAGTTTTTGGGAGGATTTTGGATTTTGAATCACTGCAGTAAGATTTGTGTGCCATTCTTCTAACACCTAACAGCACATACCACTCAGAAGTGAAGCTACATGTTGGTCAAATGCTGATTGGTTAAAGGTTAGCGTGAGCCAAGTGGGGCAAACAAAAACAGATTCCATCATAAAGTGGACGAGAAGTTTCCAAAACAATAAAGAACAAAGAAGCACTGGTCAACAGCAAAGAGAACTGCTGCACTTCAGAATTGTCAGAATTGTTCTCCACAGCAAGAAAACCTAAGGGGTGAATAATAGCACCAAGATAACACAACTTAGACTGTTCCACATATTATGGAGAACAACCCTAAGCAGCAGCAAAATGTCACAACACTTAAACCTGCGCTTGCAAAGCACCAATGGAAAGAAGCCGCTGTATCTTGCTCAAGTTCTGGAGAGAGTAGACAAGGTCCCTGCTGCCCTTTGTTATCTGTGTCCTTTCCTGTCAGCAGCTATTGCAATCATATCAAGTACAAACCACAAACCAAAGACTTAGGCATGTTGTGTAATTCCTTTAAAAGTTCTCTTCCTCAAGAGATATACTGTAAAAGGAAAACTCAACAATAGTCTCTCGTGAAAATGGCATGAAAAAATATTTCAGGGTCTAAATCTTCTCCTATCAGTATTTTTAAATGTCATATCGGGGTTTATGCTCATGCAAAATATCAGTAAGTCTAGTCCTTTTATTCAATTCATTATATGTAACTTACTAATATTCATTCTAAACATAATTGCTTCCAAAGTCATTACTCATATTTGAAGTTTCAGAGACCCCTACTATTAAACACCAATCTTAAGTGAAATGTTGAAAAAGATTATTTTCCAGTAAACAGACATCTTTCAGGCCTTAACCAATGAGCTTAGAAAAATGTGAAGCTCCACAAGGCTCCATTCTTGATCATCTTCTGTTTGACATCAACAGAACGAATAAAAACTGAAAACCAGACCAGAAATCACTGCAAGTTTTTAAGGCCACATTAAAACAATGACCTAATCTTGGCAATACTATTATATGTCTATTTTTGCAGGCCTCTTTTATGTGTGGGTAAACAACTCAAAGCTGACAAGCAATATTCTTTTTTTTTATTCACAGCTCATTTGGAACAAACTCAGAAGTCTCTGCCAATTCTCTGTTCTTTCAGGTCAGGATTTAAGACTCCTCTGTTTTTTTGCTGCCTTTAATTAAAATATATTGTGATGATTTATTCATATTTCACATTGCACTTTATTTTATTTCCATTTTTACTCCCTTATCTAATAAGTCTCATCCTATTGTAGCTTACTTGTATCTTAGCTTTTATGCCACAATTTTTGAAACCATGTTAAATTTGAAAGAATTTCTTAGGTTTCTTTCATATCTTGTGTGTGTTAATTAATTTCTTATACTCATGTTTGTTAATGTATTTGTATTGACTTTGTTGTTAAAAGATAATATACAATCTATACTTGTACCTGGCAAACTTAAGGAGCATTGTCAACATCAAAATACCATAACATGAAATGGCTGATTGACGTTTAAAAAAAGACTTGAAATGAGGAGGTAAAACTAACAGAATATCTTTGAAAACTCCATAGGTGAGTCCCTGGTCCCTTTTTATCCGCTCAAATTTGCCAACAACTTTCCACTTCCATTCAAATCTCATCTCAGTGCAGAACCCTCCCTCCCACGCAAACTGTTTGGGCAAATTTGAGTCACTGTCGGCTGTTGATCAAAAAAAAAAAAAGACTGCGGGGAAATAATGCCTGACAGCCTGAAACAGGAAGAAAAGTGTTGTTTTATTACTGGAGGGGTAATAACAGCGCAGATAGCATCTATCAGCAGGGTGCCGAGGAGAGGCAGAAGATAAACTGTGGAGCACCTGAGCACAGACGATGCTTGACACTTCAGAGGGAAAAGAGGCAAGGACCGCTGACAGAGTTAGTGACGTGCCCCCATCACAGCGGCAGCAGATGCACCGAGGGGGAGACCAGAAAATATCAAACACACACATACTAAACTGAACAAAAGCCATCAGTGTGTGTGCACATGTGTGTAGTGTGCACATGTTTTTAAGGACTGATACAACGCCTGCAGCGCTGAAACACTGCTCTTACAAATGTAAAATGCTTTTGACATTAATAGAGTGTTTTCTGAATTTTACAGAGAAAGTGTGACTGGGGTTTGTAATGTACAGAATGTGCACTGTGCTCTCTGTGTGTGAAAGTATGTGTGTGCGCTCCCAGCTCCCCTGGGCCCTCTCTCTGGGTGAGTCAGTCTAGTTGCTGTAATCACTCTGCTCACTACCCCCCACTCCAAACTTGATTTGGACAGATTGTTTAGTTTTTTTGTTTCCTAGCACCTGCCCCTCCCCAATCTTCCCTTTCTCTACTTCCATCTTAAATTTCTACCCTCCATCTTCTTTCCCTATCTTCTTTGTCTCTATCTTTTTCTAAAACACCACTCTATCTGAATCCCTGCAACTGACTCCCCCCCCCCCTCCACCTTCTTTTTCGCCTCCGTTCTTCCTTCCTCTTTGGGGTAATGGCAGCTGATTGATGGAGTTTGTTTTGCTTTAATTACACTGCAGGTGAGTGGCCAGGGCTGTTCATGCCAGTGAAGCAGAAAACTAAACCTGGTTAGATCAGAAATTGGATTTCCCAAAGTGAAAACACTGTACAGGGGAAAGGTCCTCAGACTACTGTATTTTATATCACAGTTGAATTGCTTCTTGTTACTGCTTTACTCTCTTTCTGTTCATCTTACAAGCTCATTCAACATGTACTGTAAACTATAAAGTTCTACAAGTCAAGAATGAAAATTTCTGAAATTTCAAGATGTTTTTTTTTCACTATTTACTTTCAGATCCCTTTTTCAGTCCAGTGTGAGCTATCAAAATATTCTCAGCTCTTTTGAATGATGATACACTTAAATGAATAGCTGTGGCTTTCATTGCTGGAGGTACAAATATAAATATTTTTGAAGTCACATAATCTCTCTTTAATTATTCTGTTTTTTTTCTCATGCTCGCTCCTTCAGATTTTTCATCTGATATACATTAAAATGCTTATTAAGCATATTGTGTAACATATAACTCTCTTAATAGTTACTTTACAAAGATGACTGTATTTTTACTTCAAGTAGTCAGTAGTCAGTTCAGGATAAGTAGGAAACCTCAACTTATGATTGCTAGCTGTGGACAGTGACAAAAAAAAGAGATTATGAAGTGGCTGAAATGAGCTTCCTCTAAAGGGTGGCTGGCCCCACCCCTAGGGACAGGACAAGGACCTCTGTGATCCAGGAGGGGAGTCAGAGTAGATTCACTGTTCCTTGGCATCAAAAAGAGCTAGTCGTGGTGGGTCAGACATCTGGTCGGAATGCCTTCTGGACTATTCCTAGGGGAAGTGTTTGCATGTCTTACCAGGAGGAGGCCTCGGGGCAGACCGTGACTCACTGGATAGATTATCTCCCTCAGCTATCTCAGTAATGCTTTGGTGTCCGTCCAGAAGAGCTAGAGTAGGTCGGGGGGGGGAGACAAAGACTGGTGGTCAGACTGTTGCTCCTGCAACCTTGTCCCAGACAAGTGATAAGTGATGCAAAATGACATTTTATCATCATATGAATGATAGAAAATATGGAAAGCACAACAGATAGCTTTGGAACAACATATTATATAATTACATTAATCACAAGTGGCATTATTTAAATTAAAATCAGCTTGTTTGCTTCAGTAAGTGTTTGAGTAACCTTAATAATTATTACATATTCCCCTACCCCAATAACAAATAATGACCCCCTAATGATACTGCTGATAGCGCCGCTGCAACTGTTGGAACCCTAGATTCTGGAGCTATAAATTCATATCATCAATACTTTAAATAGTACAGACCATGATAAAAATCATTTAAAAAAACACTATAAAGGAGAAATAACCAGTCTTAAACTTTTAAAGAACTACAGCTCTTTAATTCCCCCTTAACCCCCTCTTTGAAACATCTGGACAACTGATTGTTACATGTTCTCCCAGTCATCCTCTCACCCTACAAGGCCTTCTGAGCTTCTTGTAAACAATTTCCTGCCGTATGTACCTCAGTACTGGAACATGTCAGAACCATGGACAGAGCCAGTGGCTGGCAGTCTTCCTCATATAATATGCCTGTTTCAAAGGCATTTCCCTCATCTGAATTAACTGTGTGCAGCTAACCTTACGACTGATCTTGCCTTGGGGAATGAGAGAACGCGTGTACTAACCTTCTCCCATGAGATGAAAATATATAGTTGGGAGTTCATATAACATCTTCACACTCTAACACCTACTAACACTGTTCCACACCGCTGGTTATAGTTAGCAATATAGTTGAAGTTCATACTGCATGAGCAGTGACTGGATTGATTTATTTGAAGTAATAATCAGCTTATGGTATATGCATTGCTCTTTTTGCATTTGTGGCATTCAAATTAGTGATAAAAATGAACCATTAAGAGAGTCTTTCTCATTATTTTTTATTATTTTAGAGAAAAGATTGAATTGATTTTTAAAACCAGTACAGAGAAATAAAACCGAGAAATAAGGAGATTAAGAAAGGGAGACTTTGTGGCTCTTCGGAGATGAAAACATGATGATTTAGTTTGTACAGTAGAGATTATTTCTGAGCCCTGCGGTAATCCACAGGGTGTACATCAGGATAAACAGACTTATTTAATCAGTAAAGACTGACATCTTAGTCCTCACTTAACACCTTTCCATTTCAATTGTTGTAATTTAATGAATTAATCTTTTCTTTTTTTCAAATCTTCTATGTTACTTTACAGGTTTCCACTTTTTATAAAAGACTGCATAAGATTACATTTATAGTGAGTGTTATAGTAAGTGTTATTTCAATACTTGATCTTAACGATTGTGTCAATTTAAAAACATGGGAAATTGACAATGAGGACGGCAACGATGTTAAGGGACTTGATACATTTTCAAAATATCTGTTCAATGGATTCAACAAAGTAACTTGGAAATGATGTCAGGGCTTGACTGCAGGTACAAAAATTTAAATATCAAAGAAAAAAGAACATGGCGATAAATCATTGAAAGCGCAACTTTAATTGTAAATCAGAACCAGAAATTCCTATTTCTGTCTCTTTAGTAACAGTTTGATTTTAATTCAGAAGACAAGCTTTTAATTAATTTGGTGCTCTGGGAATATCTAATTATGATTATGATTATAATGTTTAAAATCTGTCTTTTTTTATTTTATATTTTTGTACTTCACATGGGATGCCATTGTAAAACAAAATCAAGGCACTTTCTGATTTATTATTTTGAGTTTACTCTCCTTAGTGTAAAAAAGAGGAAGAAACAGAAGAAAATGAATACAGAAATGAGGATTCTATGTCTGCTTGTGGGAGAAGTGGGACATTATGCATGCAATGAGATTTGACATCTCACCAGCATTCTGCTTCTTTCCACTACACTAGTCATTAAAGCTGCTCTCTGACTTCTTTCTTTTTTCACACAATCTAGTCCCTGTGAGGTGGACCTCTCTGTCTGTTCTTTCATAGTTTTACTCCATCTGCTTTCTAGCTGGTCATGCTATCTTTTCCCATCAATCTCACTTCTACATCTCCCGTAATGGTCTGCATGATGAACCATTAGGAAAATTCAAGCAACCAAAAAGGCTTTCTGATTTTGCTCATGACATAGAATAAAATACAATAGCATCCAATACGCAGTCCCTGTAGTGTTAATGTGGTCTCTGAATGCTGAAAAAAATAAACATGTTTGTTCAAAAGGAGCAATTATTTTAAAGTATAAAATGGAATTAATTTGTTAGAAATGTTGTTTTAAGAATATTGTTTGAACATTAAAACAGTAGAACTCATTTTTTATCTAATGTATGTTACCAACAATTTTATAAGCAAATGTGTGGATTGGATGTTTGCCTCAGTGATATAGAAATACACTGGAGCGTATTAAAGCTGCCACTGTGCAAGAGGGAGTACACCTTGGACAGGTCGCCAGTTCATCAAAGGGCTCTGAGACATTCTATGGGTCGAAATAGTCTTTTCTGCTTAGGACAGTTCCTAACTGAATGAAATGATCCGTAAGTATCTTAACAGCAACCATGATAAGAGCTGTTCAAATTCTTTAAATGCTAAGGAAAGGAGCTTCAGTGCTTCCTTTCTTATCTCCTTTAGCGAAGAAACCTTGGACCTTGCTTTATAAAAAAAAGGGAGATAATTCCATCCCACAATTCCTTGCGGCCACAAGTGCTAAAACGACACACAATTATTTTCGTCCAGTTGTACTGACTGGGATTTGTGTGAATAAAAATGAAGACTGGAGGGTGACTGTGGGCAGTCTGTGAAAGCAGTATCTTTGACTTTTGTCCCCCCCCTTTTTTTTTTATTACAAACATTGATAATAAAGTAATATGTGATATTTTACAAATACAATATATATTAGAGATAACCTCTGTGTAACAATGTGATAAGACTGCATTAGACAAATTATCTAAGCCATTTTTGTAGAATAATTAGCATCAATTTCAGTGTTGCAGAACCACATCACAGTTTAATACATTTAAACTAAACTAACTGCAGGCACAACGCCATTATATGATAACCAATACAGCAAATTGCAAGTACTAGGGAATAGAAGGAATTTAAAAGTTTGGTCAGTGTTATTCAGTTAAGAGGTCAGCTAGTAGACTAATCAGGAGTAATCCTTAGCCATATGAAAACTGTGATTCATTTACAGCCTTTCATAACGACTGGGATGATGTTTGTCTAGCGCTGGATATGGATAAATGCATGTGATGCATATGCAACCAAAGCATCTGAATAAAGCTTAATTCAAAGCTTTAACTGTGTTTCCTCATATCCTGTGAAGAAAGTACAATTTTAAACAATCACCCTTTAATTTAATTTAGTACTTTAGAATTTCTCCTCCAAATCTTCCCAAACCCAACAAAGTTTTATGAGTTCAGGAAAAAGATTTAGCAAAAGACAACATGGTGGTCTTTTTTTTTTAGAAAATGTGTTATTATCTTTCGACTGAACCCAATCTTTGTTAATAAGTTAATAGCTGCAATAAATAAACAACTCCTAAATGTTATAGATGCACTGTAAATGATTTACAATGTATGGTTGACTTGTATAACTTCACATGATTCAGATATTTTAACGCTCGAGGAACTACCTGGTGGCAGACCCCCTGGCCTGTTTGATGGCCACATCTGGCCCATGTATTTAAAACACAAGAACAATAAATGTTCTTGTGTTTCAAATATACAAGGTAGTTCCTTATGTCGCTTAAGTTTGAATTTAGATTTCCCTTATTGATAACCTGCCGATCTGTAACTACAAATCAGTCATTTTCAATTGATTTTTTAAATCAATTTTAAGTCACATGTGTGGACATGTTCGGGCATACTATCTCAATAAGTCACAACCATAACCACTCCTGGGTGAGAACAAAGTAGAAAAGTCAACGTACTTCATAAAACGTGCAGTAAGAGTCCCAAACTAGTGACCTCATGCATGAAAGTTGGCTGAGTAACACCATCCATCACCCCACCTCCTCCTGACACATTGTAGTTAAATGTCATCACATAGCAAGAATGTGGTTTCATGATGAACGTATATATCATCATGTAAAGCAAGCCTTGTCTCCATATGGATAAAAGAGCCATTTGTTGCAAAACTGCAATTTTTTTTGTCTGAGTATCTTTAGATCTGGCTGACTTGCACAAAACACTGGATGCATAGTGATGACAACACGACTTGGCATGTTATTAGATCCAGCTGCCTCCTTAACTCTGTGTTTAATAACTGGTTGGAATCAATCGTCCATCAAGATTAAATTATTTCTTTTATTACATTCTTCAAACAAAATTTCCAATAAAATTGCAATCAAAAGTTGATGCAATTTCATGAAAGACACAACTGATCATTTTTTTCTACACTCATGAACAACCCCGGTTGATTCTGTGCAGTTTAGAATACACATGTCTCAAAGGCAAACAAGGTTTCTTGTTGCTTGGGTGACTGTCAAACAGCTTTTCTTTTGCACATATAAAATCAGAACATTGTTATTGATGCTCAGAGGCTAAAAGCAGATTGTGAGTAGTCAAACGTCATCAGTTCTCCTGTTCCCACTTGTACTTATGTGCTCCACCACCATTGGGAGCTCTTCCCTTCTGATTTCTGTCATCAGCACTTAATGATCATTGACTTCTCCCTTGCTGGACTTGCACATAAGCCATTCTGGATATATTCATAACTTTCTATTACGTTTCAGAAGGCTACTGTGTTCCACCTCCATATTAACAACCCTGTGGACGCATTCATTATTCTGTGCTGGGATCTGATGATTGTGGACATGTTCGGGCATAGTATCTCACTGGCTCCACCCCTGCTGTTTACACCTTTCCAACTTGATTAGAAATTATGTGAAAGAGAACAACTTGTATAAGTGATTTCACACCACCCTGGTTTGTGGCAGCAATCGTCAGCAATCTATATTGTACTTAAAAATGAATTTTCATTGGCGACCCAATTTTATGCAAAAAAACAGTGCCATCCTCCCATCATATCACTCATTCCCTCACCATTTACTGGAATATATAGACAATTTGATCAATGCAGCTGAGGAGTCCATAGTTAGAATTAATGAGCACTGCTTGGCTCATACAAATTGTCTGCTGTGTTTGTGAGTCCTCCTATTTCAATGTCTAATTTGTTATTGCTCCAAACATCTCTCTCTCTGGAGCCATTTGAAGCATCTTGATGTGAGCCATCGCCATTTGCCTGATAAATCCCCCCCAGGAATGTCTTGGGCACATTGTGGAAATATAATTCTTAGTATGGTTTTAGCCTAAATTGTGTAACAGCACAAGTAATTTTCAGCTCTTTATCAGTGTTTTTTATTATTCTGTAATAATGCAAAATGTGTGTATAAAGATGTGTGTAGTATGTAGTGAAAAGCTAAATTGGCACGGTGTTAGGTGCACAAATAAACGTGCAATATAAGGCACAGATGGGCTTTGACAAAGGATTTTTTTACATGATCTTTTTATATTCTTTTTGAGAGGAACACAGTGTTATCGATCACATTTTTCAAATAAAACCATTATGTTTTTGTTGAAACATACAAACAAAAAATTAATTTGAAAGAAACATCATGTATAAGTTATCAAATGTCAAAATTTGAAAAAGTTGCACATCTTAATATTAAACAGATAGGACATGATAGAGTCTCGGCTCGATAGAGACATTATTGGTAAATGTTTCATATTTATATCACCTCAAGATCATTGTCAATTTCTTAGGCATAGGTATCGAAAAGATAGGACAAAATCAATTTACCACGGTAATTTAAGCTGCCATAAATCATCTGGGGTGAAAGTCTTAAATAAAAAGATGAGATGAAGGGACTTCTTGTGTAAAACTGAACAACATACCCCTCTGGTGTGCAGCTCTCATCAAACATTGATAAGAGTCATACAAATCCTGGCTGTTTGTAGTTTCCATTAAAGGACTGACAGGCATTTGTTGTGGAATGTATTAACAGCACGACTCCATGAAATATACAGTGAAGATTAAATTACTCAGTTTCCTTACTTTAAATGGACACAAACAGCCCAGAATTTAAACGGGAAGTCAAATAAACACTTAAGCACAAACACGGACACTGACGTTAGCTTGGTGTTCAGCAAATGCATCAATTTTCTTTTCATTTAGAAACAGAGTATAAGCCATGAATATTAGGGCACAGTAATAAAGAAGAGAGCAGGAATTCACACAGACAAATGAAGAGGGGTGGACTCTGCTGGAGCAGTAATCACAGAGGGGATCTTCAAACTGAACTGAGCATACGCAGATAAACAAAGCCCTTTTTGATCTTCAGAGAAGCAAAAATATTGATTGGAGCTCTATGTGGTCAGTTAGGTTATGCATTCAGAAATAAAGTGAAGTGTGGTGGTGGGCTTAGAAGGCAGGCAGCTGTCTAAAAAAGAACCTTAGGCTACTGTGTCTGTGTCCAAGGCATCATGGGTTGATATACCAACAGGTGGCCATGGTGCTTCAGGGTATAGACTCACCTAGTGGATGCAGCGCTCCAACCCAACCAAAACAAATTAAACGTTTGATCTCCTGCAAGAAACTGTAGGGAGAATACAGAGGCTCAGAGCTACCAAACAGATGCAGTCTTCTAAGTACAGTGTAAAATTGAGATATTACAATTCAAAAGATAGAGGGATGGCATCATTCATTCAAGACCTACATTGTTCAGTATCATAGCTGTATAATTATAATTTGTATGTTTTACCAAGTAACGTAACCAGAGCCGAAATAAACCCCACTGACTTTCCCAAGCCAATTCCACTGTGTAAAGTTCCGTTTAAAAGGGTTAACCAACATAATTTTCTTAAGGCTTTATTTATAAAAAAGCGTGGTTTTATATGACTCATGACAAGTATGAAGAACTACAGTCTAACACATTACTTTTTTTAAACAGTTTCCTACCATAAAATCAATTAGAATTAATTAATCCTTAAAAGCTTCTCAGCAGAGGAAAGCTATTGGCTTGAATGAGCTATTGGCCAAATATATGATTTTGTTAGACTCCAAAGACAAGAAAGTATCTAGAAAATTTTTAAATTAGGGAGTAGAGAAGAACACATTTAGCATTTTTTATTGGAATGAGAATGTGTCTGTGACTTTCCAATCAGTTAAGGCCTAAACTGAAAAAATTAAACCTAATTTCAGTTAGATGTTTGCACTGAGGTAGAAAAAGGCTTACGGCTACATTTTGATGCCAGTTATGTGCTTATGGAGGTATAAATTTTCATTTTGAGCACTTTTTGTTTATTTTGTCTTTTTGTACGTTGGCTTTTTGTTTATCACTCTGGGTTGTCATGAAAAACACTTGAGAATACTGCAAAAAGCTGTTAAACTTCTTTAAACTTCTTCTTTAAAGATGAAAATATTCCTGTGTGTGGACGACTTTTATTTTACAGCATTTTATTTCTACAGCAAGAAGAAAATAGTTTTTACAATGAATAGCAATTTAACGAATAAAACTGACCAAAGATCAGTGTCTTAAGAGCAATGTAAGGTTTGTATGCAGTCAGTAGGTTTACATATGTCAGAGCAGTTAGCCTTTAAAATTTAGCATGTTTGTTGAAAGCTAAGCTAACGTTCACGTTAGATCCTATACAGAATCAACCATTATTGATATCAGCATCACAAGATAGAGCGCACATCTCCTAAACATGGGTGAAAAAGATTTCAAAAGTTTATGGATTTAGGATGACAACACTGTGATTGGTTCAGTGGTTTCCTTAACATGGATCACTGGCATATCCTATCACTCAAACAGATAGAGATGAGCCTGCACACTTTTGGAAATTAAACTGTTTGCTTTATGCCTAACATGCAAAAAAATAAATAAATAAATAAAATAAAATAAAAAGTGATGGTATAGTTGGCAATCTACAGGCAAATTTGACTCTACTGGAACTGAGAGGAAAATCATAAAAATGATGTGACACAAAGACTGGAGTTTTGGGTTGAAGCACGCTCATAGATTAACTCCTGGGTTTCCCACAGTCCTCTCGGTGCAGTGCTTTCAACTGACACACATAATGATGGAAAACAAAACTTTTCCTGCTATTTGCCAGAGCCAAGGCTTTGAAAATGCTGTGGATGTTAATTTTCTTTGTAAAATCCTCATAAAATCCAATCTGATCACCTTTGATATCTCTTTTAACATGTTTATGATCAATTGGGGATAACAACATTTGCAATTATTATTATTCCGTGGTGCATAAAGGGGCAAGAAACTGCTTTAATTCCAATTGCAGTAAGTAATTTTCATTAAATGTCAATTTGTTATTAATTCAGAGCACTGCTGAAATCAAATAGTGTTCATTAATCACTGTGCCGTCCGGCTGGCTGCTAATTAAAATGTTGGGGGCGAGCTCGTTATTCACAGGCAGACCTGATTGTTAATGTCGACTCATTGTCCTCCTCCACCTCGCTATCATTTATTTTCTTTGGTTTTCTTGTAAACTCTTGTTAATTATTAAATTGCTTTTTAGACCCCTTGTGACACTTTTCAGATAGTCATCCATATGCTGTCATTGAGGGGAAGTTGTCCTCTGCTCTGGAACAGTGGCCTCCGAGCAACCAAATAAAAAAATGTATCATATTATTTTGCTTTGTAATTATAAATTAAAAAACAAGAGATGTGTCTATCACTAGCAACTTGAAATATTAATCTTAAAATAAATCTGTGAATCACATGCATTTCAACTTTTGTTAAAGTGCAATGATCTGCTGAATTGTCTCCAGCAGTCTCGTGATTCAGTGTTTTTTCAGTTTCAGTTTTTTCATAATTTGTGTGTAGTTAGACGTGATTAAATAATTAGTACTGGATATTCCAACAGGGCTCTATTTCCAAAGCAGTGGGCACAGAAGACCAAGGTCGGTGTCTTTGACTCACCCCAGCCAGGGATATAACCCGTTTTCCTTCCCCTCAATTATGTATGATATTCAACAGCAGCCATATGTCTCTGTCAATACCTTTTCCTAGCATTCAGTGGCAGTCTGTGTGGGATTTGTGTGCGTTAAATAATGCAGTACTGAAAGGTCAGGAGGGAGACAAGGAAAGGGTCAATGCTTTGGTGAGTTTCACATGTTGGGGAGGGGGGGATGGTCGAGTTGGAGCTGAGAAGCTGCCGTTAATTTCCAGGTCAGTTCCAATAATGAAATGCATATGGTAAATGTCAGCACCCGTTGACGAGTAATCCACCTCAGCTGGGAAATAATGAACGGCTTTCTTTAAGACTTTGACTAACTCCTCCGAACAGAGAAATCAGCATGCAATTGAGTTAGGTTTATGCATAACCTGCCGTTTCTGTGTTGCCTTTCATTTTGTGGTTATAAGTTTAACTTGAACAGTCGAGTAAAACTATACCAAGAGACTACCAGGAAATACCAGAACTGAATTTTCAGTTGGTAAAACATTAAAATAAAAGGGTTAAAAGCTCTCAGGAAATTCAGAGCTAAATGCCCAATTCACAAATGCCAACCACAGAATAGTGATTTAATTGAGGGATGTGTGATTTTGAACTTCATTAAAATTATTAATTTCTTCATTTACTCAACTAAGATTTGCTAAAGTTTGTGTGCAGAATGGCTGGAGTTTTTCAGGATCCTGAGAGCCTGGGGTTTGCACTTTTAGCATATATATCCTGTAGCGCTGGTAGTGGAGATCTGAAAGCCCTGCTTTCTGCTCCCATACAGTGCAGTTCCCAAACCACGCTGTGATGTCTCCAGTCAGTCCCAATCTTTGCTGGATGATGGTGGAGACCCTGAACCTTTTTAACCACCTCGGATGGTGGAGGTGTTGTCTGGCTCTGGTAGTGTGTGTGTGTCCCAGGTGAGGTCCTTAATGATGTGGACAGCAAGGTACTTGAAGCCTTAACACATAATTACCACAACCCTCATAGAGATGACTCAGTTTGGTGTCTAGGACCTCGGCGACAGTATCGCCGGTTGATCCATTGTTCCGGTACGCAGACTACAGTGGGTCGAGGTTGGGGGGAAGGACAGAGGAAATGTGAAACTTCATGTGTCTTTTGTCATGTCTGTTAGTTTTGTTATGTTTTTAGTTCTTGGTTTTTCTGTTATGACTTTAGGTTTTTCATGTTTTAAGTTTCTGTTAAGTCATTAGTTTTACCATTGTTTTTCCTGATTCACTCTTGCCACGTCAATAGGTTCATCCACGTCACCTGTCTTTGTTCATAGTTGCAATCCATCACCAATCACCTCTCTTTAGTATTTAGTTTCCAGGTTTTCCTTGCACTTTGCGAAATCCTCAGTGTCATTGACGCCACCGTCATTCATGTGTTCAGGTTTGTCTTGTTAAGTATTTTTTCACAGCCATAGTAAAAAAAAATTTTTTGTCATAGTTAATCTTTTTGTGTTCCGTCTCAGCCACGCCTTGTGTTCCTTTTGTTTTAATAAAGCAAGTTTTACTTTAAAATATCTGCATCTGGGTCCTACATCCACCATGCCACGTACACCAAAACCACCAAACCTGACATCTTTCACAGCATTTCATCACCACTGACGTCAGGGCCACCGGACATGGTCATTAAGGCTGGCTGGGTTCTTGGGTATAGGGACAATGACTTTTTAAAACAAGTGGGGACCACACACTGGGCCATGGAGGCATTGAAGATGGTGGTGAATAACATGGCTAGCTGACCTGCATATGCTCTCAACACACGACCCGAGATGCCATCTGGTCCCACCGCCTTCTTGCAGTTAGTCTCCTCACTTCATTCTTTGAGTGTATCAGTTTTGCTGGCTCAAAAGTCGTGGGCGGGTACAGCTCGCAAGTTGACCGCAGCAGTTTGCCTCGACCTACGCAAAAAAAAAAAACGTTGAGCTCATCAATCAGCTCCAAGTTGGTGATCCCTATAGCGTGTGGTTTGTAGTCTGTTGTTGCTCTCAGTCCTTTGCATTTGGGCAGGGAGTTGCCGTACTGGGAAAGCGACTCCACTTTGTCCCTGCAGCGCTTTTTAGCTACTTTCACAGCCTTCCTTAGGCTGCTTTGTGCTTTGAGAGCAGCACGAACAGTTGAGTCGATCCATGGCTTCTAGTTGAAGAAGAGTTAAGCATGCTGCCATAACTTTGATCTTACAGCTCACAGCTAATATAACTTATGTATAACTAATGTATAACTTACACCTTTTTGGTATTTTGTTTTGGTATTAGCTCAGTCTTTAGCCAAACATGGTAGCAAGCATTAACATGGCTGACCTTTTCACTAATGAATTCCACCTTATAGGCACCAAAAGAGTTTGTCTTTAACCTATTGTCGCAGCATGGCAGAAATGCCTGCTTTCACAGACAACGTCGAAGAATCAGCTGAGAGATGTTATACCTACAACATAAGCTGCATCCACAACATTAACAACATTAACATTAATAATGCAATACATGTATTGCTACTGTAAAGGGTAAACTAAATATTCCCCAAAATAATAACTCAACCAAAAAGACTTGACATCAAAAAAAGTTGAATACCCAATTCAACCAAGAGGGACAGAAGACATCACTGCACTCCAAGAATCACAGAAAGTATCAGAAAACCTTCACTGCAAATATCTCACATGTGCATGCAAACCCATTTAAGGATCAGGTACCCAAGTTTTTAAGGATTAGTACTATAAATAAGACTGCCACCAGATCTGATAGGGATGTAACCCAGACAGAAATAAACAAACGTGTAGAAAAAAAACTAGTTAGTCCGCCTTACAACCATGTTCCCAGATCTTTCATGCAGGCAGTACGAGAACAAGTGGACTAACTAACACACACAAACTGCTAAACTAATCCGTAAAGACAGCAGAGACAGTGCCACTGACAAAGCAAACTGTGAAAATAAAAAAACTAAATTAACAACTATACAACCCCAGCATTTCAAGACTACTTCAAACATTAGTTTAATGACAATCTAAACACCAGCACATACTGTACGTCATCTGCTACATCGTCATTCCCCACATAGAGAAGTTATATTACACAGCACCCCTCTTACAATCCAGTGTCGTCACAATGCAATGTAAAAGAACTGTGAAATGTGAAAAATACAACATTACAAAACAAGGGTACCTGAATCCAATCTAATTAAGTCAAACCACCTCATCTCATTAAAGCAGATCTCTTACCACTCTAACTCAAACAGTACAAGGCTCCACATCATCACCAGCCTCAGAAAAACCAACTGGCCACACACTAAACTTCAGTCTTTTATCCACTACTGTCCGAATCAGCCAACCTCCACCAGACACCACTCGTTACATCCCTCCCCTTCAAAATCAGTGACCTATCATGAACTGAAAAGAGAGAAGATTAAAGTTCTATCTCATGTATGAACTTTGACTGCACTGCTTGCAGCAGCCTACAAGGATTAGAATGCTACCCAGACATCTTTCAGGTCAACCTTTTGGGTGTTTCGCCCAAAGACCCCAACCTCTCATTCACAGGTTCTCCAATTATATGAGATTCATATATGTGTGAAAGACTGCCCACCCAACTCAACCTCTCTGTGTGGATGAAGGCCCAATGTCCCTCAATCTAGTTCAACAATGTTATTATACTCACTATCGTCTGAAGAATTTGTTTCAACTTCCAGTACTTCCAGATTGTTCATCTCCAACATGTCATTCGGGTCATCCTCCCTTGTTTTCACCATCTCCTTGTCAAGATTTCCCTCTCCATCTCTGGTCCAAGGAACTCATTTTATCTCAGTCCTAAGGCACTGTTGAACTGGCCCATTCTGTCCAACGAGCACAACTAAATACACTACACTTTGCTCAGAAAGTAGTTGCATTACCTGATAAGGTGTGGGGTCCCACAAATTTTGAATCTTATTACAACCCCTCACAGATCGATTTCTAATGTACACAAGATCACCATGCTCAAAATCTGGACCAGTAGTCTGTTCTGGGAACTTTAGATCCCGCCGTTGCCTTCTCACCTCTAATTGTTTTTATTGTTTTTGCACAATATCGTAGGCCACAGCCAATGAGTTCTTATGTTCTCGAACTCAGTCTTCCACTGATTGTTCAGTAGCTACCCCTTCAACACCAACCACAAAGTCCACTGGCAGCCATTGTTCCCGTCCAAATGTTAAAAAATATGGAGTCATGCTGGTCGACTGTGGTATTATATGCATAGGTGACCTGGGAAAGATGACGAGGCCAACAGCGTTTCTGTTCAGGATGGAGAGACCGTAACAAACCATGAAGTGTGCAATTAAACCTTTCACACTGACCATTGCCTTGCAGATTAAATGAGGTAGTGTGACTTTTTGCAATCTTATAAATCTTACAAATCTGTTAAACCAAGGAACTTTCAAAATTTCTTCTATGATCTGAATGAATACGACTTGGGGACCCAAACAAATAAAACCAGTGTTTTAACAAATCTTGAACAGGAGAGCCTTAGAAAGAACACACCTTTCACAGCTCTTACACCATTTCTCAAAATCTATGTATATATTTGGTCAATAATATCACAAACGTACTAGCTCCAATGTACACTCCACACCCCGATGGCCGTGATTATCATGGAGTGAGCCAAGAATAGATTTCTGTAAACACTGAGGTATCAGAAGTTGGTCAACCTTCCTCCCTCCTTCAGGGGTGTAAATCCAATGACACAGCACAGAGTCTCTCTCCTTAATACGCCTCCACTGACATGCTAGCTCCCTACTGCCCGTACTTAGATCATCCCTTTCTTTTGAGTCAGGCAACCTACACACTTCCCAGTGCACTTTGAATTGCCTTGTGTACGAATTGTGCTCTACAAATAAACTTGCCTTACTGTAGAACCAATAATTGAATCCTGATTTTATAGAACAACAAGATCAGCTAAAGAACAGCCAGGCAATGCACTTATCTCAGCTTGAATATGAGACTCTCCCTCAAATTTCACTCTGTTTATGTGTGCCAAAAAGGACTCTGGTTCACTTCCCATTGAATTCTGGCAGGACAAGGCATCCGCGTTGGCATTTTGAGAGCCTGGTCAGTATTTTATAGCTAGATCAAACACCACCAACTCTGAGACCCATCTGTCACCCCTAACTTGGCTTTAGCCAAATTACTTAAAGGGTTGTTATCATTAAACACTATGCACTGATGACCTAAGGAATATCCTAAAAATTTTTTGCGCTCAGTGGGTTTCGGATTTCTACTAGCATAAGTTATAGGTCACAACTTACCATCACACTTCTGAGAAAGTACAGCCACCAGGAATCTAAATAAGTGCAGCCTGAAGCTGTTGAAAATTATAGCCACACTGAATCCCAGAAGTTGGCCAAAGGCTTCCGGGGAGTTTAGCCCTTTCTACCTGGAGAGATAAATTTAGCAACCAGTCAATGAAGGGGAGCAGCCATATGTGCAAACCCAGAAATAAATCTCTTACAATAACTGGCTAAACCTAAAAATGAATGGACCTCCTTCCAGTCAAGTGTAACGGAGTTAAGGTGTATTGTGATTCCACTTGCCATAAAAAAGACTCATCACACAACTCAAACCTATTAATCCTATGGTACCTGAATGCAGCACCCCTGTGGGTTAGGGTCGTGCATCACGGGGGAGAGCAGCAGTTGGACCTTGCTGTCTCCCTGGTAGGTGCATGAGTATGAGCTCCACCATTGGTTTATATGCTAGGGCTGCATGTTGTTAGCTAACTTGCACTTTCTTTTCATTTTACATTTTTCAGATGTTTACTGTGTGTGTGTGTGAGAGGGAACTGCGACTGACTGTATTAATCTTCTACCAGGTACATTACACTTTGTTAAGTTATTTTGTTTATTTTATTACTAAATGTGCAGTCGGACCTTGCTGCCTCCCTGATGTTTACTGTGTGTGTATGTGAGGGAACTGCGACTGACTGTATTAATCTTCTATCAGATGTCCAAAATAAACAGCAAGTTGCCAACAGTGAAGGCCTTTTTCTGTGAAGTACACGAGAGTAAAATGCCGCTACACAAGCACTGCTGCCACCTTTTACAGAATCAATAGAAACTTCTTCAGCAGACACCACATGGCCCAAGCACCTGCCTCTAAAAAAACTGACACTTAGAGTTTAACTTTTAAACCCTGTTCATTTAACAGAGACAGTACAAAAGTACTGATTAATCTCCAAACAGATGCTCCATAAGGTGTTGAAATGTACTGTGCTCATTACATAACCCAAAAGGCATTTGGTAAACTCAAACCAATAGGGGTAAAAAATTCTGTCTTTGCTTCATCTTTCTCTGCCGCCTCTACCTGACTATAGCCACTGGTCAGATTTAAAGTTGGGAACCACTCTCACCCTCTTCCAAATTCTCAAATACAGGTAAGCCCAACTCTGATTCACTAGGTGGGACTGTATGGCTGGAAATATATGCTTTACAACTCTGGGTATCCACTGACACCTGTATTTGAGGGTCCCCTTCCACCAAGACATTGGTAGTTTTAACTTTTGCAATCACTCTATGAGGTGCCAACCAAACATCAGTTTTGCCTATATTGGTAACTGGAACATAAACACACCCTTTCTCACCCCTTACCAAGGATGATGATACTAATAGACCCTCTGGAAGTCAACCTTCATCAGCCCCAATAACTCAGTTGGTTAATTTACAGGAGTTTTTGGACAAGTTACAGGGATATAAGTTAGAGTTCCAGTTTGGACAATAAGCCTACCCTGGACTTGGACCTGGGAATTTGCCAAAGCTTCCATAATGTGACAGTACTGTAGGGATCTCTTCCAACCTCATGTTGCTGTTCGTATAACTGGAGATTCCCATAAGCCAGGACCATATTGCTTGTGAAGTTCACAATACAAAGGATTAAATACATTCATCCCCAACACACCAGGTACTGATGTCTTTTTATGTCTCATGTGACTGTCAAGTGAATCTTTAACAATCAATACCCCTCGGCATTGCAGACACACCCAAAATTGTAATATCCAATTCATGTTTCCCCAAATAAGGGATTGTAAGGCCAATGGCTACTTTGAGTTCCAACCACCCATGCTCTTTAAGCGTAACATCAGAAAAATGAGGTAAACGTTTTGTCACAGTTATGGTGGTGACCATTGACCCAGTGTCAAATAGGCTTGGGACATTAACCCCTTCAAGGTCAACCTCCCCCACCAGACACTCTCCAACTATGTGGCTAATATGTAGCTTGTTGTTACCATTCTAGCAATGTGATTCTACCACCAATGTGTGGCTCTGCACACTGGCATATTCTAGTTTTCCACTGATCTCGGACATCTCAAAAGCAGAAACTTCCTCATTTTCCTTCTCTTTCTTATTCTTCACAGGAGTAACTGCCATGGGACAACATCGAGATACATGTCCAGCTGGCAAAGACTGGGTATATCTATGCCTAACTGGTTGACTCCAGTCATCCACCGAGTAGCTTCAGCTCTCGCTGTCCATTGTGGATTAACACCAACCAAATCTCTCAGCCTCATCCTTAATGCCTGGTCTCTCACACCATCACAGAATCAATCACAGATATCCTTTGAAGCCTTGCTTGCAGCCTGATGATCGGTTTTAATAATCTGACCCATCAAATCCATCAACGAATGGGAATAGTCAAGTAGAGACTTTCCTTCTTGTTGTTTTCGATTGAAAAATTGTCATTGCAATCAAATACAAATCATTCACCTCCGTAAGGGCATCAAAAATTCTTTGAACAATTTCTCTGTGATCGGCAGGCAGAAACTTAATCTCAGTGCATGCTGCCCCTCCAGATCATCAATCACAATTTGAGCCCGCTCCTTCTCTGTCGTACCCCTTGCTTGCACCAAGTCTCTCATCTGGTCAAGCCATTCATCTGAAGTCACAGAGTCTGCCCAATCTCCCTGAAAAAGTTGGCAGCTTTCTGTCCTGCTGAAAATATACCACAGAACTGGGTCAAGTCACCTATGTTCCCGTTACACTAACTCCATCTGAAGTTCAGGGACTTTCCACATCCACTGCTCTCCAACCTCTCAGTTCATTCTCCATTTCCTTTATATGTTGAGCCATTGCTTGCTTCTCCATGTCCTCTATGATTTCCTCCTTGGATGACCCCATGATCCTTTGCTCCCTGTTGTCTTGCAACCCACGATCCCTACCACTGCTCCTGCTGTCCTGACAAACAAAAAATGAATTAAATGAAATACATTCAAAATAAACAAATCAAAATTAAAGTAAACCGGAATGGGCACTCCCCCTATTTTATTCCTGCCGACACCAGGTGCCACTCGTTGAACTACTGGTCACAGTCTTTCTGAAATATGTTTCTATCTAGTGGTACAAAGTGATGTACACTAGCATGAGATTACTGATTCTGAGTTAATTCTCAACTGCATAGTACACAGGCATTCTTATGTAATGCCATAGGTATTGCTTTTTGTAATGCCAGTTATATATTTCATTGATTCTATGTTTTAAACAATCATTACACTTGATTGGTATAATAAATACTAACTCTAGAATTCATTTGGATGTAAAGTCAGTACAGAATTACCTTCCACACTGCAATACCACTGATGAATGCTAGGAACTGGCTCCAAAACAGTTGAGGGTCCAACAGACTCCCTTTAAAAAAAGTCGATTTCTGCCATAAATGCTCAGTTTGTATTTTTCCATTAGTTCACTCTCTGTTCAGTTCAAAGGGTGGTCCTACTGAAAACAATTTTATAATTCAAAAGACCTAAGTAGTGGGATGCCACTAACCATGTTCCTTGTGCAAGTTCCTCAATGCAGCTGTCCCCGGTTTGAATACCAGCCTTCACCTCTCTCTTGCTCTCTGCCCCATTTCCTGTCAAGCAACTTTCAAATAAGAACATTGATTTTCAAAATCCTATGAAAGAAAATAATAAAAGATCAGTCCTTAGAAAAAAACACATATTTGTCCAATCAGCTTTGAAGGATTCCTCTCAAATTCCACCACTTGACCCATTATGGTCACTTTATGTTCCAGAAAAAAAAACAGGATGATCACACAAAACTTAAGGCTTCTAAACAGCAGTTCACAGATGAATGGTGTCAAGGAGAGGTCATCCATTAATCTGTGTACAGTCGATGATAAAAATACAAGTTGTATTTTTGTAATCTAATGGATTAAAAGTGAAATACAGAATGTTAATCAGAGTTACACAACCACTTGGAGACAGTAATTTTGAACTTGATAAAAAAAAATGTAAGTAGTCCAGTAATCTTTGAGACTTTATGGGAAGCAAATGGTCTTTGCATCACATTTGTGGACTAGCTTGATCTTCTCCTTTGACTCCTGTTAAAAAAAAAAATATGTGTATATAATGCCGGCCTTCATGTTACAGCTACATGTGACCAACTCCAACTTAGAGCATTTTCAGAACACATACACACAAATAAAGTCACTTTATTTACCCCAAAGTTAGAATATCAAACTCTGTGCTTTTGAAGCTCCCCTTTGTCACCATGAAATTCAAAAAATGCATTTTGACTAGCAAACTACGGTAAGCATTTTTGTATTTTCCATAAGCATGCTAAGTCTTTGTTTCTTAAAGGAAAAAAAAAATACATCCACTTTAAAATACTGTCACAGCTCTTCATAGTGGTGAATGAAGACATTTTCTCTTATCAACAACAGTATGGGAGCACACCTCTTTTAGTTTCATTGTCATGAATTGCTGAAGTGATTGTTAGGAAAAGAAAGAAACACAGCTACCTTTAGTGGAAGACGAAAGCTGTAATGAAAGGGAGAGAGGACTCAAGGTGAGCGTGACTCACAGACTACATTATCTTTTGGTTGCTCTGTTCCAATGTCAGCAGCAAAGACAGATTCTCCTTTCATCTATGCCCTTGTTCACTTTTCTTGTGTGTGCGGGTGTATAAAATATGCCGGAATTTTGTGGAAATGCTGCACGTGTGCCAAAGCAGGAGGAATCACTGGTGAAGCATCAGTTAGTTTGAGAGGCATTGGGAGGGCGGGTTGGTGGGGGAGGGTGGAAATGACTAACGGCCTTTTGTGTAATTAATGAGGACAGCGTTGATTTCCGCCGATAATTTAGCATGGTTGCCAGCGCTTGACTTCTGATCCCCATTTACCCTATCTCTGTCTCTATTTAGATCAGCCTAGTGTGGGAGGAGTGTGTTAACCTTGGAGAATAGACACAAATCACGGGCAGATGCATAGAAACCCACAAAGTCTTATCCACATCCACATACAGGACCCCCCTGAAGCACCCTCCCCCCAATGTATACACACACAAATATTTATACCCCCATCATGTATTTTTCTCATTCTCTATTTTCGCACGCATACATCAGCCATGTGCACATGCAAACAAGGAAACGGCATTTGAAAGCACACATATACACACGGGCACACACAAACACCCACAAGCACCTGAGGCAATGGAATAAATGCATCTTTAATGATAGCAGATAAGGACTCCCAACCAGGCCTGTAGTCATAGCTCAGTGATTTGGCTAGTAGGGAAAAGGATTGTGAGAATGAAAAACAAGCCAGTGGAAACTTCTGGGCCTCCAGGAGTCGGCAACTAAAAACCCACAGTCAGTCAGTCGGACAGAGGAAAAAAGCTTGGAGGTGCTCTTTCAATATGCTGTCAGATGCTAAACAGAAAGTCTATGAAAACATCAGAGCTGTTGGTTTCAAACATAAAAATGAGTATCAACACTCACTTCACAGCTGAAATATATTCAAATTACTCCCTTTTGTTTTGTACATGGACATGTTGATGATGCTATATTAGTGTGATTTCTTCTGCTCTATTGCTCCTGTTAATGAAATTGCTAATCACTGTCTGCTGTGACATGTTGATGTGACAGATGTGTGAATATGCATTATGTGCAAGTGCTGAGATGATGAGAGAGGCATTGATCAAAATACTTAGCATCTGTCTGCATTATTGCTTTTGTGGGAAGAAGAGGGGGGGTTACTGGATATGAGCAGCATATGTTGGCTTAAGGCTCGCCATGTTCAGGGTCCTGTAAACTCCTGATTGACATGCGAGTGTTAGCATTCTTTATTCATTTACTTCTATCCAAACATCAATGGCAGTAGGCTGCATCACAAGCCAGAGCTTAAACAAATGGCACGCCTCTCCCTCCGGCCTTACAGCTGACATTTCCTGGAATTATTATGCATGTGGATAGCTGCAGGGAATTCAGGTGCGACAAGATAATACTAGAGGTATAATAGTGGGTTTGTATGTCTTGCAACAACACAAATGCCCATATGGCACAAGGGAACTTTGGTGTTCAATATTCAAAGCCTCCCAGTGATGGAACGCACGCATGCTCTTACATATTTAAACCTCTTCATTTCACCCTTACTTATTCTCACATTTGCTCTATTTCCACTTCTTTTTCATAAAAACTAAATGACTTATTTTGCTGAAACATAACTGTAAAATGCAAGTATTGAGCTTTGAATAAGAAGCAACTGTGAAATCCCTAACAAGCTATTCTGGTATGGCTTTAAAGGCTAACTTAATTTGCTGTCTTCTTTGACTGATGTTTCTATAGGAAAATGATTGAAAGTAGGATCAAGTGTGTGTGTATGTTTCTTTTTCAGTCCCTAAGCCCACCTGTCAGTACATTCATCACTGATCCTGGCAAGTTCTGCGTAATTAAACTCTACAAACACTAGTGTTGCGTAAGAGATCCCCAAACTTCCATAAATTATGCATGGTGTTGGTACGTTTTGGGGGAGATTTTAGTAATGAACACCAAATTTGTTACAGGAAGCCCTCAGTATTTTGCAGCATAACTCCTATTGTAGCATCAACTTTGGAGAAGAAGAAATTAGAAAAAGAAAGCTCTTATGGGCAGTGCCAAGCTGCCCACAATCATACACCAGACTCTAACCGTTTCCTGGCTGCATTGCCACACATGATAAGCTTCGCATTCATTTGTTAAACAGGGGCAGTGGGGTCACTCCAGTGATCCTACTGTTGGACTTCTGATGAGAGCCGCTCAAAATGCCACGTGAAAGTGATTAATCAGGGACCACCTGATGTTGCTGCTGTCGGTGAAAGCGGCTGAAATCTTGGCTGGAGATTAAAAAAGCTTTCAATAGTCAGGCATGTCATTTCTCTAAAATGCAGGGAATTTTTATCATTGATGAATGTCAAGTTGGATGTCTGTTTTAGTACTTTGAACCAAGCAACTATTATAGTGGCCCAGCCCCCCCAGAAAACATGTTATAGGTTAGTTTATCTATATTTTTAAAGAAATTTTACAGTCCATGGTTAATTCTGAGATGATAAATTTTTTTTAGATTTGGTGCCTTTTTGTTGGGCAGCTTTCATATGTCAAAAAAAGGAAATGTGATCTAGGAAAAGTCAAACGTGTATGCCTGTTCATTTTTGTAACTGTCTAACCATGTAATAATGTTTAACTATTTGTAAAATGCAGACCTAATGACAGTGATTTATTCTGCCCCATACCATATACTTTTAAGTCTTAACCCTATATATGTTCAGGTGAAAGCAGAGCAGGAAAAAAAAAGAAAGTTTTAACAGTATCAACGAATTTAAACCAAAGCTGCTTCTGTGTAGGGAATAAACTAAGAACAATGTAGTAATTGTAGTTTTTTTCAGCTTTTATTGTGAGACTACAACGTTTAAGTGATATAAGAAAGCAAGTTTTAGAACTTGGTTGATCCAACCTAATTATTTTCTTTTTTTCACCACATAGGGTTTATAATAGCTAAAAGCATTAGTTTCGTGAAACTTTAACACAGGAGAAACTTATCAACATTTGTTTTGGTAGGTTTTTTTTTAGGCCAGATGTTATACATCTTAGAGTAATGCCAATATCCTGGAGTTTTTTTATTTCCAAATGAGAGCGCTCTATAGCATCGCTTCAGTTCTTGCTACCATACTATTATTCCTACTATACTTCTTTATCCTTACTACTATAATCCAGATTTGTCACAAAGAATATTTCGGCTATCATATTCTCTATCAAAAGTACAATTTTAAATCATTCTAAGGAATTATATGATGCTTTAAGAGTTGGAAGTGGTGAAAAGAGATGGATCATCACCAAAAGAAGAAACATGAAAAAAGAGAAATCCTGTCAAGGGTATTATGGAAGTGTCTGAGAAAAAAGGCCATAGATCAAAGCGTGGGACGGCCATTTGTTCCTGAGGAATAATAGCTGTGATGTGTGTCGGACCCGCTGACCTGCTGGAACAATAAAGCCGAGTTGTGGCTGCCTAAGAGCAATGACCTTGTGTGGTTGAAACCTGCCCGAAAAAGCCGAAAAAAGAGATGGATGGGAAGAGAGATGCATGACCAGGGAGAAACAATTACAATCTATATAAAGGCTGATTCCTGCCCGACACTGCCACTCACATGGCTGAGAGAAGATTGTTGTCGGCTTTCTCTTAACAGCAGAGTAAGAATATGAAGACTTTTACAAGGGATGAAGAATGCAGAGGTGCTTTTTGAGACACACAACTGCTGTTCCTCACATACAGAATACTTCCTCAAGAGGGTTGATTTGAGACTTAGGGGATTCTATTGACTGGTTATCTTGACCTAAAAATATAATTTAGTTCCAACCAGTTTGTGTAAGCAACTTTGTAATACAATTGAATGTCTTTGCAATAAATTACAGTACCAAGCCTGATACACTTATGTACACCTCCCTTGATAAGGGGTTTCTAAGGCAAAATTTTAGGAGCTGAAAGAAAGTATAAAAATGAGTAAAGTATCCAGCAGCCAAGACATAAGACTATTTTGTCACATCTGAAAAGTGTGAGAGAGACATATCCAGTGCAAGAGAAAAATGGCAAGGAACAAATCAAAGTAAGAAGTCATTCAGCTACCCAGATAGGTAACAAAAGGCTTTCCATGAGCTGTGGGTTTCTCAGCAGATAAAAGTCTGTCTGGCAGACAGGGTGACAGACCGGTATTCATTGTGCTTCCAGGGGAGGTTGCAGACAGTGGTGTGAAAGGAGCCATCAAGGTTGAATGGGTGAGAAAAGGGGATCTGTGGGAGCAAATGAAAAGGACTTGGATCAAGCATGCCATTGGTCTCAAAAGAATGAAATGACAGCACTGTGTATGGAGGTAATCTCAACATGTGACCACCAGCAACAGTATAATCACAATGCCAAGGAGTGGAGAGCAGAAACTTGTGTTGGCTCTATTTCAAAGGCATGTTGTTGTAGAAGATTTACCTTCTTACAATCTAATGACAACACCATGAATAAAAATGATGTGCCAAACTCTTTAGTGTGGGCAGATTGAGATGTAAAATGTTATCCACAAACTTGTTATAATACTGAAACAGTAAAGAAACATTAGAACATTTGTTTTCAGTCTGGCTTTCATGAACTACATGGAGAAAAGACTGAAGATAATTCCTCCACTAAGAAATCTTTGAAGCCATCTATCCAAGGTTTTAAAGGTTTGATCAAGAAATGCTCGGCCAAATTCATTCGAGTGTCTTTGCAAAAACAAATGGTTCTAGATGATAAACTGATGAATAGCCAAGAAAATGCTTGCTCTGGAAAGTCCAATAGGATTCTCAGCTTTAGTTGGCGATTTGCTGGAAATCTTTTTTCTTTAAGCATGTAGGAACCCCCAGTCAGTGAGTTCTCAATCTGACTGCTATCAAGCTCATTCTTCACTGCAAGGCTGTATAACTTTGTTTTGCTTGAGTATCTAAAAAAAAATTATTTTGCACACTAATCTGTTGTTAGAATATAGCACTGAAGTGCTCACAGTTCTGTATTGGTCTGGAGAATTTGCATTTTCACTTTACTGTTTCTCAACTGCCATCTCAAACAATGGCCTTATTTTATTGAAGCTGGATTAATCAATGTTTGCTGCTAGATAACCACATGAAAAGACTAATACGTTTATCTATTTATGGTCCTTGATGAACATCAGGGGAACATAGTTTGGGAGTCACAACGTGACTGAATTTTGACTTCAGAAGTAAAGGATATGCAGCATCATATTATGGCAGAGGAAGGTTAAAAAAGTGTATGGTCAAACACATCCAACTATCTCACTATATTTTAGACAACCCAGATCTGTAACCATTCAAAGGTCAGTGCGGTCAAAACAGTGCAAAGTAGTGTTTTTCTATCAATCCATTTTCTGTAACCGCTTAATGCAATTTAGGGTCGCAGGCAGGCTGGGGTCTTTTCCAGCTGCCATTGGGCAAGAGACGGGGTATACTGTGGACAGGTTGCCAGTCAATCCCAGGGTCACACAGAGACAAAAAGTTGTGGTTTTAGTTCACCAAAGTATATATATATATATATATTCTGAGACGTTGGCAGCTCCATTAAAATGAAAATGAACGCTGACACACACTCGCAAACACAAAAACCTTTACACCTTGACTAAGTGCACACTGTCGGTGCTGTGGTGTAAAGCACCTGGCTTGCTGGAATGTACTTTATTTCATGACCTAACTAGCAAGCTGAAATTGATGGATGCCATCATCTGACAGAAAACTGAACAGGTGTATATTTAAAAAAAAAAAGTCAATCTTTGCATGTATATCTGTCTGTCAAGAAACAACACAATGCTTGACTAAAGTCTCAGCAGGTTTATAAGACTCAATTACATTCATCATGTAGTCTCAGGACAAACTGCAATGAACCATTGTTGAAAAAAAAAAAAACAGCTCTGTAAGAAGAGATCTTATTAAGCAGGTCAAGAAAAATCAAGCTAATTTGAAGTAGGCGGCTAAGGCTTAGTCACGGTGTGTGAGTGGAAAACATGACAAAACAACTGTCATAAACGTGACGACCAGGTCTGATTATGTCTCAGTGCTTTCTAATAATATAAGTCTACACTGAAGCTCTCATGGTAAATGATTCATAAGTCATAGATGCATTTGTCATGAGTACTGTTTTCACCCAAAGCTACAAACCTCCAACTAGCGGGCTTCAGTTGATGGAGCCAGTGGTGATTCACTCTTGTGGGGACATGCTCTTTTCTCTGGCACGTTCCTCCCTCTCCAGACACCAGGTGGTGTCACGGCAGTCTGCTGGCATGCAAATGTGTCCTCAACAACACCTCAACTGTTACGATTCTCCCATTTGTCACAGGATATGTTCATTACCCACAGCTTTGGCCCAAAATTAGTGTCGGTACAAGACATCCCGGCTGTGTGATGAATCCACCTGCTGCCTACCTTGTCATGCCTTTTTCAGATCGAAGGGTCTCCTTCCTCCCTTTTCCTTTCTCCTTTACTCCTCTGTGTCCTTCACATCTCTATGCCTCTGTTCTTTATTTTTCACAAAGAAATATTAGTCAACAAGGCTGTACGCAGCAAGGGCCCAAACCATGACTCCAGAGGACGTCACATTACCCTTCCAGATGGTGTGCTAATGTTGCAGTGGATATCAAGGTGTTCAAACTCATCATAATAAGAGGGATCCATTGGCGTCAACTGTCATTGAGTTATAACCTTGCAACGATATGTGGCATCTTAGCAGAGGAGCGTCAGTGTAATGCTATGGTAACCTTGTCACGAGGACAGCAAAGTGACACATGTTGATAGATGGAACGTACTAAATGGTTTCATGAATGTTGTGGTAGTCAGTAACTGCTAGGAGAGGTCAGGCATAGTAATTACATGCCACCTCATCTGAAGAGCTATTATTATTCCCTTGCTAGAGTTATTTGCATGACAGGATTGGGGTCAACTCATGTCTCCGTAGAGTCAGTTGTGAAAATGAATGCAAAATTAGACTGGTATTTAGGCAGATCTTTACAGTGGAAAAAGGACCGCAGAGAATGTGTGTGATCTTAAATATAGTTTTTTTTTTTTATTGTGATCATGTAATGTTACAGATATGTCTCGTGTTTTCATGCAGACTGAGTCACCTCACCTCTGACAGCACAGAGCAAATATCAAAGGAAAGAAAGGACAAAGAGACAAACAAAATGAAATATCCTCCTAAGTATCCTTCCCCCTTTGCTTCAAGTACAGACAGCAACATTTTATGGCATGTCACCCCTGTCATGTATTTATTATGAGTGTCGCGCCAGTCTCCCACCATAATGAATGCAAAGCCGGCGAGCAGACGTTCAGTCATGATGGAAGGACAGCGGCCCTGCCTTACATTTGGAGAAGACAACAATGTACGTCCCACTTTCCCTTCCCCTGCCCCTCCTTACTCACTGTAGTAATGGTTTCTCTGACCTCTGTCTCCCCATTACTGTACGCTTCACCCAACATCAACAGTCAGACAGCATCACTCATCCACACACTTCAGACATCATGAAAGCGGCAGCATCGCCGCCCATTGCCCAATGCCCACCGCATTAGCTGGTGACAGTCGGTGGTTGTGGGATGATAGAGATGAAGGGAACTCTCTATGAGATGGCAGTGATGACCCTGATGATGACCTAATCAGTGGAATGTTTGTCAACTGCATTGGCGAGGGGTACTGGAGGAGTAAAAGAGAAGATAATTAAATGCTTTGCATCTTTTGCTGCCATTGTCATAGACAATGTTTGATCACTCAGACTGTGCCTTTGAGCTTTGGACAAGAATCAAAGATTTCCTGTGTTATTCTGCTTGACTTTAAGTTATGTTCTGTTTGTCACAGAATCTCTGACACCCACATTAGCTGCAGAGCATACACAGGCAAACATATTGTCTCTCTTGGTTGGTGAGAGGCAGCAAAGAGGTTGTCTGTGAGGCTGCCAGCTTAACAGCGCATGTTTACTCCATGGGGCATTTGATTCATAGCCCAGCAGCCCTCCATACTGTCTATAAAGTATGCTTACACAGACAAATCTCTGCTAAAAAGAATACAAACTGTATAGTCTTATGGTAAAACATAAAAGGGGAAAAAAAGGCTAAAACATCTGAATAAGAGTAATGCCAGTGCTACAGATTACACTGCTATGCTCAAGCTTTCCATACGCGTCATCTCTTTTGCCTCGATTTTTTATTTGACTTGTCTCTTCGGGCCTCCACTCCAGTGCACTCTAAATGTGTTAGACATATAGATGTGCAGAATTACAGTTTTCACCCCATTTTAATTGCAGCTAACTGTAGAGCAGTCATGGCTTGTAAGCTCTTTTATTTCCTCTGAAATGTGAACCATAATCAAATTTGGTGGCATATGCAGGTTTAAAGGTCTGCCATGTTCCATCCTCATCTGTTTAATCTAAATTTGTTTTTGTTTTTTTCCATTTGACTCTGCACCTGTGCACAGCTTGTATTGGATCATGGTTTTTAATTTGGAGACATAACATATGCCCTCTCCTCAAACACACATGGCCACTGCCATCCCGTGAGGAAGATTCATGAAGTGAGGGAATTACTGTAGAAGCATTTGGTTTAACTGATGTCAGCCTCCTCACTGTGACTACGTGTGGCAGCTCACAGACAGAAACTGGGTGAAAAAGAAACTTTCCCTCTGTTCTTTTCTTCTTAATCAATATTACTTTCCCTCAGGGGAGGATTAAGAGAAAGGTTTTCCTGATAGTCGTACAAATTCAATTTGAAATTGAATGGTTCTTCTCGCGGGCAGGTGCGTTTCGTCACATGTTAACATTTTATCACTGATGCCATCTTGGCAGTCTCCCTTGGCAATGTTCAGATGGTAGGTTATTAACACACGCTGAGAGGGAAGAAAATCCATATTCCACAACTCGTTGTTTGTCAGTTTGACAGTCGTCAGCATTACCAACATAGTCAGCCTGAAGCAAATGCAGCAATTACCTCCAGACTCTCAATTAATGAGCTTTATGAAAATGTTATTACTATTACAAAACCTTATCAGACCTTGCCAGACCCTTCTCTTCCCATCCTCTTCAAAAGACTTAAGAGTCGAGTCCATGATATATTTGTTTAAGGATTTGTTTAGGATTTTTTCAACAGTTTTTTTTGCACAATATGTATGTTGCTCTTCAAAACAAATGGCCACTTTTAAATGGTAGGCTCTTCCTTTTTAAGTACTGATAAAAAGTGAGCTTATAAAAATACATTAAGTGAAGTAAATTTCCAATGGGGAAATGTCACAATGCCGTTACTGACAAAAATGCAGTGCCTTACAATAGTGGAGAAACACAGCTGTAGCTTGATTGGAATTTTCCGAAGTTATTTAACAGAGAAGGGTGTAGAAAATTGGACATCTTATGAGAAACGTAACATTGATTTAAGATGACATTCAGTGTTTTTCTTGTTGTCAAAAACTCTAATGGAAAAAAAAAAACATTTCACCTGAAAAAGGTTTTATCTATTGACAGGTATATCCCATCAAAGAGAAGCACTTTGTAGAGCTCATATTCTAATTGCTTACTTTTCCAAAATTGAAAATTGATAATTTCTCTCTTTGTTAGATGCAAAATGGGCAGATTATGACATCTTAAAGGTTTTTGTGAAGCGGGGTTAAGATTGTTTTGAATAGCCGGTGTATTAACTGAAAAAAACAGAGGTCTGAACACTATTTGTTTGGAGAATCAGAAATGTGTCCTGACTGGCAAACCGACCTCAAAGCTACTCAGAAGGGGGCTATGAGGAGCACAATTAAATACATCAAACCTAAAAAAAAATTTAATTCAGGTCCTAGGATTAGCAATTTAGGAATTTTACATCATATACCTTCTACATAAGACAGTTGTTTACTTTGTCACTTACATGGACCAGATTAAGTGACCCGGTGTGGAAATCCACATATAGCTCTTGCTATATTGTTTCGGACGGTGGAAAAATTGCTCTTCTCATGGCTCCCTTGTGAAAAGCATTTATCTTGGGTTACCTCTGCACTGAGAGTGCTCTGACTGCTGTTTACTGAAGGTAAAACGAACAAACAAAAAACATTTGAAAAATGAGAATAAACTTCCTTTAAAGCAATTCCAGGCCCCAGAGTAAGACTTTACCATTTCTAGAAATGACAGATACATTTAATATCAACAATTTTCTGTCTCCATTTTATGTTTGTCAGAGTGTTTGCCTTAGGCTGGGTACATGGTCCCAGTGTCCCTGTGTGCTCCAGTCAGTTTACTCTCCTGGGTTCTATTTATATTTTGGGTGAGCTATCCTGAAGATGCCCAAATATGTAATAAAACTTGTGAATAATGGCGATCCTCTAATAAGTCCTTCCTCAGAGATGTCTCTTTGTTCTTCTTGTGCTCCTAATTTTCCTTCTCTAGTGTTTTTTTTTTCTGAATAGAGTTTGAATGCAAAGTCAATGTGCTGAGTCCATGTGGAGACAAACACTTGAGCTGCATGCATTCAGCTGATATAGATGACCACATTTATGTTGTACAGGCTTTGTGCATGAGTGTATGTAGAAACTGTGAAGTGGGTTTAATAATGCATGCATCTGTGCATGTAGGATTTACAAGCAAAAAAAGTCTGTGTTTGTTCATTGTATGGGTGATGATATAAGTCACCAGACCTTTGTCCAAGACTTTACTCAGGTGTTTGAGCTGTTTTCTTACGTGCTGTTCGATAATGTTGCATAGATGGGCATTTTATTGTAGTTCCAAACAGCCATACAGGATGCCAAAGTGAAAAAGATAACACAGCCATCAGAGAGACTGTGGAAGGTGTAATAGAGTTTAATTACAGGTAAGACGGTACACGTTTTGTAGACAATCACTCCAGGAATACATTGTAAGCAATGTTATTAATTTAGAAGAATAGCGTAAGAGATGAGTAAACAAATGAAAAAAAGTGCGCTTGAAAGAGAAAAACAATGTCTCACTTTTTATTGCCCTCCACATAACTGACCATTTATGTTAAGTTGTTAGGAGATGTCTTAAAGCTAGTAATTACACACACATGTGCACAATGCAGTGTCACAAATGTGTTGGGAGAATGACAGCTGGCAGTTTGGATGGAACATAAATCCTGATTAACACCAATAAAACTGCCTGTGGTTATGTAACATCTTCTCGGAGATTCAACTCCAAATATGTGTATGTCTTAATCAGCCCTCCCAGCATATAGTGTGCTGAGCTTTTCTTTTTTTTTCGTCTTTTGTCAGCAAGCATAATTTAGAACAGGCAAACTACCAGGCCTATAAAATGGTTTCACCACATCTGCTGCTCCATATTTCTGGCTCAGATGTGTCGGTCTGCAGCCAATGTCAGTGTCAGCATCTGAAGACCGCAGGTCTCCCATCACCTTCTTTCAGCCATAAGCTATCTTCCTCACAGAAACAGGTCCCAGATGGAAATGGTGTAAGACTGTGAAAGAAACTTGTTGACAGAATTCAGGACCCAGTTAAAAGTCTTACTTTGACAAGATGAATCCTAGCCTCAGGCTTCCTTCTGCCTTTACATCCAGTTCTCCTTCTCCGTCCCTCTCGCATTCTCTCCCGCTTCTCTCTCTATGAGTGGGGGTACTGGCAAAATTTCAAGGCTTCTTATTTATTTATCAACTCATTATAATTCTCCCTCGCACCTCAGTCCCCGCAGAGGATTTTCTAGACGAAGAAATTCCTAAAACAACTCTTATCTGAATACTCTTTTGTCCCTATGTTCTTAGGAATTGTTTAACAGGATTATAGAGGTTACACAATCCATTACACATTCAGTTAGAAACAGGAGAATGATTTACATAAAGAATCATTTTTTCCCCGTCTACTTCATTTCTGATTAAACTATTCGCAAAAATGACCTCCACTTCAAATGAAATAGAGAAATAATCCTTGGTTGGTCCATTATCAGAATTTATTTGACGTTTTGCTGTGAAGAAAAAAAACTGAAGCTTAAGCAATAAGAATGTAACAGAATATTGTATGTGTGCCAGGATATATACTATAAATTATTTATAAAGGTGGTATGGAGCAAAATAACTATACACCTTTGACAGGGAATTTGTAGTTGCAGGAAACAGTTACACATTTGCATTTGTAAATCTTAAGCCACATTACAAAATACTGTTGAAGTTGCATAAATCTATCCATCCATTTTCTAATCCCTCTTTATTCATTTCAGAGTCACAGGGATCTGAAGCCTATCCTAGCTAGTATTGGGAGGAAGAGGGGTACACCCTTGACAAGATGCCAGTCACATCACAGGGCCAACACAGAGACAAATGAGACCAACAACCATACAAACTCACACTCAGTCCTACGCTTAATCTAGAATCACCATGGGAGGAAGCTAGGCTTCAACCGTAGCCATGATTTCAACCAGGAACCCTCTTGCTCTGAGGCAACAGTGCTAACTGCCACACCACCAAAAAATATAGTTTTCCTCACATAAATAAGTGTCCCACCACATGTCTCTAATGCTCATTTTTGCTTAAAAAAAAGCAACTTTTGCTGTGTTTTTACTGATTTGAACTGTCTTACTAATGTTAAATGCTCACAGCGAAAAATAGTTTGACATATTGATCACATATTATTAGCCAAATGTGTTGAACTTCAAATTATTAATAAGGAGAAGAAACATCGAAACAAAAATGTAAAAAAAATATTTTGTATTACCCAGAGAATGTACAGAATGTAGTTAGCCAACAAGCAGTAGCCACGTTAATGTAAAATGAAAATCTGCAATCTAAGTATTGTCACCAACCTTTCTGCTGTGAAAAATAATGACAAATGATGTTAGTCAACCATGCTGAGTTGTGCCAATTATCAAGCTATTCTTGGCTTCTGTCATCTGGACTCACAGTCAGGTTACTAGTAGGGGTATACAAAAAAAATGGGTTGATTTATTTAAATTATCAGTAGTATTCAGCATGGGAATTATACAGTGATAAATGGGGAGTTAAGTGTTTTCTGCAGGGAGTACAGGGTTTATGGTACAATGCAGGCATGTGCTTCATTGAAGCGGAAGCCTAAATTTCTTACAGAGACTTGTTCGTTTAGTGTACAGTCATAAACAAAATAATTTGGTGTTTGGTGCAGGCTGTAAAGTCTGCAATTTGAAAATGATTAATCAAATGCATTACAGCACCACGTGTCTTGCAACATTTACAAGGTTTGTCACTTCATGGTATTCTAGAAAAAAAAACTGCAAGCTTAACGCACACGTGCACACCACCATATAATAATTTCAACAAAGACCCCCCCCCAAAAAAAAATTGCTCTACCAGAAGCAAGAGGTGGGCTGGTGTGTTTTTGCTATTAAATATCTATGACTGTGTCCTGCTGAGAGAACATCTCATCAATATGTTTAATTAAACTGAAAAATTGTCTTATAGTCAATATTCCACATCATATATCCAGTCATACTGTTTCCAATATGAAAGTGACTGGATGAGACAGAGCTCTAGTTTGTGGGCTCAAAAGCTTAAGCTGGACTGACACATTTCTTATCCATTAATTACAAAGTGAGAATCTCATCGCTTATATGGAGAAGATCCCACAGAGTGTAGATTAATAAAAAAAATATGACATTATTTTTAGGGTGAGAAAACAGCTGATTTTGATCTTTGCTCTCAGGTAAAAACCAGTTTATAAAGATTTTGGCAGAAGATGAATGAATAGTTATCTCATAGATATTTGTTTGTATTAATGTTACAAGATGAAAGATAATGTTCAATACAATATGCAAATCATTTCATGCTTGAGTGTCAAAGCATAGAACAATACCTAACCTTCTTGTAAAACAACTAATCAAAGATCCGCTGGTTAGGTTGTGAATAAGAGCAGGCTTTTAAAAAGTCACACGATGGTACAAGAAAAAGTAAACTGCTTACATGCTTAAAATGACTTACATGCTTTTCCCAATGATTTACATGTAATTGTAACTAAAACTGGCACAAAATTAAATTTTCATGTGTTGCAGATATGAGCTCTCCAAATGAAGCCCAATTAACAAAATTGATTGACTCTGGAATAGCTCTCAGCTCAGTTGATGACAAGCAAAGTGTAAGAAGAGTGAAACCAACAGAAATTAGGAAACCAACACACCTTTCAGCAGTTCTTCGTAACAGTGTGTGGCGAGTCATGCAATGATACTTGAGACAGTGTGAGAGACTCTGCAATGGAAGCAGCTTCCCCCACCATGTGGTAAATGGTTTGTGACTGGTACTGAGTGATGCACCCGCTCTAGGATACCCAACGTTAATGTATTCTGCACACAGTGTTTCGTGCTGCATGGCGATAGAGTATCATTCATAAAATGTCTTTGTTGTTGCTCAAGACCACAAAAAAGAAGCATAAAAAAATGTTTTTGTGATCTGACTTTATGCCTATATCTATACTGTTTGAAATAATCACAAATCAAAATTAGGGTGAAACACGATTTGTAACTTTAGACATGCACTGAGAGTCAATTAATAACAATGTTTTTAATTGCAAATTAAAACTGCCTGAATGGCTATTGAAAGTGGTGCTAATGGCTTTAAAAAGTACTGACAACACTTTATAAAGGCACCACTCTAATCTCGGCTTACTGCTTGACATTAATAGGTTATTTTGAAGATGACACGTTTTTTTTTTGTGTACAGCACCTATCAAAGTCTCTCTAGACTCTGTGTTCTCACTTCCTTCTGTCTAGCTGCTGCTGACCTCACTTGCATACAATAGAGCAGCATTATGTGATCAGTTATTTCTGGCAGGCCTTTGACAACTGTTTTCATCTTCATGCCCTCATATTGATGAGTTAATGTGCTCTTTTAGCTTCTCATTTGAGCCAGCTGCCTGGCAAGGTGAATCTCCCCCGAGCTTTATTGGCCTGCTGTACAGCGGAGAGTCAATCCTACAACAGACTGATGGATAAATCACACACACTCAGAGAGACAGACTGAGGGCAGAATGAAGGTGTATGTAAACCAACTGACTGTGGCAACGCTATACGTACAGTGGTTTTTCCATATTTCTTCAAGACCCCATCATCATATTTTGACAACGTTAATCTACATCTTTGAAACTGTCACTCAGCCTACAAATGTTAGGAATGGTATCTAATACAACTTCTTTCCTCTGCTAATTAATTTGATGGAAGGATTGAGAAAGAAAAAAAAAGAATCTCTGACAAACTATTCCAAATGATTTCTAAAGATGTTGTCTCATTAGGTTCGTTCTCTTTTCTTTGCTCAATGCGTGAACAAAATGAAGAACATTCGCACATAGAAAGTCTTCACAATTTTATCCTTGAAAGAAAAAAATATAGTCCTCCATTTCAAATGACCCTCCTTGATAGTGACACTCTGCTGTGTCTCATCAAATTAATTAACTCTCTGATGGATCATAAATCAGCCAACACATTAATGGGGCCGGGTGTTTTGTGCTGATTCAAGTCATTCTATATAACATTGTAGAGAGTTTATGGAACAAACCCTCCTTTGATCATTACTACTTCACAATGGACCACTTATTCTGCTGTCATGTCAAATCTATAGTATTTAAAAATATACTTTTTTCTAAGTTAAAAGATTATTCATTGCAATATGGATATTTTAATCTAAAGTTAGAGTACTAAAAATGCAAAGATTTGCATAGAAACATGTTACACGTGTTAGAAAATAAATTCTTAAAACAGAAAATCCGGTGGTGCTGAATGGTGGAAATGAACAGTTTTAAATCAATTTTTTGTTCAGGATTGTTTAAGTTGGGTTTGAAATTAGGGCTCCAGTAAGTACTTAAGACAATCAAAAAACACTGATATTATACAGTATAAAGGCCCATTACAACGTATTAGCCTCACCAAGCCACGTAACATAACAAACTGCACTGCGTTCATCAAAGAAATGCATCTTCCCCCAGAAGCTAGAAACTGCAGAACTTGGTCTGCTTTCTTAAACTGCAGAGAAATTATGAGATGGAGAAATACTGAAATTATCCTGTGAAGAGCAAAGTTTAGATAAGGCACCACAGATGTTGACTCTGGAGTAACACACACCTTGTGAGAAATGGGATAATTTTTTGGGCCACCATGTATGCTACAGGACTATGCACCTACCACCTAGTTTCGGAGGAAAGTCTCATTTCGAATCTCTGTGATCTCCAATAGGTGCGCCATTCACTGGTTTCCACTCTGGAATTTGCCTGGTTTCAGAGAACGACTGCACTTTATGCCAGGAAGTAAGACAAATAAAGGAGGAAATGTGCTAACAAGCCACTAGCTAAACAACTTCTAAGATTTGAGCACATTCAAGGAAAAACTTCATAGACGTATTTAGCCAACACTGGTACTGAACAGATGGGAAGTTGTGTATTGTATGGAGTGCATACATAGTGATTCATGCCTTTTGATGTCTTTTACAAAAATGACATCCACTCACATTCCAGTCTTATAGCTGACTTCTCTACTCGTTTTGGTTTCATTCTGTCCAAAACAAGTTTAATTCCACACATTTTCAGAACTGGATGAATACCTAAAATTTTTTTTTTTTTCATTTTTTCAAGGAAGTTTTCTTCCATCCAAAAATAAATGCATTTTCTCATATTTATCACTAGGGGGCATTGGCTGTATATTGAACAGAATTACACATCAAACATACACATGAGGAAACAAGGTGTCAATGCTATCAGTGAATTGACTTTGTGCAGAGCCATGGTGAAGATCATTGCCCACAGCTGCCTCATTTTTTTACCTGGTAGTTTTACAAACTTTAAACAAGCAATTGCGGAATTGATTAATGCACCACTGGCTCAGTTTGATATCGCTGGATTGACTTTCTCTTTCTGATGCTAGCTTCTTACATCAACCTTGAGAGGTTTGTGGCAGGACATGTCTGCCATTTAGATAAGGGTCATGCAATTTAATGTTTAGTCAACAACTTAGTCCAGGAATACATATTATTTATTATCTGTTTGCAGTGTTAGTTTGTGGTTTCACATCCGAGCAGTTTCTGTGAAACAAACTCTGCTCTGTTTACCCTGTTTGTGCAGTTCATATGATCTATCAATGAGTAATGTCCTCAACGGACATGCCCCCAGCATGATAGAGCTGAGAATGATGTCATTTTTCTTATGATTTTTAAACTTAATTTCAATTTATAATCTATAATTAATTTAAAATTTAGTCTTTTATCATTTGTGTGTGGCTGGATGGTTAATAAACTGCATTAACAAACTGCATGTTTATGTCTGATTTACGCAACATTTTAACTTTGTAGAAAGTTTGACATTTGAACATTACACTTTCCAAAGAGAGATTTCAAAAGCAAACAATTACTGTGATCCATTAAAGTCTAAATGTAGAGTTTAAATCAAGTGTATTTCTTTTGTCATAATGAATTAAATATACCAGTTTCCTTAGACGATTTTAATTAAAGTGATTTTGTGGGAAAGCTAAATAAATTCTCCAAGCTAAATCTTATTCTAAACTCCAGATGGTGTTCTGTTCATGCAATGTGTGTGAGACTACATGATGTGCTAGAGACACTGACCTCTTAACAGCGCCTCTCTGTACACAGCTGTGAATCAAATGCTTCATTGGTTCCCAAAATGTTTCTATAACCAGATCTTTGGATTCTGTGGTAGTTCAGTGAAGATTGTGCTTGAAAGGGACTATGCCTCTCTCAGAGAGGTTTAAATGCTGAGACCTAAAAGTGCCTACATAAGTCAACATATTATTTCAAGTCTTTGACATTTATAGTAAACATAAAACACGGGGGTTTATGCTCTATCCCAGTACCACATGGAGACACACGTTAAAGCCCAATCTGACACACACCCAAACACAAATTCAAAACCAATAGCTACATGTAGTTTTAAGCCTTCACAGCATTATCTCTTGATAAAAGTGTCATTCAGTTTAGAATAATCATAAAAAAAGACACTGAAATTGATAGTGAGGTTAATTTTTTCTAAATGCAATGATTAAAACTCTACATAGGTCAACCCAAAAATTATTTTAATGCAACATGACAAATTATACTATGTTTCCTAGTGTCATCCTTTTACTTAAGCTCCTGTTTGAAACTCCATGCTTTACCTATGAAAGCGTGTTCCATAGCAGTGACCTGCCTAGATAGAAATACTGTAAGTAGCTGAACCATCTGATATCTACTCAATTTGAACATTATTATGTTATCTGCTTAATCACAATCATAATTAATTTAAAATATACCCTTGTGTTACAACATAGCTTTATCAAACTAGACAAAAGAAGTAGTGCTGATGTTAGTAACTGTTCTGCTGCTTAAAGTCAGTGTAAAGTAAATTCTGAGATTTAATTCAAAGTTGCTCAGCATGGGTCAGATATTTTATCAAGTGGGGAATTGCTGAATACGTGAGCCAAGCTTTTTAGATGCAAAGTCGGGGGTCATTTATTGAAGTGTCCGAAAAACACAACCTGATATTGTACCATATTAGATTTTGCAACTATTTTATTAGGTTACTACAGTTGTGTCTTCGTCATTGTGTTTACTTTCTCACTACAATAAGAGAGCTACGCCAAGAATATGACAAGGTAATAGTGACTTTAAAAAGTGTGAGCTAAATCATGAGGGACTAATAGGCTCATGCCAACTCCACCTCCACTGAAATTATGTCCTAATCCGGGAGTGTTTTGGGGGATAAGCCCAAATGTTGGCTCAAAGAGACAATTCGTTCAAGCTTGATTTCATCAACTTCTCAGAGAAGGGTCCCCATCCAATGTTCTTTTCTTTTGTTGTGCTGTGACTTGTGTCATCTTCCAATTTATTGCACTGTGAGCGGACAGTTTTTTATCATGAAAGGTTTCTCTCCGCCTCTTTCACTCTCCCACTCCCACTCCGTGCCCCCCACTGTCCTTTGTTCCCCTCTCTGTCCTGCTCTGTTTGCCGCTACTGAAGTCTTATGGCAAGATCACAGCGTTGACACCATGTGGTCACAATTCACAATTCTGATTATCTTGCCCCCATTTATAATATACTGAAACCCATTTCTGTCAGCTCCCACAACTTAACTTTGAGCTTGACATTCCTATTGTTCTGACAAAAGTTAATAATATGAGAAAACAAATCTAGTGGGAAATTTTTTAATTTGAACATAATTTTATTCAATGAATTTAATGCTGAACTGTTGGTCCTGGAATACTTTGGACCTCAAATGGAATCAACAAACCACAGGAGAAAGAAATGGGCAACTTAGTAGCAAATAGACAACAACAAAATGCCTACTAACAGGAAAATTGCTTTGAGGTTGCCTTCTCCCCAACTTTGTAATCAGTCACAGCCAAATACCACCCCACTTTTTCTACACCCTATTTCCACCCACCCAAAAAGGCAAAATTACCACCATCTTAAACACCACTCCTCACTGATGAATATTCATAGCTCAGTGATAATAGCCGTTTGTACAATCAGCAGAGATGGGGTTGGAGATGTATTTGGGTTAATTATCAAGAGTAGTTTTAATTGCATTCTTCTTCACTACAATGATGTTAGCGAATTAGCAAGACTTTCTTTCTCTTTGTGTGCGTGTGTGTGTGTGTGTGTGTGTGCACGTATGTTAGCTACCCCAGCTGACTTAGAGACTGGAAGGCAGAATTCTTCTGCTGCTTTCCTAACTACAGTGGATAAAAAGATGAAGCCAAGGCTGAGTTGGCTAAGAGGCCCAAATGAGGTCTTCAGAGATTCCTGCGAAGTGAAGATAGTAGAAAACATGTTCCTAATTCTTTCTGGGGTCTCACCCTCTTAACCCCTTCATTGTTCTGAAGGCTTCAGCATTGCCTAGTGACTGCAGGAGTCCCTGTACTGGGATATCGAGTCCACTTGTAACCGTTGATGGGAGGGTTTTACATTTTATAGTTTCTGCAAAGTGTTTCGAGCCTTATAAGAATACAATTGGACAATGTTTTTTAAGATTAACATACATTTTTTTGATGAGGAATAAAAACTCAACTTACCAAAACATGAAGGTTTGAGCGTCCTCCTTAAATTGTTTATCTTACTGGGAATAGTCAAGAGAGTGAAAAAATGTTTTCAACATCTTTTGCAAGGAGATAGAAAATGGATGGATGTGAAATAAAATTATTTTAATGATTATTTCCTTTTGTTTTGTCATTCTATTTCCAGATCTATTATTTTATTCACGTGTATTCATGTATTCATGCTTCCACAAATATTTATTGTGGACTATAGTTCCTAAAAATCCATCATCAGTGCAATGACTGAGAATTTCTGCTATAGATCTGGAGAGCACCACGCAAAGTCTCAGAAAGGTAAGGGTCAGACAGCCTGTATGTTCATTATAGACTATTTGGAGGAAGCAGCATCAACCCCTGAGTACTTGTGCAGTGGAGCAGCACAGCTAATCTTCATGCCCTGTGAGGACACTAGCAAGCTGAGGAGAAGTTGATACTGGTAACATGGGGCTGTAGCTGAAGCACTAAGTGAGCCGTGGGAGGTAGTGTAAAGCTTGCCTGGTTGCTCCCATTTGAATAGGAGTGAACTGAAACTCGTGGCAATAATTAATTGTCTATCAAACGTCCCGTCATTCCGACACTTTTTTCCTCCTATGGTCAGAATGACGGTATTTTTTTATTTTTTTTTAACATACCGCCTTTCCGACAGTTCCTTTTAATAGCCTATTTTTTTTTACCCAAAACATTTTGCACTAATGATCTTCTGGGCGCAAATACGCCCTAAAGTTTGGCGGAGAGCAGTTTTCCTTTGTTTTGCGTCTGAATGAGTAAGTGGAGCTGTTTCCAGACGACATCAAAACCTCAGACTTTATACGTGATTTTAAAGCAGAGGAAGACCACAACCTCGCAAACAAACTTTAAGAATCTATTATCAAAATCGCCTGAAATTTCAAATATCAAAATACAAGTATTAATGTAACTCGGTGAGACTGAAACTGATTAAGCAGAAACACAGTGTCAGTGACCTGTCACGACAGCCAGCTGGCGCGGAGCTCTCCACAGAGCATGCGTCTTTTTCACGCTGGCATCATATGCAAAAGTAATAATTGCAATTACAGCCTAATTCCAGCGAGAACATGTCACCTGGTAGAGAGGTGAGCATCATTAACATGCAGAGACTGAAAATAAATGAGATGTCCGCTCCATGCGCAAAAAGTTAGAATAAGTTGATTCCTTCTAGTCTAAACTACTATTATCTGGGGACTACAGGTCAGGACAACTGAACCGTGAACTAGTGTCTGATTACAACATTACTATCACTACCACTGACAAGCGAGCTCCTACCAAACATATCGTATTTAAAAGACTGCGTATATGGTATGCATGGTATGAAAGATGCGTGCCAGTGCGCACAATCTCACCGCCCATGGATGTTTACATTTGAAAATCTGCGTGGAAAGTGGTGGTGTGAAAGATCCATGTGTAATGTTTGCCAGCATGGACAACAGACTTCTTGTCTGTGGATTTTGCCGACTAAAATGTCATGTAGAGATTGGTTTTACATGTAAGGGGAGCTGAACATATAGCTTTCATCCACAAACCAACTTGGGAGAGCCTGAAGACACATGTGCCAGACGCACAGAGGCATGCGTAAAACACCAATGTTGACCACTTCATGCTGTTTAGTTGCTTTTTTTCAGTTAACTTTCGTTTCTTTTGGATTTTTGTGCATTATGGTGTCGTTTTGGTCTATGTTTGTAAGCCTTTTTTTCCTGTATAAAATTTTTGGAAGATGAAACAAGTGGCATCAGAGTGTGTGATTGAAAACCACCACGGTCTGCTTCCCGTTCAAGGCATCTCCGCCTCCAGTTGCCAAGACTTTGTGTTTGTAATTATGCTCATCTGTAAACATGTGTTAAAACATGTAAAATGCATGAACAGAAAGAAGGGACTCACCGTTTGAGAAACGCACATTTCCTTATATGGAAAGCCTTGTCGGAATGGTGGGACGTTTGCACGTCGGAATAGCGGGATGTCGGTCTGGTGGGATGTCGGAATAGCGGGATGTCGGACGGGGGCGTTGTCAGACTGGCGGGATGTTGGAAAGGTTGTTGCCACCCGTCAGGAAGCGTGGAAACCTGGGAGCAAGCAGAGCAGTCAGAGCAGAAACTAGACTAAATGAGAAGCTCTGAAACTCTACAAGTTTACTGGAAGCTCACTCCTGGCTTTGCTACACAAGCTTCTGTTCAAGCTTGTGGTTTATGTGGCTTGCAAGCTCCTGGTCAGCTTGCATGGCTCACTGGGTGCTTTGGCCTCTCACTTGGCCTTGCTTCTACTGTGAACGATAATCCCGAAATTTGGCTATCTCTGGTAGTTAGCAGCTCGGAGTTAGTACGGCTCCTGAAGCTAGCAGTGCCTGAATAGTTGAAATTCTAGTAACTGAATACATTGTGAATCTTACACATGTATAGGACCCTGTCTAATTTGGCTTTCTTCACATCACTCTTGGGTTTAAATATGTTTGAATTCATTTTTGGTCGGAAACAGGTAAAGCTGGTTTCAACTGGGGACAGGTGGAGTTGTCGGTGGGGTCAGATTTAGCATATTCATAGATTAACATTCACACATTCGCTGAATGACTCAGTATGACTAAGTAACTGAATGAGGAAGAGCCAAGTCATGAGCAATTTTCAAAGCAAGACAGGATTAGGCAAAAAGTCCCTGTTAAAAGTTTAAACATGTACAATTTTGAGGTACAAAAATGAGTTTTTGAGGATTAAAAAGGGACATGAAAAAAGTAAGGCTATAAACATTATGATATAACTGTAGCGAACTCAAGTGTGAAATTTAATACAAACTTAAAACTTTAAATGACTCCAACATTCTTTTGTGGGGATGGTCAGTGTGGAAATACCAGATGGGGGATTTCTACATCAAAGAAGAGAAATTTACACCAACCTTCGACCTATGAAAGCATTTTGGGGGAGTTTCTCAGCCCTTCTTTCCACAGACCTGTGCCATAAATTTAGGTGAATGCACTAATAGCTTAGTGCTAACTAAGCTGAACAAACAACGGACCCTCTCAGGAGAGTATTGGGGACAACCAGAACAGGACCCTTCCGACCCTATCTGGGTCAAAGTAAACAATGGTGACAGTTTGCCCTGACTCTGACTCAAGCCAGAGACAGTCGTTGCATGGACCTCTCAAAAGGATCTCACCCAGAATCACTGTTTAGCTGAATCTTGAAATTGTATTAAATGTGCTTTATATGATTGTACAAGTTCTTTCATGTTCTCAGTGATATCACAAGCTGCATTTTAATACCATTTTCATGATCATATACGTATACATGGAAGGATACGAAAGAAGAAAATTATTTCGGAAAATGACTAATCAGTTTATGGAGCCACATTGCCCCCGAGTGGTCCATAGTATTAAATAGTTAAACCCAAAACTAAGTCAACAACTTGCATATGACATTTATATGAAATAATGCAACTGTTTTCCTGTTGTTTCTTATTGTATTCCATGTTTAACATGGGAAGAAAATAGTGTTTGGTTCGTTATTCATACGTCATAACTTTACAGATACCCATCTGAATGTTGAGACTCCTAATCATTATGCTATGTTGTTGTTGATGCCTTTATATCTTAAGTTTATGCTATATCTTTAACATTTATATCTCAACAAGTTATGGTGTTTTAGAATCCTCTGAACAAATGTTTATGAGAGGGAGGAATGCAGGAGTCGAGTTGCTTTGAGGCACTCTCGTTGCAGGCTCGTAAGCCAAAATTGGTCACCTAACAAAATACGCCCAGGCATACATCACAACAGTTTCAGGCATACCATTGGCTGAAAGTGTAGCATAAGCCTATGTCATGTACCGCCCCCGCGAATCAAACTCCGGAAACCGCGAGGAAAAGTCAAGATATTGAAAGTTCAGCAGTCCAGATCAGTAGAGAAGATGAAGAGCAGAGAGTTTTAAGATTGATGGAATGAGAGTCTGGCAAAGAGTCTTTGAAAATGGCAGGAGAGGAAGATGAGATAGAAGAAGAAGGTCCGAAACAAAGACAGACAGAGAAGAATGTAGTATAAAGATACATTTTGCGTTTTTGTTCGTCCGTCATCCTGTCTTCTCTCTATAGCGCATTTTAAACTCTGATGCTGCAGCATCCTCACCTATTTTTGATCACCAAAAGGAGAGCTAGCGTTAAGCTTGTCAACCTTTTTGTCAATCTTTGGTGAATTTAAGTCCACCTCGTCAGAGTTGGTCAGCAACCAAAACCAACTCGACCCTTGGACAATTTTGTTATTATTTGCGGTGAATTCCGACACACCACCCATTCATCTTCCAAGCTACCAGAAGCTAAAAGAAGCCCTCCGGCGCAGGAAAGCGACCGGTCCAGTCCCTTAAAGTCAACCACAACGAAGGCCGCGAGACGCGGAACCGAGAGAGACCCAGCGATTACCTGTGGTTCGGAGCTGACCTAACAGTAAGATCTGCCCTGTTCGTACATTTCAGACGGTATGCGGTGGGTGTCAAGACAATTCACTGTTAAAATGATAAATTAACCCAAGTTGATAGCCTTTAAATTCAAATAGTAACAAACCTAGACTATTTGAATGATTCCGGTATCCATCCATCCCCTCCCCTTGGTTATTTTAAATTCACTAAGTGTTTCTTATATAATAATCCATATTCAAAGCATTTCTCCTGTTGTCTTAAGGTTCATGTCTTTGGTCATGTCATTTTAATAAATGGTTCATATATTTATATATACATATATAAAATCAACCGGTTTTGTTTATGTGTTCTTTACGTTTGTGTGAGTCCAACAAAACGAGAATTCACAAGTAGCGACTATATGAGACTGGAATTTATTAATTATTAATTAATAATTGATTATTAATTGAACATACCAGAATCGTAAGATTCTGTCTTTTTCCTTCGATTGAAGGTGGTGCCCTAAAACGAGGTAAAATAAGGCTTATTCAGATGGTGAGAACTTTCAGATAAATCCTTATATCTTATCACATCACGCTACGCGTGTCCGCTAAATATGTATATTGTTGGTGCTTTGTGTGCAGGCTATATATAATTTGGCTGTATAACACATATGAAAAAGTATTCAAATCATTTTCAAAAACAGTTTGGAATTTATTTTAAAACAAAAGAATTCTTTACAGTCACTTTATATTGGAAAGCATTGCACCATATTTAAAAAAATCTTAGTGCACTTTGCAAATTAAAAAATGTATATATGTCTATGTACATTTATATATACATGTATATATAAAATGTAAAATGAATACTCAACTTTATGCTTCAGTGCAGTACTCAGTACTCTATTTAAGTACTTGTCTTAATGTCTTGTTAGTAATGTCATGTTTTTCTTGTTAGTAATATCAACTTACACTAAGGGGTTACACTAAGGCTTTGCCAGGAAACAAATTAAACCATGAACAGATATGTGGTCCAAAGTACATGCTGCTTTTCACAGTAGGCCCACAAAAGAGGCCACATCTCCCCCAGCTGCTCTCTAGGGCTTAACTCAAGTGTCTCATCCAACATCATTGTAGGCCACTGATGACAGAAATGTAAGGTTGTGATAAATAGGGCCATTTAAGTTGGGTGAGGAAAGGTATAAGCTCCTTCAAACAGGGATCAGGTGGTAAAGAGGATAAGGAGTTGCTAGGTTCAGGAAAAGTATCACAACCCATGGATTCACCAGACGCTCACATTTATGACAAAGGTGATTTTCCCTTGTCTCTTTCCACAGATTCCCTGGCTCTTACTCAGGGGGCATCAATCACTGAGCCCCTCGTCGCCACAAACCATTCATGTTGCCTGCCCCATGCCCTAAAAAAGAATGGCCTGTCATTTCTATGGTTAAATTCAATCCCGTCCACTTGAACATGCATCGACAGGGACCCGTCGGGACGAGAGCGTCATTCATCACGCCTCAGCTACTGTCGTTGCTGTGCATAGGGCTTTATGTGTGTGTGCATGGCAGCAGCCCAGATTTGTCTTGGAGACGCCAGGGAAAGATGATAGGAGCGCAACGTGATCGGCAAAGCAATAGAGCATTTAAGCTTGCATCAGACAGCATGAGATTATGATTTTTCCCCTTCTCTTCTGTCTCTCAGAGGCGAAGAACAGAGCACAGCTGTAGCTGTAGTTCTCGTCCCCCCCTCTCTTGATTCTTACTCACCCCACTGAGCTTCAGTATTGGCAATTCTAGGGTTACAATGATTCCCAGTGGTAGGTAAAATGAATGAGAGGTCAGTCCGTATAACTATGTTTTTTTTTTTTTTGTTATTTCTTTGTAACATTGTATGATAGAAGGCAATAACTTAGATTTGAAGATAAGATGTCGGTTTGGGTTAAAAGTGTAAAAAAAAAAAGCTTAGCCCCACTGTGACCCTGCTTTATATCATATCTTTGTCCAGAACACTTTACAGTACATTGTGGCACATAATGGACAGAGAAGCTGACTTTTGTTTTACCACTACAAACATGAGACTCATCTCAAAATGTAACCAATATCAATTATACAACGTGCAGCCATGAACCTTTAGCTTACTGTCACTTTTCACTTATTTTGCACAAAGTGCGGTTATACTGCGGTGCTTGAAATTTTCAGAAGATTTTAAAGAAATTAAAATTCATCATCCTTGTTTGGGTTTCAAAACAAAGTTAATGACACTGATAATGAGTCTTATCATGCCTCTGAATTTAGTTCCATTGTTTGGTCTGCCTTTGTGTATCCAAACTCCCTGTTTTGTGTGTCCTGCTGACTATAAGCTAGTGTGAGCAATCCAACAAAAGCATTTTATAGATATAGGATTAAATAAAGTTATTCTCTTTTATTTAATTTACAAGTACGAGACTGTATATATTCCAGCTATACTTTTTTTTATCCTATCCTGCAATGAAAACGACCATTTCTGTTTAATCTTTTCCACCAGTCTTTATCAGTGACTTGATGAAGTTGCACAGGAAAATAGCCACACATAGCCACATATTCTTGTGAGATAAAACACTCTAGTGGAAGACTTTGAACTTCTGAAATACTTGATGCCACCTTTCATGGTATACAGTCATGGTACCACATGCTCTCTTTGCCCAGAGGGTTTGTGCCATTAATCAGGGAAGTCTCAGTGGCCCCTTTGTCAGATGAGTGGGGAATATTCCCTCCTGCTAAAGTGTTTGGCCCCTAAGGGGAAGCCAGACACAAACAGTTATGAAGCTTTATTGGACTTATATATCTGTTTTATGTATTAGCAGGCACATAGCTGTGAAATATTTACATTATTCTAGACACAGGCGAGGAGAGTTCGCAAAGTGCCCGCAATCTAAAAACAATAAAGAGCAGTCTATCTCTTTATCGCTGCCATTTTATGAAATGACTTGAGGCAGAAGATGATTTTATTGCCGGAAAGTGGAGAGTCCGAAGCTTTCTTCTTCTTTCTTGGAGTCCTTTAAGGTAGGTGGTTTTATGAAGTGCATTTTAATGCTGCACTGCAATAGAGGCACTGACTTTTTAGGAAAAGGAAGGCTGTCATATAGTGTTCCACTAATAAATCATTCTCTTAACAGCCAAGTTTCTGTCGAAGTGACACCTCTTCAACTAAAGTGAACATTCTGTGAACTCAAGGTTTATTTATACACACCCAATCACATATATATATGTGTGTGTGTGTGTGTAAACAGAAATTCCTCTCAATAATGACATTTGAGTGTATTTATATGCATAGTATCTGCCAATTGCCTATATTTTCCTTTTTTCTTCTTGTGTTTACGTTCAGCTACTACAAATATAGTTTAGTTCCCAGTTTACATCGTTGTCTCTTTTCTCACCTCAGAACACTGAAAGGAGATGCAAGCTTGTGTGACTGCTTGAGTGTGCAGAGCTGTGCAATACACGCATTCACACAAACTTATTTTTCAGTTTTTACGGTGATTCAACATTGGCATAATGCATTCCCTTGCCCCTTACCCTAAACCTGACCATAATTTAATTCGAACCCAAAAACATAAAAGCTTTTGATCCCCAAAAGCCCCTAAAACGTGTGAAGCACACCACCTGGTCCTCACAAAACACACTGAACCCCACAAGTATAGTGAGCTCCTCATTTTTGGTTCTTATGAATATTAAAAAACAAGTACACACACATACTCATGTTGAAGGGGCGATAGCTTGTAATCAAACACAGAATTCAACAAGAAGTTGTCTTCAAACCTAAGCAAAGGCTTATTTATTTGTGATTTAGATTCAAACTGCTGTGAATCTATCAGCAAAATTATGTTTAATTATTTTTGACCATTTGCTTCATTCTCATCGATACTCTCTTATCAAAACTTTCCCTTTACCTGAGCCCTCTGCCATGTTTGCTGAATTGGTCAGTATGGGTCAAGATAGCATATTGAGTTTATAAATTGTAATCAACATTTGTGATTTATTACCTTCGTGTTCCTTTAGTACCTTTGGGTTGATTTTTTTTTCTACTGCTGTGCAGTCTGGCAATTCCCTGAAGATGACAATGTTTCTTTTTAACAGCTGCACAAGTATTCCATCAAGCCTTTGGCTGCACATAACACTTTCACTGAGCTTTGAGATTCCTTTGGAGCCATTGCATTGTGTAGTTAACCTGAAGGAAATAATGAGCAAGGAAAGGAAGAAAGGAAAAAAAGGAGTGAAAATGAAAAAGACCTTTATTCTATCAACGTTACCTACAACAACAAGACATTCCAAAGTATTTCTAATCATCTTCAGAAATGGTACACATCTTAGGCTTTGGTGACTGCTACTCCAGTCTGTGTCTGACTTTATCAAGGGTTCATTCTGGTGTGACCCTTGAACAGCTTGACAATTCAGACCCACATATTCTGAAGAAACTGGCCAGACTGCCAAACAGCTGCTGCTCTCCTGACCAGACTAAATCCACACAGCAATCATGCAAAATGCTGCAGGGGCAGTTGAACTACACCTACTAAGGTCATAGTTTACATAGTGTTGATCCCCTATACCTAATGCACATGCTTACACATGCGCACAAAGAGCCAGGATACTGCAGATCAGATACATGCAAATTGGTGCATTACAAGTTCCCTTTCTAATTCACTTACCTGTACATAAAAGGGATGACCAGATGAATGAAGTTTACACATGGAAATACAAATTGTTTTGTAAATAGACAGCCACACATTTGGAGAGATAAGACCAGTGCAAACCATTTACACATTCCACATTTTTCTCTTTGTTGCGTGCAATCATGTCAGCTGAACCATGAGGAAACAGTTCAGTGTGTGAGCAAATCAAGAATCAATGTAATGATATGGCCCATTAAGTTATGAAATGAGGTTCTTCACAAATTGTTTTGCTTCTAGTAGATTTCTCCAAACAGGTTCTTCTGTAATGGGCTGGAAAGACAAACACCTCTATCAGCAAGTCGGCCTCAGACTTACTTCTGGTTTCTGTTTTTGTGCTTATCAGTTGATAATTTTTCTCGTAAGCAGAAAGAGGATCAGTCCTTTGTGCTGCTTAAGCAAATCTAAAATGTACTCACAAGACATAGTTTTTTGTTTTAGCGTTCGCATTCATCCATGATTTTAGGTAATATAGTAAGTATAGTCGGTTATAATGGCACTGATGGCAAATTTGAGCTCAACAGACATCATTAACCTACAGTATATCACAAAGTCAAATACATATCGTACATCCAATCATATGCAAAGCTTACATCATATTATCAAACAGGCTATTCTCATTTCTGATATCAATTTCATCGACGTTGACTAAGTTAATGTGCCGTGACCATTGTAATTATAAAAATAATATGGAATGCAACCACCCCATTATGACTGGGCACACATGGGAATCAGTAAACAATCATGTATGGCGCTTGATATTTAAAACTCCAGTTCATTTTAGCAAGGTGTTAGGACCTTGTCGCCTCTCATCCAATTAAACTTTTGAACAACGTGAACTGCTGCTGAATCTTAAATGAGAGAAAGGAAAAAGCTCCTTTAAAACATTGTATCTAAATAAGGTCAGAAAAGCCATAATGCAGTGTGCGATTTGGAAGATTTACGGGTGAGCCACAAATTCATTATATTTTGGTTGAAAAGCATTTGGATTCATATTGCAGAATGGAAATGAAAATGTCACAACCCTGTGTGTGCTTTTAACCACTTAACATCTTCATTTCAAGGAGCAGCTAAACAGAGCAGCCCTCACTGCTTTGATAAATACATTCATTTATATGCTTGGGTATTTAAGAAGAGAGAGTGCCTTCAGCATGAGATGTGCATAATAATATACAGTACATGAAAATCACTACATCTGCTCTATGATGAAAAAGGTCTTTACAAAAGCTGTAAAGCCCAGCAACTCTACTTGAATTTATAAAATCCAAATCACCCTTTGTTGAGGGCCAAATGCAAATGCATTATTAACATTTCACAAGAAAGGGACACATTAGTCACAAATTACATAATTCAAATAAGGTGTTCTGTGTTTGGTAATAATTTTATGACAAACTAACGAACAATGAAAACGTCTAGCACTGCACTCTTTAATGGGTTTATAGTTAAACTTAGTGAAAGATCATATTAAACACCTGAGGGGTTAATCTTAGGAATATTTTATATCCAATCCCTAACTGTACCAAAATGGAAGTCCTGGCTGAAAGTAAAGAAGAATTTTTACATGCATTTTTTTTTCATACTTACGCAGTAAGTATATCCAAGCTATGGATGCTAGTCATTAAAGCTGCTTTTGTGCAACAAACAGAAAACATCAAAATCACCAGGCAGTGCTACGAATGTCTTCTCCTGTTACTCAGATCTGAAAGCCACATTGTCTCTGAATTTTTTTCCCATCTTGTCATTGTAATTGTTACTCAGTGGCCTTGATTTTGGGCTGGATGTATTCAATGCAGTGACCTACAACAGCCCTCAGCTCACACTGTATGTGCAGGTACAGAACAAGCAATAAGACTCTTGGAGGTTAGAGGATCATTCTGTTAAGTTCAGTGATGTTAGTGTTCACAACATCTTCCCTTACACTGATTGCCAATTAGGCCCGCTGTCCAGAACATAGGTCTATTTCACTAGAACAATGAAAATAAGAAACTCTACATGTCCATTAAGGGTTCACTTTAAGCCACACTTCTCCTCCAGGGCTTTGGCATGGGGCTAAATAATGAAGTTAGTGGCTGTTATAATGTACCCCCTATGGATCACAGGTCATTAATGCTGCTGTGGCCTTACAAGAATATAGAGGAACTGAAGTGGCACTGTATTGATTACAAACACACAATGTCATATACACATATAGATATGTGCACAGACATAGACACACACCAACACACCCTACATCTGACCCATGTCAGCCTTGTACATATTGGGGTCGGCGCTGATGATTCAGCACTTTTAGCACCGCAGCAGAGTTGAGTTAAAGGCAGGACAGGAGGAAAGAAGGAGGAGGAAGCTGTGCGTGGTGGCATTCAGCCAACCCATCAGAGAGGAGAATGTGGGGTGGGTGGAAGGGTAAGTATTGCAGAATGGGGGGTTGGTGGTGATGTCATATGATGTTTGGAGTGATGGATAACCTTACCAAAAATAAAAGGTGCACACAAACTCATAGGAATTTCTACACAAACATTTACAGTAGAGACATTCACAGAAAGTGTGGGTATACTGAATATTAAACTTACTACTCATACTCATACTAAACAATGCAGACCACAGTTTTAACAGCACACGGAGACTCAGGGATCTCACGCACAGAGTTTTCTCTTGGTATTATAGCACTCCTTTGGCTCTGATGTCTTGTCACTTATCTTAAGCACGGGGAAGATGTACGCTGTTGGGGGAGGGTGGAGGGAAATGACACACACAAGCCAGCTTCATTCTGCTGACTGCTCTACTTTAAGAGTACAGATTAACAATGATGGAAGGTACTAGCATCCATCCAAAGCAAGCAGAGTTTCACTTTCACCTTCTTTTTTTTTTTCTTTTTTTTGCCATCCAGATTCAAAGTCATCTCAAGTTAAGTTTCATTTGACAGAGAAGACATCAGGCCTTTGATGTATCATATGATTAATCAAATCTTGGGCTTTCCTCTGCTTAGGGGTGCTGTTTCGTATAAAAAACTTTAAAGTAGTCCTCGCAAAGCAGGTGGATCAGTGGCAATAATTAAACTGCTTTACCTTTTCTTAGACTTTTTCATACAGTTAAGCTACAGAACCCGGATGTTTCAGAATTGAATGATGTGGTGCATGAAAAGATTTCCAGCAATATTCTCAGACAGTCTCTAAATTGTTAAGGTCAGCACTGGCAGACATCTTATGCATGCATTTTGCATAGATTTAGTTACTTTATAGATAAATTAACAAGCACAGTGTCAAGGGTTTGCAGCTTTTTGTCTCACCATGTATACTATATATCTGCTTTGCACATGACCCCATTTACTTTCCTGGAAAATTGGCTCATTCCCCTCACCTGAAATATTAATTTCTCTATCTCCGTCTCAAACTTCCAGAGATGTATATGTTTGTTTCCTTTGAGGACTAGTTTAGTGCAGAGGGAGGATTTTGTTTCTTCCTCCTCAACTCTCTTCCTTTCTCCTCCTTTTGTCTTTCTCTGTCTCTGTCAGTCTCGCTCCCTTATGAGCTTTCATTCCCTCTCAATCCTTTATCAACCTCCTCTTGTAAAGAGAGCAAATGTCTATTTTAAGAAATGTATCGTGCACCAACCACCCCCACATACATAGTGCAAGAGGATAAGACTGGCACAACTCAAGCATGTTGAGTGTAAGTTTGTGTGTAGTGTGTCTGACAGAGAGTACACCCTTATCCATAACTCTAACAGTGCTTGAAACAAGTCAAAGTGCAAATTCAGTAATGCTGTCACAATTTACAATTATGTTTCCAAGCATTGTTATTAGTATTATTATCGTTGTTATTGCTGTTGGTTTTCATCCAGCAAGTACTGTAATAGCAATAGGAAATCAAACTTCTTTAAATTCATATTGCTAGCACATTGAATGATTGGATGGCAAATTGGAAAGTTTCATCATGACTTAAGAACCATAGAATTATGTTTTAGTTAGTATAAGCATATGTCTGCGTACAGAAATGCTGCATCAAAAGTTATGGAACAGATTTTTTTGTACCAGAAGCTTTTTTTTGTTTGGAGTCTTCATGTAGTTCAAATGGAGCCCCAAAAAGTTGGAGCGTTGTGCGAAATGTCCATGAAAACAGAAGTCAGTGATCTGAAAATCTTTTAAACCAATGTTGTATTCATAATTGAATATAGAAAACATATCAAATGTTGAAAGCGAGTGATTTCCCTTCATGAAAATGAATAGCTCATCTTGAATTTGACAAGTATCAAAACAGTTTGACTGTTGCCAAAAAGAAAAGAAAGAAAAGGACTGGAAAAATAAGTGGTCATGAAAATAAAACAGCCGCAATTAATTGTAACTTATTTTAAAAAGAGCACCTTAGTGAGGCAGAGTCTCCCAAAAAGGAAAGATGGGCAGAGGTTCAGCAGCCTGCAAAAAAATAATGCATCTAGACACTATGGAGCAATTTCAGAATAATTATTATATTGATGATATTCCATCATGAACTCATATCCATCATGTACAGTACATAGTATCAACAAGACTCAGAGAATATTCTCCCAAAGGTCCAGCAAATGCTCTTCCTAGTTCCTAAACATTTAGACTTTTGTCAGAGGAAGAGATGATGCCACAGGGTGATAAACATGACCCTGCACAAACCTTTTTGAGACTTTTTCCTGATGTCAGATGTAGGACGAGCTAATATTTTTCATTCAGGAGTAAAACGTCTTTCAACATTTGATATCTTTTCTACAATCTATTGTGAATTGAATATTGATTTATGAGATTTGTAAAATCCGTTATTACTTCAGTTTCAGTACAGTTTAGGGCTGTACAGTGGTGGTTAGCACTGTCACCTCACAGCAAGAAGGTTCCAGGTTCAAGTCCCAGCTGGGGCCTTTCTGTGTGGAGTTTGCATGTTCCCCCTGTGTATGTATGGTTCTCTCTGGGTACTCCAGCTTCCACTGTCCAAAAACATGCATGTTAGGTTAATTGGTGTCTCTAAAATTGTCCTTAGGAGTGAGTGTGAGTGCATGTGTGTGGTTGTTTGTCACATTTGTCTCTGTGATGGACTGGCAACCTGTCGATGGTGTATCCTGCCTCACACCTGTTGGGATAGGCTCCAGCCTGACCGACGGAATAAGCAAGTATAGAAAATGGATGGATAGGAAGTACAGCTTACCAACATTTTGGAAGTGAATGAGGTGGAAGACTTGACCAATCGCACTTTAATTGGCTTTGGTTACGAGCACGTAAAAATATCACCTGGCTGGCAAAAAAACTTTCTTATAATCCACGATAAGTGTGTGGTGTATTTCTCCCCAGAGGCACTACCCTCTGCTGATATTTCCTTTGTGCTTTTTGATTCAGTTGCATCAGAATGTAAAAATTCCAGAAACTGTGGCACCTAACCATGAGGCTTGTTTACTGAAGCCTAGCTTGTTGTTCAAAACTTCATTTCATCGTTTGGACAAACTGCTGTGAGAAAAAGGAACAATGAGACATTATATCTTTGCTCCAACCTTGTCTTCATTAGCACTTCTGAGACACTGAACAAGGTGAAAATAATTTGTATGGGTATGTGATACAGTTACTCTGATACCTGGCTTGTACTAATGGCTGATTATTAGTAATCTAATTACTTCATGTGTTGTTTTTGTGCATCACTCCACTGATCATGCTCTCCATTCCTAAATAAATGTAACAATAGAAATAAATGTCAGTCGGAGATAGCAACCACCTCAAATGCCACCCATGCAATATTTGGCAAAAAACAACAATATAAGACAAATCACAACTAGAAAATAATGCACTCCAAATACCTTTGTTCGTCATCAGCAGTAATCATCTGGGAAAAGCCCAATTAATGTTTATTATTGTTTTTTAGCTTTGCCTATCCTGAAATTGCTTTGCTTTTTGTGTTTTTGCATCTTTGATGAGGCTGCGTCATGAATTCATGTCCAGTCTTAGATTGTGCGAGGAGTTTGATCCTCTATTTCTTAATTGTATGCCCTCAAACTTCAAGGCTGACCCCTCCACTTTCGTGTTTGCCAACTTCTGAGCAGTACTCTTCTTCTGCGTTTCTTTATAAAATGGCCATTCTCTCATGTATAAGAACTCACTGCACAAATGCATTGATTCTAAGGTAATTAAAACACAAGAAATAAAAAATCTATTAGATACCAAGTGAACCATAACTTTAGAGGATAAAATCACACCAATAATAATCAATTAACAGTAACCTGTTGCAGTAGCTGTGGTCATATTGTGTTTCATTGTATCTTTTGTATCATCATATATCATTTTATTGTCTTTCTTTGTACTCCAGATGAGTTCAAGAGTAAAGGTCTAGTATGTAGTGAAGAAGCAAAAGATCCATTTAAATCCCTTGAAACAACACTTTACTTCATGCTAAATATGCAACATGAGTTAGCCATTGGTTTTTAAACAATGATCTCGGCAAAAAATTTTCCATTTTCAGTAATTAACACCAAGCAGTTACAACAGTGAAGCACCTTGATAATTCTGTGGATAAATGTATTACGTGTACACTTTGTATGAAGTGAGATGTGTCTGACTATAGTTTGTAAAATATCTGTGAGCAGAGTCAATCTTTTGTTGTCATTTAAATGGGTACAAATCCTGCTTCTATAAAAAAAAATGTGTAAAAATGTGTGCCTTAAGTTGGTTTTTTTTCGCTCGTCTCCCAAACATCTCACCTCAATCCGTTTCTTTTTTTTTCTCATTCTGCCTCTCTCTCTCTGATAGCAGAGTGTGAGATGACACGTGGGACACAGCAAAGCGCCGGGCATACGCAGCTCTCAGGTAATGAGAAATGATGTTGGTGTCAACGGTGGAATCGTCCAAATCATCCCTGAGCTGAGTTACATAATTCAAATATCATTCTTTTACTCCCCCTCCTCTTTTATCCGTTATCACTGCCTAGTCCTCTGGCACACTCTCCCTTGCTCAGTCTCAGTTCAAACAGATTTGATTTCTATTCCACTATGTTCCAGTGACATCGCCGCTCCTCTGAGAGCAAAGTATGTAGGGAAGGGCCAGGGGGTAAAGGATCTGCCTGTGTGTGCCTATATTAATGGCTTTTATCATAATATTTTTGTGTTATTCTTTTTTCTGTGTTTGTTTTGTTCAACTTTATTTTTTTATTTTTTTTATATTTGTTTGTGTGTCTTTTTAGTTTTGTCCTCAAAGGGATTATATGATAAAAACAAAGATACTTTAACATATGGGGAAGCTTTCTTCTTAGCTCTTATTTAGAGTCACATGAGAAGATTGATATTATTATGGTAAATATGAACTCCAAATTATTGTATGTATTTTATCCTGTAAAGCACTTTGGCTGGCCATTGGCCTTTAAATGTGCTATATAAATAAAGCTGACATTGACATGTAATTGTAATGTATGTAATACTGTAAATTACAAAATGTTATAATACAAAAAAAGAAATAATAATCCACAATGCCACACTGACTGTTTCCACTATGAAGTCTTTGGGGTTTGAGCTGGGGTGGGGGGTATTTCTGTCATGTCCAGAAATCACTGTTTCTGCATGTTGAAGCTAACATGTAATCCCAAACTTTGCAAACTGAAACGGGGTCAGCAATCTTTTCAAAAGTTTCTGTTTTATAAGTATAGTTAGTGTTTTTTCTTCATGATTAATGATAAGTTTGATGACTGCCTGTAAGGCCATCATATTTTCCTTATGACAATCATAATGATTAATCACTCTCCTAATTCTCTTGTCATTGAAGTGATAAACCTTTATTTCTTGAAAATACAAATTATTCCCTTATTTTTTCATCTTTGAGATACCATTCAACAACTACATTTCACCAGCAAAGTATTGATATGACATGTCATGTCTCCTCTGAGAGCAGATGTTCAGATGAGAGTAAGGGCATTGAGAATGTCAGTTGTCCACACAACTAAAAGCCTTTCAGCGGCTCCTGTAGAAAATGTCTAATATTGAACTCTGCACTCAAGTGGTCAGCTACCAGGAACGGAAATGAAGTTCACCAGATTGGTTTTCTATAATCTGAATGGAAAAACATTCTGAGCCAGGGCACAGTCTGTACTGGCCAGACTGAGATGAGATAGAATGGAGAATGTAAGCAGAGAGATGAAGTTGACCCCTGCCTTCTCTCGGCTCCCCAACCCCCTACCATCTCGTGTGCCAACTAGCAGCCACCTCCTTGGTAAGGTTGAAGAAAATATAATGTTAACTGTGAGCATAGAATCTCTTCAGCTTCTGTCTCTCTTTATTTTTTCCCACTTGTATTCACTGTGATTCATTGGTCCCTCTCTCTCACTGTCTTGAGTGCACTGCTCGCACTCTTTGTGCACATTGAAGCACATGCGCAGGCATGCACACATAGTCTTACATTTTTTACCTTCATCTACTGTCTCTCCTTCTGCTTTGCCTCTCACTCCCTCTTCTCTTCTCCAGCAGTGACTGAAATCTTTGGATGCATTGGCATGTCTCCTCTCATCACCACACCATTTGTGAGGAGGATTGAGGAGGGTGTACAGACCACGGAGAGAGTGTGTTGAGGCGTAAAGGGCCCTCTCAGCCCTAAGCCAAGTCTTGTCCATCCAACGCAGAGCCCAGACGGTGTGATTCAGCCATCCTGAAGCTTGGCCAACTCTTACTCATACACAGTCATGCACACACACAGATACACTCGTTCAAATGCACTCAAAGAGAAAGTCAGACATCCTCCCTCCTCTTAAGTCACCACAGTGAGGAGCGGCAGGGAGAAGAGGTGCGAGGGGCAGCTCTGCGGCTCTCAATCCTCAGGGCAAGGTCACCTTCGCCTGAATAGAAGCATGCTGAAGTGATATGAGGACTGAGAAGGGTATAGGTGAAGTCTGGCTTCTAACAAACTTCCCTCAAAACAGATTCAATTCCCTTCAGGGCAAACACATAAATTGATGTACATGTATGGGCAGCTGGCATGTTTTTTAGAGTTGCATGCATGATTTAGTTGAAGAGAGAGGACTGAATGATTGAGAGGGTCATAAGCATGAATCTATAAACCACTGGGACTTCGACTTGGATATTTGTGCATTTGTATGATTGTATGAACCTCCAACTTGATATAATTCGGTGGGTGTAATATAAAAAAAAAAATGAAAAAAATCTGCAAAAATGAAGGTTATTTTGCCATCTCAAAACAATTTTGACTTGAGTATGAAACAACCTTTAGGCAGAAAAACTTGATTTATTAACATTTTAACTGTCGAATTTCAGATTTAAATTAAAACTTCAAAGCTTATCAACGGCATCAGCTGGAATAAGGATGAATAACAAGGGATGGCAATCTCTGGCTATGCATTACAGTGGGTTCAAATGGCAAGCTTCTCATTAAAAAGACCCATTTTCCAACTGAATTTATTAACCAGGCTTTGTGCCACATGCAGGCTTATATTTCTCATTACATCTACAGCTAAAGAGCCAGCCACACCAAGTTCTGTTCTGTCCAATGCAATTGGCCTCATTGTGTCCAGGTGATTAGCATCATGCCAATGCTGTGGCTGTGGGCTGCTTGAGAGACCAGGAGACCTTCTCTGCATGGCATTACCACATATCCACCCTCCCCCTATGACTTAAAAACTCTGCCCCCAAGGTACCCAGTGGGAGGAAACAATGAAACGCTGACCCACCACAAAGTTCACACAAGTTCAATCACATCTGAGGCTCGAGGCTCTCGGAGCGGTTCAATGCACCCACACTGGCAACCCTTGACTTGTTAGTTTTATGAACAAAATGTATCACAAGAACAAGTATCGCACTATATATTTCAGTACATACAGCACATCAGAGAAGTGTGTGTATCCATGGAAGTAGGACACTGATGATTATATCAGCAAAACTATCAAGAGTGGACCGAATTTGCTGAACTGGATTCTTGCACAGGCCAAGATGAGCTGGAAAAGTGAGAGTGAAGAAGGGAGGAAATGGAGAGATAGGGAGGGTGAGTGTGACAAGCGCCATAACGTCCTCAGAGATGCATTTGGACAGAGTGAGCATCTGTCAAAACAAGGCAGCCTCAACGGCCGCCTCACTAATAGCTGTGGACATGAGCGACAGAGGGGAGGAAAGATGGGGGGAGATGCATAACATTGTGCTGTCCACGCACACACAAACATACCCACAAAGCAGATATGCACACACAAACACAACAGTTGCAACTGCTTTTTTTTTTTTGCTTGCAGCAGATCATACCAATCATTTGATACCAAATTTCTACAAAGCTGCATTGTAATAGATATTGAACTATTCATGTTCGTGTTAGTGTGTGTGTATTTCTGTGTCTGTGCACAAGCACAGAGTGTGCATGTTTACCTTCCAACTATGTTTTTGGTTGTAGATACTTTCCACCATCCCTCATTGTGATGAATAGGGTGGTGTGCCAATCACTCATCTGTATTGTTCTTTTTTTCCATTTTCTTTTTTTTCCAAAGCAATTTAGACGAGTTATGTTTTTTTTCTTACTCACTCTCTCCAAGAAATAACCATGAGCAATCATTCAGGGCTGTACATCATAGTATTTGAAGAAAATGTGACCATATACTGCACCTCTAGAAATGCATACACTAACAATATCTTGATTCTGACAATTTTCTATGTTATTTTTATTCAAACATACCCTATGCTTCTTCTTTATACATGTGACATCTCTTGATATCCTTGATGAGAAATGTAGATTAAATAACAGGAAATTCAAAGTAATATTGGGCTTGAAAAATATATTATTCCCCCAGGTCTGTTGAGAAGGTGTTTTACAAAAAATTACAATGTTACCCTGATCTTACCTGCCCAAGGCAGCTACATTTGTGTGTATACCAGTAACCAATGCAAAAAGACAGAGTTCCATTATATATGTGCTAAATTACTCCATTGGTGGAATGTGTAAATCTAATTTCTCAAACTTTCATCTTTTATTTTCAAGCGTCTATGTATATTTTGGCTATATTGCCACAACAACTGTGTAAATGCAAATGTAACTGAGTAATGATGTCACACTATTAAACATTATATGAGTTTTACTCCTTTGTTGTTGTTCTTTATTGTTTTGGCACAATATTCCTCTTGCAGCCTGCCTGAGAGATCAGGGAAAACATTAGCACAGTCACACACCCAGATCCCACCAATAATCATGATGGAGAGAACTAAATTATACATGCCGGTGGTTGCATTCATCGATTCCTTCTGAAATGATCACAACATCATCTGAAGTGTTGTTCAGAAATTTAGTTTCGGAGTCCACAGAGGACATAGAGGGCTACAGACAAACACTGTTTTGCTGTTCTTTCTCTTTTCCAGTATTAATAGTAGTAAAACTATAGTTTTGAATTTTGATAGTTAATAAAAGTAAAACTATCAAAACAATGCAATAAAAATACTTTCAAAGAAAAAGCCTGTATACAGATGTTTACTTCTATGTGAAAGATAACTGTGTTATAATGTGATAACTTAATTAGGTGGAACTTTTAGAATTCTTTCATAAATTTGGATATTTTCATTTAGTACTGCACATCATAATTTGTTACATTTTGTTGGGGGAATCTGGGACATCCAGAGGGATTTAATCTGATCTTGAATGTTTCAAATTAATTTAAGAATGCACATATTCAAAACACTCATTTATTTTTGATGGTTTGAAGTCAAGCTGAGAATAAGCACATCCAAGTCTGAGGCCATGAGTTTAAGTATCTCAGGGTCTCGTGGGGGCAGAATGTAGTAGGAGACTGACAGGCAAATTGGGGCAGCTTCTCCAGTTATGCAGGCGTATCCATTTTTCCTGGTGAAGAGACAGCTGAACCAAAAGTCAAAACTGCCAATATTCAATTCCAACCCCAACCCAGAATAATGAGATTGCAAATACAAGCAACCAAAATAAGAATACATCAAAAGGGGTCTGGGCTTAACCCTGTGAAACAATGAGGGGCTTTGTTAGTAGGGGCTCAAATAGAGTCACTACTCTTTTAGGGAAGGAGCCAGTTTAGGCCTCTGGTGACGATGCCTTCCAGATGCCTCTCAGGGAAGGTGTTTCAGTCATGTCGAACCAGCAGGAGGCCTTGAGGCAGACCCAGAATTTGCTGGAGAAATTATAAGACTTGCCTTGCTTGGAATGCTTCTGTGTCCCCCTTGAAGAGCTGGTGAGGGTGACTGGAGAGAGGGAGATCTGGAGCTCACTGCTGAGACTGTTACCCCCATGACCCTGTCCCAGAAAAGCAGTATGATATAGCAATATGAATAATGAACACAGTAAAAAAACAGCAGCCACGAGACTAACAATGTTGGTCATGCTTACGATGGTATAAAAAATTGGAAGTGCTAACAGGCATACAATAAGGTACTTATGGTAGGTCCTAATTTCTTAAAAGTGAAAACCTCAAAACTGTGTCCAGACTAATAAGGCCAGGGTCAGAAAACTTTCATGCTAACAACATGTCTGCTGAGTCTGTGGGTTTGGCAAATGTATCATGAAGTAAACAAGAAAATGTTGGATATTGCACAAATTAAATTAACAATGCTGTTGTTTATTTTTACCACCGACCTTTGCACATAATACATTATAATACATGATACCGCATAAAAGCAGCGCACAGTGTGAGGGACTATGGCAGGTTGACTTGCCAAAAGTCTTTATACTTTAAGGGTTATTGCCAGAGCCCCATCAAAACAACCAAACATGCAAACTTCAATTGAAAATAATTATCTCACAGAAAATGAGAAAAATAATTTTCTTGAAAATATATTTCTATGTGGTGTGTCCCTCCAATGGGATAAGTGCCCAAAGTCATTCTAGATAGCACACTTACAAAAACTCTAACATGGATGCATATCATTCTAAAACACCACAATCACTTGCTTCATTCCTAATGAAGACAACCGTTGTTTTTCAATGGATATTGAAAATATTCTCTGAGACATCAAAAGCAAACATGACCATTCCCTTTACCACTGCCTAAAGACCTCTTCTCTATGGTTAGTAGGCTACATGCACAGCTGTTCTAGTTCTATTCTGTGTCCCTTTTCTTCTTTGTTTCTCTGGGCCCTCAGGAAAAATAGCAGAAAACTGGGATGATTCAACTTGTAGTGCTTTTTCATCATGTTCTCTGTCATCACTGCTAGAGTAGTTCATTACATTTCGTGGCTGGCAAAGTAAAGACTTGTCACTCCAATTCTGGACTGAATGGACTGACTATCAAGTTTAAGTCTTTAATTTTGAGTTAAGACGTGCTTGAGAGCATAGATATGGGTGCTTGAAAATTCCAGTGGGAGCTTATGGTAAAATTATCCAGCCTCCCCATTATTTCTCCAACCACAGATTCACATGTTGTATTTGTTGAACCTCAGAAGAGGGAAGTTGGAACTCTTGTTTTTTTTTTCTTTACTACTGCAACTCTCATTTTCAATTATAGTTCACTTTAAAAATGACTGAGATAATTATGCCCTGCCAGTACTGAACCCTATATATCATTTTATCAAGAATAGCAAACTTAAAATTTTACCTTTACAAGGCACGTGAAATTTGCCTTCGGGGAAATTACTCAAAATGCAGTTGAAGTTGAAAAACTTGAGTTGATAAACCTTGCCAAAGTTTCTGTTTAGAAATCAAACCTCTTGTTGATGGTTAATTGGAATTTTCCCAGATTGATGTTGGAAATTCAGAGTCATCATTTGTTATCAACTGCAACATCAATAGGCATGAACAAATACGAAAACAGAACTCATCATTCCAAACAAATTGTTACCACTGGTGGAAAATTATCCATATAAACAGTTCATAACGTTAACCCTCAAAATCTTAAAAGACTGAATAATAGACCAAAAGTGAAGCCCAGCATTAATTGAGCCCAAATTAAATTCACAGATATTTCATTATAACCTCAGGAAATTGTGTCAACTCGTAAAAATAAAGAAATCGTAGGTGTTCCTTCACAAAGTTTTCTGTGAGGCCGCCTGCCAAGACTGAGTGAGTGACAGGTGAGCACAGTGTACACATAGGTACTTTAAAAAGACGTACCATGTACAATATACTTCAAATGTTTCAAAATACAGATATGTACTTTGCAATTATACATCATATCCCAATAGGCCAACCTGATTTCAAGGCCATTAACTGAACAAGCCTGCTCTAAAGGCATAGTTTCCATGTGCACTTGTGTGCCAGGCCTGTGTTACATAATTTCAATCATTCCCACTACTGCACATTGTCGCACCTCAAATTTCTACGACAAACAGTTGAGAGCTCAAATATTTGTGACCGCACTGACACTGCATGCACCCTGATCAGTTTTTATTCAAAAGAAAATACCAGACTAAAAGGATGAGGAGTAGAAGAACAATATGGGCACTTATTTTGAGCAGAGACTTTATACATGCCCCTTTGTATTGTGGACTGATTACATGCCCACATTTTGGAAGCTTTGACCCAGCTGACCCAAAAAATTGTATGTATAGGACTGTGCTTGCATTTGCAGAGTCCCAATCAGTCCAGCCAACCTGGGAGTTCGGTTGGACTCCCACCCGACCTTCAACAACCGTATAAAACACCTGTGCAAAACTTCATTCTACCATCTCCACAACATTTCAAGACTCTGTTCCACTCTATCCCACCCAGCAGCAGAACAACTGGTCCATGCCTTCATTTCCTCAAGACTGGACTACTGTAACGGGCTCTTCATCGGGATACCTGGCAAAACTATCCAGAAACTGCAATATATTCATAACAGCGATGCCAGGGTCCTGATGAGAGCCCGTAAGCACAAGCACATCATCCCCATCCTTCAATCACTACACTCGCTCCCCGTCTCATACCAGATCAACTACAAACTTCTGCTACTCACCCATAAATGCATCCATGGACATGCACCCGCAACCTCCAAGAACTCATCACCCTACAGTCCACCACCCACACCCTCAGATCCACAAACACCATGCTCCTCCAGGTCCCCAGTACCAGGCTCTCCACCATGGGGGACAGAGCCTTCTGCTCGGCTGCACCACGCCTCTGGAACAGCCTCCCTACCCAGCTGAGGGCTATTCAGAACCAAGACTCTTTTAAAACAGGCCTAAAACCCTTTTTATTCAGAAAGGCATATGATTGCTGATTTCTAACAGATTTTTAACCTTGTCTTAACTTGTAGCACTTCTTCTCAATGAAAAGTGCATTAAAATTAAATGTATTATTATTATTATTATTATTATTATTATTATTATTATTATTATTATTATTATTTGTGCAAGTAGAAACCTTGGTCCTAACCTTACACTACTTCAGAGATTAAGCTGAACATCATTTGCACAAGGGAAATACATTGCTGTTGGTGTACCTTAACTGGAACTTAAGAACAACAGCTTGCAGCAAAAGGCATGCAACCTCACATGCACATAAAAGCTTGTTATATGCACTATTATCTAATTAGGTGCAGCTGGAACAATGCCTAAAATCCCTTAAGTAAGCTTTCGTCAGCAACTTTCTAAGGCCAATCTGCAGAATTCTGTTATCACACTCACAAACAACTTGTTTTTTAATTTTTTCCATCTTTGGGGTGATTCGCCATTGGCATAATGCTTACCCTAATCATCACAGCTGAATGTCTAACCCTAAGCATAACTACACCCTCGAGCCACCAACTGAAAATTCTGTTATGCATATCCATAATAACATTAAAGAATTGTTGGTTCTTGAACGTAATTCTAACCCTAACCTAGCCATAAAACCAAGTTTTTACCCTCAAAAATCCCTTGAGGTATGTGGATTCAAATACCTTTTGGTTCCTACAAAACACATTGAACCCCACATATAGTGGTATTATGCAACACGAGAATATAGTTATATCAGAAAGAGATAGTAATAGGTGTCCCCTCAAAAGATTAACTGCTTTAAACCTAACAATCACAGCCCACTTGAATATCAATATTCTGTTACAGAAATTTTAACATGGCATGTCTCTTACTTAATTCTGTGTTTTAAGTGCAGAGCAGCAGCAGGAGATGATAACTTTAGCCTAGCTTGGGGTTTGAAAGCAGAGGGGAAGTGTTACAATGCCCGTTTTGAACGTTGAGGGTATATTCTTTGCTAAATTCTCTCTCTGCAGATGCTAGCGAGTTGTATTTCCAAGCAACAAACAAAGACAAAGAAGCACAAAGTGGAGGTTTAAGCTGTTTTCACTTTTTCCCCTCCTATAGTCTTATGCTAAGCAAAGCTAACTGTTCCAGGTCCGTTCTTCACTACAGGTGTCTCAGCTTTCCTAAAGACATCCACTTACAACTTAGAATTACACGAACAGTGTTTACAAGTCCTGTACTCAGTATGGTCTTCTAGACCTTTGTGCCATCATTAATGATTGTTGACAAATTCAGCTCTGGCCTGAAAATGGCTACTGTCCTCCAGGATAGTCAGTTGGGTTCAACAAAGAATTCTTTATTGAAACCTATTTACTGTAATAAAAAGGAAAATGTTGTTGTTAGACTGTGTCCAGGCTAAATAATTAATTTAATTTGATTCACATTTTCAAGAGGGCACCACATCCATGATGACCTTTACTGAATTTGGAATTCTTTGGAAAATTTTTGCTATGCTGACATTTTATTTGTGCAGATTCAAACAATCAGCAACAAAAATAGTCAGCCAGTGACCTACCAAACAAGCAATGAAGCACATATTGCTAACACACATCCAGCATCTGGGTCAAGTTGGTAGAAAACTGATTTGACTTGACTGACAGCTCTTGTTTTAAGACCCCCATAGTTACACACACACAGACTTTACTTCTTTTTCTGTATGCGTGTTCGTCACACACACTCACGCACACACATGGAAAGAGCATCGCATGGTGTGTTTTTGTTGGAATTTTGACAAACAACAACAGTGACCTTTAAGGGAGGCGAGGCAGCATGGCTGTGATCACAGGGAATGGAAACGGAGCCAGAGTGAAATGTCAACCGTCCCTGTGGTCTTAGCACTGACGCAAAACTGCTAGAAGAGGGAGAGCGAGTGTGTGTGTGTGTAAGTGATTGTGTGAGAGACTCTGTATGTTAATGTTGCACAAGTTCTATTTATGCGTGTATAGTATTTGTGTCTGTCAGTGTCTGAAAATGCATCATTGTGCGTGTGTGTGGCAGAATATTGCAGAACAGCATAAGACATGGCTGACACTTTCTGAGATCCATTTCAATCATTCAGTAGGCAAGATTATACATAGAAGTCACTGCGCACAGTTCCATAGATTCTTCAGCACTTCCTCTGAGTGTCAGGAAAGTTGCATGGAAGTCCAAAAGTTCCAAATTTATTATACCCACATGATTGATGTGGGGAAATAGCACAAGAGGTAAATTGAGTGTATTTATAAAGCCCTTTTCTAGTCTTGTTGAGCACTCAAAGTGCTTTAACACAACAAGTCACATTCACACACATATATTCATACAACGCTTCTTTGTCTAAATTAAGTCTTTTTACTCTATCATACACATTCACACACAGATTACCGTATCAGAGCAATTTGGGGTGCAAAGGACACTTTGACATAATGGACTTGGGAAGCCAAGAAACAAACTACTGACGTCCCAATTAAATGACTGAGCTACCTCCTGAGCCACAGCCGCTCGAACTATGATTGCATGATGATAGTCTTCCATATAGGGTAGCTGTGAGCTGCAGATGTTTTGCATTGGATGAAGCAGACAAAAATATATCCAAAGTCCAAACCTAGGTAAGAATTACCAGTAGGGACATCTTTGGAATTTAAAAATCTTCCTGGCATTTAGAGAGTTCACATTCTTCAGTGCTATCTCAGTGTCAAATATATGTTTCAAATCACACAGAAGTGGATACTTCTAAATGACAAAACATAATTGTCACCTCTAAAATTGATACTGAGATATTTTTGTCAATTTGTATTTGGTTGCTTGAACCTCTAAAGATTTGTAAACATTGGATTACTCTAAAGTTTAAACACAAGAAACTTGTGCTATGAAAAAAAAAATTAACCAAACTCAGTGAATAGTTCCTTATAATCCCTATATAGACCATTGACCAGTGCTGACCAACATGTCATTGGGGTCATCAGGTAGGAAGCTTCTTTCTTTCATCAGTGTTTCATCTAGTTGGGCCCACAACACCTCCAGGAGACTAGACTATACTAGACTAACCCTAACCCTAGACAGTGATCACTGGAGTCCCAGAGTCACTACCCTAACACCAGCCATCCCTGCTCCTCACACCACAACAACCATCTTTTTTTCAACCACAAACTACCCCAGCCTTTCACCAACTGCACACCAGTCATAGCGAGGTGGGGATTCAAACCCTGGTTCGGGTAGAGGGTAATGGAAATATAGAGGGTGCCAGAGGTGGAGGCAGTACAAGACACACTCGCAGATTCAGCAGACAAACTCACCTAACAGTCCTACAATCACTAAAAATGCAGGCAAAAACAAGGCCATACAGGCCAACTCACCTGAAATGGCTGCCTGGTTTCAAAAGGCTCACATGGGCCACACCCTCCACTTAGATACATCTTGGATTTCTTCCTTGCTTCTTCCAAGAGTCTGTTTACCCTAAGTGCTTCCCCTGCTGGCCCCCCAGCTACTATTGCGTCTTCTAATCCAAATCCACTGACTGGACTTTACTGCCTCATCTGACACTTCTTTCACTATTTTCCTCACACTCTGTCCACTTATACCCAAGTCCGTCAACAATGAGACAACAGACTTTGCAACAAATCCTCTACAGCCTACTTCCACTGGACATATCCTAACTTTCCATCCTCCCTGCTCTGCTTCTGCCCCCAACTCCACATACCTAAGCTTTTTCCTTTCATATGCTTCTGCCAGTAATTCCTCCCAAGGAACAGTCAGCTCTATGAAATAGACTCTCATTCTACTCCTAGACAACAAGACTATATCAGGCCTTAGATTTGTAGAGGCTATATCCTGGGGAGCAACAAGCTTTCCTCCTAAATCTACCTGCATCTCCCAATCACAAGCATTCTCTAAGCTGCCTTGCCTCCTTATTGTCTTATAAACCTTCTCCCCCTCTTGAACAAACTGAATTGCCACTCTCTTCACCTGAGACCCTCCTAAATTTACCTGCCTTTGTTTATCTTCAATGCCTGCAGCTAAGCTTCTTAATACTTGGTTATGTCACCACATATTCACATATTCATATCCTTGTGACAGCCTGCCAAAATATGCCTTAGAGTTGCAGTACCTGAACATAACGAACATAGCGGGTCTCCACTTACCCAGAGTTTTAGGTTCTGGGGAGTTGGCAATATATCAAATGTTGCCCCTATCAAAAATCTAATATTCCTTTCCTCCATACTCCACAGCTCTTTTCAGCCAAGCTTTTTCTTCTCTACACCTTCCCAATTCAACCATTGTCCCTGCTTAGCCTGAGCCACTGCCTTTGTACCCCTTAACATTTCCTCCTGTCTATGAACCTGCTCAACAACTAGTTTTCTCTTCTTCTTGAGACCTGTACTACTCCACACCGGTTTGCCTGGGCCAAGCCTATTTGAACATTACCCACATTACCCCCCGGCCTATTTGAACATTACCCACAATCTCTGTATGTCTAAGAGTTGCTTCTGCCTCCTGAGCTATCATTCTTGGATTCTATTTCCTCCCCTTGGTTGGGTTTGGAACCACCTTACTAACTACCACACCTTTACTCCCAGCTAACAGGAGCTCTGTCCTAACGTAGTACATTTAAACTACTCTACTAGGCTAGATACTGGGAGCTGGAGTATGCCTTTTCCATACAGTGCCACAGTACTTAAGCATCTCTGAACACCTAGCCACTTCCTAATGTAAAAGCTAACTAATCTTTCCATTTTTTCTGCGACAGATAATGGAATCTCATACACACACAGTGGCCACATCAACCAAGGAAACAATCCAAACTGCAAACACCACAGCTTCAACTTTCCTGGAAGCCCTGATTTATCTATTTTATCCAGTCCCTCAGCAACATCTTTCCACAACTGCACTGCCTGCTCTCCATCATTCATGTCTGCCTGGTACCTCCTCGCTAAACTCTTTACTGCCTTTTCCCTAATCATTGGAATTTTTTCTTCATCTATTACAAACTTTCTATCACCTAATTTTCATTGACTTCTTGAGATACTTCTAGACTTAGTACGTTTGATTTTCATACCAGCCGACTTTAGATTTTTATTAAGTTTCTCAAGTACTCTCCTCATACATGGCACTGTTGTAGTCACCAACGTCATATCATCCATGTAGGCCCTAATTGGTGTAAGGCGCATGCCATCCTGACGTGTCTCTCCACCTACAACCCACTTGGAAGCTCTAATAATTATCTCCATCGCCATTGTTAATGCTAATGGAAAAATCGTACATCCTGCCATAATGCCTATTTCTAGCCTCTGCCAACCTGTTGTGAAACCTGCTGTACTTAGGCACAGTGTGATATCCTGAAAACATGCTCTTACTAAGTTAACAACTACTACAGGCACTCTAAAATAATCAAATGCTTTCCAAATAAGGCTATGTGGCACTGAACCAGATGCATTTGCTAGATCCAGAAATATAAATGTAATAATGATAATAATGTGGTTTAATATACGTTTATACCATTCTGTGGACAAATACTTGATTTTGATTGGCTTAAATTTGTTAATTTTCTATAATGAACACAAACTAAGCAGTTTCAGAACTGCAACATTAGAAAGCAAAGACTGAAAAATGAAAATGAGAAAAAGAAAATCTGAATATCCTAATTACAACCCAGTAGTAAGACTATAAAACACAAACTGCATGAAACACATTGCCAGTCTGAATTTTGTGGGCTATCATGTTATCAAACATTTTGATTGCATTTAATTTGCCATTCAACTCACTGCTCTAGGCGGCAGCTGACAGAACATTACCTATGTAAGACTGAGATTATTTAGCAGAGGTCAAATCATCTTACTGACTGTCAAGACACAAGATGTAAGGTAAGGAAATACACAAACATAGGGCTGAGAAGTTGGCCAAACGTGATCTGTTTTCCACAGGAACATATAACAATCTTCCAGTAAGTGGAGTGAAGCCCAAGGAAGATTACTGCTCAGAAGTAGACGCACCCAGGACACAACACTCACAGGGGGAGAGAGACAGGAGACTTGCTTAGAGTACAACGGAGTGCTGTCAAAAGAAAAAAAAATTGCTGCATGACAGGGCTCCATTCTCAGAGCGTCCTAACTCTGTAAATAGTGACTGAACAGGTGCGTGTTACCAATTAAAAGTGTTTCTCAGATTGGAACCTCCTATTCTATATTTTCATATGTTTGTACAGTTTGTATAAGTACAAACAGTATTGTGCTAATACACTATCACCATTTTACAACTTGACTGTACAATCCATAATTAAATTTAAAGCAAAACCATTTATGATTTTTAATTAGATCATTAGTTATATTCATTTCACTAACATTGTATATCAGCAACTCTCAGTGTGTGTCAGTGCCTCCCTCTGCTCCACCAAACAATCTCTTTGATTTGGGAACTTTTCTAATAAGTATTCATGATAATGGGAGACATATTGTCTTAGTTACTCAGACTGATGTTATATTGTCACTGAGAGAGTTATGTTTTGGTTAAGTTTGTTTATGCGGTCATATGTAAGGCCAAACCTTGAAGTTATGTAAAGGAAATCTTGAAATACCAAAGACATGTCAAGTTTTTCCCAAAAGAATTGTTTCAAAAGCAGAAAGATACATTTTTCAGTTCCTCCATTCAAGCTTCGCTGAGCTCTAAGAAAACAGCTTCTCAGTCAACATGATGACCTCCTGTGTTTTGTAAACATGGAGCTCTGGAGAGAGATCTTCCTCTGACATTTTCATGTTAAGTAATGGTCATGGAACAGGAAAAGCATATAATATTCCAGAGGCTTGTATTCCATTCATAGTTTCAAATTTTGATGGATGTTAGAAGCACAATGATACTTTATTTTATTGAGTTTTACTGTGATCCTAATGTTTAAGCCATTTCTTTTTTTTGTTTTAAACAGGGTCGGTCTGCAGGGCAAGATAACTGAGTCTGCGAAAATCTTTAACACTGGGCAAACAAAATACAGGTGATGCATTGTGATGACGTAGCCTGATTACTGCTAAGCCGCTCTTGATTTAAGCCTCACTTGATGCACCTGTAACACCAGGTTCTCTGCAGTTTGGTGGAGCAGAGGGAGGCATGACCTGTGGGGATCTCTCACAGCTTGAAGTCAGGACCTCATCTGGTTTACCAGAATGGACACACAAATGCACATGCAAACCAATTACATGCTTTGTTTTCCCCTGTGGGAGGTAATAAAATTGCAGCCTTTGTTTGTGCATGTGGATCCTATAGATCTGATCTTATTGTATTGGACTGTACTATATGTTGTGTTGCGATTCTTAATATTGTATCATATCATGTTACTATATCACACTGCATATAATTCAGTCATATGTGTTTTTGTCTTGTATTTTAGTAGAGTTTCCACGGTATTTTACAGTTTGCCATATCAGGGCACAATGTAGTATCGTGGTATGTCAGAGAGAAGCAACAGCGCATCCATGCATACATTTGATTTTAAGATAAAGAGTATACAAACCATTAATAAAGCAGGGAGTTTATGGCTAAAAATATTTTTTCTGGTGTGTCAAGGTACAAAATGTTTTGTATGCACTTGATCAAGTCATTGAATCTGCACAAATGGATGTTGAGATGTGTTGTATTCTTCAGAAAGTTGACCCACATGGTAACGATGTGAGCTTGTGCATGCATGCATGTGAGTGTGAGGGTGCTCCTGGGCTGTATTGGTATTTTGAAATGTGATTGACAGGGAGAAGTCTATTAGGTGAGATTGTTAACAGTGTTGAGCCTGTTATCTGCTTCAGGCAGCCGTGAAAGGGGACGGCTGATTCACAAGGAAGCTATTGAGAATTTCAAAGGTGTTGTCAGACTGATTTGGGCACCGGCCCACATCACACTGAGCCGGCAGGCCGACTTGTTCTCAAATCCATGCCGATCAATGTGCCTTAACATTCTGTTTCTATGTTTCTTTTTTCTATAAAAAGTTTCCCTGACCTCACATTTCTTCAAGCATTTTACATCTTCTTTTGTTTCTTCTTTGCTAAATTAGCATTTTCCTTAGTCTAACATACAAATAATGTCCTCTGTACATTTTAATGTCCTCTGTACATTTTTCAACATGGCAGAAACTTTGCTTACACTGAACACAACTTAATCTGCACAATTAAGCATGTACAAAGACACCTAATCAAACTCAACCTTTGCAGAGGCAAGCCTAAAAGCAAATAAAGTTTGATTTGCTTACACGGTACTTCCCATTCTTGTTTTAGCTGCATGAATATTTTATATCCTTTTTGTTTATGGTGCTTGTGAGCTTCAGTTGAGTAGTCATCTCTGCACCATGAATTTCTTTGAATAGCAAGTACAGTTAAGTACTGAGTGAAAACTCTATTCTTATAACATTGGCTGCACAACATTTGCAATGGACGACAGAGTGCCGAGTGGAAATAGGGAGATAATAGGCAAGAAATGTATGTGTCAGTTTAGCTTTGTATGAATTTGTTTTTGCATGTGTACACACTGAACTCTGTTTGACCTTGGTTTTGATTCACCAAACATTGCCATGGGGATGCAATGAATTCATGCGCATGGGTCTGTGTGTATAAACACTTGTGTGAATGTGTGTGTATCAGCCAGCAAGGTTATCCATTAGCTAAGGCAAACGAAATACAACATCCAGCCATACGTTCTGTTCAGAGCAACTCAACACACACACATGCATGGCCTGTGTGTTAAGCGTTCACTGAACTGTGGGCAAGACCCCAGATACTGCCTACTGGGCTCATTGGGCCCGGATTTAAGAGATGTGATTAACCAGTTCAGAGTGAGGTGAGAAGCAGGAGGGAGGCACCAGGGAGCTGGTCCAATGGGAGTTCTACCGAAAAGAGAGTCTACTTTGCAGATCCAAATGGGATTTCTTTAGAATAGCAACAGGTCTGATTTATAAGAATGTATGTTTTATAATATTCAGAATTTCTAACAAGATGTTGAAAAGAAGATATTTATATTCAACATTTATTAGTATGGATGTTGACACTGTTTATCAATACTGACACGTGAATACACTAGATGAACCTATTCTATCATTTACAAAAATAAACCATAAACAAATAACATTTACAGTAAATATGTCAAAATATTCAACAGTTCTATGAAACATTACAGACTAAAGTTTCTAATCTATGGTTATTCTGTCATTTCACCCTGTTTTAATATACTTATTTAATATTTAATATACTAGCCGCTGACAGCAAGTCTCTAGAAGTTGTTTAGTTATTACACTTAGTAAAGATTTATATAAACAATTCTTTCACAGAATGCTATAACCAATTTCAATAAGTGTAGCAGGATTTTTTTTTAATGTTTTCAAACAACACAATATTAAGAAAATTGCAATAAAGAAAATAGAATTTGTTTTTTCTTTTACATAATTCCTAATTCCTAGACCTATCCTTGCACTGAGTGTAACACTGCGATAAAGTAAAACTGGGCCATCTAAAATATAAAAGAATCTCAAATTAAACCTTGAAACAAGTATATGATACTAAATGGCAACTGTGTCGTAATGATAACAATCAGAAATAGTAAAGCATGTTGTAGACAAAATATGGCAGAAAGGGAAACAACCTGATTGCTGGGATGCAGGGACAAGGACTAACTAGAACTGGCCACAAAAATATTTTTTTTAAACCTGGACTTTATTTCTGGCTTAAAATACGTTCATCTACACACTGATAACAGTTTGGTGAAATTTGGCGTTCTTCGGACGCTATTTAGATTACTCGAGATCCACGTATATCCATATAACGGGGGTGAACGGGGGGCATAGACAATACAGGCTCTGAATAAGGCATTATTTGTCTTTATTCAATACTTTATGACGAATGAATGAATGAATGTTCAGAGCTGCCGTGTTGTTGTTATTGGGTGCTATCGGGCATAGACATATATACATAGACGCCGCATCGACTGTGGCCTGAAGCGCCGCCATCTTGAACTTACAAAGGAAAGAGGTACTCCTCAGTCTTAAAGTAGAATTATTTACTGAATTTTGGGCCGATTTCCAAACTTTGATTTGTTAAAAACGTCACACATGTAGCTATGATACAGGGTGTTTGGATATTCTAAAAATGCGGGTTTTCTTCCAATGGACTTGCCTCAGCATTTCCCTGAAGCTGAACCTCATTCTAATGTTGTGAGTATTTGCATGTAATATTTTTCAAACACATGAGAGCATCAAGGCCCTGGTCATATTAAAACCTGCATGTATCGCATTTGCTCTCTGCCACTCATTTTAGGCACTGAAATACACATGAGTGCACATTAAAACATACTGTAGTGTGTCATGTCCCTGTCACTTAGACTTAGACAGCTTAGCTCATATCCAGGGTGCAAACAGTGGGACTGAGGGATGAAATTAAGAATGTGGGCCAGCTACATCAGTGAGTGATGAGTTATAAACATCACTATATATTTCCATCCCTCTTTCCACAAGGACCACAATTATGCTTTGCCTGCTTCTCCCACTGTTCTAAAGGCCAGACTTAGTGAAGCTCTGGTTAGAGTGGAGAGTCTGTACCACGGGAAGAGGAACAGCATGCTCTGGGAGTGAAGGGCTTTTAAAAAAAAAAAACGAACTTCCGCTTTAAGTGTGTGAATTCTGCAATCATTAACAGATTTTATGTTTAAAGAAACAATGTTGTTTTTTTACCAACTGCCATTGCAGTAGCACTTGTCATGTTGCTTTTTAAAAATCAGCTTGTACCAAAGGTCCAACTCAGGTCAGATAATGACAACAAAGTCAAGTATAGCTACTAACAGCCATTGGTGACCTGTTGTTTTGTTCTACAGGGTATAGTGAAGTATCCTGGTTAATTTTTGTCAAAGCCAATGTTTTACTTTTCTATTTGACCTCTTTGGGCAAGCGGAACACTCAGTTTAGCAAGTGCTCAGCGTAATTTGATTCTGCAACTTGTTCATGAGCTCAAAAAAAAACCCACAGACAGTTGCATTAACAACTTAAAAGTTCTGTGCTGCTTCTTGTTTTCTGATCATTTCCTTAGAAGCAGTGGATAGATGAACACATCAAGGTGTGAAATAAATAACAGATGATGGGAAGTGTGTAAATACTGCATTCTCTCGACCTCCCCACACACACACTCTCCCACACACAAGCACGGCATGTCGCTGGGATGAAAGCAGTAACTGGCATCTGAGATAAGCAAATGCCTTTGAGCAGCGTCCCTCACATCCACGCCGATGCATTATTGATCGTGACTGCTCATAGTATGGGGATTTTATTCAAGCTAGCAGATTCCCCATATTGAGCATCACCAGATGAGCTATGAGTGGTGTTTTAAGTTCCTGAGTGATTAAGAACCACTGAGTAAAAGGCAGTAATGGCTTAGATATGTAGCAGTTTTTTATGTCATTTAATCCAGTTGATGATGACTCCTCAATCAGTATATAGCAAAGTATAGTACACTGCTTTTTCGTGGACCCAAATACATTAACTATATTTTTTGTCAGTGTGTAGCACTCTGTGATTTTTGAGGTGTGCAGTATTTACATTGTGTTTTAAATGTTTAGCCGACAGGTTTGACTCCAATTTTAAAGCAGCCTCATTGTGTTCTTTTTCTGACATGCTGACAAAATTTCTGAAGGTTTTTATGAAATGTTCTGCCAAGTTGGTAAAACACAACACCTCAGATATAAAGCCTAAAGTCACTCACCAGCCAGTCTGCAAGTTAATACACCAGATATACATCACTTTGTATTTCTTCTGTTGCATATCAGCTCCATAAACCTGCGGCTTTGCTTTTGGTTGATTTCTCTCTGTTTTGTTCATATTTCTAGCAGCTAATATTAAGAACTGTTACTTATATTAACTACCTTTACCTGAAGTTTGTTTTGTTGAAACTGTCCTTCTCCCAGAAATGATCCCAACCAAGGTATGGTACCTTGAGCTATCATGAGAGCAACTGTGTGTCAAGTCAAAAAATGGCGTTCATGAGAGTGACGGTATTTAAAAGCTCTAACCATGATAACCAAGTAGTTTTCATTTCTAACCCTAGCTAAATGATGTAATTGCCTAAACTCAACCAAGAAGTGACTAAATTAAAGATTCAAAGATTTTTTATGGTCAATTCACAATATGTACGGGACATACAGGAGAATCAAAATGCTGTTTCTCTTTCTCACCTTGGTCAAAAAGAAAAAAAGGACCAAAGAAGGATAAAATTGTAAAAAAAATTATTTTTAAAAAATAAATTATAGAACCAAAATAAAATAAAAAGATATATAGGACCTATGTACAGAATGACAGTAGTGAAAATATAATAATGATGATGATAATAATAATAATATTAATAATAATAATGGGGAAATTAGCTGAGATGGAGTTCTTATGTGAATTAATCAAGGGGCAGGGGGCAAAAGGGGGGAGGTAGTGTACAGAATTCAGCATGCTGACAGCCTGGTGGATTCAGCTGTTCAACAGTCTTGTGGAGTCCAGAGGCTCTGGTACCTTCTCCCTGAAGGCAGGAGGCTGAATATGTAACAATCATGCTTGGCTGTAGTGTTTTTCTGTTTTCCAGGTCTTAGCAGGTTTCCAGAAAGTCCGGGGCGTCGTCTGGATTGATCCTGCTTTCACACCTGTTCCTTGTTGGTCCTCATCAAGACGCCTTCGCCAGATTGTCTCACTACATCAGTGGTAATTAGGACGATTCCTATACTTTTGAGTACTTACCTTGTCTTCCTGTGTTCTTCAGTGCCGATTCCATCGTCGTTCTTCTTGCTCTGGATTCCCAAGCTAAGGATTTAGCATTCCCTGGTGGATTCTGTGACACCTTCCTGCTTCACCTCCATGTCTGCTTGCCCCACCGCTGACTCAGAACCATTGCACTTCAGCTAGCATCCTCTCCTTCACTCTGGAAACCTACCTGGATTCAGTAAGAATAGATCATTACCATTTCCTGGATAAATCACTTCCACGGATCCCAACTAACCATCTCGGGTCCATTTGCGAGTCAGCTAGGCACCTAAGCGTGATAGAAGAGGGAGTGTGAGGGGTGTGAGGTGTCACCAGCAATGCTGATGACCCTGTAGGTGAGGTGGGTGTTAAAAATTAAGTTGGAATCTGTGTGGTAGCCAAGGATTTTGCTTAGCTCTGGCCCGGCAACCCTGGTACTTCAACTTCAACTATTCAAGAAATAGTGTGATGGATGTCGGCGTGAGCTTTGTCCGTGAGGGCCAGCATATCCTTTCTCAAGTAAATCAACTGTAGTTGTGCTTAGTGATATCCATGGGATATACAATGAACTTAAACTTAAACGTAAACTACGACATAAAACAGTCAAACACACAAAATTGCTGAGAAGGCTTCCTGCTCGCTTCAGGCACCAGATGCACTGTAATTGGCTGTTGTTTTTTTTTTTGTAATTTTAATGTGAAGCAATAAATATATAAATGCAAATAAAACACAAATTCAGTTGCTCTTCATTACTGTTTTTGTTCACTGGCTTGTCCTTTTTATTTTTAATTGGTAGGTTTGAATTGTAGTTTATTGTGCTCAATACTATTTCAGCTCCTTACTCACTCTCACACACACACACAATAATATGGACAGCACAAACACATCCTCTCTTTCTCTTTCTTTGTCTTAAATTGCAGGTTAGGAGTACTTCATTGCAATAGTCTCCCAGTAATAGGAAGGCTGAGTTTGCCTGTTCTCGTTAGCTTGGTTAAATAGTCCTGGCTATGCTTTAATTAGTGTGAAAAGATCAATGATGTATAAAGTGGCAAGAGGGTTTTAGGTTAACTCCTTACTGCAAATGAAACCCAGTATCTTTTGAACAAAGACAGAATAAGCGCTCCGTGTACTTTTTGTCTTCAGCCTTGTATGTATACTGGAAAAGCCCGACAGAATATTACTATGATACTATTTTAGACCTACACTATAAACTATAAATACTATTCTTATAGACCGGTATTCCTCGATGTCCTCATAAGATGAATGGCACTGAAAAAATAAAGAAGGAAAATAAAGAAATTTAAAAGACTGTACTGGCTACAAATAAACAAATGGTAAAAAGGGGAGACATTAAAGTAATCCAAAGACAGGTATAATAAAGGTATGTACTGAAAATATAAAACAATAGAACAGAAGAACAAAAGCTTAAAAAGATATGAAAAAAATGCAAATTTTTACATTTATTTTGGCTTATTTTATTACAGATAGTATCCACTGAGAAGCAGTGAAATATCACAGCAGTAATATTCAGAACTGTGATAATATTTGATTTGCTGTGATTGATCTATAGAATACTGATCAGTCATTAAGCTGAAGTAAACTGAAGGCCTAAAATGGTGTTGTTGTAATCTTTATTCTGATCTTCTTAACATCACTATCACTCTTTTAGAATTACTATCATTTACATAATGGCAGCTTGCAGTAGGGTGAGCAGGGATAATAATAAACTCAACTCCTAAGATAAGTGTTAAAAAACAGTTGTTCTATAAATATATTTATAATTAAGAGTTTTTAATTACAAGATATTATAATTCATGCTAATTAGTCCTGCCCAACCTAATCTCACTGTAAATTGTGATAAAGTCATGGCCATTAAATCCTTTGATTATTTTTTTTTTGGGGGCTACTGAACATGAAAATAACTCCAGTCACACAGTATAACAGCATTTCATGAAATAGTCACATATTGCCACATTTCAAGAAGAAAAATCAGCAGAAGGAGATGGAAGATGGATTCAAACACCTGACTGCCAAGTGGGAGAGTCAAGACCAAGCTCTGTCTTGACCACTAGTGCCTTCAGATGACTCTACTTTGACATGTTTTTCCATTTAAATGCTGTTGCTTTCAAGTGTCTTGATTTTGAAGTCGTTTTTGCATTCATTCACTTTTTGTCATGGTTTTACACATTACAAATGACTTGGTTAAGGTTAGGTATTTAACATGAGGTGGGTAGTGTTGGGCCATCATGGCTTGCATCAATGTGTCTGTCTCCATCATTACAGGCTGCAATGTCCCTCCACTTGATCTAAACACACAAAACATACTGAACACACAAACCAGGCGACCTATGAAAATACAATACACTGACAGTCCTCCTAGATCTTTTCTGTTAAGCAAGTATTTTGTGTTTTTCCGTGAAAGTATGCCTGTCCCTGCTCAGCCCTGATCTTTATATTTTTATTGTCAGATATGAAATTACAACAAACAGAAATACAATCTTTTATACCAAAAAATAAATAAATCAGTTGTTAGTCAACACAAAATCCATTCTTCCCTATCGATTTCTTTTGACATGATCGTCATCTACTACTTTCTGCTTACTATTTTCATTAGACTCTTCATCTTCCCCAGTCTTGTCCCCTCATGTAGTCCTGCACCTACTTGTCTTATCTGGGCCAGAGACTAACCCCCTCCTTTCTATCTCTGCCAGTCAGGATAATCCACTCTTCCCTATATGCCTGATGTCTGCTCCTCTCAGTGGTACCCAGGATTATCTCCCCAGAGCCCCAACAGCCCGATGCCCCAACTGAAGACGAAACTGCTACTCTCACCAGTAAGGCTGGTTAGCTGGAGATGCTGTCTGTGCAGATGGGAGCATAAGGGGAGGGAGAAACTTGCACATAAATTAGTGTGCCATGTAGGCAGGATATTTTTTGAGATTCTGATTGATAAAGGGGTGATGCAGCTTTTTGGCTATGGCCAAATCGGCTCCTCAGCATTGGGCCAAAGTATTCAACCAAAAACGTTCTACTTTGTTTTCAATTGTTTAAATAACAAAACAAAAACGATTTCGCTGTAGGCAAAACCTTACTCTCAAAGAGCAAAACATCAATTCAGATTTGCACAACTTAACGCACTGGGCACACGTGTAGCGAGTGCGTGCGTGCATCTGATTAAATAAAACATCCTGGTGAGTCTGAGAGTCGGTCAATGGTGTTAATAACCAGGGGGCCAGGTCATATCCTAAATTTCCTAATTAAAGAAATCATAATAAAAAGCCACTGTTGTAGAAAATTTTAATTCTTAAAACATATGTACCAATGAGCCATGCACCACCAGTAACTCCTTGTTCGAGGCGGATGCCCACGGAATTGTTCTATAAGATGACGGACCGTGCGCTCCTCCTGTGAAGCGGGAGACCACATTCAGAAGGTGGTTCTGGGAAATTAATTGGACATTAATGGAGTGATATTGCTTATGGTTGAGGTATGGGAATGGATCTGGCGAGGGTGCTTTAATGCGCATGTGTGTGTAGTCTATTGCACCGATGATGTTAGGTAAAATCCCCTCTTGACTTCGACTTGTTTTTCAACTGCATATGGAAACTTTATGTATTGTCTGGCCAGTTGATTTATTGCATCCACGACCAACGGGAAAGCACTGTGCATGGGTCGCTGTGGTAAGCCCACCTTGTCTCCCAACTCCTGCTGAAATTTTCCAGTAGCCAAAAAGCCAAAGAACCTGCACATGTGGTGGAACAGAGTTGGACCGTCGTGTATGGCTCCACGGTGCTGGCTCCAGACGATTGCAAACAGCTCTTGGTAACCTAAAGTGTCCAAATAGGTACAATAAATTAAATAAGATAAAACAAATTTGCATGGTCATTAAAGATTAGTCCCCTCTGTAGGGCACGATCTGCAATATCTTGTAGGAACAGTAAATGTGCTATTTTGTGAGCAGGCCTGGGATGAAGAAAGGCCACATTTGGATATGAAAAAGATGGAACCACTAATTGATGACATGGTTTCTAGTTAACTTGATATAGATTAAAGTGTTAGTCTAATTTATTTATTTTAAAATAACTAAATGCTTTGTGAATTTCCAAAAGTTATTTAAAAAATTTAAACAAAGATACGACTGTAATTATATTATGGTATTTTCATGAACTGCACGACAGAGGGCATCACAAAACGCTTATTTTGATTTTGTTCAAAATGTCAACACCCAAATGTGTGTAAGAGTACTCCTAAAGTATTTTTAGGATTCGTGATCGTCTAAGAACAAATTCTGGTTGAGAAAACACACGTAAATGCCACAATTTCCTTAAAAAGTAAGTAGGACTAACGCACAAACTTGTTCTTAAAAGCTGTTGGTGAATAGGGCTCACTGTTAGCTTCACACTTTTTGCAAAACACTACACACAGTTGCATACAAAGCAAAGAGTTCCCTTGTATATTAGTTACTGAAATATAGCACCATATTTGAACAAATTGGTTAAACACAACCAAAATGTGTGCAGACACATATGAGCCTATTTGGAGACACAGCAATCGAGTTTTAAGCTCAAAAGAACAGAGAATATTTTCCTAAAAATGAAAAGTGTCAGAAGAAGAAGAAGAAATCTTATTGATCACAGTCAATGTACCAGGTCAGCATAAGGGTAACATTACCGTCTGTATTGTCATCACACAGAATGGGATCCTTCACCAACTCACTAACTTGGGTCATTACAATAATGTCCCACTCCCAAGCCCCAATGAGGAGATTTCTCAGCATGATAATGAAAGGTTTACAGTCTCTATCCTTATATTCAAGTACCCCTTGCAATAGAGGAGGCCTGTGATCACATCAATGCAGAAACTCTGCAATGATTGATTTGACGTAAAAAAATATTCCTACCATAAAGATTTGCCAATGAGAATATAGCCTGCAACGTCAGCAATGTGCCATGGCGAGATCCAGTTAGTCCGTTTTTTTTTTTGTTTGTTTGTTTTACTGTAACTGTAATAAATATACAGTTATTTATGGTTTTGTCTCTCTTGTTCACTGAGTTTACAGTGGTGCACTGAATGTTTTTGATCTGATGGTCAGCAATGACTATAATGAGATTATGGAGAGAAATAAAGTGAGTAAATGTTACATCAGTCTGCAGACCTGCTCCTGTGTAATGTTTCCTGAATGTATTTTTGTACTTTTCTCTATGTGTATTAGTATAGCAGAAGTGCTAAAAGTGTTTTAGGTTCACAGTATTGTGTAACCAATTTAAAAGAAAAAAAAAAAATAGAAATCATTGAAAAAATGATTAAATTTATTTAGATCTTATTGTGTCTTTAAAATATTATCACGTCTCAAAAGGTTGGGACATGTTATAATAAATGCTTTATGCAGATTAGCCTTTTTCCCTTTTTGCTCAAATATTCAAGGCCTTCCCTGAAAAAAATAGTGTCTGGATGGGAGCATATGTTGCTTTGAAATCTGTATATACCTTTTAGTATTGGATATGGATCCCTTTCCAGATGTGCAAGTTGCCAGTTCCACAGGCACTAATGCACCACCATCAAAGATGCAGGCTTTTAAACTGAGTGGTGCTAACAAATTGGATGGCCACTCCTCTTTTGTATGGAGGACACAGTGTCCATAATTTCCAAAAATAATTCAAATTTTGTCTGACCACAGAACAGTTTTCTACACTGTCTCAGCCCATTTTAAACAAGCTTAAGCTTGGAGAAGGCGGTTCTGCATCTTGCTCACATATGGCCTCTTTTTTGCACAAACTGTGTTCACAATGATTTGTGGAAGTGTTCCTTACACCATGCAGTGATTTCCATGACAGAATCATGACTGTTTTTAAAGCAGTGCTGCCTGAGGGCCCAAAGATCCCAGGCATATAATATTGATTTTCAACCATATCCCTTGCACATAGATATATCTCCAGATTCTCTGAATGTTTTGATGATATTATGTACTGTAGCTGATACAAAATTTCAAAGTCTTCACAATTTTACATGGGAAAACATTTTTCTAAATTCGCTCCAAAATTTGCAAACGCAGTATTTTGAAGATTACCGAACCTCTGACAATCTTTCCTTCTCACATACTCTGTGGGTCTAGTTGAATAAATTGTTTTGCTAAGGAAACCTTCTAATTGAGTGAAGTGGCCAAGAAGTATTTGAGCAGCAGCCATATTAAGAGCTGTTCGATTTTTCCAAATGCTAGGAAAAGAATCTCAATTGTTTCCTTTAAAATATCGTTTAGCATGGGATACATCAGACCGTCCTTTATAAATAATCGGAGATATTTCCGTCCCACAGTACCTTGCAGCCTCAGCTTTCATAGCGATGCTTGACTGTTTTCAGCCATTTGTACTACATGAATAAATATGAGAGTGGGTAAGACTGAGCCTGTCTCAACAATATATACATATTTTGTCTTTCTCTTTTTAAATACCAACCTTGGAAGTACTATTCTGTATTATCTCTAATATGATATACATGAGATAAACTTTGTGTAACAATATGACAATATTGCATCAGACAAAGTATCTAAAGCTCTTTTTTTAGAACATTTACTTAGGAAAAGACGGTAGGCGATCATTTTTTCTGACTACTCGACCAGACTTGTATTTCTCAGGTGTTCTTTTTATACCCGATCATGTTACTGACCTGTTGCCATTAAGCTAATTTGTTGCAACATTTTCTGCTGCTGCTATCAAAGTCAAGGTGAGCTAATGTTTTTTTCATGAAATAATGAAACGTCTCTTTTGTAACTGTTGATATACATTATTGGTTTATGAGATCTGCAAATCATTGCATTTAGTTTATATTTGCATTTTAAGCAGCATCCCAATCTGTTTGACATTGGGGCTACTGATCATATGACTCTTGCAATATGGCAACCAAACAGTGCTTTTATAAACAAGTGTAGCGCTTCGACTCAAGTTTCATTTTGCAAAAGATCTGTGATATTCTGCTCCAATGGACTGAGTTTTCAAAATCGTGCTCAAGTAAAAAAACACAAATATTGCCATACAAAGGTGATATATATTTGTTCCATGATCCCCAATATACACTGTATGTTGTTAAAAAAATTCTAAAGTAACCATACATGACTTTCAAATGGCATGATTAACTGTTTTCCATTCCAATTTGAATGCAAGATTAAAAAACTTGGTGAGTGCGGAGTCCTCCAAGTCGTGAAATGGACTTTGATTCTATCCCCAGTACAGCAGGCTCATAGGCTCCAGTTCCCAAGACCCTGTAAGATAAAGCAGCTTTAAAAAATGAATGGAGTTTTTGTATAGAATCTAGAGTACACACCCCAACATGTATAAAATCTAGTATGCAATAGTGTCAAAATATGCTCATCAATGCTCAGTACCTCACTATCTATTTTGCACTCAAGTATCATATCAATTTGGTTCCAATTCATCAACCATGTAAACAGAGGCATTGTGTTTGTCACCAAGGTGGTAATGTGGCTCCTACATTGCAAAATGGTTCCTATACTGCACAGATGCATTTTTATACAATGTAATTTTATGTAATCATAAATGATGGTGCCATAAATTCAGCCCATATGGTAAAACTCCTGAATTATAGTTGTAATTATTATGGGAGTATATAATGATAAGTGTGTAACCATAGGTTCTAAGGTGAGAAAAGATTAAGAGGAAAGATTCTTCTGACACTGTCATTTAAGTCTATAGACTACAATAGATTCACAGTCCATTTGGGCATATATCTTGATGTCTAATCCATAAATTCAACTTCCTGCTTTCTTATTCAACCCCCTCTCCCCAAGACACTTTCCCATCCAATTTTCTCTCTTTCTCTCCCATCCGCTCCTGGCCTCCCTCCCTATCCACCCCTTGCTGTTTAGTTTAGATTCAGGGATGGAAAGCTTCATAAACAATTTTCTCCCTTTGCTGTTGAGCCACTTTTACCCAGGCACTGTGTGAACGTCATGCCAATTTCCTGAATCCATACTTCACAGCTACCTCCACCCCCCTACAAACACACACACTTTCTTTCTCTCCCACTACTCACTCCCTCTGTCCGTCGAAACAATGTTCATGTCAAGACAATTATATCCATTCTCTGCCACACACACTAACTTGCTGTGTTTACCACCGAAGGGCTGGTGGCAGCAAAGCAATTTCCTCCTGATGCGAATGCTGTATCTCTCTCCCTCCCTCTCATTCACAGTCTCTCATGGCTCCTCCAGCCCTGCAGACATCTGATCTCATAAGCGATATATCTGCTGTTATAGCCACTGGCACCTCCTTGCATCCGGCCACCAGCTCTGCCAGTGCTGGTTATTTCTGCTTGGAGGTACCAGAAACGTGACAGGCAAAGCAGCAGCAGCACAAACCAAGAGCCACCAGCTCCATGCTCTGGGCTAAGTGTGCGTTCAGATTGTGCCCAAACTTGCAGGCTCTACCTGCTCCCCTCCGCCGCTGTTCTCTGTTTCTCCAAAATGTTACCATCTTGATTTTGCAAATCACAAACATTCTTCTTGCCACTTCCACTCTGAGCCTGGTTACAAAAAAAGAACAGCCTCGGTCATAACTTTATGACATCGTCCGTCATGACTCTGAGTTGTGTATTCTCTCTGGGCAGACTCTGCCTTGTAGGAACTGTGTGTGCTTGGAATAGGATGATATGGGACATGATTTAGCCTGGTAGAGATGAGTTGAATATTAAAAAGTAAAGAGGTTAGAAACTAAGGCCTCCCTTCAGTGTTTTGGAGGCATATGATAAGAGTCATGCAAACACATCTATAAAGGCCAATTGAAGCTGGGAGGCAGAAAAACACACAACTGTAGATGCACATAAACTGTGCACAAATTCAAACAATCCAGTGAGTTCTATCCTTGAGGTGAAAAACATTTCTATACATGTAAATCAAACTTTTGTGTGTTTTTGGTTCTCGTGTTTTGATGGTTGCAGCTCATAGGGCTGAGGAGATAAGTCATAAATAAATTAGGTTTCCACCCTACCAAGGGGAAGTATAAATTCAGTTTCTTTATAGCATCATGCTTTAAACCTTTTAATGAGGCAACAGAGCAAAACAATATGATATGATCTTATGAGAAACCTATAAACAGCATTAGATTTTATCATTAAATACATAACACGTCATTGTCCTATTCACTTAAATTCAGGAGAATACTAATGAAAGTGTCTTTAATTCATTAATGAACGTAGTGAGACAGTTGTTCATGTTGTACAATGTAAAATACTCACTTAGTGGTCATAGGCTAATGTCATAATGTCCAATAGGTGCTAATGCAAACATATACTGTATACTGATGCATGTCTGTATAAAGTAAAGATGTTAAATTAAATTGTTTCTGAAAGTACACCCTTACTCAGTTCTAAGATTGTATGTATAGGGACACATTGAAAAAATCATCTGGTCCTTACCAAGTCATAAAACAAGGTAAACACAACCTCAGATGACCAACAACATGTATCATTACTTATTTAACAAAATCTGAAGATCAGTCATAATCAGAATCAGTGTGTGACAAACTACATACAGCTAATGAATCAATAGTTTGTGGAACTACCTTTAACAGCAATAACTTCAAGTAATCATTTCCTGTATGACTCAATCAAGCTCTCATAGGTTAAAAAAGAATTTTGGACCACGCTTCTTAACAGTGTTGCTTCAGTTCGTTGTGGGTTGCAGGCATTCATTGATCTTGTGTTCTCCTGAGGTCCTATCACAAGGATTCAATCAGGTTGAGATCTGGACTTTGACTGGCTTGTAAAAAGTCATGACATGCGTACATAAAGCACATCACTGTAATACCACAATTACATCCATTATTTAGACCATTTATTTATTTGTTTTAACTCCTTGCAATCAGCGCTTCAGATTGTGTCACTTTACAGGCAAACTTTCCATCGCTCACATTCTTTTTTCGAGCATTGTAGAAGTTTGATGATGTAAATCGTCAACACTTTGGACTGATGTGCAATGTACAACTTCATTCAACAACATGGACAAAGTGTTGATGTTTGGGCAGGAACAGAGTGTAAAAAATTAGCTCCACCAACTCACCAGACATTTTATAAATTAAATTCCTTTCTTGCATAGGTGGTGATCATTTTCTTTTTTTTTTTCAGATTGAATGTTTTTGTGATTTAAACACATGGTTGTCATGACTGAAATCTAAATTGAGACTGAGAGCATAAGAAGAGCAGGAGATGGTGCAGCAATTCAATCTTAGGGACTGCATTCATGTTTGTGGTGCGTTTGTATGCTGAGGCTTGTGGTTGGCAAATGAATTTGATCTTAGCTGACAGCTCCTGAGAATTCCTCATGCTTGGGTCACATGCATTTTCCTCTGGGCTATCCCTGGCAGCAGTAGGAAGTATTTGTGATTCAAGTTCTAATCTCCCTCGTCACAGATGTCATACAGAGAACCAAACTGGAGTCATGGATTTATTGATGCTGCTTTTGACGATGCATACTTGGTGGTAACTTTACTTCTCTCACTGAGCTGTGAGATTTCATCGTGGGGATGTAATGAAGACATAAGTTTAGTTTTGGTAATTTTCTACTTTGTCTTCCTTTTGAGATTCACTTTAATTTCCTCTTTTTCTTTGTGCCATATTTTCATAACAAACTGCTGTTAATATAAAGGGCAATATTTGATATGGTATGCACACTTAACTCCAGAGATCATCAGACCTCTCCTGATCCTACAAAGGAAAAAAACAACAATAACGATAATCCCAAAAGTAATTATAAAATAATCATAATTTGATCTGTTAGAATTGTTAAAGCTAGTATATAACAGTATTCTACATTGTCAATCAAGGAGGTTTCTGTCTCAAAACTTTCAGCTCTGTACTTTTACTCTCCAATCAGTAAAGCTACACCTCCAGGCTTTTCTCCATGAATTTATCTTCCCTCATTGGTACTTGTCTGTTTAGAATTCAAGGGGCAAGACACTCTTAGACTGTATCATACAATCATGTAAGTCTGAAACTTCCCAATACCCTCTCTTTTACCCATATGAGAGCAGATCATTAATCATAGCAATTTCTTTTTCCTATGTTAGCTTCTTTGGTAGGAAAGGTCCTTTTATGTTTCTAATAGAAAAGATATTTTTCAGCGACAATGTAATTTTTTAAGTTTTTAAATGTCATTCTATTTTTAACTATTTGCCCATTCGGTCACAGAGACCGAGCCTTTCAAGAATGCTCTTTATATATTCAGTCATGTTATAGTCCCATTGCCGTTTCACACAATTATCTGTAAGATGTCCCATCAGGTTTCTTCTTAGTATGATGAAGCCAGTCAAGATGAGAATTAGCACCTCTAAGTCCAATGCCAAGGTCCTCAGTCCAAAAAAGGTGGGCTTATGAATGGGTTGCTGACTCAAGTGATGGAGTTTAAGTATCTTAGGGTCTTGTGTATGAGTTGGATTACTTATCAGGGCCGAGATGAGCTTCCTACAAAGATGTGCTCATCTTTAAGGATAGGGTGAGGAAGACAAGCGCTGGAGGAGATGGTGGAGAGTAGAGGGACAATTGACCATCTCTGCTCAGAATGTTTGTTTTGTCATTCACACCAAAGAAACGTTATCCCAGAATGCCATTATCTCCCTATCTCTACTAAATGTTGTCAACCGGACCTATGGAGCTTCCTTTCTAAGTGGTTTCATGGTTTATAAGACAGCAACTTTCTGCTATATTAGTCTTTCTTTGCTTGGAAATAGTATCACAAACATAGTACTTCTCAATCTTGCTTCTAGCATAAAAAACAAAACAGTTACTAAGATTGAACATTAGCTGTTACTCCAACATTGAGATCCAATATCTTAAGACAGACAGGAGACCTTGTCCATAGTCACTTGTAAAGAGCTCTGCTATCTTTATCATCTGTGGTAACTCACACTCATCATGCATATTGTTTGTGTTAGCTTTAATGGCCCATCATCAATCATCTAGCAACGTGGGACCATCATCAGACAGCTGGTGGCACTGACATTAGTAGCACGTGTGTGATTTAAGTGATTTTATCTGTGTATGATGTCTGAAGGTTTATGTGTAACTCTCTTAACCTGTATTCTCACTTGTCAACAAAAGAAGTGACATCAACTTAACAGTCCTTTCCACGACAGATTAAGGCAGAGTAACCTCATAGAGTAAATCCTCAATATAATGCCCTTCTACTCAGGAATCCTTATCTTGGCTCCTCAAGATATTCTAATCCCCAGCTCTGAAATGTTGAAATATTTGATGCAGTCTCTTGTGCCCACACAGATGACAATCAACAATTATAATTCTATGATCTGCTTCTGATCTCTTGGAGCCTCCAGCGCCAACTTGGTCTCACCGCTTCTCCCAGATCCATCAGCATCAGAACTCCCAACACTGTGTCCTACAAATTATTTATACAACTGAACTGAACATCAAAGTTTGAAGGAAATGTAGTGTTCTGATTATTTTTATCTGTCTGCACAGAGTTGATAGAAAAAAATCCAGTTTCAAAAGTCACTGAACTTGATTTTCTGAAAGACATTGCCAGTCCTAAGGGACTGGTGGTGAGTGCAGGCATTTAACCTTTGTAGGCAGATACATTCATTCCCAGGTATACTTGCTTAGTACTAAGTAGTAGTAAGTCCCAGTTTAGGCCAATACTGGCCCTTCTCTCGTAATAATTCAAACAATAATGTTGCAACTTGTGAATACCAGTTGTTTTAAAGAATTTTACTCCATACTGTTTATATATGTATATATCTAAAATATACTTTGGAGGGTTTTTTTTATTATTATATTTTGGGGCTTTTTATGCCTTCATTGATAGGACAATTAGAGAGAGACAGGAAACAGGGGGCAGAGAGAGGGGGACTGACATGCAGGAAAGGCCATCTGATGCAGGACTCAAACCAGGGCCAACTGCAGCGAGGACTATAGCCTCTGTACATGGGGCGCCTGCACAACCCATTTTGCCAACGACCACTCAATCCTACTTTGGAGGTTTTTATAAGAAAGATGGCTCAGAAGGCATGGATAGATGGATGGTTAAATAGGGAGAGAAACATCCTTCTGTTCCTGATCCTAAAACCGAAATCTCACCTGATACCATAGCTGAAAATGCTCTGATATACCAGTTTTGTTCTTATTTCCAGGGGCATCAAATATTTATATTTTGTCAAAGCCCTTAGCATCTCAGAGATACGCCACAGGTTACAAGGTCTTCTTTGGACTTAGCGCTATAATGTTTAAGCTGTGGCTATTAGGTAATGACAGGAAATACAGCACACATCTATGAGGATTGTTTAAATATGGTCAAGTAGAAAGGTTCTCAGAAGATGGCTGAAAGTGGATGAAAGTCACAAGATTTATAAATATCAGGCCAAAGTTTGAGTCAGTCTTTGTAAATCAATTTTTATTTGCCTGTTTTTTATTCCATTGTGGTGGTTAGCGCTGTCACCTCCAAAATCACTTTGTAAAAACATGCATTTTAGGTTAATCGATGCTTCTAATTTGACCCTATGAGTAGTGTGCATGGTTGCTTGTCTCACTTGTGCAGGGTGTACCCAGCCTCTCCTCCAATGACAGGTGGTATAGACTCCAGCCCCCCATGACAATGAATTTGATTAAGCAGGTGTGAAAAATAGATGGATTGATGAGCATTTTTATTCACTTGCTGTTTCCTTTTTGTTTCACTTGTTGTTCAGTAAGGTTTAGGTATCATAAATTCTTGGTAGAGTTTAGGCAACAAAATTTCCTGGTAAGGTTTAGGCACATAAACTAAATAAACTACACATTAGCTGTGGGTAAAGATTGTGTTTCTGTTTGAAAATACATAACTTCATAATGTTAAAAGTATGGTTTTAACAAAAAATTGGAGCACCTCAAATTACAACGGATATGCCGATGGTGAAGTTGTGGGCCAATAGCATATACCAATTGCTTTTCCATTTTATTCTACCTTCAATGACAGTGAAACAATAAGATATTCATTCTAAAAAATAATAGTACAGTTAGTATCTCAGCTCTTCATTGTACTATCTTTAAATTAGCACATATTCTTTCATAGAAATATATTAGCCAATCTTTAATATAATCCTTTCCATAAGAAAAATCCTTTTTGTGAAAAGTATTAGTTTTAAAAGCTATTTTTAGCCCGTTAGAATATCACCTACTCAATGACTTTTCTGTACTTGATTGGCCAAAAAAAGTGTTATTGTGAAAATCGTGCATCCCATCAACTCTTTGCATGGACTGATATAGGACGTACTCTGAGTTGTATAACACTGTTCTTTTAGGTTAGAGCACAAATAAATATTCTTTTCTCTGTATATCTCTCTTTCTCTGCATTTTTAAACATGTTTTTTACTGAAATGCATTATTTATTGTTACACCCTCTCAGAGATTTCGATTACACTTGATGGACAAAGTCATCTTATCTTATTTCATCTCATCTCATCTCATCTTATCTTATCTTATCTTGTCCCTTTTTATTAAAACATAAATAAATTTTAAAAAGCGCTTTTTTCTTTCTGGATTAAATTTTTACAAGCGCAGCTGTCCCATATGACTCCTCATAACCCCCCTTTTGAACAAAGGTCTCTGCTGCAAGTGCAAAGTTGCAGAACAAAATGGTCGTTTCTCTGCCACTGGCCTCACTCACCGAATGAGAACTTTCAGAAACTAATTACAGAGAAACCATCTTCATCACATTGCCATTATAGAGGGAGAGGGGACAGGCCTGCTGACTCCCTGGGCTCCTGCAGAGAGCAAGGCTCTGATACACTTAGCCGCAGCCCTGCTTTAATTGTGCAGAAAATGTGATTTGTGCCCCAGCATCACTTTCTAGGGAAAGTGGTGTTCACAGTCGGGGGTGTTCCAGTCGCATGAATAGCTCTGCTATTCAACCACCCAGGGACCTTTACATGTGTGTGTGCATATGTGTATTTGCATAGCAATTTTCAGTGTGTTTGTCAATGTTTGTCCTTCATCAGTAAACAAGATTTGTGGAATGTGATTACCCATTCAAATTTTTGAAAAATTATTACAGAGAGAAAAATAAGATTGACATGGATAAGCTTTAGTAACTTAATTTAAAATACGAACACAAGCAATAAAAGGGTGGAATGCTCTCTCCGGGTCGGGAATGAGATCCTTCCCCAAGTGGAGGAGTTCAAGTATCTCGGGGTCTTGTTCACGAGTGAGGGACGAATGGAGCGGGAGATTGACGGGCGGATCGGTGCGGCGTCTGCAGTGTTGCGGGCTCTGCACCGACCCGTCGTTGTGAAGAGGGAGCTGAGCCAGAAGGCGAAGCTCTCTACTTACTGGTCAATCTACGTTCCCATCCTCACCTATGGTCACGAGTTGTGGGTAGTGACCGAAAGAACAAGATCGCGAATACAAGCGGCCGAAATGGGTTTCCTCCGCAGGGTGTCTGGGCTCTCCCTTAGAGATAGGGTGAGAAGCTCAGTCATCCGGGAGGGGCTCGGAGTAGAACCGCTGCTCCTCCGCATTGAGAGGAGTCAGATGAGGTGGCTCGGGCATCTGGTTAGGATGCCCCCTGGGCGCCTCCCTGGGGAGGTGTTCCGGGCACGTCCCACTGGGAGGAGACCCCGGGGAAGACCCAGGACACGCTGGAGAGACTATGTCTCTCGGCTGGCCTGGGAACGCCTCGGGGTCCCCCCGGAAGAGCTGGAAGAAGTGGCCGGGGACAGAGACGTCTGGGTTTCTCTGCTCAAGCTGCTGCCCCCGCGACCCGACCCCCGGATAAGCGGCAGATGATGGATGGATGGATGGAACACAAGCAATAGTTCGCCATTCCTTCACAAAGCTTTTGAGGTTTTTTTTTTTCAAACAAATAACAGGAGAGGAAACCATCATTTATAGATGGTCTCTCGAATACCTCAATCAAGAATTTTCTTTCATTTTTTACAAACTGCTGACCTCATACTATGAGAGGACGAGGAGCAAATGTAGACTTCAAAATAAAAAGTAATAAGCACTCACATACAGTATACACACAAATTCTGGAGTCAGAGTTTGAAAGAATAAGACTGAAGAAAGGGATATAGAAAGACTGTAAGGAGTGATATGGGCTTTGAAACATCATGAGGGAGACAAAAAGAGAATTGTAAAGTGCAAGAAGGAGAGAGGAGAATAAAAAAGAAACACACTGGCAGTGGATGAGAGAAACTGAGAGGTGGGGGTGGGGTATGGAAGAGGAATGTAGAAGTGAAAGAGACTTATGGGGGAAAGGAAAAAATCCTGAACGTACAACCCTCACCTGGATATGGTGCTTGTGAGCTTCGCTAAAAAACTGCTGATGTGACATGAAGAGCGAGAGCTAGCTTTTCAGCATGAAGAAAAGTGCTTACTGGCTCTTCTTGTAAGGGAAAAAGGCTTGAGGTACATGCCTCACATATCCTCTTTGTTTGGAGACTTTGCAGTGGCCAGCACTTTCTATCTCCCCCCTATCTGTTCTTCATTTTTTTCATTTTCTTATTCATTCCGTTTGTTCTCCTTCTCCTCAACACTTTCCTAGGACACAGTTGCAACGCCTGGCAGGCTACTTTGGATCGATTTGTTCCAGACTAATCTCTGGCAGTATGGCTTTGGCTGAAGTTTACTGTTGATCTTCCCATAAACAATGTTTCACAGTGGGAATATAGTTATGGATTGGACCTGATAAAAAGTTTGTTGTTGTTTGGTCTAAGAAGTAGCTGTTTCATCTGCCAATATAAGACATCAACAAGAGCTTGATTAATTAAAGTCCATTCACAAACACAGTCACATATGTCCTGTTTTCATTTTTTTCTGAGATGTAGTATCAAGAATTATGAAATGGATTCAGTTACATACTGAAGATAATTTTTAAAAAATTAATTTGACTATCTGAAAAAAAAGTTACATTTCTGTTTTCATTCTAAAGGATAATATCGTAATTCAGAATAACATTCAATTTGATACCATGATGATGGCAGCGACACGAGGTTGAATCTGCAGCTGTGTTGCTCTGCTTTATTTTTCCACATTGTTATTTTCAACAAAATGCTGTTTTAAGCCCACTATGTACAAAATGACAACACAAGTAACATTAGCATTCATTAATTTCTGTCCATATCTGCTTCATCCTGCTCAAGGTTGAATCTCTTAGCAACAGTAAGACAAATGGTGACATGCTGAGAGAACATTGAACTGGCACTGCACTTGAAATTTGGAAGATTTCTTTCAGGGGATCCCTCCACTCCCATCCAAAGGCATTGTCTATGTTTTATGCATTATACAGAGGTTGAGAGGATTTGCACATAATATCATGACCCTTTGTGTACAGCATATGTTGTTTGATTTATGAAGTATAAGACCCCTGCCCTCCCTCTGTAAAAACTGGTGCATGCACAGTTGTGTCCGTCATATTGATATAGTGTTGATTAAACACTGTCATTTCAATCATTAAAATTTAACCATAATACAATTCATTCAATTGAATATTTTCAACATTTAACCTATTAAAATGTTGAGACACCATGGATTTTCAATTTTAACCAAAAATCAACTTTACTGACCCTAAATAAATGTTAAATTAAAAGATTTTGCTCGCGACCATTGGGTGAAAGCCAAGGTACACCCTAGGCACGTCACCAGACCACCACAGGGCAATTTTAACATGTAACTTATGTATTTAGGTATGTATTTTGTATAACATAAGTATTTGAGTGCATGCTTGCAATCATCAGTTATTCTTCTCCACAGTGTACTGAACAGTACTCCGTATCACCTGCTGAATCATTCAGTTAATGGAACTTCCCTTAATAAAGTTCCTATATTCAGAACACCAACAAACAGCACTCTAATTGCATTACACTAGTAATCCAATCACATGAGATAGCTGCCGATGTAATTTTAGTCATTTCTGACAATAACTGGTTCCGCAGCTAAGCTAGCAAAACCAATGTTTTTAGTTTGTTGCTTAGCTTGTTGATGAGCAAGTTTAGCTGTTTCATGCTTGTTTTCCTAGAAGATATCAGAAGAGAAAATAATTTTAGATTTTAAAAATTGTCGTTTTGAGGTAACTTAACCTCTTAAACCTAACATGAATGATAAGAACATTAATTACTATGAGAAAACATTTAAGGTGTTCAACAAGCTCTATGTTTTTTGTTTGAAACTCAACAGAAACAGAAAGATTAATGTATGTTATTCAACTTAATGTTAGTTAATGAACTGCTGTTCATCTTTTCCCTACCTACTTTACAGTTTCATTTGAGCTGGGTATTTCTGCTTCTTTGGAATCATGCTTTCCATGGCTGAAAACCATGTACAGTCCACTTGACTGAGAGAACTACTGGGCAACTGAATAGTCCTTGCGTTTACGTCCCAAAGTTTTAAACCTTTTATGTACATACTCAGCAATATGATGTAAAAATCTATTGATACACTTGACTTGAAAATGGAAAACTTAGGATCCTTAACATCAGGAAGAATCGTTGTTGGCAAAATAGTTGTCTTTGCACAATTTAATCAGTTAATGGCTGAAAAATGTGGACAAAAGTGACGGTCAGTTCGACCACTCCTATTTATACAGTATTGGTGCTAGGAAGCCTTAAGATTACCATAAATGCTGAGATAGTAGCTACAGCACTGCTTAGTAATTTCTACTTTGATCAAATATGCACATTGTTAGTATAGTATGTAGATAATCAACCTTCACAAAAGCCATTTTTGCGCTTCTATCTACATATTTGACCAAAATTCTATTCGATTCTATTCAGAAGCTTATTGGTTGATAGACTGTTGTGATGAGAGGCCCTGTAACCGCCACCATCTTCTGAAAAAGTACAAGGGATTTTTTGAATCTCAGGGTTTGTCTCTCCATTTCTAAATCCCTGTGGTTTTGTAATCAGTCTTTCTAAACCATCTTAATCTCTTAATTCACTTGTATGGCTAGCTCATTCTTTCCATCAGCAGCACTTTGTAGCGTCTAATCCTCTAAACTGCAGGAGATTTTCTGACCGGCACCAACCCCAGTACACATTTAAACACACAACCAGAATATATGTATGTTCACTAAGAGAGAGATACTGCTCTCATTGGAGAGGACATTAAACTGGCTTTGGGTCTTCTGGTCAGCAAATCTTCCACAACGAAGAAGAGGGTAATCCCATTCTTATTGCTATAACCCTCACTGTCTCAGTGGAAGTAATTGATACAATTTGTAATTGCTGTAGTGCTGCTATACACTACAGCACGACAAGAAGACATGCAGTACTCTCTCAGGCTTTGACTTTAAAAAAGTTAGAAAATACTTAATGTTTATTATCATCAAATTAAAAGGACTTTTTAATTTAAACTCAATATGAATAACTATCAGATCTTCACCAGATGTACTGCTCCAAAGTTTATTTCACTTCTGAGTCATTGCTTTGTTTCCTTCTCTTTTTCCCCAATGAGCAAATGACCGCTGATGTCTCACCTCTGCTGGGACCAACTCCCTCTCTTCCAAATAGCATCCTTCTTTTATCTAATAGAGAGGGAGGAAAAAAAGAGAAAATGTTTCAATGCCTCTGTCTGACGGACAAAATAAATTGCACTTACAAGATCCAAATTACATTGTTTAACCTCAAAATGATTGGTCCAGGCCCCTCTCCTGAGGCCTGATCAGTTAGGTGATGTATGGCTTGAGTTTACTCTAGCTCTGCAAACCGAGTACTGCACAGTGCTCAGCAAGCCTCTAGGGCAGAGCCGGGGGGAGTGGGATGTGCTTGGTGCGATGAGGCCAGAGGACCTTTAATGTTTAATAAGCCCCTTTTTCTTACACTCGACTTTAATTTGGAAATATGAAGCTGCACGTGTTGAAGGAGGGGATTATTAGCTGGTGTTAATCTCTCTTTCTCTTTCTGCTCTTGTTTACTGCAGCTCTCCTCCCCAAACCTCATCCTTAATCCCAAACAAAATGAAAGAAAATGACAGCAAGGGGGTAGAAGCAGGAGGGAGAGAGAGAAAGAAAAATGAAATTGGGCTTCTTGTTTGTTGTGCCTTGTTGTGTTGCAAGCGTGTAATAAGGCTCAAAATGTCACTGGTCCAAACAGTCACCCCCAGGCAGTGTGGGATTGTGGGGATTTGTGCAGTGGCATGTGTGTGCATTGATTGCACATAATTTGGGAGGATTAAAAAAATCTGATCATCCCAGAGCCTGTTTGAAGGATCTTATTGTATTTCTGTAGTTAAATATAATCCAAGCTAACTTCATATATCTCTATCACATATATCATATATATGTCTATATATACATATAGATATATATACGAGAGAGAGATCATTGAAGTTTGTTTTATGACTAGAAGAAAGGTTGAAAAATAAATGAAGAGAGGGAAAAACTTGTAAAAGTAAGTGAGTCTAACAGCGATCGTTTAGTCTTTTGTCTTTTGGAATTAAAGAAAAACAAGACTTTCCTTTTACTTCATTGTTTTCCCTTCATTTCGTCCTCCTTGCTATAAAAAGCCCCTCCCTGTCTTTGGGCCCAGTGGTGGTATCTTTTTCCATTGGAGGAGGCGCCATCTGGAAGAGAGAAATATTAATGGCAAACCCAGTGCCCAGCATGTCTCGCTGTTCTAATCAGCCAGCTTTCAGTTCCACACTGCTCTGTGTTCCTGGGGAGTGGGGAGGAGCATGGGTGGCGGAGTGTGTGTGTGTGTGTGTGTGTGTGTGTGTGTGTGTGTGAGCAGAGAAGGTGGGGGGTTGGTGGGCAGAATGTGTGCTAAAGCGCGATTGATGCTTTGTGTAGCAACTGAATACAAATGAAGGATTTGTCAAACTGCAATATTTGGGTCCCAATAGATTACCATGCGGCACCAGGGTAATTATGCACACAGTTGATTGAATGGAGTCAAAACAGGGGGAATGTGTAAACTTGTGGCTGTTGCCACATTTGATTTCCATAGAAATAGAGTAGGTGACACACATACAGACACATGCAAATATGCAGACAAATGTGTAATCACACGCAAGTGTAAATAAACACTTACACATACAGACAAACATGGGTTATATGCTTCTACATGAGCATGGAAATACAATGGCAGGCAGAGGCACACGTTAGTTCAAATGCAGTTTGGAACTTTTAAAATCACACAAATACCATATTTTGCCACACAAAGAAAAACACATCTTAAAACCAACAGGTTGGACACAGATTATATTACAATTAAGAAACGTGTCAAAAGTTATTTGCAGTTAAATTCCGAAGCATGATTTAAATGTAAGATCAAACACCTTTTCAGGTTACCAGTTTTACCCAGAGAAGGCTCTTCACGTTTGGTTTGTATGCATTTTTACCAAAAGACACAAAGAGTCCAAAAGTTAGTGATGTTGCTGCCAGGAACCATGGAACTTAAGTTGTACCCAAATTAGTTGGGCCCATCAGCCTCAACCCACCATACCCCCCATACGATATAATATTACAGCTAACAATAAAATGTCAAACTCACTAAAGCTGAAGAACTGTTTTGTAAGCTGGTGTGCTCGATGAAGTCTCAATTGCTAAAACATCCGCTGTCACCAGGAGATCTCCTTGTATTTTGGCACAAATCAAACTGTTTAGTCGTGTTGGGGGCATTGTTGACGTCAAATATGTTTTTGATGACAGACCGATGGGAAAGATTGCTTAGCGATGGCACCTGATACAGGGATGGTGTAGAGCAACTTCAATAGCTTGTGCACTTCTGGCAGACTTTTTGTCACAGAAATTGCATTAGTTGTTGATGCCACTGATGAGACTGTAATCCTTAATCAAGCCATGTTACAGTCTGTCAAAGTCAAATTCCAACGGCATTCAGCATTAAGGAGATCTGTAACTTGTAAGGCTCCTTAGCGTCCTGTTTTGCATAGCGTGTCTTTTGCCTTTGTGTTGCAGTCACTGCTATCAGCACATCTTGTACAGATATGTTTACAGTCTGTAAGGTCTTTGACAGCAGTTCAGAGGGGGAGAAACAAATCAGTGTGAGGTCCAGGCCAAAGATGTGCTGAATTTGTCCAGGACAAATTAAATTCTACTGGCTGTCCTGCTGACATCACTGTATGATTCTTTATTCATTTCTGTCATCAGAGAGAGAAGCACAGCACAGTTGTCAAGGACAATTTCTACTGCACCTGTGCACACTTGATGATTATGACAACAATCACATAGGTGATTATTGCCATTTCATTTTTGAACATTTGGATCTTGTGGTTTTGTTTATCGAACTGCTTCACAATATGCACAACCTCTTGCACAAAGTCCAAAGCATGTCTGATCACTGTACATGTTTTCCTCTATACTACAAGCATAATTAAGACACTGTGCAAAGCATTAAACATTAATGGCCAAAGATTGCAGCCTCTCTGTCCATGGCATAAATTGAGAAAAACTTTGCAGTGGGTGAGAATGCTGTTTAGTGCAATGAGAATGGTTGAAGCATCTGCCAGGGCTTAGTCAAAGTGATGATATCACCAACTAGCTGTTCTTCATTAAAAATGTCTATTGTCTGTCTGCTAATATGACATAGAACTGCCCACGAAAGACAAAATAACCTGAACTAGTACAGAACGAGCTATCGAATTAATCAGCTCATTAATGATGTCATGGCTCATTTAGTTTCTGTCAGCTAACCGCTGGTAAATTTCAGGACAATCTTGAGCCTGTTATTCAAAAAATTTGTAAAGAATGGTGTTCTATGAGTTACTAAGGCCAAGCCAGGTTAAATGATAGAGGTTATCTCATTAACCAGCATTCTACATCTGTACTATCTTAACTTTAAGGCCGGTGTCAAGCTGGCATGCAATAAGGTGATTTCATGAGTACACACTGTAGTAAGCCAAGGCCTCTCCATCGTCATGTTGCCAGCAAGAGCACACACCATTTCTCTTGTTTTGAAAGCCAAACAGATAAGCAAGTTTGTTTGTTTTGTTTAGCCCTTAACCCGGTCCTTTAATAGTCCATAAATGATAGTGGGTGCAAAACATTTTTGCCTGTGTCTGACACATTAGTCAGTCGAATTCCCTAAACCACTGTGGCTGCAAAGACTGTCTTTTCTTGTGTACCACCATGCACATATTTGGTGGCCAAGTGAGTAGCTGACCTATCTACTTGATAAGACTTGGTGGGAGCAGGCTTGTGGCAGTTACCAGAGTTAGTAGTTGGAGAGATGGGCCAACTGTGCAGCTGCAGAGGAATCGCTTGTTGAGGCAGAAAGAGCAGTACATGCAGTGCCATCTTTTTTGGAGCACAGATAGAGCATCCAGCTGACGAAACAACAAAAAATGCCGAGCAGCCAATGCTAGTTGAAACAGAGGCAGAGGTGGGAACTTTGGGTAGAACACCGACTGGAGTGTGACTCTAGTTAGCTGAATCAGAAGCGCCACATACAGAATTGCTCGTTAGAGGAAAACAGGCAGACTGGCTTGCTAGAGAAGAAACAGGTGTGGAGCTTTGTTCTGACGATTCCTCAAAGATTTCATTGTCAGATGAAGTGACAGCAGTCACCTTTCCAGCTTTTGGCACAGCTTATTTTTCTGCATTGTATAACTTACTAAACGGTAACTCACAAACTGTCTTTAACATTGCATGAAGGGAGGGTCATTGTCACATGATACCATTTGTCAATGTATTCCTAAAGGAAAATTTTCATTTTGCTTTTTGATAGGCTGTGTGGGCATCTATGACTAAAAGGTGCTTCACATGGACTTTATTACTCTTGCATGTTTTCTTACATTTGATGCTAAAATGCATCAAGGTAAGACACAGGCACTACCACCCTCATCTGTTTCATGGTCCACGGCTACTGCAAAATAAAGATGCTGACCACTAGAAGTTACAGTAAGAAAGGCCTTGTAGAACAATATGTTAGCAGGGGAGGATACCAGTGGGAAGATTTAGAAAATATTTGCAAGAAAAAAGTAAAAATTATTAAGAACACAGCACTAAAAGATCCATGGATATGCAAATCCGTGCACTAACCCTTCCCACACATGGTCAGAAACTCTAAGGAGAAGCTGGTGGGCGTTCTGGAGGTCATAAGTTGCTGTAGATAGGAGGGTGATTTATTCTTCCGACCCCCGGTTAGGGTTCAATCATTCCCTGTGGGAGAGCAATAGCCCATTCCGTCAAGTTCTTTATTGTGTTCACACACACATTCTGATTGTTTCCTTTTATCATTATTCTAGCAGAATTAAACACAGCATGAAATAAATGCTACTGGCAATTGTGTTATGTATTATTGTCACATTGGAGCACACACTCACTAGTGCTGCAATCATCATAAAGACTTGGGTTGCATTTTAGTTCTTTCATTATCCTTATCCCTCCATGTGACTTTTTGAATTCATCATCACACTGTAATTTATGGTTTCATTTCAACTGGAAGTGTTTTCTGTGGAAATCAGAATGCAGAAGTTATACAAGAAAATGGCCTGAGAATTCTTTTGATTCACTTTGAATAATGTAAATTCCACTGACATTTATTCTTTTTCAAATGTTTGCTCTTTCAAAAGTCGTCCCTGTATATCTTGGCCTTTTACAGTAGGTGCAATCAGTTCAGGCTTCAGCGACGTACAATGTAAGTATTGAACATTCAAAGGTATGCCATGTGTAGAAAGGCTTTGGTCATTTAACTTTTCCTACATTCACAGTCTGAGATCATTCAGAAGTTGTGGAGTGGCTTCAGTTCTTATTCAAATGCCATATAGCAGGTGATATTTTCCTTCTGAATGGCATTCCTCTCTGACCATTCACATTCTGCCCCTGCAGACTCTCATTATGCACTTTTGGCAGACTCAGTTTTCAGCCACAGCCATTTAAATGTGTGAAATACTGAAAATGGCCCTGGCATTAAACATTACTTGTCTCAGTCTCAAGACAGACCTGTTTAAGAGACATGGAAGGCAAATCACCATTGAATGTGTAAGTGCATTTGTTGGAGTTTTATTTGCAATAACTATCTATATTTGTCTGCAACAGCAATGTGTTTTTGTCACATCATGACACTGACAACAAAAATAGGATAAATGAGAACAGAGTATGGCAGAAAATATAGACTAAGGAGTTTCAGTCGAAAGAAATATTTATTTTTTTGGTAACTATCACTGAGCTCAGGTGCATTGACCAGCTCCCCTGTTCACCTCGGCGTCTGGACAGGTTGGTGTTGTCAGACAGTGTCTCTGTCTTTCTGTGTCCTTGCTTTACAAAGGTTACCCTGTAGAATCAGATAGGATGGTGGCAGTAAAAGAATCACTTCTGTGGTCACTGCATCACCCACGTATAGTCTGTGCCACCTGTCCCCTGTGGTTAGTGTGAGTGTGCGAGTGGAAGTGCTCGTGTGTAAACGTGTGTGCGAGTGAATGCATATCTGTATGTACGGGTAAATATACTACGTGTGCTTGTGTGTGTGTGTGTGTGCACAAAGGGAGCAGGTGGTGGTACTTGTATAGGAAATGTCTACACCAATCAACAGACACCCCCTCAACCTTGGGATTCGGGTTCCCACCCAAGCTTCAGTCACATCGTTTACAAAGTAAAAGAGACACACAGACAGACGTTGTTATCCAGCCTTATTTACTCCTCAGACCAGCTCACTCACTCCTTACACACACTTTTCCCAAGAAAAGAATCAGGACCTTTAGAGATAAACAATTTGATCATTTTTTATACATTTAATTGATGAAAAAAAAATACTTGAACACATTTTATTTCAATAATTACATGGTAGTGCATAATATGAATATAAATATAAGCCCACTTGTATCAAACCTTTGTTGTACAGAGCTTCTTAAAAAGGAAAATACTGAAATTATCATATTCAGTTCTATGTTGAACAGGTTGAGATCCATTAGCTATGTGCAGAATTTAATATGGTCTTACATTGAGATACAAGCTCACAAGTCTTTCAGATGTCCAGTTGCCTTCTGTGGGGTGCTGGGATTGACCTCTCATTTAGAAAATAGTTTGTTTATGTTCTTGCTTTAAATCTGTTGAGTGGAAATAGTACAGTTGACAGCTGATAAGAGAGGAAGCTGTTTGGCTGGTTTCAGAGTAGTGATAAAGAGAGAAAGTAAAATGTTTGATAAAATGCTATATTGTTTACCGCTGAATGTACTTTGTTAGTTTGGTTGTGTTTTAGATTTTGTTTGGTGGCTCTGATGTTTTTCTCTTATTAAGTCAACATCTTTGAAAGGTTCAGCAAGTCCTATCAGCACCATTTCTTGTTTTTAAAAATTGATAATCAAACAGATCACTATTTAAGGATAAAGGTTTAGGGTAAAGGTTTAATTACTTAAAACATAATTTAGACTGCATACAAGTGCAGAAAAGCTGAAAATGGAGCCTTCGCATCCCCTTCCTCATGAAATCAATAATCAAATATGAAATCAACACACGTGGACAAAATTGTTGGTACCCCTTAGTTAAAGAAGGAAAAACCCACAATTCTCACTGAAAGCACTTGAAACCTACAAAAGTAACAATGAATAAAAATTGAAAATTAAATCATCAAAATCAGCAATTACTTTTGAAATGTTGATTAACATAATTATTCAAAAAAAAAAAAACTAATGAAATAGGGCTGGACAAAAATGATGGTACCCATAACTTAATATTTTGTTGCACAACCTTTTGAGGCAATCACTGCAATTAAACGATTTCTGTATTTGTCAATGAGCGTTCTGCAGCTGTCAACAGGTATTTTGGCCCACTCCTCATGAGCAAACTGCTCCAGTTGTCTCAGGTTTGATGGGTGTCTTCTCCAAATGGCATGTTTCAGCTCCTTCCACAGATGTTCAATGGGATTCAGATCTGGGCTCATGGAAGGCCACTTTAGACTCAGCCATTCTTGGGTGTTTTTGGCTGTGTGTTTTGGATCGTTGTCCTGTTGGAAGACCCATGACCTTCGACTGAGACCAAGCTTTCTGACACTAGGCAGCACATTTCTCTCCAAAATGCCTTGATAGTCGTCAGATTTCATTTTACCTTTCACACATTCAAGACACCCTGTGCCAGATGCAGCAAAGCAGCCCCAAAACATTGCTGAGCCTCCTCCATGTTTCACCGTAGGGACAGTGTTCTTTTCTCCGTATGCTTGGTTTTTGAGTCTATGAACATAGAGTTGATGTGCCTTACCAAAAAGCTCCAGTTTGGTCTCATCTGTCCAAAGGACATTCTCCCAGAAGCTTTGTGGCTTGTCAACATGCATTTTTGCAAATTCCAGTCTCACTTATTTATGATTTTTTTTCAGCAGTGGTGTCCTCCTTGGTCGTCTCCCATGAAGTCCACTTTGGTTCAAACAACGACGAATGGTGCGATCTGACACTGATGTATCTTGGCCTTGGAGTTCACCTTTAATTTCTTTGTAGGTTGTCCTGGGCTCTTTGGATACAATTCAAACGATCTGTCTCTTCAATCTGTCATCAATATTCCTCTTGCGGCCACGTCCAGGGAGGTTGGCTACTGTCCCGTGGGTCTTGAACTTCTGAATAATATGAGCCACTGTTGTCACAGGAACTTCAAGCTGTTTAGAGATGGTCTTATAGCCTGCACCTTTAAGATGTTTGTCTATAATTTTTTTTCAGATGTCCTGGGACAATTCTCTCCTCTGCTTTCTGTTGTCCATGTTCAGTGTGGTACACACCTTTTCACCAAACAGCAGAGTGACTACTTGTCTCCCTTTAAATAGGCAGACTGACTGATTATGAGTTTGGAAACACCTATGATGTCAATTAAAGGACACACCTGAGTTAATCATGTCACTCTGGTCAAATAGTTTTCAATCTTTTATAGAGGTACCATAATTTTTGTCCAGCCCTATTTCATTAGTTTTTTTTTTAATAATTATGTTAATCAACATTTCAAAAGTAATGGCTGATTTTGATTATTTAATTTCCAATGAATTTTTATTTATTGTTACTTTTGTAGGTTCCATTCAACGGAAGCTTTAAAACTGGTATAATTATTATTTTTTGTTTGTTTTTTTCTAATTGAACGATTAAAAGTAGAATCAATGGTTGTTTCCAGCTATACAACCAAATGTTCTTTTCTGAACATAGGAAAAGTCACATGCCAGTTATGAATTGAAACTTTTTAACTTATTAAAGATAGCATTTCTACATCAAAACAGCTTGTCCTCATGCAGGTCATGTTGTGAAAAGAATGTATTATATCCCTAAAAGTGATCTTTTTCTTACCCGTAACAAGTAATATTACTGCCAACACACAACCAGGAGGGGACAAGAGTGTTTTAAATAAAAAGTTTGTCATGTCATTACCTCAATGTATTTAGTTTAGTTTTATTTATATAGCACCAAATCACAACAAATGTCATCTCAGGGCATTTCAAAGATACAATCCAATTTCAACCAATTAGAATCCAATTTATTGTAATACAATCTTAATCCAATCAAATCCAATTCATTACGTTCCAAATTAGTCCATTTCATACATACGGAAGCAACAGATTGCACAAAAATTCCCCTTCGATCTGGACTTCTGTCTCCACTGCACGAAGCAACTGTGTAAAGAAAAAACTCCCTTTTAACAGGAAGACAGCTCTGTGAAAAACCAGATGTGGCAACATGTAGTTAGTTGTCATGGTGACGGTCAGTTGTGCTGTTGCCTCAACCAATGATGGTGGAAGACTGCCACATAAAGGCAAGTGTAAAGCACCTGTTGGCCTCTTGCGTGCTGGGGGCTGGGTTGCGTCACACCTGTGTGTCCGCCACTTCCACTTCCGCTTCCACTTCCACTTCCGCTTCCGTGCAGCGACAGGCCCGCCTGGGTGTTGCTGCCGGGTGGGCGCTGCCTACCGCTTCATATGCACCAGCTGTCCGCCGCTGGTTGCTCCCGTGTGGCGTCGATCCTTCCGCTCCACGCCGTGTTGGCTGGGACTGTCTGACTGACTGTACCGGTGCTGCGCCGGCTAATCTGCTCGTACAACCACTGCTGCTTTGCCTTTGTTTGTCTGGACTTTTTCGGTTATTTTAAGCATTGCTGTTTGAACTGGGCGCTGTGTCTGGAACTGGGCTTTGTTTGGAGCCACGTTTTGGGGAGTGGTTGGCCTTGTGCCGGGCGCTCGCTGTCTGGCCTCAGCCTTCGATCGCCTCACCCGTTTGTTCGGCTGGCGATGGCGTTCGTGCTCTTCCCGTTGGGCGAAGCGGTGGCTCGGCAACACGGTCTCTCTTTTAGTTTATTTAACCGCACGTGTGCAGGCGAGAGATGACCGTGTGAAAACATCCATTTGATTTAGTCCCTTTTGTGTTAATTTCTTTTCTTTTTGTAAATTGTTTTGTTGCAACCCATAAATACAATTGTATTGTGATTAGTTACTACTTTTTTCTTTTTTTTTTAACTTGTTGCTCTCTGGTCTCCCCCATTCCGGTGGTGGATTGGTGTCCCCTTTTTTATTATGTTTGCATTTGATAAGATTGATTTCTCTTTATTTTCCCTCACGTGTGGTGTCCCTGGGATCCCCCTGCCCTTTGGATGCAGTCTTTCACAGTAGGTCTCAGCACTGATTGGTTCCCCTTTATTCTCCCCTCAGTGAGTAATATTTTTAACTAGGTACTTGTACCTCAGTGCCTTCTTCCAGTTGGGTTGGTCCACTTAAAAATAAATTCCCAGGGTGGCGTTGTCTGGCAACAATTACATTTATCAATATCGCCTTTAAAGGCAGACTACCCCACCCCACACACACACACACACACACACACACACACACACACACATACACACACCTCGTGCCGCTACACAGACTCAAGGAGAGTGGCTATCCGCCATGACCAGCTGGGGTTTAAGAGGACAGAAAAGAGGGGACAACAGCAGCATAACAACAGTCCAGCGATACCTGTTGAGAAAGAGGAAAACAAGTTCATTTCAACAATGTTATATGTACATGGAGAAAAAAGAGCAGAGTGAGGAGAGGTTTATCGTGGGAGATCCCCCAGCTGTCTAGGCTTATAGCAGCATAACTATGGGATGTTTCAGGGTCACCTAAGCCATTCCTAACTATAAGCTTTGTCAAAAAGGACATTTTTAAGCCAGATCTTAAAGAGGGTGTCTACTTCTTGAACCCAAACTGGCAGCTGGTCCACAGAGAGGGGCCTGCTTACTGAAGGCTCTGCCTCCCATTCTACTTTTTGAAACTCTGGGAACCACAACTAAACGTGCAGTCTGAGAGCAACGTGCTCCGTTTGGAAAAAAATATCTAACAATGAGATCTTTAAGATATAATGGAGCTTGGTCATTAAGTACTTTATATGTGAGAAGAATGTTATTTTAACACGTTTAGAAGAATTTTCAATTCTGTTCTGAATTTGACAGGGAACCAGATGAAGACAAGCTAAAACTGGAGAAATATGATCTCAGCTCTTAGTTCTCATCAGAACTTTGGCTGTAGCATTTTGGATCAGCCGGAGGCTTATTTGGACAGCCCAATAATAAAGAATTACAGTAGTCCAATCCTGAAGTAACAAATGCATGCATTTTTGTGCATCACTCTGAGACAGGATGTTCCTCATACTTTCCAGATTTTGTCAGATGTTTGTCTCAAACATGCGTCCCACAGTTAAAAGCAAATATATGATTGAAAGCACCACACATAACCACGCCATCTAATCTAATGCACGATATTATAGTAATGCCACTACTTTTTATTCGTCTGTGTATAAGAGTGAGGGACTAACAATGAATTAATTTATCAGGAAACTTTGCAACAGAAGCTGTATGCATTGTACACTCGTATAAATCACATTAGCTTAAGGTATTTCCAGCTTTCTGCTAAGAACTGGGTGACAGAATGTGAATGTGTTTCTGAATGTTATATCAGTAAAACTTTCATACATTATCTCCTCAGTGAACATGAGACTTTCTTCAGCAAACCTGGCAAAGACAACAGCCTAACAACAACAATGATGCCTTGTTGAATTACAAAGTAGTGATTAAAAATACCTTTTTTGTCACAAACCCAAGAAGTCGTGAGGTTCCCAAACATCCTGAATAGAGGAGCAGTCACTCTCTCCAAGATGTCCTTATAAAGTTAAGACAAAGAAAAAATACCTTAAATCTTGTTGCATAAAACTGTTACTTTAGGCAAAGTGTCCTAAATGTTTTATGTCAACAACTGAAAAATGCTTTTAGGATTTGCCTCCAAATAAGTGTTTAAGGATATTTGACTTTGAAAAGTGTCATTGCATGACTTGATTTCATTTTCTAGTAACCTGTTTATTCACATGAGTAAAACAATGACTACATGTGTACTTAATCACATGCTTATTCAAACGATGCATAAGAGCTAAAGCTTGCACAAGCACAATAATTAAAGAGTAAATCCAGGATAACAAGAAAGGTTACCCAGACGTAGTTTACATCTTTTTTGAATTGTGACTGACTTCGCATGCATGTTGAACTGGAAATTGTTGAGAGCTGAACTGTAAAAGAAAGACACCTTATAGTTTAAAAAACAAAGTAGTCAACAGAGAAGCCTACAATGTTTTGGAAGAGATCCATTGGGAATGTGCAGGGCTATAGGCAGCTGCTGAGTTTGCTTCACCCCATTATGCCAGCTTCGATGTTGTCCCTTGCAGCAGTAGTTCCTGATGTTGACAAATATGATGCATTTATTTGTCAAGGCTCCTCCTGAATTCTGTTATAAGGATTTAGAAATCTGTTTACTTTACTGGCTGATTTCCCCCCGCAGCTGCACATTTCATTTTGATCTCGTTGGCTCCACTCCCATTTGAAATGCATATCAGATGCTTTTAGATGAGCATCTGCCATCTCCACTATGTGTCTTGTCAAATCATTCACTTAACTCAAAACAATCTGAAGGGAAAATGTACCTGTGCAATGCAGAGCTTCTACCTACCTCACTGGTGGAGCGTATCAAAAAGTTATCGAATAAAAAGTTCTGCCGTAGAGGGGATGAAAAAGAGAAGAGAAGCCCTTTGTGTGGAATTTCAATTATGATCTTTTTTTCCTTCACCTTTGTGTCTTTAATAGAGGTCCTCGATTAATTTCAGAAAGCTTCTCTCCCTATTTCCCCCTACTTTCTCATTTTCATTAAATGTCCCTGTTGGAGCTCCACTCACTTTGCATTGCATTAGCCGGATATCCAAGAGAGAGCAGATATGTTTGGCCTACATTTTATTACAACTGGTGTCTCTGAGATGCAATGTAAATCAGCAGGTCAAAGGGTGAGTAGAACATATTAATTCAACACTGTGAATGAAACCATGGGAAAAGCTTTGCCTCAAAGGCTTTGTTTCATTGCCTCCTCTTCATTTCATGTAGCAATATCTAACACTGAACAAGGGTCTTTGAAAGATTGTACAGTTAAACATTAAATGAATCCAATCTGTAATGTCTGACATGAAATTCACACCAAAGAGGAATAAAACATTACTTGAGGAAACTCTGAAATGACACCACGTGTATACACATTCAGTCATCGATTACTTTAGATTACTTATTCTGCAAATAAGAATAAAATCAATCACAATTTGTTGTGCCACAATAGCAATAGCATGCCTAGTCATTAGTGTAAACAGAAATGAACATATCACATTTGCTATGGAGATGTGTCAGTCTCCTCATATTGCATAGAGCAAGATCTGCTGTAAACTAATTCAATAGCAAGAAAACATCTGAGATGTTGAGGTAACTCATTTAATTCTGAACTGATTTTAAGGTAATTTGGTTTGTTCTATAGGTGATAAACTGAATATGATACTTGTCATTTAAGCCCTTTTCACACAAAAAAAACTAACATGTGTCTTCATCAATCTGCGAAAGCTATGGCATTTAGCCATTCACATTTTGTTACTTTTCCATTTATGTTCTTCCACCGTCATTCAGATATTCCTGTGAATGTGACAGAAAGAGCCACAGTGCTCATACAATATTTGGGATTTGGGATTAGACAATGCATGAAGTGAGGATGGCTCTAGTTATGAAGCCTTGTTTCCACATTTGCAGATAAATAAACTTCACTTCAGCAATGGGAGAGGCTACTGTTAGCAGTTGTCTGGAATTACCTTGGTAAAAGTTTAAATATTTCAGTGTACTCAAGGAAATTTTTGGAGGGGAACAAAGGGAAGGCAGAATTTTACACATCTACTAGGCAACTGTAGCTGAAGAAGAGCAGTTATCTGCCAATCGTTGTTTTTTTGTCCAAAGTTACCTTGTGATGGGTCCAGTATTGTTGTACTTGGGGCTCTAACTAAATAAACTAACTAATAATTCACCCATTTACAATAAGTCATATGTGCCTCAATAAAATGTCTGTGTCATTGTCCCAGTATGAATTATTGGCACAAATTTTGTATTATTCAAGATTACAAAAAAAAATACATACAGAAATAAAAAGGGTAAATGTAGGTTGGAGATAACTCTTCACTAATATTTTGGTTGCGGAACCTTGAGCAAAGTTTTTCATATGAATTTAAGTCAGGACTCATTCTTTTCCGGTTTAAAACTTTATTTTTTATTAAATTATTTCACTACTGGCCCATATCAAACCTGCCATTCTTAGGCAAAGTCCTAGAAAAAGTTGTATACCAACAGCTTACTGACTTTTTCCTGTCTAACAATGCTTTTGATACTTTCCAATCTGGCTTTAGGCCCCACCACAGCACTCAGACAGCTCTGATCAAGGTGACAACGATATTTGCCTGAACACAGATGCAGGCAATGTCTCAGTCTTAGTTCTGCTGGACCTGAGTCCTTTGACACAGTTGATCATGTAATATTATTACAGAGGTTAGAAGACTGGGTGGGAATCTCTGGTAGTGATTTAAACTGGTTCAAGTCCTATCTCGAGGACAGGAAATATTTTGTTGAAATTGGTAACTGTGTCTCAGATCAAATGGCTATGACCTGTGGGGTTCCCCAGGGGTCAATCCTGGGACCCCTATTGTTCAATCTGTACATGCTTCCATTAGGCCAGCTAATACGCAGCTATAATGTGTCCTACCACAACTATGCAGATGACACTCAGATCTACGTGTCACTGACGGCAGGAGAACATGGGCCTATACATTGTGTCAATGCATCGAACAGATCAGTGTGTGGATGCAAAACAATTTTCTCCAGCTAAACTCAGATAAAACTGAAATCATTGTCTGTGGCCCACAGATACAAAAAAGAAACTGTTATCAGTCACCTTGAGACTCTCTCTAAAACCTAATAATCAAGTTACAAATCTAGGAGTAATATTGGACACAGACCTGAACTTTAACAGCCACATTAAATCAATAACATCAGCAGCTTTTTACCATTTAAAAACATTGCCAGAATCAAAGGAATAGTGTCTAATAGACCAGACTTAGAAAGACTAATCCATGCGTTTGTCTCCAGCAGGTCAGACTACCGTAACGGCCTGCTCATTGGGTTCTCTAAACGGGCTGTAAGACAGCTGCAATACATCCAGAATGCTGCTGCTTGAGTCCTGACAAGAACCAGGAAATACGACCGTATTAGTGAAGTGCTCAGGTCTCTGCAGTGGCTTCCTGTCGCTCAGAGAATAGACTTTAAAACAGCTCTGATTGTGTACAAGTCTCTTCATGGTCGAGCACCAAAGTACATCTCTGACATGTTAGAGCCATATGAACCAACTCTGGTTTCAGTTTTATGCTCCTAAAATGTGGAACAATCTTCCAGAAGATGTGAGACAGGTCTCAACTCTGACAGTGTTTAAATCCAGGCTGAAAAGAGTTCTATTTAGCTGTGCATATGACAACTGAAAGTATTTTATCTGCACTCTTTGCTTTTAATTCAATTGATTAATGATTATTTTTTATGGGACAATTTTATTTGCCTTCTTGTGATTTTATGTTGTTGTAAAGCACTTTAAATTGCCTTGTGTACAAATTGTGCTCTACAAATAAACTTGCCTTGCCTTACTGTGCAGCTAACTCAGAAGCAAGACCCAAATGAATACCTCAAAGAAGGGCAAAAGGCAAACTTACAGCTCATGGGAAAATACAAATCCCAAGGAATGCAAACAAAAATGTAAGCGGTGGGTTTAGCATAATCTAAAGTAAAATAAAAACCATTGAAAACTAGATCACAAAAAGAACAGGGGCTACAAATGTAGACATTAGGATTAACAGGGGGCAAACATTGATGACCTGACAAATGGTGAGGGGAACACTGAATACATGGAGCACAGGTGAAACCAACTGGGATGGTGCAAACAAAAGACAAAGACAGGAAGAAGAGAAGAATACGAAGTACAGTAAGAAGTAAAGGCGAACATAAAACACAAGGTGGTATGTAAAACAGGGAACAGACCCATCTTTTCTTCAAAACTATTCTTCCTTTGCATTCGGTTTGGGTGCTTTTGGCCATTGTCTTGTTGCCTTCGACAGCAAAGGTTTGATATAGCTTTTAATATGCTTTAATGGGGGGTTCTTTTCTTTTGTGCTTCATTTCACAGCTTGTACACAAGTGCTGCATCGCACTTCCAAAGACTTCCCTTTGTTTTCATCTGTTCATTATCCCTGAAAGACTGTGGTTTGGATTTGCATGTTTTTGCCCAAAATGTATATGTCTTTCTGTGGCTTTTAAGGGCCTCCATGGCTCAGGTAATGCAGTAGGTCATCCAATAATCTGAAGCTTGGTGGTACAATCCCCAGACTCTCCACTTGTGAAAATGTTCACTGAACCCCAAGTTGCCCATGATGGCAGGAGAGCACCTTTCATGGCAGTGCTGCTGATGCACATGCGCACGCGTGTGTGTAAATGGGTGAATAAGAAACATACTGTTAAGTGCTTTGTGGGATCTAGTCAAGGTTAAAATGCAGTATATCAGTGCAGAGCATTTTTTTCTGTCAACAGTGCTGTCATCCTTGGCCTTCACCCACAAAGCTCTACTTGGTTCAGTGGGCAGCGTAAAGTACAGCTGAAGTCAGCAGGGCGGGTAGGGGTAAGAGGAAAAAAAAAAATCGTCAGAGAATTTGTTCCTGGGCAGCGCACTCATTTCATGAATCACCAACAGTTCATCATGAAACGAGCCATTTTTATACATTCATGATTTGAAGGTTAATAGATCGTTGTTTCTTTCAAATTCAAAACCCAAAAATTACCTGGATTCTGAGACACATATGGAATGGATACGACCACTAGATAAATACAAAACAAAACCCCTTTTTCAATACAAATTATATTTAATTACTATGTTTGTATAATTCTAGAAATAACACTGTCACCAAAATGGTTTAATGGTAGAATTTAATATCAGAGCCCCACAAAATGTTAAGATATTGACAGCGTAATATTGTTGGGGCATGTTTTACTATTAAACAAGGCAAGCAGAAGTCACGGTGTCGTAACAGTCTCAGTTCACTCTAATAGTAGCTACACCAGATTTTGTTTAGGAGTGTGTGTCAGACTGATAGACATATAACAGGAGCTGAATCTGTGCACCATTTAAACTATAATAAATGCTCATGTTCTGTTTTGTCATTTAATCTGAAACAAGTACCCTGACCCTGAAGTAAACGATACTACTTATTATGCTGATCATGCGCATAAAAAAAAGCAAATTAAAAAAATTATATTTTGTTATCATCACATGAAATCTATCATGATCTGAAGTGTAGAATCTCATGGATTCACTGCACATTCACTGCACATTCCAGAGGTTTGCAGATTGATTGCAAGATTAAAAGATTAGGACACAGAAAATTCTGACTTTATAGGATCATAAAGGTTTCTATCTTTTAATTAGCTTCACCAAATTTTATTCTAACATTCCAAAATTTAAAACCTTTTGGGCTAAATTGAAGGCATGAAACATTTTTTATATTTTGCCATATTTTCTGATTTCTTTTCTGTTCTACTGGATCTGACCTAATAAAGATTAGAAACTATAGGAGGTACTATAACTAATATGATATAATAACTTCCATTTTCTATACCTGCTTAGTCTGTTGGTTTGGTTGTGGGGGGGCTGGAGCCTATCCCAGGCTCTGGTGAGACAAATGAGACAAACAACCACACACATGCTCACTCCTAAGGAGGATTTTAGAGACATCAATTATTCAACCTGCATGTTTTTGGATGGTGGGAGGAAGCTGGAGTACCTGGAAAGAACCCATGCATACATGGGGAATGGGGTGTGCAGGCTCCACACAGGGAGGCCCCAGCTGGGAGTTGAACCTGTTAGGCAACAGTGCTAACCACCACACCACTGTGCAGCCCCTGATATAATAACTTGTTTTATCAATAAAAATGAATATGATAATTTGGTCAACAACTGAGCTTCATATATCCTTCATTATGCAGCAGTGTCAGAGCAAAATACTTTTCTCCATCCATCCATCCATTTTCTATACCGACAGTCCGTTAATCGGGTAGCGGGTGGGCTGGAGCCTATCCCAGCAGTCATCGGGCGAAAGGCAGGGTACACTCTGGACAGGTCGCCAGTCCATCACAGGGCCACATAGAGACAAACAACCATGCACGCTCACACTCACTCCTACGGACAATTTGGAGTCACCAATTAACCTGACATGCATGTTTTCTGGACGGTGGGAGGAAGCCGGAGTACCCGGAGAAAACCCACGCATGCACGGGGAGAACATGCAAACTCCACACAGAAAGGCACCAGGCAGGTATCGAACCTGAAACCCTCTTGCTGTGAGGTGATGGTGCTAACCACCACACCACTGTGCAGCCCCTGATATAATAACTTGTTTTATCAATAAAAATGAATATGATAATTTGGTCAACAACTGAGCTTCATATATCCTTCATTATGCAGCAGTGTCAGAGCAAAATACTTTTCTCCATTTTCAGTTTAAAAGTATCAGATTTGAAGGTTATTATTTTTTCATACAGAGCTGTGTTGGATAAGCAGCAACATTGCCTAAATAGAATTGTTTATAATAACTTACAAATTTGCATGATTAGCACTTTTCTATCCACCTTCCTCTCATCTTTAAAAACATTGTACTTTTTTGTGATCTTCATATCTTCCTATCTCTTCATAGCATTGCCACCAGGAAAACAATAGAGTATGCTTTCCCATTTGTTCTTTTGACTGCAAATAAAAACATACCTAATAGAATGTTCAGAGTAAAAAGTAATATGAAACCAAAATTTCATGCATGACAGAAGTTGGCTGTCAACTAACATCAGTGTTGCCCTGGTTACAGAGAGACAGGCGCACTGTTTTGAAAATGTCAACGACCCAGAGGGATGTACAACAAAGCAATTTTAACACAGCCAGGCTTTCTTCATGTTGCTGTTCAACAAAACCAGAACTTCCGCTCAGAGATAACAAATACTTCGACATGGTTCTGATCTCTCTTTGCCCACCAGGTTTTCCACTTCAGGCTTTGCAGGCTCTTGATCCCAATCAACTGACACTACATATACAAGAGCAGCAGGTTGTATGACTAGAGATCTGTGAAGAATGTAGAGATCTTTAAGATATGACAAAAGAGGCCTACAATCTGAGAATTATTAGTTGTACAAGTTGATATTTGCCTGCTGTTCAAGGGGAACAGGTTTTTTTTTTTAAACCTAGACCTTATTTCTGGCATGAAATACGTTTATCTACTCACGAGAACAGTTTGACGAAAGTCGGCGTCCTTCGGAAGCTATTTAGAAAACCCGTGATCGGCGTATATCCATATAACGGAGTGAACAGGTCAGGAAGGATGCAGCCTCTAAATAAGGCATTATCTGTCTTTATTTCACCAATTCTTTAAGACAAATGAATGAACGAACACGTACTATTGCTCTGTTAGCACATAGCTACTGTTATGTGGCTACTTGCAGCTATAAGAGCGCTAACAGAGGGAATTCTACACACACCTCTACTGGGACCACTTCATTGACACGCATGGCTGCAGCACAGCTCATTCACTCCGGTAAGAACGTCCATCTTACTCAAAGTCATCGTTCACATTGTGAACATTTGATAAATATCCTGCCATGTTGTACAACACTAGCAGTAACAAACTCTGTGTGAAGTTAGCCGACTGTCACAGAGCAAGGAGTAAATAAACTGTGATCCAGGGTGGCGTGTGGATGAAGTGGTCTCAGTAGAGTGCCTGTGTAGAAATCCCTCCGTTAGCTCTCCTATAGCCGCAAGTAGCCACATAATAGCACCGATGAGCTAACAGAGCTATAGTACACGTTCGTTCATTCATTCGTCTTAAAGTATTGGTGAAATAAAGACAGCTTTATTGGATTGCATCGTCCCTGCCCTGTTCACTCTGTTATATGGATATATGCTGATCGCGAGTTATCTAAATAGCTTCCGAACAACGCAGACTTTTGCCAAACTGTTCTCTGTGGGTAGATAAACGTATTTCATGCCAGAAATAAGGTCTGGGTTTAAAAATACCAGAGTTCCCCTTTAATGTCACACTGCACAATGCTTTTAAACTTGTAACTTAATGCTCAAGAAGTGCATTTAGCTCTGAAACTGTTTCATACAATACCAGCCAAGTGGGAATCATTAAAAGTCTGGGCAAATCAAAAGAAAACTAATATCACATTATCACAGAATATCACAGAGTAGAATCTGTAGCTATAAAAAGCTTTTAGACTAACTTATTTGCAAATCTATTGCAAATCAGCAGTAAACGTACTTGTCACAAACTTGCCAAAAAAATGAGTGCATTTAAAAAACATACAGGGTCTAAAGCTCATTTTGGTTTGCCATTTCCATGGTAATGTGTTTGAGTCTTAAGCTCTTAAAGCAAAACTAGCTCCAGAATTAAAGTTTGGCCTTTTTGTGAATGTACGCGAGTCAAACATTCCTTTTAAAAGCATAATTATGATCGAAGCTCCATTTGTGAGATCAAGCGTACACATTTTTGGGGTGCAATTGCCTTTTTAATGGGACATTATACGGCACTCTCAAGTGTTGCGTCAAACTCGCTACTTTTAAAACACTCGCAGGCTCGACACAATTTATTGAAATTTAAGTGATATATGTGTTCAAATACAAATCACAAGTCAAAACAGTGCTAAATTTGGCTGAATTCTAAATAGTATAAGTGGTAAAATAGTGAGCTGTTTGGGAGCCGAAAGAGCCGGCTATTATTGGTGAGCTGAGCCAAATGATCCGGCTCACTAAAAAGAGCCAAAATTCCCATCTCTAGAGGATAGAGCTCTTTTCAAATAAATAAACCAGTCTGTAGCAGGATATGAGTTCAGAATATGTTACATTGGCGAGTAGGTTAAAACTGACTCAATATAGCTCACTAAGCTTGCAATATGTTGCATTGCATATGCATTCAATATATTATCACACAAGTTCAACACAACTTTGGACGCAGAGCCTATACAGCAGATGTAACTCTAAGCAGGCATGATGAGTCTTTTAATTTTAGCACCAAGTAGGAAAATCGCTATGGTAAGATGTTTAATTTTGGTTTCTGATAAGAAAACTGAAAAAATATGTTTTTTTTCTTTTTCTTTTGAAGCTTATTGATATTCTGTTATATTGTGGACAGCGTTTTAGTTGGTTGGTAACTCCACACTGTTCATTTACGTTATCATTTTCATTTCAAATTGTCTCTCTCCTGTTACCCCTCAACCTCCCCCTTCATATTTCAAAATTCAGAATTTTACAGAGAGTTGTGACTGTCAGTAAAAAAAAGAAAACTTGATAAAAACACTTTCATGTTATACTGTACATATGAAAATGATAAGACTGCATGTCTGCATGAACATAGCCCTGCACAAATATGAACAAACAGAAAGTGTCTGAAATGTTTTGCTGAGTGGCATGATGAAGAAACAGTGAAAACATATGCTCCAGTGTGTGCCCTCAGGTGTATGTATGGACATTGTGTCATTGTGTAGGTGCAGACAGCATGAATAGGCATGTTGGCGATGTAGCTAAATCATTGACTGCTCTACAGAGTCCAGAACACTCTCAGCAGACACCCCCTTTGGGCCTCCTCCACCAGCGCCTTCTTTCCTCTCAGAGAACTCTTTAATTAATAATCAAGTTAATTGGATAGAGGTCCCCCCATTGTGCTGAGCATGTGTGTGGCGTGTGTGTGAACGCCGGATGTATAACATGAATGTGTTTGGCTGCATCAGACAGCATGAGCAAGTGTGTTTTGTGGCTATGTCTGAGAGGGAGAGGCAGCCACCCTTTACTTTCTGCTCGTCTTGTGCCAACTAAAGATGACAGTAAAACTTGATGGTGCTCGAGAGGCAGCTCCCATTTTATAGGAATGTCTTCCTTATAGGTTGTAAAACATGTGCCCTTCTCTACCCGCCTCACTCCAAAGGTACAATAAAATGGTAAAGTAGCACATTTATTGCAAAAACACCTCAGGAAAATCTGTGTTTCATCCCAAAGTTTGATTTAAGGTGTTCATAATATATTTCTTAGATAAGGTTGACAATGTTGCAAATAAGTAAAAAATATTCAACAGATTCAGCTCATAAACACACAAGTCACCAGTATTAAACGTGAAAATTCAAGCTATTCATGTTTCACTCTTTCTCATCGACAAAATACCTCTATGGACAAAAGCAGAGTTGTGTCTAAGCTCCCATGAGAGATTACTTGCTTCTTTGCCTGTGGGGACAATTTTTTTTTTCTTTTCACCTTTTTTTTGAGAACTTTTGAGAACTTAAAGTCACTCATTCTTTGCATCTCATTTAACCTCTACCCGCCCCTCTTCACCCTCTCTCCACATACCGCCACATGGACACAGCCTTTTTCTTTTACTACATTTGTGGGAACCAGCCACTGACAGAGACACTTACCCTAACCATAATGAATAACTAACTGTGCCATAACTAAAACTAAAGCTAAAACCAAGTTTTGACCCTCTTATTGCACTTTAAACTTAAGAAGTCTGACAATTCAGAACCTGCAAAGATATCAAACCCCACAAGAGTAGTGGGCTCTCAGTTTTCGGACCCAACAAATATAGAAAAATTAGTGCACAAACACCCAGGCCCACTCCATGTTGCACTTCATCTTCCCATCCTTTCTCTTGGACGGGAGGGTGGTGGGAGCTGTTGGCCAGTTCTCTATATTAGATGTCAGGCCTCAGATAGAGACTCAGGCCTGTGGGTAAACACTTTGACAGCCTCTACACAGGATATTTTATCTGTGAAATGGAGTCTGCTTTACTACAGGTGAAGAGAGACAGGAAAATAGACAGACAGTCTCACACTTTTAGAATAACTCCAGTTTCTCCAGTATGAGGGATTGCATTTGTTTGTGATTTTGGGGTGTAAAAATACATTTGACAGCAGGTTATGTCTACTTCATATTATAAATTATCATTGTTTGGTGGGATTAGACTTAATTTGGATGTGTAGTTACAACAGCAATGACAATTTCTGTTTATACTATCAATTTTTTGAAATAGTAGCTTTGACTGCTTTAAATCATTGCGTTGATACATTAGCACGAATTAACCACAATAAATATCCAAACACCATATAACTGTGAAACTATCATATAGGGACTTTATGCGACAACCTCCCTTTATGGTGGTATTAAAAATTATGAGCATGTGGATATATATGTGTGTGCATATGTGTGTGACATAAGATGGAGGGCATATAGGAAAATTTCTTGGCTGCATGAGCTTCAGTGTGGCAAATTAAATTTGAATGCAAATGCAGCTGTATTTCTTGACAGTCGGTGATAAAAACCCTATTATGTTTAATGATATGCTTTGTGAACGTGCATGAGTGGAGAGTGGCCTGCAACTCAGGGGGCCATCTTCAAACGTCTGCCTACCCTCTTTACTCTGGCTTTGATCAGCAGAGCTGCACATACACATGTACACACTTTCATATGTCCATGTTATCATGTTGATGAAGTTTTTACTGCAGCATCTTCCCTCAATTGAGCTTCACCAGAAAGCAAAAGATTTCCTGCAAAAATTGCTAAGCTCATCCAAACCTCTGGAGAAATACATGTAGATCTTGAAATACAGTCTGCTCTGGATGACTCATTAACTTGTGTCATTCTCTAGGTGTTTTGTATTTCATGTTTCCATTATGCTATCTGAACTCTTATACTTTTCATACATGATATTGCAGGAGTTTTCATGATTTTATCAATCAAGTAAGATGTGTATGATTTGTATGTGTGGCTTTCTTACAGGAGACGTCGCTAGTTCAAAGAGCACCTGACATCATAGGCCTGGGAACTGGGTTAGGTAACAGAGCTAGCTGTTTCTCCTGAGAGCGAGCATCCGGTTGGCTCGTGGCCAGACCAACTTCACTTCACTGTGCTATCTCATGGGCTGGCCAGCACACCCTGACCTAGCGGCCGTGAGTGTGTTTTCAGTGAGCTTGCATGGCTTACTGAGAGCCATGGCCTGTTGCTTGGCCTTGCTACTGTTGTGTGCCACTGATCCCAGAAACTGGTCTACCTCTGTGAGCAGAGAGACGTCTATTCCTGAAAAAACCATCCCAATGTACAATTTGAAGATACTAAAATGTTTTTTTTTCTTTCTGCCTGTGCAGGACTTTAGGTACCGTATTTTCCGCACCATAAGGCGCACCTAAAAGCCTTAAATTTACACAAAAACCGGCCGTGCGCCATATAATCCGGTGTGCTTTATGTGTGCATCGGATTCCAAAATCTGTCACGTATACCGCCATTTTGAATTTACCGCGGGGAGCGCCGAGCATTCATCGGGGCATTAATCCCCCTCAGCATCAATCACCGCTCTCCCTTCGCGCCGCTCACCACCACGTTCACTTTTGCCGCGCCTCTTCGCTCTCGTACATCGTACATCTCGCTTTGCGTTGGGTGTGAATCCAGGGTTAGGCAGATCCCAGCCATTCACTCTGAATGGGGCGAAGATTGTATCAAGCTCGCACTTGGGGATTGAATCGTGTCATCATTAATGCTTTTGCCCATGTCCCAGTGAGTGCCTGTTCTTCAGTCTGAGATGGGTGATGCAGACCTATGTGCAGTTCATAAGTTTATTAGTGTAAAAACGACCGACGATGTTGTCCTTGACCGTCGGACCATTTCCTGCTGACACAGGGACGTAATACATACACTACGTGGGCTGGCAGCAATAAACCAATCAGAGAATATTAGGTAATACGTACGCCTTATAATCAGGTGCGCCTTATGTATGGATTAAGTACAGAAATGGACCCCATAATTGAGGGTGCGCTTTATAATCAGGTGAGCCTTATAGTGCGCAAAATACGGTAATTGTAGTGTCCATGTGAAATATGAGCTGGTTGTCTTAATGAGAGAGTGAGCGTTTTACTGACTTGTTTATTGATTTGGTTTGATGTCTGTAAATAAGAAAAAACATTAAGGAAACAAATAGCAAGTAGGATAGTAAGAACAAATGCATCGGTTCTTGCAAAAACATTGATTTATGCACCAAATGGGAGCCAATCCAATTGCCATGCAAATTATGTTGTCATGTTTAGTTCTCAGAAAACTGCTATTATGCACAATGTCTAAGTTCCTCATGTGGCTGTTTTACTTTCACAGCACTCACAAGAGACACTGGGGTTCTTTAGCAGAGGAATGTACACAATGCAGAATTGTGGATCCAAGATATGATAAACTGCCGATTAATTTTCAGGAGTTTGGGCTGATTCTAGATACAGTTTACAAATCCATTTCTCAAAAACACTCAACATATTTTTCAAGTCACATATCATGCAGTTAAATGTAATTTCCCAATGATTCGTGTTCTGTTGTGCTTAAAAACACAAAAGGCTAAAGCTGACTTTTTAAGTCTTGTTTCCAGTTATCCCAGGCAGTAGGGAGACTATAAACGAATCATTCAGCAGACATTTAAGCTTGGACCTCAGCTGCAGAGAAAAGATACTTGAAAAATTACCAAATTATTAGAATAAAATGTAAAGAAATTTTGTTTTGCTTACAACTGTTAAGGTCAGAGAACATGCTGAGTATGGGATTGCTAAAAACAACAGTGAAGGTTGCTTGTTGAAGATGGATTTCAGAGAATATATTTAAATTTCAAAATTAAGGAACATGTTGAGGATGTGCATCTTGTCGCCATAGTAATCTGAAAAATTGCTGAATGGAATTTGTTAACCAAAATCATGCTCTTTTTCTAACACTTACCACAAAGCAATGGTGCCTAATCCTAGGAAAACAGTAAGTGAACATAAAACCTAAGTCAGAAAATAAAACCAAATGGAAAAGATAAAGCTCCTTTACAGCTGTCACCTCAGTTCTCCTGATATACCTACTACAGAGTTATTACTCTATAACAGCGCTAAATGTTTACTGCAGTTAAAGTGTACATTCAACAAAACATATCATGACAATAGGTAAAAAGAGAAGAAGTGAGATGTTGCATTCACAGCTAATGGTAAAAAGAGTAAATTATTCAAAAGGCAGATAAACAACGAAGGCTTTTAGCTAAAATATGATCAAACGTCCTCAATAAAATACACTTTAAAAGGCGAATACTAAAGATGACTCATTTCTCTTCATTTCAGATAAATACTATCATGTGGTTCGTATATTGTTATGTTCGTATTGTTTGCTATAATTATTTTCTTTTGAATATACATTACAAACTGTACCTTAAGTGTTTATTTAAAGAACTATGTAGTATAGCATCTCAGCAGTTTTTATTACAGTTGAAAGCCTGCATACTACTTTCACTTGGCTGATAAAGTCCAGAAGAGGTTTTTTTCAACCTGTATGTTTTGCTGCTTGCATAGCACCAGCTCTGTCCTGTGGTGATGCTCGGGGGTTGTCTCCAGCCAGGTGGAATGAGAACAAACAAGCTGTCGGAAGTAATCACATCTCCTGGAATATGGACATGTGAATGCACCAACATATCTGTCCATCAGCATCCAGAGCCAGCGGTCATTGCCTGCCCCTCCCACCCCACTCCACTCCTGGGAAATATCACAGACACACAGTAAAGTTGGCAATGATGGGGGCTGTATATTCCACAACAGAGAAAACTTTTCTTTTTTTTAAAATTTACATAGATTTACCCACAACATTATGCTATGGCAAAATGTATGCATGGAACTGCCGATGGCCAATGCCCAATAAATGTTGGGTCTTCAAGAGAAAAATTTGCCAAGTAAAGCAAGTAAAAGGTGAGAAACACCTTCGCTCTGTACTGCAAATGCCTGTTGTTTAACTTTAATTATTGTTTTTGTAACTATTGGGGTTTTTTTGTTTAATTTTATGTGTTCATTACACCATTTTATTTATTACCATACAAGTATTTCTATGAAAGAGGACCACAGGGAACCAAATAAATAAACTGATGTGAAATGAATGTTTTTCTGCTGAACCCATGGGAATGTCCCTCCTTCAAAACCTGTTTACCAGCTAAAAGAAGCATGCGGCCCTTTCTAGTTTTAATCCTTCTTTTGAATGACAGGATTATTTTTTGTGGCAAGAAAACATTAGAGATAAGTATTCCTATCTCTTCTTCCATCTCTTCAACTGCAGGTTATTGAATATCCCAGTGGAGGGGAAAAACTAATTACGAAACATGTCTTGCTAAGAGAGTTATCTGCGAGATAGCCTGCAGTGCAGCCATGTTTTAGCCCTTTTGTTTTTTGTTGTGCAAACTAATTAGTTTTTTCTCCTTTTTTTAATGGAGAAATACTCAGCTGCTCCCCAAACTAGTAATGACCTTCCATTGGAATTATGACACCAGCAGATGTAAAGCTTTTGATTAAGCCCATTTACACAGAGCCTGCACTAGTTGAGACGTTCGGCTCTGATGCTCAGGATTATAATTCCCATTCTGTTTTGCCGTAGGTGGACTGCTTTTCCAAATTGCTTTCATTATGAATACTAAATCTCTCCCTAAACTCTGATGAAACCTTGAGATGATAGGTTTTCTTGAGCTTAGGTTTTTCAGAGCAGTTTATTACTAAACTTTGCCAATAAGCTATCAGTTGCACATGCATAAGTTTGTTTGACAATTATTATTATGAACTACTTCAGACATAAGCTCTTTATTTAAAAACTGAAATTAACTTGGCTGAAGAAGTCTGGATGCACTGTATTAGTTCAGTATTTTGGTCCTTAAGGTTGGGATAAAACAACACAATTAGCCGCTCGAGCGGATGACTGCCCAAATCCATGAATTGTGTTAGAGTATTAGAGTCTGTACCAGAGCAAGTGAAACAGTCATGTTGTCCATTTTAACTCCAACAGATTACCCACTGCATGCTCACTATGCCTGTAATCTATATCCATACAAAATGCGACACTATTGAAAGAGAATGAGGCTAAATCAGTTAATGATGAAAGATGAACAAATAAGTGAACAGATCCAAATACTCACTGAAAGTTGAGACTGCTCACCGTATGCTGTGTTGCAAGGATGTGTTTATTTCCATTTAAATGAATAGCTCAAAATTTTAGAAATATGACTGTTTACTTCGCTTCCATGATTTTACACAAAACATATTTACCACTCTAATGTCTCTATACTAAACATAAAGCTACAAATAGCGGCAAAGGACCATAATCTTCCACACATTGAGTGTGAGATTCACAGCATTTATCAATTTTTTCTTGCAGTGAGAAACAAATTTACATCCGATGATGTCACAGCATAAAAACAGGAAAATGACAGGGCACATACAGACAGGATAGAAGCAGAAAAACACGTTTTTTCAGACCAATTAGAAACAAAGTGAGATTTATCCACTGTAAGTGACTGCTGACTCATTTGCTGTCTAGCATCAGAGTGATGAGTATGCTCCAGACCTGCATAGCTAACTTTAATGTAGCTTTGTGCCCTATATCCTGAAGGAACAAACCATAATCATTCCCTTGGCATGTCCAGCAGCCCATTATACATGTGTATACAAGTGTGATATTTGCCTATTAACACACACTTGCCTGCATCCATGTACAGTTCATGTTTTCTGCTTTCCCAGAGGTAGAAAAGTGCCTATGTGAGTAACCATGGTAACTACACTGTATCTCCATCACTCTAAGCTACCTTTTTAAAGTTTTTTTTATCTAATTTATATTACCATATTTCCTCAATAATAAGCAGAAGCCTTCATTTAATTAGACTGCTTAGGGCTGTGGTTCCTAACCTGTGGTACCTGCCCTCAAAAGGGAGCATGAAAGCTGACATGTGTTCCACAACTTCTTCACACCAAAGACATCAGAATTAGATTTGCACAAAATTGTTACATATTTACTGTATTTTAAAAAATCAGTATAAAGTTGAAACACATCAAACATTGTTGTTACACTCAGAGGTACTTGGTTTTCATGTGGACAAGCGATTGTGTGTTTTATTTCATTGCAGGAGATAAAAGAATTCTTGAAAAAGCACATCTACAACTTTGTTCAAGCAGCTTACCAACAAATTTTCAATTAAAACAGCATAACTCGCAGATACATTGACTCAGACTCATGGTCCTGAGTCAAACACCACACAGTGCAAAGAGTTGGACAAATGTCAAACCGGGGAGCTTAAACTATTTCCACAGCAGATGTAACTCTAGTTGTTCATATATATATGTGTGTGTGTGTATTTACGCACCCGACTTGCACACCTATTTACCTCGCATATCAATGTGCTGCTGGAGGAAATTCAAGTTTTACAGATGTTGAAGTGTAGGTCACTTATCAGAGGTATCATAAGTTTTGGACCTCTACATTTCCAGCCTTGAGGATGTTAAATATCTCAGCTGTGAAGATGGGCCCACTCACCTTCAAGCTGTTGCAATGTCAAAAGAACACAAACATTTCTTCCCTTATATTATCAGTCACTGTCAGCTGTCACATGCACATTTTCCAGAAAACTGTTGGATTATCATTTCCATTCTAAAATCACGTTTTCTTCCGTCTGAAAAACTGTTTCAAAAAGTTTTACAAAACTGTTTAACAAAAATAATTATGAGTGAATGCATAAAAGAGGAATTAAAGTTGCAACATGAATCTAGTACAACACAATTAACACTTTCCTGCACTGCATCAAAATAAAATCCCATGTGAATTTAACTGGATTGACAACCTGTTCTAAATCGGACTTTAATTGTGAAAGACACATATGCATACCATAAAAACAGCATAAGAACAGCTGAGGACAGTGTTATAAAGTGTTAAAAACAGCATAGTTAATTTACTAATCTGTGTAAATAAAAGTGGTACAAATTAAAAACCTGTATTGTTTTTTGTTTGTGCTCCACTGGCCATTATTAGAGTTCTGACTTTTAACTGAATACCAGTTTAATTCTAAAGAAATCTGGTAATGCATGGCCCATTTTTTCTAACTGATGGACCTTGAAAATGACATATATGAAATTGTTCCAAATGTATTTTTATTTAATTACCTTTCCCTTCATGTATCTATCCAAGTTTGGAACCCTACTATAAAATACATATCCTAGAGAATAGTTAAATTTCTCTGATGTAGACTCAAAGGATTGATGGACTATCACACCCTCTTCCCCCACTCATCCCACACATTTCTCACTCCAAGCTAAACTCAAAAGTTGACAGCTCTGCAATTAGCTTAGGTGGACTCGCAGTCATCTTGTCAGTCTGACAATGGAAGATAACATGTTGATAGGGTGTAAAAACTTATTAGTGACCAGAGTGAGATGGAGGTAGACTTTTTCTATTCTGAATACAAACCAACGTTAACACTTTCTTGGTCTTTACATCTCTTTAAGATTTCCAGACATGTTATTGTTTTTTCTATCTCTCTGCAAGAGAACAAAACTGCATTTTTTACATATTTCTTGATGTATTCATTGAAAACGTTGATGTTATCTATCACTGATACTATCATAATTGGTTTGAAAACTAATTATAACATCCCCTCACTGTCACTCTACATTTGTTATTGCAGCATTACACAACTTAATGACTGAGTGAATTAATGATCACGACTGCATTCAGATTTTGTCAACATGAAAGCATCGAAACTGTTCAAGATGTCATCACAAAACACCTGTGTTCTGTAGTTGAGGGGAATTACACATGAATTAGATCTTCCTGTTCTGTTTAAAAGGTTTTGGGTGCAGTTCAATGATCTGAGAACTAACTGCCGTAAGTTTCTCTCTCCAGATGGCCTTGTGTAGAACTTAATGCAGTAAGTTTAGGATTAAAAACGAAAATACTTGAAGAACAGTTTTATGAGACATTTTAGTAAACTGTTAACTTACAAGTGCAAAGACAAACAATGAAGGGCTTATTTCTGGACATAGAGAAAAGAAATGGAAAGAAAGGGATGGAGTATGTCAGTGAAAGAGCGGGAGGAATAAAAAGAGGTTTCCCTCAGTATATGGCACAGGAAGTTGCCCTGGGGACTTATCTCCTGTGCCCGGGTTGCCGATCTGTTAATGGCTGGCATCATAATTCTCTATGCAGAGGTTGTTTGCTATGGCTTCTGTCACAGGTTCATCATTACGCTGAAAGCTTAACACTCTGCAAGAAAACAAAGTAGCCTCCCACCAGATTAATCCCTTGACAGCAGGAAAAACTCTGAACGTGTATCCACTGCACTAACACAACCCACTGAGAGGATCTAAGACAGCAAATAAAGAATTTCTAAGCAGAATACTGTTTACTGTTCTTAAGAGTGCGAATAAAAACTTTTAAAAAAGTATTGATGCTTCTTTTTTCTCGGCTTACATAGTTTGAAATGATCACCCAGAACCGCTCTTTTTCATTGTAAATATGTTTGCTTTTGTTTAATTTGTTGTGTAAATTAGTTTACAGATTAACAAATTAACACTTAGGTTATATATTATCTTGTAATTTGCAATAAAAGTTGCAACACACGATTTTTATCCCCTAAGAGTTCTTCCAATCTCTAAAGTCATTAGGCTATGTTCGAGATCAAATGGGCTAACCTTCATGTGGGTGCCTTCAGAGACTGCTGTCAACCACCAGCTTCCTCACTTTTTAAATGACTACCCTGGGGCTGGATGGAAGAATCACCAGAAGACATACCCTTGACTTTCAACTCAATTTTCAAAATTCTGTGTTGAAAAAACACATTTCACTCACACAAGCTTTAAGATCTGAGGCTCTGAACGATGACTGAAAGCCTCTGGATAAATCTGTTTACCAAAGCTGGCTCATAAGTTAGATTGTGAAAGTTAATTTCTGCAGTGAGGAAGTTGGAAATGTGTCCTGTCTGTAACCAACATTTTATAGATGGCCAAAGTCCTGCCAGTATCCTTCCCTGGAAAATGATAGATTAGCTTCAGGGAGTTCTGTAAAATACAGTTTCAAGTATTTATTTTTTTTAAATCATTCTTTCTGCTTTTTTTAATACAACATTGTTTTTAGAATAATTTTATGATAATAAAGTATCCTGTCCTGCATTGTAGAATTGATACACCTCACCACAAATTCTGCAATATTTCAGCTTCAAAGGCTTCACATTTTTAAAATGGATGTATTCAGTTTTCTGAACTTTCTGCAAATCCTTGTCATCACTCAAACATAAGTGATTATGCTGGACCTTAAGTGAACTATACTCAGCATCTCATTGCTTCCATGTGTTGCTTGCACCTCAATCTCCATAGGCAGATAAAAGTATTAATCCAACATGCCAGACAAAACACTGATGTGATAAACAGGATAATGAATAAAATGATCTGGAAGGATTTTGATAGATGAGGTAAAGTTTTGGTGTTGATGTGGAGTTTGCATTAAGTTCCATGTCCTGGGTGTTGCTCATATTTTGACTTTAACTGACTCCATCTCTAAGGTAATGTTAGGTCTTTTTTATATCAGAAGTAGAGTGTTAAACATGAGCACACTCATTGAAATAAACCAATTAAATCCTTTGTCAGTGGCAGTAGTGGGGTGTTTATTCTCAGCGTTCTAGTGGCTATCTGGTGTATTCAGAACTGGGCATGTCATTATCACTACTAAAGGGGACAAACCTTTAGCTATAATATAGAGGGATGACATGACATTGTATTTTGCAGGCTGTTTTGAGCCACAATTTCAGATAATCTGAGATAATTGTACTAGTTTATTATTTTTCACTGGAGTCAGCACACACATCAGGACTGAGAGTGAGCTGCTAGCTGGTTTGCAGACAGCGAAAATAGATCAGTCTCACTTCTTTTGTCTGTGAGTTGTTGGTGTCACTGTCAAAGCCTCCACTGGAGATGTTCCAGTCAGTAAACATGTGTTTCTGTAAAGAAAAAGTGAACTATGCTCTATTATGAGGCTCTAAATCCAGCACCCTCAGCGAAAATTAGTTTGTGCACCTGTTGTTTTGTTGTGAAGGTCTGATTTTCTTCAGTCTGGATGAAGCAAATTCAGAATTAGCATGTAAGAACATTGTGTGTGAATGGTTTGAGAACGATGCTGTTTTGACTTGTAGAGGAAAACCATTTTATAATTCAGAGGATTTTTACAGTAGGTCAGGAACCTAGATTTCATGAAGCGCTGGAAACTCTATAAAGTCATAAATATTCATCAGACTGGTTAACTATGCCATCTAGCTATCTATTGACATCTACCAATATAAATATGCTGACTATGTCACATAAACACATCTTCATTAAATGAGATCAAGTTTAGATCAATAGATCAAGTTTGCCTCCTTAGTTATGTTTCATAGGAATGATGACATGAAAAACTGGGTTCATTTTGTGAAGAGTAGGCACTCAGAAGCCAGAGTTATGCTTGATGAATTGAAGGGCTGACAGGCTCATTGTATTGATATTGTGCAGAGCCTGTACATTTTGAGTTTTGTTTTGTCATGTTTTCAGGTTTCTAGGTTAATTTCTGTCATGTTTTTCCCCTGTCACGTTAAGTTTCACTCAAGTCACCTGTTTCTGTTCCATAGCTGCCCCTCATCACTAATCACCTCCCCACAGTATTTAGTTTCCAGGTTTCCCTCACTCATAGCAGATTCCTCACCTTTCCTCTCATGTTCAAGCCCCGTTGCTCACAGTTTTGTCAGGTCTGTTTTTTGCCTCATAGTTTCACCGTCTAGTTTATTCAGTCTTGTTTATTCACAGTCTTGTTTAATTAGTCATAGTCTCGTTTTGTTTTGTGTCACAGTTTTAGAATTTTTGATATCCGACTCAGCCACGTCCTCTGTTCTTCCCTTGCCTTTTTGTCAATAAATCTTGCTTTGCTTTGAGTTCCGCATCTGGGTCCTCCTTCCACAACATCCCTGATAGAGCCACATATTTATTACACCTGGTAGTTTTAACTTTCAGCATAGACAATTGGGATTAATGGATTAATCTCTTTATTCGTTACAAGAGTTGAATTGACTCATCTTTGACACACTGTTATCCTGGTGTCACACCAACATCTGGTGTTGCACCATCATCAGGACGTCCCCAATAATGAGTATAAGTTGTTTTTTCTGTTATATATTCTCTGTAATTTTGTTGACAGCTAAAAAATGACCAGAATTCTTTATCAGCAATGTCTGATTGAGGTTTTATGTCTAAACTATTTTGGATTAAAACAAACTCAGCTCTGTGCCAGGCTATGTGTTTCATTCGCGCTGATGTGAGAGCATCCTCCACAGACAGTCTTAGAGAAGAAATTACTGGTCATCTTCTTGTCATTTTAAAACCTAATTTGATATACTTGGCGAATGTTTAAATCATTCATGTTTGGTTGGGTGGTTAATATATTTTTCCGCAGTGTGAGCAAGTTAGAACATTATTGTGTTGTGTTACAACACATTCACAGACTGGCAACAGAAAATCTATTTAAATGTGTAAACTGATTCACAACATCACATATTGGATCTTTAAAAAAACTGCATTATGCACTATAATTGCTTTTGTTCAAGCGTATGCATTTTTGGGCTAATAAAATAGACTAGAAGTGATTCTCTGATTCTGTCCGTGGACTTCTTGTAGGTCTTTTAAAGGGTACTTGTACTTTCTAATGCCCACTTTCTGTTTTTATCAGTTCTAACTTATGAAATTATAATGTAATATGAAGTTATTCATTTATTGGTCTTCTGCATTTTAATCTTTATGGAAGGGAAAAGCAGCCTATATTTGGGCCAGCTTGCGTTCTATGATCTGGGGCTTAGCTGTAATGACCAGCAAGTCCCAGATATTTCGGTTGTTAACGCCTTGATGACACATAAGATTACATGGCGCTGGTGGGAAAGTCATGATAGTTAGATTCTTTTAAAGAGGGAACTGGTGAAAGAATGCCTGTGTAAGGGAACATATGACCTCTACAATTCATGCAATATCAATTTGAAAAACTTACATGGGTTAAACTGATGAGATTGCAGCGCTGCTCCATAAAGGTGATAGAATTAAAAGAAAAAAGAAAAAAAAACACACTGGGTTTACATTGATGATTTATGGAGACAGTATTTTCTGTGTGGTCTTCTTTCCCTCATGATCTGCTGTATGCTTCAGAGGAGTTTGTTCCCTTTGTACTTAGAGATGGGGCTTGTCAGTTGATATCACATTTGGCTTAAGAGGTACTGCTATTAGTGCCCTGTTCTCAGCAGGGTCAGTGCCTTTACAATGGTTTCTCTCTGCACTTACAAAGATTGCTGTGTTTGTCTGGTCTGTTGCGGTAGTATAGGGTAGAGCTGGACCCTCTTAGAGGACAGGACCCTCTGTGAAATAGATGTAACAAAAAGCAATTAAACACGAGGTCTATGACAAAGCTCATATATAAATAGACAATGCATTTACATAGCATTTTTCAAGTGTTGTTGACCATCAAAGTGACTTATAGTACAAGTCATATTCACCTAATCATGCACATCCATGCACTCTTTTTTTATTCCATAGGCTAAGCATACATTACGATAACAGATACACCAGTTGTAAAAATTGGGATTGATATGGAAACTATGTCAAAGATAATATTTTGGCTAATGGAGAATAGTTTATGGCAATTGTTTTTGTAATTTATTTTCCATTCAATGAAAGTGCCAATGGTTGATGTTATCTATATGTCTGTGTACCCCTAATTACTACGATACAAACATACAATGAAGACCCTTCTACGTGTGGACTGACATTAGCAGTCAAACCACAGACCTTCCAGTTGGTGGATGACTCTCCCTCCTGAGCCATCATTGACCCAACACTACAAATTAGTGCACAATAATACAGTAAAAAGTAAAAGAGCTGTAGCTGTTCTTAATGGTATAGTGGGGCTGTTCACTTCTAGAATATGCACATCCTTAGAAGATTGAGTGGCCCCACTACTGTTCTTTATTCAGAGCTGCACGTAAACATTTTCTAGAGCCTCATTTATAAAACAGTGTATAGGATCTAAAGATAATTAGATTTTGTTTCCTTGTGAAATCACTATCCCAATGACAATGTGCATTCCGCCATCAATGATCAATGTGAGGAAACCCATGAACATGAGAAGACACATCAAAAATTGGATGTAGGAGGAGATGTCAACAAAGGAGGTACATTTCAGAAATATTCAAATGTTTGGGTATAAAATACGTCTTTTTTCTTTTTGTTTAACAATGTTTCCTATTCTATAGATAACAGCCTAGTCTCACCAAAGTTTGTGAAATTGATTAAGTTGTAGTTTTACAGTTTCCCCAGTCTTAAAAATTGTGAGATGAAAATGTTTCGGGATTGGCAGCTGCTTCATGATGAGTAGAATCTTGTGAGGAAAAGCACAACTAGTACAATTTAAACTGAGCAGTCTGTGACAATGTATAGTTTTCTAACCTTAGCCATGTATTTAACATTTAAACCTAAGTACATAAATTTACTTTATTGCTAACCATGTATTTTTAACTCTTACTCATAATAATTAGCAGGTGGAAGTGAAGTAAGTGAAGTACAAAAGTGAAAGGGATTGTGAAGGTCAAGATTTAAACTCACACTTGGGTTTTACAACACCCACCAACTCTTCCTTCTCCCTAATGTGGATTGCTTATCCTAGGCAACTGTTGACATCATTACACTGAGCGCGTCAAAAAGATTGAAAATGTCATCTGTGTAGTGACACAAGCTCTATCATAAACAACGAGGAATGTAGCCATTGTATGATGACATATTTTTTTCTTTAGACCAACACAGGTGTCTTAAAGTCTGTCATGAAATTGAGTTTTTCATACAAATCTATTTTTCAATTCATATGATATAATTCAAAATTACAAAGTTATGTTTAGAATTGACTGTTGAGGGGAAATTTAGGTACTTATTGGCAAATACATATTTCTGGAGTCTAAATACTCCAACTCCTTCTGCTCATGTAGTCCTTTGATAGCACCATGCCCCTATGACTTTGTATCTCACACCTACTTGTGTAAATACGGATCACTGCAGTATTTAGATAAGTTTCCAGTGTTTACAGCAATCAAATTCACACTTAGCCAAAATTATTACCACAATCTGTTTAATCATATGTGCTGTTTGAGGTGGCTGGAGATGATCTGGAAGTCACCATAGTGTCTCCTCAGCCTGACTGGAGTTTTTTAATACTATTTCATGGTAGATTTGATTTCTACAGCTAATGATGATAATTTCATCAGCAGGCCTGGTAAATGTGTTTTAGGTAAAAAGGAATTCTGTCACCTGCCACATCCTGGCAATTCAATAGCAGCAGTGCTCTTAAGATCTGATCACGAGTGTCACAATCATTCTGAGTAGGCATCTGCACTCTGGGTGAGGGGAATATGATGATAAGACAGTGCTGATCAAATATTGAGCAGATTAGACTTGTGATTTGAGTTGCCTTCTATCTTTTAAGTTAAAAGTTACTTACAGTGTAGCTCTACCAGTGTAGTAGTTAAACAGGCAAAACTAACCTTGCTGGTCGGAATGTTCATAATGAAATGGATGGATCCACAAATAACCTTGCATTAAATATGTGAATACAAATAATGTTTATCATATTTAAGTTCTAAAATCTGGTTTCAGTTCACCAATTCACCACCTGCTTTTCTGTATCTAAAATGTTTATACCCATGGGTCTGAGTTACCATCCAGGTGTGCACATTATCCTGTCAAGTTTGTTTTTGTAGATTCCAGCTTTTGAGTGGGAAGTGGTGGATGCCTCTCCCTGCCACTGTGCATATGCAATGGTTGTAAGTGGTTTGTAGATCATTTGGTATGGAACCAGAAGACTATTCATGTTGTCTATAAAACTTCCATAAAATGAAGGCAACACAGAGACAGCTTCTGCCACAAATCTCATCACCACCTGACATCTGATATCATTCATTTTCTGTGCTGAAAAGCAGTTTCATTCTGTGGACCCAGAAAGAAAATAGTATTGAATAACCCTCTGGGTCAAATTACTTTTGAGGAAGTTCAGGCAGTGTGATAAAATAGGTGACCATATAGATCGATATTGCCTTCTTTCTCCAAAGCTCAACTTGGGATTTGTCATTTCTGGCTAGAGAAAAGTTTATCACACAGACTGGCTGTAATTTTACACCTAACAATGCAAAAAATTCACTGTAGAGTGTGTGCATGTGTGCTAAGTTTATAGTTGTTTATATTTAATCAATCCAATGCAAATGTATCTAACTGGTTCAAATTCTTGTTGAGTCCATGAGGGTTGTATATAATACAAATATTCCATTTACCAATTAAGATGTTTATTTCTATAAATCTGTTGGATTGCTTTGGGCCTTGTTTTTTCTTGGCTGAATATCAATAATTGTAAATAATGTTTGCTTTAAGTACTTGGGGTGGCTACAGCTTAGGAGGAAGCAGGCCTCTACCAATAGGAAGATCAGTGGTTCGATCCCAGTGTCCCCAGACCACACGTCAACGTGTCCTTGGGCAAGACACTGAAACTCACATTGCTGACTGATGCGTCCATCAGTGTGTGAATGTGTGTGAGAGAGAAAAAAAGTGCTGTGTAACCTGTAACATTGTATACACCAAGATATACTGTGTGTGTGAATGGGTAAATGTGTTCTATGGTGACCCTATGAGTGGTCAACTAGATTAGAAACGTGTTATATAAGTACAGTCCATTTAATATTAAGAGGATTGCTACAGCAGTTACAGTAATAAATGTATGTGTGTATCACATTATTACTTTAACAAGAAAAATGGTTTACTTTGTTCTGTCATAAACAACTGGCAAAGTATTACTTCAGATTGCATGTTTTTTATAGGGTCCTGCAGATTTTGCTCAGTTTTATTGTGTTTGATTGCAAAATTTCTTAAATGGATTTTTTTTTTCATTGTGGCACTGTGTGTCTCATAATTGCCATTGAAAATATAACTGTGACTAAAGAAAAAATACTTTAGACTAATTTTTACATGAGACAAATGCTGGATGTAGAAGACAAATAACCCAGATCTAAGACAAATCAGCAGTTTGTGTGAACTCCTCAAAGATGTGATTTGTGATGCTCTCAGAGGTGTCCTTGTCTCTGACTGAATATCTAACATATTTGATGTTGTCAAAGTGTCAAATGGGGATGATTGTTGAATAAGCCTTGAGTGAGGAACAACAGCCAATTTCAAACCTGAAAAAATAGAACAACAAACAAACAAAAAAAATGAATATAACGGAGAGCATTATGAACTATGGTTTGCTCAGGAAAGTTTGGTGATTGATCACAGATTATTCCTGTTGTGTGAATGTACTTGGACTTCCAAACTTGCAAACACATAAGAAATACGTTGTGTAGTGTGAAAAATACAATAATCTGATAGCACTAAAAACCTGTGCTGGCTTTAGTGCTGAATGAATACAAGGTCTGCTTCATGTTGCATGAATGCTGGCCTATTTAAAACACCAATGATCGACTTCATTTTGGACTGCATGTGTACAAACAAATCTGTTATAAATATTATTGGACTGGGAAAAACCTAGTCATGTTTTAAAAGTAAGTGATGCATAAATAAAAATAAAATTCTTAGCTGCACTTTTCCTAATATTAAATTTGTGTTACTTGAATGCGTCTCATATGTTTTACAAACATGACATTTAATTAAATAATGTGTATAGCAATGTTCTGCATCACCATTCGGGGCACTCCATGTGACTATGTTACCCTGCAAACTCTTCATTTCTTTGTCTCCATTTTGTTGCCCTATAGATTCTTATGCTCACAGACTCAAGAAAATATGACATCCTGTCATTTGCTTTTACATAGGCTCCACTCTAATGGTCCAACTTCTGGCATGCTAATGGTTGGGAGTCTTAATTAAAATGTCAAGGTGGCGTGATGTCCCATTAAGGCTCCCCTCCCCTCCCCATCCCTTTTCTGCTTCTGATCCTCCCCAGGGGCCTATTAAACCCAGGCCAAAATGATTGAAGTTCAAAGAGGTGAGCCCGAAGGTTGGATGCTCATCGCTTCGCGCTTCACCATCGTCCCAGCATCCTCCAACCCTGACCTTTAGCAAGACAGCCGTCCCCACTAATGTGCTCGCATATCTAATGAGAAAGGGCTTTAGACTCAGCCCTCCCTGTCAGCCATCTAGGCGATAATGCCACCAACCGTTACCATAACCGGTCTCTCTCTACTTCCCCAGCTGTCTTTCTCTTTTCTTTACCTGTTTTGTCTCTCCCTGTCTTCGTTCCTTCAAGGAAAGGTTATTGGAAAGGACAGGCCACTGCCTGCTTTTCATAACAGGCTGTGAGGCTGTCACTGCAGTGGCAGGGCCATTCTAATGAGCCTCTCTAATATAAGAACATAAGGGTGATTCAACCACATAAATCAAATTGTGTGACAGTACCAATAATGTCTATGTTATTCAAATGATCAAACTAAGAATAGACATTATTGGACATTTCTGGGGGACTTCTGGTGGAGGTGGGGCCATCCACCAGCAGTCCAAAGTGGCAGATGTACAGCTGTTTAGTCTGAGAACATAATGTAATGTGGTTGAACTTGATCTTTGCACACATTGATCTCTGCTCCTTTTGATAAAAGCAAGAAGACCTCTCCCTGCAGGTCCATGGCAGCATTGGGATGCATCTAATGAAGTTGAACTGTGGTGAAAACAGACAGGAAGGGTTGTGTAAGTTATGGCTGTTTGTGTATGTGAGATTGTGTTTATTGCATCTCTGCATGTAAACTCCAGCAGTTCTCTACAACAATAACCCCACTACAGCCTTCTCTCTTGACCTCCCCAGAGACAATTATCCCTTCCTGACCGCCCCACACACCCACCAACTTCTTAATGGCAGTGGGTAGGACGGGGTCAAGGTAATCACTGGGCTGTGCATATTTGTACCCACTCACTTCATCAGTGTGAGATTACCAACAGGGAAATCAATGAGCAGAGCCCTAATGAAGGATCTGCACTTATGCCCAATGGACCTGTTAGTTTTTATCTTTTCTCCTAATATGGTATCAATGAGGTCCCCAGATACTGTGGCTTATGTATCATAGAGTCACTGGTATTAGACTGCACATAGTCATGTGGTGATGGAGGCAACCGTAGAATTCTCAAACTGTGCCGAACGGGAAAACTTTTAGCATATTCAAGGTTTTCACCACAAAAGGCAGCAGGGTTGCTTTCATTAGCAATCAAGCTGAACAAGTTTTGGCGAACTGAGTGTGCTACATTACATCCAGGCCATAAAAGTCAATAAGAAAACATTACAACATTGACAATTTTATTAAAGACAAATATCAGTGTTTTATGGAGGTGAGAGTGATTTGTTTTTATGCAGAATCCCTGACAAAACGATATCATAAACAAAAGTAAGTTGACGCTGTGCGCAAGCTGTCGTGGAATGAAAATTGTAGTGATAGTTCACAAACAAAAACATGGATGAATTCTTGGTCAGAGTCATAAATGTAATCTCCATTTTTCTGTTGGTTTTACATTTCCTGAGTTTGATCAGACAGTGTTTTGGCATCCCATATTCCTCCTCAAACTGACGGCCCTCACACATCTCACACATACTGTACAGTATATGATGCACAGTCAAAACAAAGTGCTAACATGCAAAAACCACACTTTGCTGGGCAACACACACACACATTGAGGTACGTCTACAAACACACAACTGCCCGGCCCTCGGTCTGCCGCGCTTCAGCGACCCTATCTTATTAAAGCCTGTCAGCACAGCTAGCACTATCATAAGCTTTTTATTATTGACTCGGAAAATATGATAATTTGGAAATCACAGGCCGCCTCCTAAAGACTCCACAGTCACTTTTAATTTTAGTTGCTCTCCCTTCTTTAATGGGAATGATGAGATAGCAGGAACTTCACAAACTTCACAAATTAGACAATTTCTCCATTCTCCCGTAGCATGTGAAACTATTTCATTATGTATTTATTATTTATGTTTTTTTAATTAGTACATCATAATAGAGGTATTTTACCCATTGCACCTTCAAAGAAAGCTAAAGCAAATTTAATTAAAAATCATATCTGTCCTCATAGGGGGAATTCAATTATGTTTGAAGCAGGAAAGATCGCCAACTATAGATGTTTTCTTCATTAAATCTGTTTCTTTAGCTTTTACTTTACTTTTTATATAATACCTGGACATAATGCCAATGTGACTTAATTTCTGAACCAAAGTGGGTGCAGTGCCAGTGGTTTTAGTGATGTGGCTGATTGTATTTGTGAATAAGTGAATACATTATTCATCTGTTATGACAACAAAGCTGGGGCTAAGCACAATATATATTCAAATTTGTAAATTAAAACAGTATTTCCCATGAAGAGGTTACAGATGGTAAGATACCAACTGAAAGTAAACCTACCAAGATGACTAACACAATTTTTTTTTTCACTTCATCAATTGACTCTGGCCTTCCTTCTGCCTCAAGTCCCTCAGCATTCTGGGATTACCTCCCTATCTATTCTTTGCATTCCCAGAGGCTCGCCATGTGATCCATAATTCAACAGTTTCCCCTATTTCTCACCAAACTACAATTTGAACTGTCACATAATCTCTATCTGGCACTTGGGGGCTTAATCGGAGTAAACACTGTTGCTTCAATATTTTATTGACCCTCCATCTTGATAAGACATAAATGGCATTTCTAATCTGTAGTGAAGAAATCTCAGAACAGGGCCACAGCTCAGCCGAGTGGCACACCACATGGGTGGTCAAGCCAAAGAGGTGGCAAGGAAATGGGAAATGAGAGATGAGCCAACATGCAGTGAAAACCTTATTTCAGAAAACATTTTTGGGTTAACAGAGGCAATGCTCCAACCCTAGACTGTACAACACAACATTGGCCCTGAGCTGTAGTCTAAGAGAAAATCTGGCTTATACTTAAAAATTCTCACAAATAGAATTGGACTGTCTTGAAGAACCCTCTCTAAGATAATGCTGGAGAGCAAGAATGTTTGTGAAAGAGCTGATAGAAGATAAAAGGTACCTTAATCCTGTTGATTCTGTACAAATGTGGTAAGGGTATTGCAATGGTGCAATCTGACTCTTGAAATATAACTTATCCCAGTAAGGCTTTATTATACTGTGAAGACTTCTACAATGTAAATTTTGTGGCTGTGATATTTACACAATGTGATTCAAGCATGCACAGTTTTGTCTGGACTGAGTGGAGAGACATCCTAATTGAAACAGAACCATAAAAAATCATTTCTTAAAAATACTATTTTGGAGAATTGCAGCTGCATGACTTTGCTTCTCTTTTCCATTATGTGGGCTGAGATATTACAAATAGCACCTTAAATGCTGGCATGCTCGCTCAGCCAGTGATGCGATTCTGAAAGTGGCTCTGCACAATTTCACCCCCTTCTCCCCATTTTCCCTTTGATCTTGCCTGTTATTGTCATCTCACAATCCCAGTTTTGAGGAGGTGGCTTCTTGGCCTCTCGCCCATCTGCCGGGCTAAACCACTGCTGGAGCTTTTCCTTAAAACTTCTCAGATTGTCCTAAAACTTTTAATTCCAGTTGACGAATAAGCAGACTGATATTCTGTTACAATCCACACACCTGCATGAAATTTCACACTGACTTAAACAACCGAATGGTTTAGTAAGGAGGAAAAGCATCCAATAGTTATGTATTTGTGCACATTTTACATTGAAAATAGATTCCATTAGGGCCCAAGGTATTTATTCCTAGAGCAGATCTTGTGAAAGTGAGAAAGATGAAAAATTGGCCAAGGCAAGCGGCTCAGAGCTAATGGATCAAAATTACCCCTGTCACAAAGTTTGGACCAAAGCTGACAAAATAAATACCTTTTTTTCACTAACCCCTTTCCTCTCCCATCCCTCCCTTCCCCTTTTCTCATACACCCCGCATCTCAATATGAAACGCAGACAGAGAAATCCATCTGTAACGCAGGCATTGTCAGCGACTCGCAATTTACACCCATCCTTTTCTGCAGCTGTTCCTGTGCTTGATGGCGTGATAAATTAATCTTTTTCCGTGCCACTGCGTCAATTCTTTTAAAAGAATACATTAAGACACGTTAGAGATATTTTTTTCCTGGAGTAAACATTTTTTTCTATCTCCTCTCTCAGTCACCATGACAAATCATATTCTACGATGAAGAGAGAAAGCGTAGAGAAAAGACGAGAAGCAGAGAAGTGAGAAGCGGGAGTGACAGGGATGAGGAGAAAAGAAAGATTTTAGGGAGCTGAAGTGTATAGCTGCAACCTCTGTCAATGTGTGCGATTTAAGTATTCATCAACATCTTCTGAGGATGAATATTGTGGTCATAGGTGAACAAGCACAGTGTCTGACATTCATTCTCATTGCCAGAGATGACAGAATGAGCAGGGCTTAGAGTGATTCCTGATGCAATCCCACCCACAAAAATTACCAGGTAACTATCATTTGTCTGTTTGTCTCTGAAGCATCACAAATTGTGAGTAAACTACAACACACATTATAGCATAATTTATACTGCACCTGCTATCTTCATACAATTCAAATGGTATAAACACAAAAATCTCCCCAGCTGCTGCTGAAATATATAGTGCCATCAGCCAGCTAAGACTCTTGTCGTAGATTAGGCCCTCAAATGACAATTAGCCAATGTGTTTAATACAAAGATAACCAGCTTTATATACATGCATTTTTATGATTTATGTAGGTAAAACTGTGAATAACTTGTAACATAATCCATCTTGCCAGGCTTTTGTCTATGAGCTTATGGCCAAGCCACAGTAGTGTAAACCTACCAGGATTCTGTACACTAGCAGCTATGGGTGGGTTCTAAACAATGAAGACCTCTGAAGATATAAGGGTTTCAGTATTAGCTTTTATGATAACATATTATTCATAGAGGAAATTGGGAGAATTTTTTCTCTGAAAGACAAGCTAAGAATGATACAAAATATTTACAACATCCCACATGGTTCTCTGTAACAAATCATGTGGTACATTGGGTTAGCATGCTGGTTGTGCAGCACACAGCATGGTTACATGCACAGTTGAGTCAAGCTATGGTTATAGCTTGACCTGGTGACTTAAATGGACCACTGTCCTTGTCCCTACATGCATATGAGGAAAATTGATTTATTGACCCAAGTATGTCAGACACAGCAACACTGTAGCCAGTGTGAGAAGACATGCTGCTGCTTCTAACTTTCTCTGCGGGAGATCACCTCATGTAAATCAAGCCAAATTCACTGCACAGATGTTGTCTTTAAGTTATTTTGTTTGTGATTTTGTCAGATGATGCTGTGTTTATGAAATTCGGATTTCATTACAAGAGAGTAACAGTCTGGAAATGCTGTGGGTGGCCGCTCAGAATCAGCTGAGTGCAGACAGCTTATTTTTTTAAAGCTGCATGTTCCGTGATGCTGGCTCTTTTTCACAGACACACAGACTGTTTGACCCTTTTACTTCAACCAGTCTCCTGGCCCTGTGTTTGCTAGGACAGATCACCACCATGGATGGATGGATGGATGGGTAACATATTAATAATAATGCTGATGCCTATATAATTACTTTATTTGCTTGTCTTCATGCCACAATTCATATGTATATGCATATTGTATATAGCAGTAAGACAAACACAAATGTTTTAATATGAATTAGATATCATATTAGATATTCCTACATTAATCAGCCTACATGGAAACTAAAACTCTGAAAATAAGTGAGGAAATAACAATATAAATTTTAAAGTAGCAGCAAGAGTGGAAGAAAATTATATTTTCCAAGATTAGAGACAGCAATATGATCTTTGTTGTCGGAGGAAAAGTACTGCCCAAGAATAGATTTTTAGATGTTTATAGTAGGCTAAATAACAAATTAACTGTATTCTGATTATTTATTGTCAATGAAATATGATATTCCAGGGTTTCATTGATTGGAAAGTACTTCAGAAGCAGTTTGACAAATGAATACTAAAAATCAGCAAAAATAACAAAGGTACAGTTTGTCTTAACCTAGTACAATGCTTCACATTGTCTGCTCAAGTAGGAATGAATACATTTAATGCTGGGCTGTTTCCAAGCTCTGTGACAATTAGCCAGTTTTGTCTACATTTACTGACATTAGGCCTTACAAGGAAAAAACATGCTCCAGGGTAAGAAAACCCAGATCCACTTAACTTTCAGCACAGTCAGAGATGAGCTTTGAATGAGAGAGCACCCAGGTGCACACAGAGATGGATGAGAGGGGATCAAGGTACCCCAGGGACGGTGAGACCTCCAACTCCCCACAGAGCAGCAGCCCCTGCTGGGTAAATGGATCACTCAGCCTGTGGCTTTCAAAACACCTAAGACTGCTTTAAAAGGTAAGAAGGGCACAACAAACGTGGTTTACTGAAGATAGAAACAGATTGTCAAAGTATACTTAAATAAATAGTGCAAAGAAAAGACCAGTGCATTCTGTACACTAAGCTAAACATACATGAAAAATCATTCATACACAAAAGATGCTTACACGGTATATTCACATGCAAAAGATGTACACGCAGAACTTAGCTTCGTCTTTAGTAGTGTTGCTTTATTGGAAATATCTCTCCAATAAATAAAATTTTCTGATATGTACGGAAGCCAAGAACAACCATGGATTTTTATTTTTTTTATACACTGTTCTCGTATCTCGTGATAGCGACTGATTACCTTGTTATCTCGATATAACAAAGATTGTTCTCTTGTTATAACAAATTAATTATTTCATTATCTCGACATAGCAGAAAGACTTTACATTACATTGCTAACTTAACGTTAGCCTACATTTACGTTACCTTAGCTGAAGCAGCCAGATAGAAATGAGTTTGTCAGCCTCTCATCTGCTAACCGGTAGCCCCTAAATAAACCCAGTCAAGTAGACAAACTAACGTAAAGTGTAATGTACCGGTAGGCTACAGCTACTTCCAGTGGCTACGGAAGCTGTTCATGGCAGCTCTTGTAGGTTGAAATCAAGACAAACACATTGACAATATCCAATTATTGTTCTTAATATTGATTAAACCAATAGAAAATGTACACATTACCATTACGATAAAACTTCACTTTCATGCTACCTTATATAATATATAATTTAGTTCTCTCTTCTTAAAAAATGCTCTCTAATTCAAATTTACAGCTGAATTATATCAATATGAGTGGTGGCCAACACAAAGCTGTAGCAGAGACAATTAAGCCAGTATCATCTGCAGGCAGGTGGAGATGTGGGTTGGACCAAATTAGCATATTTGAAGATATCCATTCAATAATGGAGGAAGAAGACATTTTAAGGCCCATCCATCCATCCATCCATTTTCTATACCTGCTTAATCTGTCGGTTGGGTTGCGGGGGAGCCGGAAGGGTCCCAGCGGTCATCGGCCGAGATACACCCTGGGCAGGTCGCCAGTCCATCACAGGGCCACACAGAGACAAACGAGACAAACAACCACATACTTACTCCTAAGGACAATTTTAGAGTCACCAATTAACCTTACATGCATGTTTTTGGACGGTGAGAGGAAGCCGGAGAACCCGGAGAGAACCCACACATACACAGGGAGAACATGCAGACTCCACACAGAAAGGCTGTGTGGAACAAGTGTGGTTCTTCAACCCTCTCGCTGTGAGGCGACGGTGCTAATCACCACACCACCGTGCAGCCCCATTTTAAGGCCATGAAATATTTTTTCATGACAAAAACTTTGTGATGCACAATTCTGAGGAACACAGATGAGTTTCTAAGGTAATAATAAGGGTGGACCTTTAAAGTGAATTTATTTATTTTACATTTAACTGTAATAAAAGCTGAGCTACAGGGTCACTCAGCTTGGCAGAATAATTTAACAAAGTGAACTGAAGGCAAAGTGTGGTTTAAGGAAACACATTTTATTCAGTGTCATGTAATCAATCACAGTAGGCAACAGAGTCTTCTACAAGTCACTTGTTCAGTTGAGCTCCTTAGATTATTATCATTGTGTTATTACACTGCCTGTCATGTTGTTTTCCTCACCACTGAAATTTTCTTGAGAAGTGTTACGTCACTCTCTTCCTATCTCAAGGATATACTGCTGCACCAGATGGAGCCAAGCTTCAGAATGAGTCAGAAGATTGTGTGTCAATCAATACTATTTTCAGCTGTTTTTTTTAAAATAATTATTTTTAAGCCTGGTGCACCTCAGGTGCTCTGGTTATGAATTTCCTCTGTGCTAGTTCCCATGGAGACTTGCTGAGACCATGATGCAGGTGCAGTTCTTACAGTGAGAGGAACTTCAACACTGCAATACTCACATGGTTTGTAAGCCTCCTGAAATACACGCCTAAAAACATAGAACAAACACATCATATTTCCTTTTCCTCTGCTACACGATGAAAATAAAAATGAAGCAGTTGTACCGCTATTGAAGATATGTTGACTGCAAAATATTCATAGACACAGTCATGTTCATGAAGTTTGTGAGGTCAGACAACTGTTCTGGGACATTACGGGGAACACTGACTGTTCTTGCCAGAATTTCTGCGTGTCTTGTACAGTGGAGCGCCCCTGTTGCGACAAAATTAAAGGATCTTCTTTTGTTTGACAAACTCCACGGGGGAGATCAAGCGTAGGCAGAAATCCTTTTGCCGCTGTTTCTAAGATTTCTGTCTTTTTTCCACGGAAGAAAGGATGTGAGCTACTGTCAAGACGAGCCCCCTGCAAAGAAGCAATTAAAAGCTCGGCCTTGTGAAGGTCTCTCTGCAGTGCAGCCAGAAAAACAGCCTCATGGCCGGGTGAAATGGAAAATGAAAAGCTTCCATCGTTCCTTTGATAACTGTTTGTTGCAAGTTTACCAAAACAGCAGGCATGTGAAAGAAGGGAGACTCACACCTGCTTGTCAGTGATAAAATGCATAAAACTAACCTGAAACCCATTCCTTGTTGATGAAGCATGCACTCATCATGCTCGAAAGGAAAGGAAAACTGTGCTTTGATACCATAAGAAATTTGTCTTGTTTTTGGAAGAAGGGAGAAGAAGACAGCAGTAACAAGCAACCAAAGTTTTAGATATTTCACATTTTCTGGCAATGATTTGGGTCAAGGAGCCTTAAAATACACACATAAGCAACTACATCGAATCATGATTCTGCTTTGCCAGATTTGGTATAAGAGGTCTGCTGTAGTTGATTCTGTACTCATGATGCAATGCAGGGTAAGGTGTACTCTCATTACATTTTGGTTTGTCAGCTTCTTTCTTGGTGTAATTGTAGAGCGACTCACGATGGGAACCGTTCGGGAACATGTCGAAACATTTATAGTAACGATGCAAAATTGTTGTCGTGGTGAATTAGCTCAGTTTGTGCGTAGGGTGACATAAGAAAAACTTGTCTTCGCTTGCCGCTGCCAGTTGGCGTCAAGAAATGGGGTTTTGAGACACAGAGGAGTGTGGGAGGGAAAGAGGATGAGAGAGATTTTCAGAGGAGAGGGAGAACGATTATCACAGCACTATGACTTCAGAAGGATGAGGATTTATAAAGGCAGACACGGAAGTGAGACATATAGAAGAAGATACAGGGATGCTGTATGGGCACTATGAACATGATTTAATATGTTGAGAGACAATTGTCGGCAACATGTTTATCAGGCTTTAAAATTCATTATCAGTATAAGGATAAGGATAAGTTAATGCCATTGACTAGATCAGAACACCTATATGGCAGGTATATGTTTTTGCATCACATTGTGAGAATAAATCTGCTCACACATGGAAGTCTTTCTTCATTTTTGTTCTCATGAACTTTGGAGTCGGCAACCAGGCGTCAAAACTGTAAATCATAACATTCAAAGGTTAAGTGCTGGTGTTTATACCTGCCACAGAGAAATGGGAGATCCTAAACCTAAGATGAGGTGAACTATTCCTTCAGCTTCACTCATGTGAAAGCATCTTGGGAAAATGAGAATACAAATACCCTTCAAAGGAAATGTAGGGTTTTAAAATTAGTCAGAGTCAAAGCCATTATCTGGTCATCGTATGAATGTATTTAATTTCAAATGTCAAGTTTGAATAATGAAGCTACACCTTTGTGTTTCTCAGAGGAAATAAAATGTCCAACAAAAATGTCCTCGGTATGCAGCTATTGTGATTTACATGTAAATCCTAGCATGATATTTAACTTTAAACATCCTAAAGCTTGTAACAAGGATTTATAAATGAGGGGGAAACAGCAACAACCACAGATTAGTGTCATGTGAAAAAAAAGTGTAGGCTGTGGGATATGTGCTTAAAAACACATTCATTGGCTAAAAGTTCTTTTTTTTCCACAGCAGTTCAGATATTTTAAAGCATAATGTTTTGCCCTTTGAATACAGACCTGTGGCTGACTGTTTTTGTATTCTAAATGATTTGCTTTAGCTACAGGGAATATGAGTTTTTTTCAGAGATTTTCTTGGTCATTTCTTGGTTGCTTTTTTACTCATTTTCTGTCCAGTCCTCATATTTGACCATTTTCGGAAGAATTTGTTTTTTTCTGTTTGTTTGTTCTTTTTGTTAGGACCCTTGACACTGACCTATGAGTCATTCAAGGATAAAAAAAAAAAGTCTCCTAACTCAAGGGACGAACCAGTCTTGTGTCTACACATAACAGTAAACTTAGTGAAGAATCAATTTAAGTTGTATCTTTAAGCACTATGTTACTAGCTGCAAATACGCAAGTTGTTCATTGAGTTACATCGTTATGCTAAAAATTACATTGTTTGACAGACATGAAATAGTATTTTTTGTACCAACAAGGTCATTCATGAAGAACCATTACCCATAAACTTGGCCTCCAATTTCAACATTACCGAAGCAGTGTGAGATCACCTTGACAAAAATGGAAAGGCAGCAAACGTCCAATGAATAGCTTTAAACGATGTCTTTCAAGAAGCCTGGAGAACTATTCCTGAAAATAACTTAGGTAATAAGATATTACAAGACAGCTTGTCAAAAAGGGTTCAGACTATGTTAAAGAATGAAGTTTGTCATACTAAAAATGGACTTTTAAGAGTTTTAAACAATAATGTCAGCTGTAGTTTATGGTAAAGTTACAAATAGTTCGATGATTTTTGTGTATTATGTTTGCGTAGGTTGGATTGTTTGACTATTTCAATAATGCCTCAATAGTAAATGTCCCTCTCACCTTGAATAAGCAGCTGGATTTTCATGATCTTTGTAAGTTCACAATCATAAGGCACTCATACTTGGCAGCCTTCACACTATCCATTTGTGGCTGCAACACAAGCGTTTAAACTAAGAAACATGCTCTATTGTTAGTTATGGGTGGACTTTAGGTGTTATGATAATCAACAATAGAAGCTCCCTGCTCACTATCACTGTGTAGTTCTGCTTAGTAGTTTTCTAAGAATACCCGCCCTTCGCGAACAGTTTCTGTGAAACAAACCATCTGACGTGTCAGGTTATGGTTCACCTGTCACTGTGTTTGTTTTTGTTGTCAGTGACATTCCTTTTTCCATTGTGTGGTGCGTTTTGGTTTGTAGGTGTAAAATGTTGCACCAAATTAATTTTACCCCAACTTTACAGCAGGACCAGCAGATAAGTCACATCTTTTAGAAATGAACTTACTGTTACTGCAAAGCACCAAATTGGTGCTTCAACTGATCATCTGTCTTCCATGTTCATTTAGAAAAAAAATGCAATAGATATGCCAAGACCACCATTAAAAGGCAATAGCAGGATGGCTAATATGTATGGGCATGTGACATGTACAGACATTTGTGACTGAAAGAAAAAAGAAAAGAAAAAGGTCCAAAATTAAGTTCATTTGTTAGACTTGCTTTCTTAATTTAAAAAAGCTATTCTAATTGGTCTCTTAATGTAACAGTAAACCATATCGCATTGTTCCTCTACTGATCTATTTCAAGCATAAATGTGGTAATTGCAGCTTTTCTCACAACATGACAATCAAAGCTAAATTATTCATATAGCCATTCACTGTCAAAAGCTCATACTTATATACTTACATAAAGCATACAGTCCCCTAATTATCAAACTGTTGCTGAATACAGCCTACACCTTCCCTTCAACTTTTTTTTATCTAATTCCTCTCTGTTCTACATCATGATTTCCTATCAAACTCTCAGCTCATACTGAACGCCTCAAAGCAAATGCTACAGAAAGGAGAGCAAAATTCATATCACTTTTTGCGTTCCATGTGTCAAGTCGTTAATGGACGGTGAGTGGAAGTGAAAAGCAGGAGCATTTTCGTCTTTCCTTTCTCTGTCTCTATTACACTCAGCAAGGAAGCACATGTAAATTGGCTTCGAAAGAAGAGGTGGAAAACAATTATGGGAGCGATGCGCCTGAGAGAAATGAGTCTATTGCTTGACCTGTAATGAAGTGGAAAGTTGACAAGCCGGCTTTGTGCAACTCGCAGATTTGAATGCAAGGAAATGAGTCCTCTGTACTGTCAACCAACAGGAAGAGATTGCCAATTATAAGTGTTGGCCTTCCACTGGTGCCTTGCAGGCATACTGATGGGCGAGGAGAGGGATGAATATTCAGTGGACATGAATATTAATGCCAACATTTCATAGTAATGTCTCTAACAAGATCTTAACAAACAATTTGTTAATGATTAATTAAACATTAAAAACCTGTCATTTATCATAGGATAAGAAATATGATTCTACTGATTAATGTAGCATTAATGTGACATGATTTACAGATCTTATCCATCTTGAAAACAAAGAACATTCACAGTGTATCAATTAGTGCAAAAACTTTCCTTTACGTTCATACCTAGTCTGGAATGGTTGTGTCCACATCCACAACAATGATGTGTTATTTTCAGTTGGGGTAACCTAAAAAGGTACAAGTAAGGATACATACGTCATACTGTATACAGTCAGTTAAAAAAAGTTAAACACTGAAGCAGAGGAAGTCTGCTGTTTTAAAGTAATTTGCCCAAAACTTTTATGAAAGAAGACTTCTTGACAAAGTTCCCAGTTCCCTTTAAGAGAATAATTTGTATAGATCCATAAAACTTCAGATTATTCACATTATCGGAAGTCTGGACATCCTTAATTCCCTCCTTGTGTTTTATTTCTTTTTAAGACTATTCCGTTCCGTCCACAACGTATTAGTCTCTTTTTCCACAGTTGTAGAAAATTTCAATATTTTAATGTTTAATCTTGCACCAGAATGTTATTCTGTGCTCTCAAATTGAAGATATTCTGTTGAAGTGATCACAGCAGCACGAAAACTCCCATTCAAGTGCACTTCTCATGATATTCATCCTTGTTAATAGCTGAATATTTCTCGGTCACATACAGCTGCAGCTCTTGGGATGTGGTGCTTGCCAGCTTCAAGAAGAGGTCCCTTTTATTTGTCAGAAAGTCTCCCCCATGGAGCTCAGAATGAATATCAATTAATACAACAAAGGTAGGTTTCTGAAGATATGGTATATTTTTGTAAAAATACGTGCATCACGTTTTGGGCTGTGTGGAGACAAAAACTGTTTTCTCAGCTGGTACTCTGTAGGGTTACAATGTGTGTGTGAGTGTGCATTGTGGGGGTGTTCCTTTGTGTGGTGCTGCTGTGTATCCAATTCCAGCGTATTTAACGAGATATCTCACTTCCTCTTTTTTTTTTATCTTGATTCCATTTCTTGCTTGCACTCAGGGGAGCAGAATTCATTCACATGCGGTTTTTCTTTTCCCTTTTTTCTCTTTACTCTGCTGTGCACAAATTGTCATTCAGCCCTCTCTGTGCTGCAGGAATGTTCTTCAGCAAGTGATTGTCATTCAGTTTCAAATTAGTCTGGGCTGATCTACCATGCAATAAAATCTCAACATGCTGGACAGAATGACATGCTATTCAGCATGAATGTAATAACCTGAAGTTGAGGGGAATATGTTGTCATTGTCTCGCTATTTCTACAGCACATTGTATGTCATCAGACAAGCTACAGCATGCAGCCTTGCAAGCTGGCGGTCTTGTTTCTTCAGCGTGATGTTTTTGCATACTTACAAATAGCTCTTATGCATTTTGTCAAGTCTCTGCCTCCATATATGGATCCCTCTTTATGTACATAGTATGCATAAAGCACATACCATGTGTGCCTGGGTATATCTGTATGACTGTGCATGTGCCGCTGTCTGTCGATCTGAGTGAGTGACTGACAAAAGGCACCCAGAGGATAGAGGACAATTGCTCACCCTTCCAGTGTCATTCAGCATAGTACAGGAGCCATTAACTTTTAAAGCCAGTCCTCTCTAGCAGCAGGCCCCATGCCGTTTAACCACCCCTCTGCTGCTATTCAAATGGCTGTGATGGACAGGAGTCAGACCTCTGTGTCTTAGCAGGGTTGTTGGGTGGAGCATTGTGTTCCTGTCTCATACTGTGACACTGGTGGCACTGCTGGCACTGTTGGCACCTGCATCTGACTGTGTGTGCATGCATGTGTGTGTAGTCTGTTGGACACTGCGGGTGGGAAAATGCATCTTGATTGACAACCCTCATCAGGGATAACTTAATGGCACTACCACCTAACAATTAGAAGTCATCAAGGTCCCCAATTGAAAGTGGTTAATAAATAATGTATAGCCACAGTAATACCACATAATCTGGATATCAAAAAGTCAAAGGTGGATGCATTATTAATGGGGCCAAATTGGACTTTAATAACTGTTCCACTGAATCCCACACCACAGCAGAATTCACTTATGTTAATATGCCTTTATTATTAATGGGCAGCCATTTTCTAAAATGTTAACCGACTGGGCTGCTCCAGAGGCAGTTGTCAAGATTGACGAGCCTCATGTCTGAGAAAGAGGTGGGTGCAGTGGGGGCTTGCTTATTTATTTATTCACCAACCTGTAGCATGTCGGCCCACATCACTGTGTCAATAATTTGCTGGTAAAGCCATTAGGCGTGATCACAGAGGCCCAATTAACTCTGCAATGTGTGAGATGACAATCGTACATCATTAGCCATATAATGGCATGCGGTGCCACAGCCTCTTTAAAAACAAACATCAAGGCTATTACAAGAAATATATGCCATTGTCAGCGTTGTTGATCAAGCCATTTTGAGTTGTGCTGAAATCCCCTGTTGGAGATATGCACGTCAAGTATCATGGGACATTAAACCAAATGAGTTTCGATGAACTGTTAAAGATTTTTCAGATTGAATGCATCTTCATTGAGGCATATTCATGATGATCGGCTCTCTGGTATCTGCATGCGATTGCTGCTGGAGACACAAATTAAGAGTTGTACTGTGTTGGTATAGAATATGTTAGACTTACACATGTGAAATGTGGGATGAGGAAAACAAAATGTCAGAGAGGCTGCTCTGACACCCTGATTTAAATTCCCCCATTCCTCGGCTCAGTGGGAGCTCAGTGCGACTTCTGAGACAATTTGGTGGAGGCATCTCTGAGGGGAACCGATAGACTAGCTAATATGTTCTCTTATGGTATTTGCATAATGTCCATGGTGCATTGCCAGAGAGCTGTTCTGCTCCAGTTCCCTCTTGTAATATATCTGGCAGCACTTCCAAAATGCAGTTGTCGCTGGCACTGGCTTACAAATCATACGTCAAAGCCCCATCCAGAAAATGCAAGGAAACATGGTTTCAAAATCTTTGTTTAGCATCTGCTTTTGGACTTTGTCCTACACCAATCAACTAGACGGGACTGATTATTTTTTGTGATGTAAAAGTCCAGGATTTATTTATTTTTTTCAGTCCTGTCAAAACCATTACATCTGGAAGAAAAATGTGTGGCTGTGGATGACAGTACAATGTACAGCCTTTTTCTTTTTTTCTTTTCTTTTTTTTTGTTTTTGGCACAGCAAATCAGCATCTACTTAAATTCCTCTGCACTCACATTACTAGAAATGTTTGCCCAAAATGCGGGAAGTGGCTGGATCCATGTGTGTGTAATATCTACATGAATTATATTCATGGTATAAATGTTTGTCAGTCTGAAGCTTGGGCTGGCCAGAGGATGCTTTTTGATTTTGCTCATGTTTCCCGTTTAAATCCTGAACTCAGCGTTATGGCAGTGCATGTTAAAAAAATGTGAATGCATTTGAAATTATCTACATTTTCACTCTTGTTTGGTGGTAAAAATCCAGCCTGCTCTGAACTTTTTGACTTCAAGAAGCCCAAATCAATTCACTGTGCTTAACCATTAAGGAGAGAAAAGCAAGATTTTTCCTCTTTTCTACACAAGTATCCAATTGTTTCAGCGTAAAAATAGGATGGCATTTTTGCTTAATTTCCATCTCTGTTTTCTTTTTCTCAGGCAAACTGTATTCATCAAAGAAAACTATTAATTCTATTAAAACTACATATCTAATGATATCACCATGCCATGAAGAACACATTCTACTGTTAGTAGCCTCAAAGTACTGCATGCATACTGTATGACCTTAATTTCTTCACAAAAAGCAGCAAAAAGAAAGTGAAAATAGTCTGACACAGTTAAGGAACTTGCTCTGTGAATCTATCTGCTGCTATAACAACCTATATGATTTTAAAAGCAGAGATCTCCTGAAAGAGGCCGTCTCTAAAATCTTGTTTAGTAACAACTAATGTTTGTTGGTGTTGATGAACTGCCAGTATCGATGAAATAATTGACGTAACTCTCAGTCTCCTCCTCTGTCAGTCCCTTCCCATTAGTCATCTTGCCTCTGTGCTCAGTTGACTTTGCTCCTCCTGTCAGTGTGAGAATTTAATCGACTAAGCGAGTGTTTTCTGCCTCAGTAACTGAAATTTGCAAGGGTATGAGTAGACAGGAGGAATAAAATGTACTGTATGGATCGTGTGTGACAACGCTTGGCCGTGTAAGGAAATGTTGTTTTCAAACTTTTTGACATTCAGTCAATATATTGACAGTGTTTGTCACTACAGTGGAGTTTTGGCTGGAGTAGCGAGATGCCTTCCAACCCAGGTTGACCTGTCATGTTTTCGATTCGCTGTCATACTGGCTCTTTGCAGGTGAGAATCCCAAAGCACAGAAGACAGGTAGCATTGACAGTGAGGACAGTTCTTCTGCAGTATCCAATGCCACTCTTCAGGTGTCACAAATGGCACTCTAAAAAAGTTACATTTAAAATTTCAGTGTTCCAGTTTGAATAAAAAGTGTTGCCACTGTAGGACAAAGGAGCAAGGTAATGGAGCTAGTTTTAGCTTGATGAAAAGTAAAAAGGAGCTTCACTAAACTGAGAATGAAAACAATGATCACATTGAATTAACTGATTGAACCACGGGGGCCACTTGCAGTGCTGGTATTTGTAAAAAAGAGATGGATTCGTTCCAAAGGAAAAAAATCTGCAAAATAGATAAAAATAATTGATAGAGGTTGCGATTTTTCACATATCATCACTTTGTCAAGACCCTTGGCATCAGGTTGTATTGCAATGGAAATCTTTAAACCATATTACCAACAAGCAGGATTAATGTTGTGAAACTGTGGATTCACAACCAAACCTTGATTTTGTCCTCGTCAGAACTAAGTGGGTTTTCTTACCAAAACCTTACCAGACAGCACCTGAAGCAAAACAGAAAAACATAGTGAAGCAATGGGATCCAAATCGCAGTTTCAAAATCCAAAGCTAACAGAAGGATACCTGGTTTCAGGTAGAAGTCAAACACAGGTCTTGTGCACTAATGAAACAGAGTATGGTTCATCCAATAAAATGATTCGATATGATAGGTGACATCATTGAACTCATGACTCCATAAGCCAGAAAAATTATTTCCCACATCATTAGGTTTTCCTACTCCTAACCTCACTGTACCTTCTGTCTACCACTTTGTGAACTTAACATGCAGGTATGGATGCCTAAACCTAAGTAAACCTATTCATGCTCCCTATTTTGCTTGATAAATCTGGTAGATGTTTTCTTTTTAGCAAGTGCAAAATGCTCTGACATTGTAGTCATGTGAGTAATTTGAGGTATATATTGTTGACTGTGCATTGTTAATGGTAAATCTGCCAACACTCTCGCACTGTAAATTAAATTGATGCTGTGGTAGTACAGAAAGATTGACAATTGTAGCAACAGTAACTAGGGAACTTAGTGTGCCATAGCCCTGTTTTGCCACATACATAATTTTCTTTTCACTCACAGTACTTTGTGAGCTGATGCTTAACTTTTGTAATGGGAACCTAATTCCCTAATTGAGATGCCACTCAGAATAATGTACATCTGATAAGTCTCCTCACGTTCTCCTCTCTGTTATGTACCTACTGTGTACAGTCATCACTGTATGTATGCTTAACTGCCCTCACTCCCTACCATCACCGCCTATCTTCTTCACTGCACCACACCCACCTCAGCTTTCGCCTTACGTCTCTGTTCTTTATTATTGGTTGGGGACTGTCAGCCCTGAAACTACAAATGATCACCAGCAAAGCCTTTCCCAAACCACATCTTACTTCTCATCATTACTCATCATTATAATCTTCATGTTCTCATTCAGTGACATTCATATGCATCTCATAGATGATCTGGTCTTTGCTAATGAAACTTAGCTTATGATATACAACTTCTGTTGTATTTCTTTAATTGATTCAGATGAATAAGCTGCATGTAACTGTAGTTAAATAATGTAATCATTTTAGTTTAATTTGTTTAGGCTACAAAATAAGACAGATCAAGCAGTTTAAATAAAACAGAGATACAAAAGCGAGATTATATTTGGAAGAAGAAAAAAAATGCCTTTATGATGACTTTTACATCGGACCTGGTCCGACCAGAGAAAATTGCTTCTTTTGGTGTTTGTGCCTCTGCACCACATACTTTCAAATCACAACCAAAGCAGCTAAACATGAACACTGCAGGAGGTTGGAAATGTCAAATCTTCCTCTTTTCTTTCCTCCCTTGGTATTCTGTTGCTGTCTCACAACTCAATTTTTCCTTGCCTCTTTTGTGCTTTTCTTCGCACCCTTTCAGTGGAGATGGAGAGGAAAAGGAAGAAGTGCCAGCAATGTCACGGCTGGAGAAAGCTTATCCTGGGTAGCAGGGTCTGTGTATAGAGTCAATCAGTGCTGTACAAACCCTTGATTGCCATTGACATTTACCGGGGCCCCATTTCCAATTAATCTTCAAGGGCCTTCACCTCTTGAAGCCTGATTACGATTTCCCCCCAACAAACTGGCTAATTTGTAATTGGCCATGTGTCTGGCAGAGGAGGCTCTCCTTTATCACTGCTAGATTGAGACATGAGGGGAAAGGAGATGGATGGAGAAAGGATCCCCACTACGCCACCGTGCATCCTCTGATTATTTTTGTACAAGTAACCGTTAAAACAATTTAGAGTTATCACTGATATGTACTCTTTACACAAATGTTTTGTTTTATGTTGCAACTTCATAACTATTGTACTGAAACTATATGTTTTGAGTGTAGAAAACAGTGAAGTCAATGATTTCAGTGTACCCACTAGTTATTCCATTTGACTGTGTTTACACTGTATGTTATGAGTCCCTTTCTGTTAAGAATCAAGTTTTTAACCTTTCCAACATGTAAATGAGATTTTTTTTTAATGTGTCATAAATGATATCATGAGCAAAAACAGCCACCAGTGCTATGGCTGAGAACTTCTGCTTTGTCTCAGAAAGGTAAGGTCAGATAACCTATATGTGCTACGTAGACTATTTGGAAGACCTACGCCAATTGATCCTTACTACTTGTGGTGTAGGGCTGTAGCCTACTGATAATTTGAGGAATAGATTATATGAGAAGCTAGCTGGTTGAGGAGAAGTTAGTAAGCTAGCTTGCTTCAGTTGAATGGGAGCTCACTTCACAGGCCACTAGCTCCGAGGCTAGTGCAAGAAGATAGGTTCCATAAGAGTGCAAACTCAGGAGCTAGCAGAGTGAACACAACAGAAGCAAGGCCAAGCATAAAGACATGCCACTCTGCAAACTAACTGTTAGTTTGCTAGCCCTGGCTAGCCCTGCACTTTCAGAGCTAGTGGTTTCCATGGCAAACAAGCTTCCAGTCAGCATGCTACCTGTCCTGCAGCTAAATTTCATAGGTTAAACCATAGAGGAGAAGAATTTTGTTTCAGCTGGGTTCTTATTTATTTTTGGTAAGGATATGTGTGGGGTTCAATTAACCCAGCACTGCTGCTGTGTTAATGTGAACACTTTGGTTCAGAATTGTGTCGAAAGTGATTCATATATGTTACTAGGTCTGACCTACTCAGATCGCTGTTGCTAAATCTTACAGAAAAACAGCAGGATACTAATTCAAACATGACATGAACACATTTAGTTACTGTCCAATTAATAGAAATCAGTGCATGTATCAAAAGGGACTATATAGTGGGTATGCACACCTACTGTGAACACAGACATATACATACACCCACATGCTGGGAGATACTTATTTAAACTGTGAAGACACGATTGCTCACGGGAGCACTTACACAGAAGATGAGAAGGAGAGATATGAGAATATACATGAATGCAGTGAATCTATGAATAGTTTCACCTAGATATCTTCCAATAAACATTCTCCAGCACAGAGAACATTCATTATCAAAGATACAGCCCATTCATAGCCAGTTCTTCTTTAAGGATGCCAGATCTTCTTTGAGCAAGCTTAGTCACATGTTATTTCTCCCTCTGTCTGTTTTTCTCCTACATAACTAATCAAATAATAAAATGATGAAAGAACATTGTGTTCTGCACTGTTCTGTATCACTCAGACAAAAATATACGCACATGAATTCAGACACAAACCTTTTTTTAAGCACATTTAAATTCTTACTTTCTTCTCCTTCTTCTCTGGTTTGGTTCTGTCTTCACTGTCTCTGTCTCATCACGACTACTGGATCCTGGAGAGGGGCAACAGTTATGGAAGTGGGATTCCCAAACTGCCCATTTGCCCAACTGCACAGGCTTGATAACGCTGTCCCCATTCCCCCGTCACCACATCCCCCTACTCCTCCCTCTGCCCCAAGCTGCTGCGCTCTGCAGACCAGTGCCCATGGCAAAGCCACCCAGGAATCTTATCTTCTGCCCAGGCTCATTCCTGGTCCAGCCTGTCTGCCTGTGTGTATGTGCATGTGTGTGTTCTCCACCTGCTCATTTGCAACACTGTTTTTCTTCATTCCTCTCTCTCCTTCTGCCAGTTCATCTGCAGGTCTCTCTGTCCATAAGTTTGGAGTCTTCCCAGAATTCCCAACTTGACCTAGTCATGCACAATAGTCTCAGTTTGTCTTAACATGTGCCTGTTGAACAGTCAGTTTTTACAACAGATCCCATAACTGTCTGTCTGCCTCTGTGCTTGTTGACCCACATGTGTCTTCCTGCATCATCGTCTCCATCTTTCTGCTTGTTTTCCTACCTGTCATATTATTGAACAGTACACATTTGGATCTCTCACTGTCAGTCTCTTTTTGAGTTTTGCCAACTTTTGTTCTTGTCTTTAATTTAATAAACAACTTAATTTCTTAACTGGACACAAAACTCTTGTTTGAAAATGCACAATGTACACATTCAAAGCTTTCATAATGAATCAATCAACAAAACAAGTAACATCCAATTTTATTAAAAACTGCTCTCGACAACAGGTGCTTTTTAACACTGTTTTGATTTTATTGTAAAGCAGTTCCCTAATCATAGTAGCTCTTACTTGAAATTTTACTCAAAGACAGAAGTCAGGTCATGCTTGTCATGTGCATTACTCCAGAGACATTACATGCACATCATGTGTTGCCTTGGAAAAATAAAGGATATTCAAAACTGGATGCAAGACAGCCTGCACATATGTTCCAGAGCCTGGATCTATGCAGGAAACTGAACTCTGAATTTTTCGATTTACTCAATGAGGTGGAACAGTGTTTTAAGCAGAAAGACCTGAATATGGTGGCTGTTCTGTAGTGTCTGGTTGTATCTGCAGCTTCAAAAAAGACCAATTTGTGTTTGTGTTGCATTGTGGTTCACAAGGCATGCAGATAATGATTGTAGTGCTTCTTCCCTACAACATGGTTACAGTAGTACCATGAACTTGAATCTCTAAGCAGCCAATTAGTAAAATTCAAAGGGCTATTGGCTGGACAGCCACATACAGTGAAACATTTGAGTCCACACTGGGGGACAGTCTATAATCAAGCTGTTATTGAGTTGTTTTGTCAGTATGAGGCTCTGCTTTTCAATCTGGAGAAAATTACCTCAGTTGGTCTTGAATATACCAATGGTCAGAATGGTGAAACATTTTCTGCATCGCTGATAGCATCACAGGCGTTAAGAAAGCTTGAGTGCCTAGTACCTTAATTCCACACAGCTTTGTAGCATGGATAGAGCTTCCTTGATATCACTCACTGGTTTGTGAGCTTCCTTTTTGAAATCTCAAGTTAGACTTTTGGTCATCAACATTTTGGTTATTTTAGAGCTAAAAGAGAGCTGAAGAGTGATCCTTGAAAGCTTATTAAATAAATGTGTTTCTTTGAGAACTTGTCTTCCACAGTTACTTCAGTTAGTTTTATTCCGAAATGGTCACACCTGGTCTTTGTTTGCTGATTACCATCTCACATGTTTTTTTTTTGTAAATAGTTCCTTCAATTCATATTCTTCTGCCCCTATTCCTTTGCTCATTGCCAGTCCACTGTGAAAGTTTGTGTGTTTCCCTTCTCCTTGTTAGTTCCTGCCCTGCTCTGTATTAGTTTCTGGGGTCATTTAGGATCCGTTGAGTTTTATTAGAGTACCTTTCCTGTCTTTAGTTTGTTCTTCAATAATTAATTAAAGTCTTCTTTTGTTTTTACATCCAGCTCCCTCGAGCATTCCTCTCCTCTTCACCTCATGACATCTTCCCACAGTCCAAAAGACATGCATATTAGGTTAAAATGATAACTCAAAATTTAATTTCATTACCGCATTTGTGGAGTGCATGGTTGTTTTTTTTCTTTGTCTGTTTGATGGTATAAAATGGATAGATGGAATCACTGAATTATTTTCCAAAGTCAGACTGATCAGAGGAAGTGAATCCAAAGTAATGAGACCAAAACATCTCTTGAGAAAAATGTTTTGACACAGAGTTTTATAACAAAAGTTGACGGGTTTTGAATGGAAGTCTATTGGAACAAGAGATGTCAGTGCCTGGTTGCCATTGATAGTATATCACTTTAAGGTATTTTAGCATTGACCCACTTTCAAGACCGGATGACTTTGTGCATCTTTTTACACTGCTAGAGTCAGTAATATACAAACTGTGCCCCTTAGTGTTTAATGTAAAGAAGTGCATTTCTTTACAGTTGGAAAGAAACTTCACTGGCACCATGGGACAAAGACTAAGTTTAACAAGTTTTTACTATTCTGCAAAATATTCAAATTGAGCACTGCCATGATAGAAATTGGACTTAAATCGCAAACCTTGAAATAAATTACTCAGCTGGCCTGCTGAGTGTGCCCCAAAAGATACTTTTTCAATGCAGTTGAGGTAAATTTTCAAAAGGAAGAGTTTTTCACATAGGTCAGACAGGAGAGAAATTTAGATAGGAATGACTGGACTACTGGTTGACTCACATACTTGAAGATCAATGTCTGAAAAAGGTGTAAACAAATGATTGCAAAAGCAATTCTAAGCAACCAAAGGCATATAAGCTGCAGCTGAATGTTTAAGCTAAATATCTGAGAGGGCTGTTTTGTTGACAGACCGTCTGTCTATTAAGCCAATTCAAATCCCTCACCTACTTATCCCCTGGAATTTATTGCTACTTTGTACAGTGGCAATGAAAACCCACAAACACAGTGAACAACTGAAAAAAACACATACAGAGAGAAAACGTCCTTATCAATTTCATGCGACTTGTTCACGCTTTAGAAGATTTCCCTACTCAAGTAATAATACTTTGTGGTATCAATGCATTGTTGGTTTTAGCGGACAATATAAATCAACATTATCACTAACATAGATTTTTTTTGGACAAACAGATCCTCTGTGATTCTTCCTGCCTGTGCATGAGAGTAACGTACAGCAGCGCTGACACGATTGTCTGAGATTCACACGGTACGACAAGTGTACATCAGCCCTTATTCAATTACATCAGACAACAGAGCAGAGGGTATTCATTTCCTTGTAACTTCTGGATATGACAATGAAAACAGCAAGAAAGAGAGACAGATGCCCTCGAGCGCTTGCTGTTTCAACAACTGACATGAGTAATATGCAGCATCTCCATGACACGCCATTCAAATCTCCTCCCATCGATATCTTTGATATTGCTTGAGACATTGCTCTTTTGCTGTTCTCCATATATGTCATAGGACGAGTACCCGCAGCACATCTGCCCACACACAAACACACACACACACCTACAATCCTCATTCTTCTTTGTCAGTGACTGAAATGACTATTGACGTTTTGGTTTTAAAATCTGTTGAAATGGAGAAAGGTATGTGTGCTCGTGTGTGTATGGCAGAGCAGAAACATCTTGGCCCATAAGGGCAGTGAGAGGGACACTTCAAAGGGGGCAAAGCTTCTTCTCGGGGCCTCCAACTATGTTTTTTCACTTTTAGTACTTGTTCTCCTAACTAGCAATAACTTAAATATACCCTTTCTTAAAAGGGAAATATTCATAAGAAATCACTTCTACGTTTGAGGAGATATTTGGGTCTCTGAAGTCACTACCAACTCAAAGATAAATAAATAACACAACCCTTGCACTTTGAGGTCACCGAGGTTTGAGAACATCTCATTCTGTGAGCTGTTCAGATCTGCAGTGGATTTTTACATCACACTCCCAGGTCAGAATACAATTAGCCTCCCCTTCTTTGTCACCACCCAACCTCAAATCTTTCTCTTTACCTCGACAGTGGGAAGGGAAAACTGTTCTCTGCTTGCTTTTTGGTTTACTGTTAACAGCAAATTCTTATCAGCACTCATATACTGAAAAAAGCAATCTGATATTAAAGCTCTACTGGTACTTTTATTGCATATCCCAACTGGTACCAACTGGAAATCACATTTCTTATTGGTGGTATCTTTTTTCTTTTCTTTTCTTTTACTTTTTTACTTTGTTTTATTTTTTAATGCAATTTATCTACCATACTTACACGATGGCCCCCTCACATCTTTGATTTATTAGATCTCCTGTTCAAGGATTGTGCAGATTTGTGTTCATAAAAAAATTGCTGGGAGGAACAGGCTACAAGGCACTAGTGTGTGTGTGTCTTCACCTTGCCCTTGCATCATCAGTCTTTACCTGTCTCTCTTTGTCTGTTTACCTCTCTTTGATGGAGGTGAATCATATTATTTTTCAATCAAAATACTGATCTGTAACACCCAAGCCTTCTCAGTTTCAGCTCATTTAACAGTGATAATTAAGATTGATGTAAATATCCCATAAGATACCTCCTCATTCAACTATTGGAGTTTTGTTCAAAGCTCTTTTCATTCCCCCTTCGCATGAAGATTTACGATAAACATGATCTTATGACTGAATGGCTTGTGAAAATCGACACCTTTTTGGTTAGGACAATCTCCACTGAACCACTTGGACAATGAAAAAAAATTAATCTGAAATCAACCATCAGACTATTATTCCTGTGTTCAGTTTGAGCACCATGAATCACTGCAAGCATGTCTGTTCATTGCTATTGTTCAAAACTTTGCTGCTGTAAGTGAACATTGGTAGAATAGCCTAAAAGTTAATGAGATGATAAGGCGATATGTGGAAAGAACTGTTTTGGAAATTTGAATATCATCTAACGATTTCTTCATTTGCCTTGGTAAAAATTTTGTTCTAAGGATATATAGGTGAGTATCTTGTTGTTTAACATTGTCATCAAACAAGGGTGAGGTCACAGATTACTGCACAACCCAGTCAAAGGCTGCCTACAGTCACTAGAGGAAGTAACAGTGTTGGAAAGTAAGTACATTAACGTTTTTGTTTTTCATTTTCCATATTAAACTATTTTATTATACTCAATTATATTTCAATTAGAAAATGCAGTGAAAACCTAATTATGAACATTTTAGATAATTTTACACTTCAACAAGGGCCGCTTTGGTGAAGATTACATAAAAACATAGAGCTCATAACACAAAAGACATTTGTTAGAAGGTATTTCTTCATTGTGTTGTTTCGCCTTTTAGTTCAAAACACCCTGAGGTTTTCCTCCCACAGCTGTTTTTCAAGTGCAGATAAGAAAATAATGTATGTGAACCAACATTCATTAAAACTTTTTAACTATTGATAACAATAGTTAGTAATCAGGTTTAATTTGACTTATGGTACTATTTAAAAATATTTATCCGCGCTTCATTTCTTAATAAAATGATGTAAAAATGTGGTTTTCTGGTAATTTTTTAGTTATGTGTTGATACATCACTGGTTCATCCCTTGAGTTAGCTACCTTTGGTATGATTCATAGGTCAATATTAAGTGGCCTAACAAACAAAAATATTATTCTGGCTTCAGGTGCATCAGGTACAAGTACTGGACTGAAAATTTGTGAAAAAGCAACCAATGTTCAGAAAGCCTGTATGACTTCAGACCACTTTAAAAGATGACAAGAAAGTCTGGCCCCTTGAGTGTAAAATGTAAAGAAATGAAGGGTGGCTTAAGACTTTTGCACACAACCGTGCACTAGCACATGTGTATTAATTTTGTGTAGAGTGACTTTGATTTTATCGTGAACTATATATTCAACTAAAAATATTCTTGTACAACAGATGTTATGACCATCCATCCACTTTCTGTACCCACTTCATTCACCTCAGAGTCAAAGAGGGGGTGGAGCCTATCCCAGCTGTCATTGGGAGAGATGTATTCTATATCACATTAGTCACACTGAAGTTTTCTCCTTTCCTATATGAAACAAATCCATTTACTCATTTAAAAAAAATACTTGATATGATTTATATCTTCCTTGCATTTTGTTCTCTTCATATAGATACATTAAGAATACTGTATGACTTTTACTCATAGCATTCAAAAATAACATTTTACTATTTTCATTTCATGGTAGTTTTAGGGTTAAAGGAGACTTATGAGCATAGTTTTCACATCTCTATCATTTTGCATTTGGCCTTCTTTTTTTGTGGAAGAGTGGAAGAATCAATTCCACAACATGCCTCAGAGATATCTGGTTCCCTGCAGGCTTTGTGTCAGAGCCACACTTCCAGGCAGGTGCATTCCCTTTGTGTTTAAGACAGGGGAGCAGAGTACTGCAGTGTAGAAAAGATCGATCCTCCCTGGGAAGTGTTGTCTCTGCCTCAGCATGACATGAGGTCCTAACATGAAGGGGGAGGTCACTCAGCTAGAGTTAGGCAGACACACCTGTGTCCATTAGGTATGTACGTTCAGGGCTTCACATATGCACACGTAGGTTGTCATACAAACACACACAAGCACTTGTGCCTTTCATGTTTCTGTTTTTGTTTTTTTTCCTGTTTCTTTTGAAACAAAAAATGTATGTCTGTGGTTTTCTAACAGCACTGTCACAATCCCTCTCATCAGAATGAGATGTGTACACATTTGTGAAGAATTACGTTGCCAAGGGAACATCTCTTAGTAGCATCACCCTGGTTAACTTTTCTACCACCTAATGATTCAACACCTCAGTAATGAGGTCTTGGTGGGTAATTAACAACAGCCCCACGTGACATTTCTCTTTCTCTGAGCAGTAGGGCATATAATAAGAAGAAAATAACATTCCTCATGGAAATCTTTAACAAATTAAGAGCTAAAACACATGTAAAACATGATCATGAACTACAAGTTTTTCAGTTATGATCATAAACACCAACTTGGGTATTTATAAAAAAATTCATGTTTTATTAGTACACTGCAAGCTGCTGCCAGCTGATCTAACTCTGTGTCTGTTCATGCGCAGCACTCACAAATGTTACATCAGTGTACTGAGTATTTAATGCTACAGTTTAAAACATAATACTGTTAATACATTTTCTTGTCAGCTGCATGAGTAAGTTTAAAAGAAAGACAGTGAGGGCCACACTGAACTTAGCCCTTGTGATGTGTCTTTCCCTGTGGGCTTACTATATCCAGATTAAGGGGGAGTTCACAGATAGGCGACAGGCTCCAGCACCCATATCCAATCAAGACGGTTCCCTCAGGGGAACCATGTGGTGCACACATATGTGGCCACAGCCTCACAGCATGACACCAGAGTGTCCTCCAGGAGTCCTCCACAAGGATCAGGAGCGAGAGAGCTACACTCTGACCGAAGAAGGAGTGATGCATTTTAAGATTAGGACACATTTATGAACACAAGCTGAATGTATCATGATTTATATTGTGCTCTTGCTGCAGAGTGAGGACAATGAAGATGAGAGGAGGAGGAAGGCAGCACACTCATGTGGTGTAATTTGCCTTTTTGAAGGCTTACGCTGTTCAAGGCTCTCCCTCTCTTTATTCCAAAGCCTGTCTGAAAGTCTATTTGTAACACTACTGCTTCTTCCCTGGTCACTTTATCTGATGTAGCCATGTCTGTGTGTGCTGTAACTGATATGTGTGTGAGTGTGTAACAGAATACTTTATTTGGTCCACAGACCAGCTAGCTAAAGAGTAATGTATATTCTCTTAATGAAGAGGACTTACAAAGTAAATAAGGCACATCCACCTTTTCTCAAACAACCTAATTTGAACTCTTCTTCTTTCTTGAAAGTAAGTTTTTGTCCACATGAAGGAATTTGCCCTTGTACCAAAAGAGAAGCGCTTACTGAAAATATTCAACTACAATTTTGAGAGTAAGTGAAAAAGAATAAAAATTTGATTGTCCAAAAACCATCATTAAAAAAATAAAAACATAAGGTGTTATTGATAAAACAAGAGAACTTGAAATATCAGAGCAGGATGTGCTTAACATTAGGAATTAATCAAACAAAAACATATTCTGGTGTAAATGTCTATGGTTAACATACGGTAATGTGAATTATATGCTTCATTGATTTATAGGTCAGTCAAGTAAGCTTCACAAAAATAGATAAATAAAGATAAATTCCTCTTAAAATGGTCATTTACAAAGGCTGGACTGACAAAGCAACAAATGTCCAAATAAAATCTTCCAGAGAGCCAGGATAACTTTTCCTCAAGACCATATGGCTGGCTCTTTGGAAGCAAAATGTAAAGAAATTAAGGTTAGTTAAGACTTTTTTGCAGTACTGTAACTAATCTACTTGTGATACAGAGTATGCTAACATGTAGATCACACATAGACCTACACCTTTCTGCAGTTTAGGGAATGTATAATTTTTTGATGATAAACCTCACACAATGACATTGGGCTTTAGAAAAGCAAATAATCCAGCAGTACTCCCAGAGCCATCACCCTTGATCCGTGGATGAATGAATCACACTATGCTACCATTTCCCTCTCATCTTCCTTCCTGCCCCTACAGAACCAAAGCAAAGCCAAAGCTCATATTTTCCCTGACAAAAGAGGTGACAGTGAAAGGAAAGTGAAGCGGCTTTAATAAATGCTATGGGAAAGGTACAAGGAAGAGGGTGCAGTGTTTGAAAATGGTAACCTTTTTCAGATGCTGATTTAGTATTCATTATTAATGACCTTTCCCTACCTGAGCAAAGCTGTTGCCAGGAGTCCCTTCGTGTTTGTGTCTGCCAGAAGCTGGGGGCAGATGCTACGGCCTTGTTCACACTTGTTGGCTGATGGATTTCTGTGCTTTACGTGCATCTTTCACATAAATACTGTTTAATTTGTCCCACAGAGTCCTGTGTTAAATAAAGATAATATGAGCATGATGTTAAAGTTTGGAGAGGCATACTAGATACAAATTAGGGGTCACACATGCACAACTGATATTTTGCCCTCACAGGACAGAAGACAGAGCTAGGAGGGTACAGGAAGAAAGGAAGGCAGGAGGCACAAAGAACTCTCGTCTCAGTCTTCTTGCATTCACCACTTTCCATATCATCAAAAATCCTTTTCATGCTAATTGATCTTAAAGAGCAACGATGCATGTAGAGCATTGTAAGCGAGTGCCTGTGAATGTGTGAGGATATGAATTTGAACAATCACCTCAAATGTGCTCACCCAGGCTTGCTTTTCAATTCACAGCACCTCAACACAGAAATCACTCCAGCAAGACATACTCTCAAGCACATTCAAACTTATCCAGCAGACAGCACTGTACAACTAATCTATCTATCTATCTATCTATCTATCTATCTATCTATCTATCTATCTATCTATCTATCTATCTATCTATCTATCTATCTATCTATCTATCTATCTATCTATCTATCTATCTATCTATCTATCTATCTATCTATCTATCTATCTATCTATCTATCTATCTATCTATCTATCTATCTATCTATCTATCTATCTATCTATCTATCTATCTATCTATCTATCTATCTATCTATCTATCTATCTATCTATCTATCTATCTATCTATCTATCTGTCGCTCCACCTGCCTGTTTATCTTGCAATTCCTTCCATCACTCTGCCATTCTTTTGTCTATCTGCCTCCTTTATCTGTCATTATCAGACAAAAAATGTAGCACATCCCTCTCCTCCTTGGCCGATAAAGCTCTACACATCACTCAAACTATGGCGGCTGCAGAAAGACACACCCCCCCAAGAACTCACCTCAGTTACACCATTAGGTCTTTTGTGGTCATTTTTCTCTCTGAGACTGAAAACATATTTCTATTTGACCACATTTTTTATAGCTAAATGTCAAATTATTATATTGCAATCACTGGCTTTTCTCCCTGTGCTAGGCATTTAACTGCACTGTCTGCTTCTTACAGTGACAATGTTGTGAAGAACTTCCGCCAAACCAAAGTCTCAAAGCTTTCTGTAAGGAGATCATTTTCAGATTAACCATTATAATGCCTTATTTCGGCATTCTTCATAAAGAAGAGCATGATGCTACAAGCTTGCCAAACCCTGCGATTCACTAATATTTATTACTTCAGTTCAGGTAGGGCTTTTCTTTTTTTGGAACATATGTCTGCATAAGGAGTTCTGTGAGAAGCTTGAGTGAATCATTCAGGCCAGACTATTATCATATACCTATTATATACTTTACTCGAAAGTTAGAATGTTTAAAATTTCAGGCAAGTTTGATTCCCTGATACCTTTAGTTAGAAAGGCAATTTATTAGGACTTATTCAGGATTTAACTAGTCCTGCAATGGTAATAACCATATAGGTTGTTGGATGGTGTAGTTACTCTCAACGCATTCAAATGCATGCAAATATTTGTGCATTTTCAGCTGTGAGATACATGTCCATATCACAACAGCTTTAAAATTTCTGAATTATGTTCAATTAATAACCAAACAACATCTTTCTTTGACAGAAATTACGGTCAAAAGAGGAAACGGTTGTCTATTAAGAAGAGGAAATCTCGAAGATCACAAAATTATTTATTTGGTTGGCAGGTGGTTATTGAGAAAGGAATAAAGTATCTGAAGCAGTACATATAAAGTACTTATTTTAGACTGATAGGTGGTTTATAATGTACATCTCGTTGCCTGTGATATAGTTTGTCGAAGAATAAATTACATTTGTGAAGAAGTGTACTTGCACATGATTCTCAAACTGGACCCAAAATAATTTTTAAAAAGCCTTCATTGCAACACTTTGTGTCATTGTATCAAAGCTGCTATAGATACTTGTGGTAGGTACCACAAGATGGACCCTAGAGATGTCTTTTCTGAAAAGTAAGGAATTCAAGGTGGATCATCTGAAAATTCGACTATAGTACCTTCAACTGAAAAACACAAAGCACCAAAACCAGCCTGACCACCACCGAGAAAGCCTTGAACATCAAAACATTGGGAGAGATGTGAACAGCAACCTGATTATTCTGGGGAGTCATGAATTGTACAATCACTTATGAAAATGTTTGTTACTTTAATTAATCAAATCATTGTCAGCAGCAATAGTTTGTGTGAATGAAGGTTTTCCTTTTTTTAAAAGTTGATTTCTTCTTGCCCAATGGATGAGCTGGATTTCCACTGCTTGAATGTAGCTTATGTATAGTACTTTTAAGGGAAATTAAAGTGTTGCTAATGAGATCAAAGAATGATCATCCATCCATAATTTTCCTGTTCCTCTTATCTTTGGCTGAGATAACAAATCTGCAGTATGTCATTTATCTGTAGACTGTTGTGGAAGTGTTTCGCTTTTTTTCTGCCTTTCTGCCGACCGGCCAAGCTGTTTATTTTCCTTCTGCAGGAGAGGTCAATCCACACCATTCAGCGTTTATGTGGTCTTGATGATGATCAAGAAACAGGAAGTTAAAACAATTATCTTGTCTGGGTGTTAATTAAGAGACAAATATATTTAAACAATTAGTGTGTCTGGGTGATGCAAATGGTTAATGTGGATTAGAGAGTCTGTTAGTTCTGAGACATGAAATTAGCCATCACAAGACCTGTCCCTGTGCATGTATTTCTTTTACTCATGTTGTAGGGACATATGTTATATTGTGGGAATACACCTTGCTTCTGAAGACAAAAAGCAAGTCCACATAACATAAGTCATTATATTCTTAGATGAAGGCTTGGTTTAAGGTCAGGGTAAGGCTGGGTTAAGGGTATGTAGTAGTCATGGTTAGGACTTGGGTTAGTGTGTGCAATACCTGTGAGAGCTTGTGTGTTTGTTTGTGTGTGTGTGTGTGTGTTTGTGTGTGTTCTGGGAAACATGAACAAGAACAGGCTTAAACTCATTGTTATGTGTGAGCTATTTTACTTGTTTGGCAACTATCACAAGTTAATACTAACTATTTAAAATATATATAATATACATAAGAATGTGTTCAATTCCACATTCATAAAGCATTCAGCAGCATTCTTTTTGTTGTTGTTTGGCCCAGTGATGAACCAGAGAGGCACATGTCATCTCACCCCCCTGTGAGTTCTGCTTTTTTCCTCAGAGCAATTAATGCAACAGTGGAGTCAAAAAGTCTTGCCCCAAAATGGCTGCCTATTTGGAATGGAGGTGTTACATCACCCTGACAACCAGGTCAAGCCCTTCGAGCATCATCAGTGTGCACCAACAAAGCCAGGGGTCAGAGTTCATCCCATATTGTGACCTCTGTGGAATTGATCTGTTGTAGTGGAAATAGGTTTTGGGAGCTGCATGATTCAGACAGCAGCCAGACACTGAAGTAATTTTCCGTCTTAACTGATTGACTGGAGCATTCATGACATCCGACACAACAAAACTCCTTTATAGTCACAATGAAAGTTAAACAAAAAGAGGTTAATTTGACGTCATATGTGAGAATGTAAAAACAAGCATGTGATTGTTGGAATTTAGGTGCACATCGCAAGCAAGTGGATGCTAGATGTTGAGAAGCTGGTGTTTGTCAAGAGGTTTGCATTTTCAGGTCAGCTACTCAGTCAAGGAGAGGAGCTGTCAGCATGGCTGGCATTCAGCACAAGCAGAGACGCCTACCCATGTCAAATGTCACATCACTAATCTCTTTCCAGTGCAGGCCAGGTATAAGTGCATGGGCAGGAGACAGGCACACCTCATTGCACCACAGAATGAGAATCTCAGGACACTCTGCATTTCACAAATCTGAATAATTTAATGTGAAAGGAATCTGTTGTCATCATTGTTTTGTGCACAGCTTTATGTTGAGCGGCATATGTAGCAATTTTCCAAGTCTCTAATATCTGCAGCGTCATTTAAGCTTGCATAGCATTAAAAATTGTTCTCAGTTGAACACTTTGAGAGGAGTTTAATGTCCTTTACATTTGTGTGTGGACCTGGTGCACCTGATTATAATTTCCTATCACAACGTGTATTAATCTAAACAAAGGTTGAAAAGAAATATTTAGTCCATAGATCTGCTGGAAGGCAGTTTGGCAAATAATGTTAATGGCTTAATGCGTTATTGAATGCTTTAGCTGCTTTGTTTGTTTTTTCCTAAGGGGGGATAATACGCCCCCACTCATTCCCATGTCAACAAACTTCCACTGTAAGGCGGTTCATTCCATACAGAACTCAATAAAGTACACTTTCCTAAGGAAATCAACAAAATACTCTGTCTCCCATTTATCAGTTACATTTGTCTGTATCAACATGTACAGTACTTACCATTGTTTCTTATAAATACCATATAGGTATTCATATTGCATAAACATATAGGTTTGTGAAAACTAAAGGGGAATCTTTGCATATGCTAAAGTAATAAATGTTTATGACATGTATATAGTCTATTTTTACAATACACCATGCTCACGTTTTTAAATGCTGCACTGATGTTTCTTCCAGGTCCATCCCTGCCAATCTCTAATAAATTAGCATTAATCAAGTAAAAGTGAACCTTCCTGCCCCTCTTGTCCCTCCAAACTTTCAGACCATTTAATCATGTGCCTGCCATTTCTTTCCCTCTTTGTGCTCTTCCTCCTAAATTACTGGGAGGTGATATACAGCCTGGATGTCCCAAGGCTAAAGGAGATTTAGGACTTTGTCCCACATGAAGGAGAGGTGAGAAAAGACATTACTATGCAGAATAGGTAATCCTGAAAACGCCAGAGCACTTTGGGGTGCCCTATGCAGATTATCAATCTATTTGTGTAACTTGGCTACCGAGAATTTCATTTCCCCTTTCATTTATTTGCCTTGCTGCAATCGTTTACAGTGCTGAAACTGAAAATTGAAGCCATGACGAGCAAGGGAGCAATATTGCAAGGGAAAATAGGCTTCCCCTGCTGTGTGATTGCAAACGTTCATTTGGGGGGACTGGGGGTGGGGGATGAAGTGACCTCTTTTTGATGAGCTCAGACTACATATGGTCATCTCCACCTTGTTCTCAGAGCCCTCTTACAAGAGAAGATTTACATTGGCTTCTTCTTGCAGAGCATCACTTGTCAGTATTACTTTGTATTACCTTCAGAACCATGGACAGAGGCACGCATTAGTCACCATTGCTCTACACTAGTTTCAGCACCATGGACAGATTCGCATCTCTGTCAGCATTCCTAAATTTAAAAGCGTCGCGCGAGTGAAGTTAACAGCTGCAATCGAATCACAGTGAGGCTGCAAATACCAAGAAAAAATAAGTCCAGAGTAATTTAATTTCACGAAGGAATTTTTAAATATTTATCATTAAGGAGGGATGGACATACAGTAAGAGAATAAACATGAAAACTGGCCAGAGGGCTTCTGTCTGCACAAATGATAAAAACTACACAATCATATCTGAGCATACCAAAATGGACTGAAAATAACTGGAGTGAAAAGACACACTGTTACATGTCTTGCTTGTTAATTTCCTGTTATTATAGCAGAATCTGTCCGAAGCCATTCCATTACCTCACAGGTAGGTTGTGTCACGAGGCAGACCGTGAGAGAACCATCGTGGCGCCATACCTTACATAATCATCACGGCAGTAGCGACTGAACATAATTACAATGATTTGTGCCCTCCCATTTCACTCTTGTATTAAAAAATATTGCTGGAGGTAAGTCAGGCGTGAGCGCAGGCAGGACTGCTGTGCTGAATGAAGTGTGGCCCCGAGGGAAAGCTTGGAGAGCAGAGCACAGTGTCGTGCCAAAGAAAGCCAAGTCCTGTCCCCGCCACCCCACCCCACCACACCACAGCAACTGCTCTGGCTCGGTCATGCCGTGAGAACGTGATGACATTACCGGGCCATTTAACTGGCAGAAGAGCAGAGAGAGGAGAGAGGCGCTGTGCCGCCGTGAGAGTGAGTCTTTTGTTATTCAATGGTTAGCTAATGTATCGGTGGTTGGTGGGGTGGGTGTGTGTGTGTGTGTGTGTGTGTGTGTGTGTGTGTGTGTGTGTGTGTGTGTGTGTGTGTGTGTGTGTGTGTGTGTGTGTGTGTTGGGGGGGATAAACATTAGACATTAATAAACATTCATTTTTAGCATTTCGCTCGTTGACATGGTCCGTATTGCTGGCTTATTTTGGCACTTTGACATTGTCTTACACACAGCAATCCCCCTCAAAATTGAAAAAAAAAAAATTAAAAAGGACTTTCAAGTTTTAGATGTGCCAATGATATCGTAAGTCCACGGTTATTCATGGTAAATGAGCTGCTATGCTGATCGTTAAAATGAGGTTCATCAGGTTGGATTCAAACCGGATTAGCAGCACTTTTAACATTCATGCAGTGCCACAACCTCGGCTGTTTTTGTTCCCCTTTGGGAGTAGAGATAAAGAAAATGAATTGACTCCCAAGAGAATAAACCAGAACTACCAATAATATTAACGGATAGGTTGTGTTGTTGTCCAGCCAAGACTGAATTTGAAATATCTGGGTTTATATCAGTTCATGTTTGGGAGATTTGTTTGTTCTTTTGTTTGGTCATCATGTGTTTTTTTTTTTTTGTTTGTTTGTTTTTTTTGTCTACTGGGAGTGCGTTTGGTAATGTCCCAGATCAATCTGTTTGGTTACATTTGTAACCGTGGAAGTCAATTGGTGTTCGTCATGACATGGTAAAGATCGCGCTGTCCTGGGGCATGATTATAAAAATGTAGCGTGAGAAAGTAGAAAGTAGAAGTTTTTTTCTCCCTACCCATTTAATAAAGAATTTTCAGTCCATTTCTATCACATAAATACATGTACTTTGAGGCTAATTGTTGGAAATCAATTCCGATAGGTATAAAATTACAAAACTTAACTCACTTAAACTAAGATTTTCATAAAGGAACAACTGCTAAGGTAATTCAAGATGAGTATCCTAGAAATTGCCTCAGAAACTTCTTGGTCGATTCTTATGGATTTATGGTGAGTTCATAACAAATTATGGAGAAACTATTGAAAGCCCGTTCGATTGACCACACAACCTTTACACACCAGGAGCTTCTCAGTGTTTTGCACTGTTTTTATGATGAGGTCCCTGAATGTTACAGAATGGGGACTCACAATTAACTCTACTTTGTTTTTTACACAACATTTTGATATTTTATTCTTGACAATCGGGCAAACCAACGAGTGGTGGAGTTGCTGTGTATGTATTTGAAAAAAAAAAAATTGGGCATCTTCATTGTCAAATTTCTCCCTCTCGTGTGGGATTTTTTTGTTTGTTTGTTTGTTTGTTTCCTCCATGTGGCCCCTCTCTACGCCACTCGGCGGTGCTCATAGACTTGCCTCTCAGAAGATCAAGTCATCTATTCCTCATGACTTTGGGAATGGAAGAGGGAGCTAATAATTCGTCGTCAAACCAGCGGAGAAGAACGTTTCTTCTTAATCGGAACGAGCAGTCGTAAACGTGACTGCTACCGGTACATTTTTGTTTCGCGTGTGAGACAGAATTTCAGCACCGCGGAGCTGTCCACTGTCCAGGAGCGGAGAGAGGACGCAGCGATTCTGCTGTCGAGGATGAGGAGGACGCAGAGATGATATGAAAAGTAATTTAAGCACAAACACTGCAGCCACATTGCCATACCCCTTCTGTGGCGATTGTTTGTCTTTACATAGGTGCATTATCAGTTGTTTAGCCTACAGTTAATAAGAGGAAAGCGTTTGTCAGTTTCAATGTGTAACAGTCGTGAGATTGTGAACGTGTAGTTATTTGCTGTGAGCAGGAGCACAAAGGACCGTATTTTCTCTATATCTCTCTATTTATAGACCCTCTCCCCTTGTTGGAATGTACCACTGGCTACTCGCAGAATAAAAGGGGGTGGACAGAAAACGCTGGAGTTTATATGTAATGATTTTAAAGCGCCCCCCTTTATTCGATCCTCCCCACTGCTCGGGCAGAGATTGAGCCGGTCCTGTCCGTTTAAACCGAGAAGACACCCATACCGACTCCTCAATGCAAAAAAATAAAAGGGTGCCAAGAAGCTGGGACGAAGGAACGTGGGTGTAAATAGACAGTGAACGCTCTTGGTCTCTCTCTTCTCTCCCTCCCCCTTTCTCCTTCCCTCTCTTTCACTCTCTCTCTTTTTTATGAAATCAATGAACGAGTTATTGGCTAGGACATAAATATAAGGAATCAAAGCCTCCACCGGGACCAACGGCATTGCGCGCTTTTGATATGTGTCTTCGCCAAATGCTACATGTGTTTTCAAATAATTGTACATTTTGGCTTTGATAGGAGGAGAGCGGGATCATCTCTGACACGGCTTGGTCTCGGAACCAAATTTTGACCCAGACTTCCACCAGCTTTTTTCTTTTCTTTTCTTTTTTTCCTTTTCTTTTTTATAACGTAAAACGGTTCTCCATCATCACCATCTGCTGCTGTTGCACCCATCCCAACTCACTGGCCGGTCCGAAGATGGCAACTTTAACCAACGGCCAGGTGGACGGCACGGTGCACGGCGTCGGAGTCGTGTCCGCCAGCACGAACGGGCTCGTGAACGGATTAAACCACAGCCACAGCACGGCGGGATGCCCGGCCACCATACCCATGAAGGACCATGATGCCATCAAGCTCTTCATCGGCCAGATCCCCCGCAACCTGGACGAGAAGGACCTTCGGCCCCTCTTCGAGGAGTTCGGCAAGATCTACGAGCTCACTGTGCTCAAAGACCGCTTCACGGGCATGCACAAAGGTGGGTCAGACGCTCATTCTCCGAAATATCTATGGCTCTATTTGTTTTTTATCAGAGGGAAATTTGTGAGACATTGGTGAAAGTGGGGATTCAAAATCATGCAGCAACTGATGGGCAAATTGTATAGTTTCCTGTTGAAGCTTGAATGACTTTCTGCATGTTGTTGGCAGCAGAATTACGACATTTTATTTTGTGAGACTTGTCAATGCGCCTCAAAGTGAGCGCTTCATTTTCCAGCTTATTGAGCGAACAAATCCAAGCATGAGAGTGTCACGAAGCGGGAGTCACGACGGCATGAATTTATGTGGGGCGATAGCAGGAGGAGCAATGTTCCTATGTGGCCAACGTGCAGGGGAGTGTTCACACATGTTCGTCTGGCGGCGTGCTTTCATTCACAGCACCAAATCCAGGCTGTTTACCTCACGTTTTCACGTCGCATTAGCGAGGAGGTTGTGTTTGATCACCAGCAGCACAGAACAGTCTGTTGCCTGAGCGAGTCGGTGTGGGAGATTGAGCGTTGAGGAGGGGGGTGCTAATGTGCGTGCACGTGCGCACGAACGTGCAACAGCAAGATAAGGCCTTTGGGCATGCACAGCTACGATTTTTCTTTTTTTAACTTTAGGTTGGGGTGATTGTGGTTATTCCTCACAGAATAAAAGCAATTCATAAAACAGAAATGTATAATGTTTTTAAACTTTCCAACCATACACAGCTTCAACAGCTGTTCCATTCCAGTATATTTCTTAGGACTTTTCATGTCATAACCACGGCTGACACTGAGCAAAATATCTCTGCTATAGTGGTCTATCGATTACAGTAAATCACCATGAACTTTTGGCGCAACAGAGTTACATGCCCTTTTGGTGTAAAAGCCTATAAAGGACCAGCCTCTGCTTTATTTTGCACTCTCAAGGGAAGGATTACTCTGTGCAAACCACCATCTAATGAGAGGTCACTAATTGATCTGCTGTACCTGCAGGACATCTCCCATGGGAGCAGAGTACATTTAGAAAAAGCCACCGGTCTTCAGGGCCCCCGTTGCCCCTTTGTAAGCTTCTATTGCGCAATGTAAACAATGTGTGACATCCACCATGTGTTAGGAAATGATTATGATATACAAATATTTTCAGAGGGCGGATACTGTCTGCAGGCATGGAAAAAACCAAAGAGGTGGGAAAAGGTGTGTGTACGGGAATATCTTTTATTAATAGCCCAGCTGTAGTAGTGACTCCCTCTTGGATGCTTAATCACCAGTGGCCCCAGAACTATAGGCACTGCTCGCTAGCTGATTCTAAGAACTGTCTCCTCATTGCGATATACGGCCCTACTTCCTGGGCTGGGCCCCCGCTTTCATTAGCGAGCCCCCGCTGTGCTCATATTTTAACCAGCCGGAGGCACTATACTCCCTGTCTCACCAGCTCACTGTAAGCTGTTTGAAGGCCGTGTTTCCTCCACAGCCTCCTTACACCTTCCTGAGGTTTCCGTGGAGGGTGTCCAAATTAGCAGTAAAAGACAGCACGTCCCACAAATAACAGGTAAAGTGACTGACTGTGTGTACTGCTGTCAGCCTGGTTTAATTGAAAATTACACAGCATAGCATGAATCAGGTAGTGTGAGAGTTTAAGAGTGAATGAGTAAATACTCTTTAACTGATAATACAACTCTTTTATATATAATTTCTTTCTCTTTTCTTATATGGCATATAAAATCAAAACCAATTAAAACTGTCTTTATGATTAATGTGTTCATGTAAATGTTATGTTTCATCATTCAAATGATGGTTTTCTTAGTATAAAACCCTTTTCCTATTGTCTTTATATAAGGTATGGCTCTCCCCTGTTCCCTCAGCTTCCTCAGGCTGTTTGCCATTTTTTTTAAAGTCCTGCTATAGAGCAGAGACAGTCAAACTGAGGGCATGATGACCCTTTAAGGTGTGACATGCTCCAGTGGAGGGAAGTCTATAGAACTGCCTACCGTAAAACTCCTCTTATATTCCTCTTCTCCATCTTTTTTCCTTTTCATTAACTCCACTTGACACTTTTCATTCTCTCCTTTCCTTCATTTCCTTTTGTCCTCCCTGTATGCACTGACATGCTGCCTGCTCGGTGACAGTAATGCTCTGTAATGGCTGTGGTAGTACAAAAACCTCAGCTTGAAAAAGAGATTTTAGATGATCGACTGCAATTCCCTCGCAGTTTTGTTTTACCTTTTTTTTTTCAAATGACTTGCACTGTTGCTGTTAACATTTTAATGCCTCATTTCTCAACACTGTTGTCTTCATTCAATATTAGGCTGAATTACATGAAACTTTAACAAATAAATACTAATATTTTAGTTTTGTTTTAGCTATATAATACAGAGCAATATCTGCTATGGCAGGCAATAAAAGAATCTTGTCCTTTTCTGTTGTACATCATCAGACCTAAACAACAGCTATGGTATGCTATGGTAATGCTACCTCTGAAGAAAGAGGCCCCTATTATAGCCATTGTCAGCTGTGCCAGTGATACTACTGCCATAACCCTTCGGATAATGACTCCATGTATCACTAGTAATCTAGTCTTTAGGACTGTGTCCCCTTGGAATGGTCGGGTGGAGGGAGCAAAGAGGAGGGAAGCTTGGGACGGGGGTCGGAGGAGCTTGATAGTGGGTGCAGGGACACCGGTGCAGGCCTACATTCTCCCAATGATTTTATTTCTCTCCCCTCTGCGACCGAGCCATGCTAATAGAGGCCATTTATAATGGTCACCGGCTGCTGCTGCTGCTACCAAGCACAACGGGGCTGAGAAGCATGGCGAGCACAAAGAGCCAGCCCTTTTCTCCTCTCTCTGGCAATGCTGCACGGGAGGTGGGGATCCATTCAAGAGGAGTAGGTGTAGATATGTTTGCTAGCACTATTCATCAGCCTTATTTCATCTCGTAATCACTGCGGCAAAATGAGCTGTGATGACATGGCAAAGACATTTAATAAGTGAAGTTGTTATCTACTATTAACTGTTGTCACGTCTTCAGGCAGTATTGTGTTTCTCGTCAAACATTTATCTCTTCCCTTTTTTTCTCAGGAAATGCTAATGTAGCCAAGATTGTTTAACTGTTGTTGCTTCGTCTAGTGGTAATTTAATGCAAGTAATGTATTTGTCCTCTCGCCACAGGCTCTCGCCACAGGCTCCCACAGTTAAAGTAGTTACAAAGCCAGAGAGTTGCTCAAAGTCAGGGCAGGTGTTGAAATTTCATTTAGAATTGGGCCACATTGTCCATTTTGATCTGGCAGGTGATGTAAACAAAACGCCACAAGTCTTCATGTTGAGAGCATGTGTCATCAAAAAGCCCACTTCATCAAGAGAACATAACGCTAATGAAAAGAGCAGCACTGGCTAATAAAATATTTCATGGTACGCTATCAATACTTCTAAAAAATATATTTATGTGTTCACTTATGTTTTAGTATACCTGAAATAAAACAAGTAGAGATGCAGAATAAAGATAAAATGCAATCTTGTATAAATTTGCCCATCCTGCAGATGGCTTATGCTACAGATGGGGGCTATAATCCATGCAGGTCATAAAGGGACTTATGGTTCTCACTGAATGCCGTGGTTTTGATATTTCAGCCTTTTACCTGAATGTGTCAGGCAAGCAAATTCAAAAGAGAACAGATCGTCAGTTTCGCTGTGTACACTGAGGCCAGGAAGTCATGATGCCAAAAACACCAAAGACTCATGCTGGTTTTTATTACACATAATTAGATGTTACAGGTTGCCGTGTGCACAAAAAAAGGAGGATAAAATGAAACCTGTCTTGGAACAAAGAAAGAAGACAAGCACTGGTGTGTTTTTTCGTCCTGCAGCCCTGCGTTAATGCAGCATGCGTTCCGGCCGAAAAATTTCACTCGGGTTGCATCATCTTCTCAGTGGGATCCTTCTCTCTCCTCCTCTCCCGTTTGGCTTGGAATGACTCAATGAGTGATTATGTGTGTCTGTTCATGTGCGCCTTCCCCTCCTGGCCCAGAATGCTCCAATCAGCTCAACTCAGAATGCTCATTCAGGCCCCATGTTGTGACCTGCTTCTACGTAGATGCATCACAATCGATTTTGAGTGTTTTGTCAAAGAGAAATGCAAAATATGTCATAGTGAAGGTCAATACATACCAAAGTAAAGTCAACCACCAGCGCCGTACCACACCCTCTGTCCTAGAAGAGCCCAAAACAGCCAGACAACAAGCACTAAAGAAGAAGTGGAGACAGAGTAGGCAGTAATTTGTCAAGAGGAACATTGTCAAGGCACCACTGCCTCTGTTGTCCATTATTATTGGAGAAGAGTGTCCGCTTGGGGCCAGATGATGGCCGAGCAGGGAGCCAGTTAGTCACAGTGAGAGATGGTCTGACCAGGCCAATGGGGGGACTGTTCATGGAGCTGCAAGGATTAGCATGCTAACAGCAGGTTTGGAGTTATGCAGCCTGTCAGGGAGGTGGAGCCCTCTGGCTCCTCTGACCTCAGCAGTCCTCTCATTAAAACCACTGACCTTTACATACACGCAGAGAAACAGAGACAATGTAAAGGGACTTGCCTGTTCATCTAATTTCACCCTCTAAAGATGGACTGAAACCAGTTAGCATACATTCAGCTTTCAAACAGCAAGTCATGCACACAGAAACATCCAGGAAAAACATCTCCAAATAACCACAAGAAGTCCTTAAAAGATGCAGTACATTTAAAATACTAATACTTTTAAACCAAAGTTCTATAATCAAATGATTAGACACTTTTTTGTGTTATAAGTTGAGGAGCTAGTTAATGTATTTAAATGGGGAAGTTTTTGCTTCCTGTGGACAGCAGTGATGACCAGATGACATGTACAAAACTGAAGATTTGTTGCCACTTAACAGGTTATTGAAGATGCTGATCTTTTTACCTTGTCTTCCCAGAATGATAGATAGATAGTTCAGACGATCTGAAGACTTCAAATGGATAGTTCAGTTTTCTGTTAAAATATTTTCTTTTAAGGCAAAATTTCATTCTACAGTAACCCTCTCAAGCTGCTTTTATTTTTGTTATTGCACCACTGACTGTGCCGGAACCAAACATCAGTATTCTGATACACAAAAGTCAGTAATAGATCCATGGTATGTCCAAATTTTCTAAGGTGGGGCATCTCTGAAAAAGTTATTTGTGGAACAGAAAAGCTTTTTTGTGTTTTGACATTGTTAAATATCGCAGAGCTGGGTTGAAATAATGTCTGCTTCAAATGTTTCATCAAAATTTGGTCTTTTGCTTTCCATAAAAAAGGTGAGAAGAGATGCTTGCAGTAAATCCTTTTTTCCTCTGTGCCTGCTTGTTTCCTAATGTCGCTTTCCTTTTGTCTTGTTCATTGTACAGTACTTTCAGGATGGAATAATAATAATAATTTTCTGACAAGTGCTCCTTTCAGAAGCAAATATTTTCTTTTTCAGGGCTCTTGCATCAGTGAAATATTATTGTGCTATGTGGTGGATTTTTTAAAAAGTTAATGCTTTGGGCTTCTTCAGTCTTTAGCAAGCTGGTTACCATTTTCACACCACCTTGCTTCAAATACCAATGGCCAGTCCTGTAAATGAGAAATGCAATATATCTAATATTTTAGGAAGTCTCACATGTTTGTTTTTTGTCTTTTACTTCTGTTTTGTTGGTGATTGCATTTGTTTGCAGGCCTGACAGCAGTTAAGTATTCTGACTTTTTAAATGTTTTTCTGGATCAGATTTAATTAGAAAAGACACAACCGTATATCAGAAGTTTAGAGGAAGAACACTGTGATAAATACCATCCATCCATCCATTTTCTATACCCGCTTAATCTGTCAGTCGGGTCGCGGGGGGGGCTGGAGCCTATCCCAGCGGTCATCGGGCGAGAGGCGGGGTACACCCTGGACAGGTCGCCAGTCCATCACAGGGCCACACAGAGACAAACGAGGCAAACAACTGTGATAAATACAAATATATTAATGTATTTTTATGCATATTGCTTTTATAATGTTCTGTTATAGTCCTCAGACCAGATTCTTGGTACCATTTTCTTAATCTCGTTCATGCAGCATGTTGTTGCTCTTTTCTTTTCACTGCCTGTTCCCATACATTCTACCCATTTTCACAATACCTCCATTCATTTTGTGCCTCAACTATTCTTCTATTTACTATAATAAAATGAATGAAAATTGACATTAGACTCTTTGCTTTTGTACTGTAAAGTCCTGCTTTGATTTTCCTCTCTTTCCCTGGAAGATATGTAGGGTCCCACAAGATCCGCCAGTTCCCAAATTTGTTAGAAGAATGAATTTGATATTTTCTATTATGTATGTTCCAAATTTAACTAGAAAAATGTTTCAGTTTATTATTTTAACTCTTATCTTTTCCAAACAATTATAAGAAAACTGTGCACTCTATGTATCTGCTCAGTGGAAGAAGGTTCAAACACCATCTCCATTGCACACTGTTAAAAAGTTGTGAACCTTTTCTGTGTCTGAACTCAGAAACTAATGTTTTTCTTTTGGGGTCATAGCATTGTTTCTTTAAAATTTGTGTCCTGTTCATTCTTATGTGCATATGTTTTGTATGCTCTCATTTAAGTGCAAAATTCAAGTAATGCATGTATTTTTTTTCGTTCTTAATGATTTCAAATAGATTTTAGCCTCAAATCCAACAAAAACTCTAACTATGTGTCTGATGAGTCTAACTGCAGCTCTTTACAGCATGACACAGCAGCAAAATGAAAAATAGAGCCAAAGTTTGTCACAGCTAACTGAGGCAGTGGCCCATTAATGCATACCCTGCAAGCATTAATTCTTATTACACTGCCTGCCCTAAAAGTTTTTAATTTCATCTAATGTATTTTTGTCTGCTCCTCTCTTATATTCTTGCGAAGGTTAAATTCTATTTCAGCATCATAAAAAAACAAATTGTAAACAGATTGTACCTCGCTATCTCTCCAACCTCTGATGCATGTACTTTCAATGACCCTTTTAGCCCAAACAAAATAGTTGCATATACACAAAACAAATCACTCAGCTTTGGTGATTTATGGTTCATAGAAAGTTAAATTGATGTTTATTCTCTTCCAAATTGCTGAACATAACTCAAAGTGGCGTATCTGGGTCTACCTGCTAGGATATTCTGAAGCAGGGATTACATGAGCGGTGTACTATTTGTCCCAGACAGAAAGCACGTCAGACACCGGTGAGCATGTGTGCCTTGTCAGGCAAGACACATATTTAGCCTTCTCTCTATGCACGCATTACAACCTCCTATGCTGCACACTGACTGCCAAGGTTTGAGTGGCCATGATTCAATTCACTTTCGTCCCATCTCCCTTCATGCCTATTTCATGTCCCTCAATTAAAAATGCACCACGTTGACTTGTAAAAGGAAGGTGGGAATGGAGGTTAGGGCTTTTCAAAGATCTCTCTAAATTATTAAAAGCCAGGTTTGATTCGGAAAATGGAGGAGGATTAATAAGTCATGTGGAAGATTTCGAGGGTTTGGGTGGCAAATGTAATCCAGGATGTTCTGACAAAACTGGCAGAAGCATCAACCACAAGGAAATGTTTGTTGTAGATTAGGCTTGACAAGTTTTGACTCCCAGAGTCAGCATCATAGATTCAAACCACTAGCTCTCTTTATCTAATGTAAGAGGAATGCCTAAAGTTAGCAACTTTGTTCAGATAAGCTTTTTAATTGTTCGGTTTTTTATTTTTATTTTTTTATTTGCCATTCATAAACTCCAGGTCCATATTCCACAATTTCAATTCCTCCAAAACTGCACAGAGCAGTCAAATTTGACATTTGATATTACCATTCAAATCATATTGGGGGAAAGTGCATCATGACTTTATCCTGTCCTACTGGCTGGAGAGCAGATAGAGAAAAACATATTCCTGCAGAGGGAGATGGTGCAAGAATGCGTAAAACGACAAGGAGCTCAAGCGGGAGAGAGGGGAGGAGAATTAGGAAGATATTGAAACAGGGATGATGTAAGAGAAAGCGTGAAAAGAGGCAAGGGAGATCCATCGAGGAGAGTTTGGGTGGGGGCTGCACACAAAGACAGAAAAAGAATATAAAGGACCGGAGCGATATTAAAGAGACGGAGCAAAGATTATAGAGACAAAAATTGGAGGAAAGCAGAGATTGTTCAACATCAGGCGTAGAGTGAACCAAAGGAGTGAAAGTAAAATGGAAAGGGCTGAAAAGAAAGGTAGGAAAGGAAAAGGACCGACAGAGATAGAGGTAGAAAGAGTGAGGGACTCCCAGAGACAGATGTCGCCATCTCTGGCTCCGGCAGATTGATAGCTTTTGGCCCAGTTCCATGCCAGGCTCTGACCTCACTGTCCTCTGCTGTAATTTATAGGCTGCATTTTGCCAGATTTAAGCACCACTCTGTGGCCATCATGGCTTGAGAAGGGAGAATGACCTTCCAGAGATGGGAGCAGAATTAGACCCCTGCAGCTCCCTGCTGCCCCGTGGGTAAAGAAGCAAGTGCCCTGCATATTAGCATGATCTCTGACAACATGTTAATGGGACAGGTCTTTCTGTATACTTGTCCTACTCGTGTTTATGTATTTCCTTCCTATCTCATCCTTCATATAAAGTACTAAGTATGTTAATGAGAGGGCACAGTTTGTTAAGTGAGTATGTGAATCATGTGTTTATGAGCAAAATAAATTCTAACTTCATATCAGAACAGAAACGCTTCACATTCATCAGCTGAGAGAATGAAAAGCTTGGATACACTTTATGTGACACTAAAGCTCTTGATTTTAGTCTTGCACAAAGCAACAAAGTCCAGACAATCCATTTTCTCATCTGAAGTACGTTTCACAACCCGAGAACACGAAAATGAAAGATCACAGATATTGTCCTCATTGTTTTACAGAGCAGATCCTTATTGTTGAAGCAAGACAAAAAAATGGAAAGCTCATGGAGATTGAATCAGTTGTTAATGCCCAAAAGGCACCAAACCTTTTTTTTTTTTTTCCAAAGCTAGTGTTTGGTGACACTATACGTGTGCTTGAAATGAGACAGATTTAAGAAGCCTCTCGACTTTAATGTCCAATGTCAAACATTCAAAAAGTTAGCTTTTAACTGAAATGTTGTTAAGTTCTGCTCCTGACTGAATCCAAACCAGTGAGAGAAGCAAACTGGGTTTTTCATTCATTTCATTTAATTTCATTTCATGAATTTTTTGTGAAACTGCTCTACATATTTTCTATGTGTAATGTTGACTTTTTTTTCCTGAGAAGTTTATTTTGTGCCCCTTCACAGTGGATTTTGACAAAATCTATTTGTCTGTTTTTAGATTATTACAGCATAATGCATCTTTTATGATAATTAAAACTGTAAAACATCCCTTATCCTGCTGATCATTCACACTTCCATCCACTGAAGAACACCTTTTAAGCTCCTCCTTACTGCGAGAACAGCTTTCGCTGCTTATTACATAATTAGCTCCTGCCTTCATAAATCATGCTGTGGTTTTGCGCAGACTGTTGGTGCAAATTAAATGAGAGGGACACAGCAAAACTTTACTCTGTGGTTCTTGGAAAGTAAATATGGCTTGTGTGTATCTGGAACGTGGCCCCTTTTAGACCAACTTGGTTGATTAGCTGGTGGGCTCAGCTGGATTTGTGCTTGGCCATTCAGAGCATTAACTCAATGCACAAATCAGCCCAGGGAATGATCTGGACAGAAAGCCTTCAGCAAATTATTACAGATTTGCAATTTAATGGCCTTGGAGGTCTCTCCCAGCCTTACACAGGTTCCCAATGAGACAGACCCTATTAGTTTGGACCTTTAATCACAGAACAGGAGATGGGAATCCAGGCCAAACCTATATGTAACCTGCTTCACTCAGTATGGAATGATTTCATGGGGTTGATAGATAGAGACAGGGAAGTCTGCGTGTGTACAGTTGTGTGTGTTTGTGTGTGAGCGCTGAGTAGTTGATAAGCATTGCATTCCCTGGGGTGACTGTGTGTGTGTCTGCATTTGTTAGTGCAGGGCAAAAATGTGTACATGTATGTGCGAGTGCTCATCAATACCATGGGAACGCACTAGCCGGCAGCAATTAATTTTTGCTAAATAGACTTCACACGAAGTTAGCAAGAGTTTATTTCCATGTTGAAGAAAATCGCAAAACTGGCTTCCTGTATCACTCTTGAAAAAATTTTCATCTATCTGCTTTTTAGATTCACATTTCAGATGAAGATACATTGTAAACATTTGCAATATTTATTGATTTCAGGTGATGCTCTGAACTATTAAAGAGCTGTAAAAAAACTGCTCACTTGAGCCTGTAGATAAAAAGATTTTTGTAATTTACCTCATATTTTATGAATAAATCAGCTGTTAGGTTCAAGAGCCATCCTTCCACGTTTTGGCCCATTAAGAATTTACAATATAAGACATTAACACAGGTGGAAAAAATGCACTTAACATTAAGCAATAACATTTGTGGTTCTACTTCTTATAGACAAATGGTTGGTTTTCCACAAGGTGTTAAAACCTTGTCCCATAGCTATAGTTGCCCTGATTAATGTGCTGATGCAAAATATAAAAACTATCACTCCAATCTTCTTTTCAATGTCCCAATTTGTCCAAGAGGAGGCCAAGCCTTTTAAATGAGTTGGATAAAAGTGACTGCCAAGGGATATGAATATATATAATTATCTGTGTTTGGAGCGCCAACAGAGGGAGTTTAAAACTCAACTGTGTGCGCCAAAGGCTTCATTAGCTTGATGACAACAAAATGTCCCCCCAACTTGCAGACGGAAAGACGCAGGTATCTATAAAGCTATTAACAGCATGAAGTCATGCAGCCCTCTGTAGTCCAGCCTCTATCTGTTTAGGATTAGAAGCTATTTAATCTGCAAATGTTAACATGCCCGTGTGTTAATGTTGTGTTAGTGAATTATGTGGTGATTTAAGAAATGGCTAACTGTTTTGTTGGTCTTACGCATTGACACGTTAGAAAGGAGGGATAACTCTGTTTACTTTACGTATAGAAATCCCTGAGTGACTTTCATCCGTCCTTCCTATAGCGACTAGTGGTCCATGTTAGCTTTACAAACATCTTAATTGTGTTAAATCGAGGAAAAAGGAGGGAAGATTAAAAGCCATTAATGTGTGCTGTGTGAGGGTATGCTATTCCCGGGACGGTGCTTTTGTTCACTTTGGCAAAGCAGATGAGAGAGTTTCACCTTGAAACTCAATGCACACCAGAATCATTGTCATTGTGTGTACCTTAAAAGCTGCTGTCGCTCCGTCTCACTGTTCCATAGACTGTCAAATTTGCTTTGCTCGTCTTTGCATTTTTTTTGTGATAGCCTCTCCCTCCTTCTTACTCTCTTTGCACATCTCTCCCATCTCCTCATGTTTGTCTCTCGTGATTTTCCCTTTGTACCCCATTTCTTTCCACCACTCTCTCTCTCTCTGTCTGTCTGAGCATCAGATAATCTCACTGGGGGAGACTTTAGAGGACTCTCCATCTGTGTATAAATAGCTCTGGATGAATTATTGAGGGACCTGGGGTTGCTAATAATCCCGCAGGACCCATCTGACAATGACACAGAAGATGGAGGGAAAACAATTACGCAGGCTTTCTCCTTCAGCAGAGTGGCAATAGGGTTGGGTGGGGGGACTCAGCGGCCTTTGGGAGCCTCCTCACGGGGCCCAACATCTTGGCTAATAAACCCAATTAAGTCTCCGGAATCAATTGGAGGCCCCGGGGCGTCCTATCTTTTCCTTCCCCGGACGGTGTGCAACAACAGGAAGTGTAATGATTCATGTTCCCCCTTCTGCATTTGGATCATCCTCTCATCTCTATCTTGCAGGTTGGCAAGGCGGACGCGACAGGACAGGATGTCCGCTGAGGCAGGATAATAGGACAGGGAGAGGGAAGGAGAAGAGGGGCAAGTAGAGTGTAGAGAAGAGCACAGAGGAATATTAATACGAGTGTTTATCCTGTAAGTGTTTTACCAGGGGGACAAGACATGGAACCCCTCAAATGAGTAAAAGAGTAAAATAATGGTTTCTTAATATCTATGTATCTACTTTACTCATGATTCCCTGTGATTCTTTTCCAATCCTATCCTACCCTAGTCTAAATTTCCTCATTACAACTTGTTTGCTACAAGGAAACATTTTGTTTAAGGCCAATATTGTCATGAGATTCTGGTCAGAGAATAAAATCACTTACTAAAGCATTCATTACAGGTCTTTGACAGAAAGTGAGCAGATTAATGAAACAAGTTGCATCTAATTCCTGAGGTTTTAATGGATTTTATTTGAAATGTGATCAAAATACAACAGAGATAGAGTACAACCGTTCCCTTTTCAACCATGCATTTACAACCCTTTTTTAAAAGCAACTGGTTAGAGGAGTTGGAGTGAATTTCTTGTCTGTATTCCAATGTTGTCCTTCGCAAGGTATGCCTTTTTTGAGATCTCTCCTAAAGTTCTGATCTAACGTTCCAAAATGAATTTGGACTAGACTGTACACAATAACCTCTGAGGCATGGTGTTATCATATGTGAGAGCATACAGCACTGAGCCATAAAGCTCACACTATCACACATAGCACACTAATTTTACTTAAATTTTACTTGTCCGCAGCTCAGCTCCAGATGGCTGGAACTGATTCCTCTTTAAGGTACAGTTTATGTACAGCTATCCTGAAAACATACCAGCCAAAAATCACATTGTAATTCCTGCATCATATATAGTCTCCAAAAGCCCAGGGATTCCCTGTCCTTTTCTCTTTTTGATTTCCTTTTTTTTCCCAAAAGGTTTTAAAGGCTAGCAATCGTAGAACATCTGTTGTTATTGATGGAATCTGTAGGTATTCAAATGACAATTGGAGAAACAGAATTTCCAGCCTTGACAAGAAAAACATGAAAGAACCATAATATGAAGCTGGCTTTGCTAGTTGGGATCTAAAGCAATTGACAAATTGTTGATACAGTATATTCAGCTCATTTCATAAGTAAACTAAATAGCCGCTGATGAAAAGTTGCTGTTAACAGCAAAGCAAAAAACCAAGAGCAAAAGAGCTTCCACATACAGACATCCACACAATTTAAATCTGAGGCTGGTAAATTCAATTCTAAGATGTGTCTGTGACATACAACTCTGAATGGCTCACTGAACAACATATCCAAACCTGGAAGCACCCAAAGAAAATGACAGGGTTGTGTTTTTCTAGGTTTTTGGGTTTCTTAAAGTGAAATATGCTATTTAAAATGTATATATTGACCCTATTCAGTTGCTTCCGTGATGTACATGAGAGAAACCCAATTCAATGAGAAGATCTCTCAGGTTTAAAGTGCTGTGTAGTCTGCTTTATGAGTATGCGTTTTTAGTCTCCCATGACAGTCTAAACACTATTTTTATATTTTACTATTTTCCACACTGCCAAATACAATATTCTTAAAAGAAAAGCTAAATTGAAAATGAAAAGCTAATTCTTGGTCTCCCAAACATTTCCTGATAAATGGCTGGGATGATTCATCTGAGACTGTATTTGAGACAGATCAAGACATTCAGTGAGTATGTTAGCGATCAGGGAAGTCTCTAAGAAAAGAGCATGTGTATGTTCGAGTATCTTTGTTTTATGTGATACAGCCCCTGTTAGTGTTGCTTAAGAGGATACTTTTCTCTCTGGCATGAGAGCCCAAACATCACGTTAGTCCTTACTGTGTGTGCATAAAGTGTGTGTCTGTGTGAATGTGTACCTTTACATGGGTTTTCTGTCCCTTCCCTCAAGGGGGTAGGGAGTGGGGGAGCGCTGAGTGGGCGACGGTGTGTTGGTGGGGGTGACAGTGTCCTAATGATGCATTTTCTACTCCATTGATTCAGTGGCTCTGCTCTCCAGTAAATCCTTCACATGCAACACATTAAAGCTGGCCCTTTTTCCTCCTTCACCGATCGATTAGCACAGCTTAGAGACGGCCACTCTGAGAAGCAGGGCGAAAGATGGGACTTGTTTTCCCTCGAAACTCAAAACACACACCCACAAGCACAAAATACCATTTAATGGTTAATTTTTCTGTTCTTTTGACCACATTTCTTGTCATGGAAAAAAGGAAATATTATCTTCATCTTCTTTGACATCTTCTATCCAATGCCAAAAAACGTTTAGTTAAGTGGGTGAGGGGAAAAATGTATTTAGTTCATACCAATATCTGCAATATTTCTTTGTTTTATGTTACCACCTCTTACAATTCCAGTGTGCACAGATAAGAGAATATGTAAAGATGAAAGCCCTTTTAAAAAAAAACATAATTTCCATTCCTATACAAGTTCGGGACACATTTTGGGCAAATTGGAGCCAATCTACAAATTTTCACTGTGCTGCTAAAAAGTAACATTCAAACCACTGCAGCACTTAATAAAGTAACAGTTTTGCATGAATAACAAGTCAACAAAATTACTCCTTTATTGTCCTGCTAACATTTGGTAGAGGACAATTTTTCAGAGTATACTCAGACTCAGTTAGGGACTGTAATGTTGAATGTCAGTATATGTTATGCCATTACTTTTTCAATAAAGTGACTTATTAACCATATGTTGAAAAAAAGATGGATTCTCATCACTATTGCTGCAAGGAAATAAATTTAAAAAAAAATCCCCCAAAAATATCCAACATCACTTTTCTCATTGAGGACATTTAATTTTTTTTCTTATTGGTTCCCCCTCACAGTTGTGGGATGCAGCACCACTCACATAAAATCACATCTCCCACTCAGGCCCGTACACGCATAGCCATTTGTTTTTTATGTTCAGTAGAGCACAAAGACACCGCCGTAGGTCACCAAAAACTTTTAAGCAACAATGCAGGGTAATGTTACAGGACCTAACTCGAAACCTGTATGTCACTGAATACACAATAGGACATTTGTGATCAACAAACATACATAAAAAAGACAAAATAACCAAAAAAAAGCTAAATGTTCTAGTTTATCTGCAACATGGTCTGTTTTTCTCTGATTTAGTGTTTTGAAGCATTTGAGTGTGGCATATGTGTGAAATTAGTGCCCCGTGTAGTATTTCAAACAAGCAGAGAACTTTGGCATGAAATTTGCAAAACTTGACCTGACACTTTCAATTGAAAAGAACTTATTTCAATGTTCGTCTGAAACGGAAGTGAAGTGTTTAACTGAGAGTTCATTTGTGAAGTGGGGATGATAGCAATAAGGTTATACTTCAACTTCAATTCAGTCTTTGATAAATAGCATAACATGGATGAACACACTGCTACTCTGGTGTATTTCCTGTGAGTCATGACACAGAGCACTAAAGTAAATGTCTGGAGTATATAAACGTGTTTCATTAGTTCTAGTTACTCTAGAACTCAACCCCAGCTTCAATCTGATTTACAACCTACACAGAGCAGAGGGAGAAATTATCATAATACTATCCTATTATTATCTTAAACCTGCACATCAGCAACTTTACCGACAGAGCCAAAAAAAAAAGAATATAACACATCACAGATCAAGAAAGCTAATTGGTTATCACTTATCAGTTCAGAAACAATGAAGCTAATTCTGCATCTGTTTGTAATCCTGTTTTTTCTCTGTGCTCTCTCCAGCAGTAAAAGCCAGACTGACATTTAGTCCTGTCCTTATTCATATATTTGATCTATTCCTTCAATGTCATTGTCTTAGGTCTCTTCGATGGATCTGCCAAGGTGTTTATTTCCATTCAACTTTGTTTGTCATGACAGTGTCTTCTTTTTTTTTTTACTTTATGCATTGTGGTGAAAGGATGTTGTCTGCCGGCAACATGGTACCATAAAGCAAAACATGTGCTACTGGAATGGCAACCAAAGTCGTGAAATGCGGTTAGCTGGCACTCCAGGGCAGTTTTAGGCCAAGGAATATGCATGACAAATGTTGGTATTCATAAAAAACAGTTATAAGGCTCACACACTCCTCTCATGCTGCTTTGGATTTAAACAAAAAAACAAACTCAACTCAATATTCAGCCAGAACATGAAAAATTAGTTTTATTTGACAATTTTCCCCTCCTTATCTGAGAAACTCATTAAGTTCAACTTGAAGTCACTTTTATCATTAAAAATTACTAAGTCTTGCACTTTTAAGAGTAGAAAAATGTAACTGGTGTACAGCAGCAAACTCCTTTGAGATTTTTCCTTGGTTATTAACATTTGTCTTTTCTTGCTCTTTAGTTCCTTCAGTACCATGCTCATTGAGTGCTCCTATATTATAGATTCTTCTTGTTTCCCTGAAGAGACGACTGAGGTATCTGCTAATACTCACCTATGAAAGAGCTGGGCTGCTACAGTAATTCAAACCATTACAAATTAATTCACCTCTTATTTCATAGCACTGCTCCTCAGTCCTGCCTCACTTAGCTGAAATTATATCATGCTTAAGACCAGCAGTGATTAGTCTCTGAAACAGCTACTAAATCTTTAAAGCTTGTTTTAGTCTTTTGAAAAATTCTTGATGTAAGTGGGGTTTTTTTCCATCTGTTCACATCGAGCAGAGTGCTTTTTTTATATAATCAGATTTTATAGCTGCCAGTCAAAGATCATAAGATGATACAGGAGAAAGTTGTTTTGTTCTTGGAGATCTTGGCCATGTCCCCTAAAATAGCTTCTGTCCTTTGTCTCTTTTTTCCATGGTGAGTAATGATCTGAAAGGTCAGCAAAGGTGACGGGGATATGAATGACTTTTGCTCACTCTATTGAAATACTATTCCTCGCAGCACCAAAACTCAGGGGGCTTGAATGGGTTTTACACTTTGATAGTAGATTTTATTAGATACAATAGTTAGATACATTTAACAAAGAGCAGTTTTCAGTTTTATTAAGTGAATAACATTTATTCCACAGCTGATCAAATTTGTTTTGCTGGAGGTCTCTTCCCGTCTTCCTCTCTTCTGTCGCCCACTACCCTGTGTATGCACAGGACAAGGGAGTGCATCAAAGTGAAGATCCAGTGTGATCCAGTAATGTTGTGTACTATTTCACTGAACTAAACTGGACTGAATTAGACATAAGCTGAATTAACTGCCTTGAACTGGATTACAAATGGACTGATTTGGACTGTGCTTTATTAGATTTATATTTAAATTGTTTTTCTGTGTAGTGCCCTGAGAAGACCTTTGTTGTGACCTGGTGCCATATAAACCAGCTGAATTGGTTTGAACTGAACTGAATTAAATTGAACTGGAATGATTCAAATTAAATGTAATGGTTGGTAAATTCATATCAGACTTTGGCGAGGTTATTTGCTCCTTTACTGATTGATCATTTTGTTTCCTGGGTCTATAAGAATGAGTTAGATGTTGTGATATTCATAAGTATTCAAAAAATACTTATAATACATCAAATATGAAATGACATTGTTTAATAAATAATATTACATTATTTTTGTCATACTGGAAATTGCTGCAGTAACTTCTGTCTGAAGGAGTCTATTTTATCTCCAATCTCTCCAAGGCACCTTCCTCACTCTGACAGCTGCTCTGATTGGTCAACTGGTACCTTGTAGTAGAGATGGGCTAATTTGGCATATAATCAGCTTTTCAGAGAACTCTCGTGGATCACAGTATTGAATGAATAAATAAAACCTGTCCAAACTCTCCTACAAGGTTTTCATTACCATGATTGGGCACGGATCCTGCTGTCATGGCACCTGAGCGCTGTGAACTGGAAAAAACTGACAGACCAGGCTGAACACACTTTTTGTGTTTTATTTTGGTTTAATTTCAAAATCAGATATAAACCGCTGTCATAGTGAGGGACACGGTAAAATTGCAGTCAGATAATCTTTTAATGCAACACCTATTTGTATCCCTATTTTGCTCTGACTAGTATTCATTCATAATGAAGCTAAAAGACTAAAACTTAATGAGCTATTTCCCAAATACAATAAGTAAGGAAGTTTCATCTTTACTTTGACCCATTTTAACAGTAAATTCAAGAGCCTTTGCACTCACAAAAATCCAGTTAGAACATTCTTGTCTTAAGATCAATCTTTCAAAAAGGAGAAAAAAAATAATTCCTCTGTTTATTGAGCAAACGGTGTCCTTGGTCAACCCTTTCAGGTGGAGATAAGTGTGAACAGAGCTGAGGTAAATGGAGACATGGGGATTTCTATTGACTGACTGAAATTGGACAGCCTCAAACAAACTTTTATGACAAAGTTTTGCGAGGCAGAGTTCCAGTCCAGTGCAGCAGTGATTCAGCTGTGCCATGGATAAAGCTTTTTAATGCTATTGACTCTTTTCAGGCTCATACCAAGATGTTCTGAAATATTTAAATGATCACTGGGAGTTTCTCCACGTCTGTGGCTGGGAATAAAAGGGGAGAGAGAGAAGGGAGCTTTTTATGTCAGCCTTTTACACTCCCTGAATTAATGGGCACAAGATAATTAGAGGATTCTGTGCAATAACATTGTCTCTCAAGTTTTCTGGTCTTGGGTGGCATCAGGCAATGCATGATGGTAAAAAGTAATTTATGCATCCAATAACAGTACAAAGGGCTAATTCAGGAGAACTTTTAATTCTGTTAAAATTGTAATTAGTGTCAGGGGAGAATTCAAAACCTACAGTTCCTCAATCAGAGCCACACCAATAAATATCACAGAGGTCAAGTCACAACCAAGTTCAACCAAGAGTCAAACATTCCAATAATCTGTGTTTTTGTATCAAAGGTCAAATGTATTGGATTTAGTGACATCTATCACTGAAGTTGCAGATTACCACCATTTGAAAATTTCTCTTCTTCATCTTACTATTGTCATATATGCCTCTTTTATACACACTCCATATTCCCATCAGTGTGTTTCCAGCTGCTTCAGTGCAATACCTTCACAACACCATAGGCTTATGCACAAATTTTGAAATTGGCTAGTGTTAAACTGCTTTGTTTTATTTGTTGAACATTAATTCAAACAGATAAATACATTGAGGTAGAGGCCTCATTGAAAATTCAGCGAAGCAATTGATGTCATAACATACATTGTGATTGAACTCGATATATGCAAAAAAAAAACATTTTACAGTATTAATGCAGTAGGAGGCTGGGAAGCTTTGGAGGATGAGTTTAGAATCTCCTATAGTCACTGTACAAGTGACTGTGATGAGCACAGAGCAGGCAGGATGAGTGAACGATGAAGATTACCATTTGGGAAGAGACCATTAGAGTGACTTAAGAGAGAGACTGTGTTGATATCATGTTTTCTCTCGATTCATGCAAGCACACATGAGCCCCTCTGGATGCTGGATGATCAGCACAAAATTAATTTGGCAAAACACATCAATAGTAGCTTCAAACAGAGGAATGTGTGATGTAAGGTATGAAACTTTGAGTGGTGGCATGCATGTCACTTTTCCATTTAATTCAAATCATAATGAAACTTCTCTGAAAGTCCCATTACTGTTGTGTCATTCTCGGAAAACATTATGATCTGCTTCCTTAATAATTCAGCTCTTCAGAGGATAGATGCGCTGACTATGGAATATGATAGAGCAGCAATGATGAAAACTTGTCGTTACGTATTAGCACCCGATTCATCATTGGAAAAAAATCTCAAGAGACCAACCGAGAAAGTATACGTCCCAAAAAACTGAAGACTCTAATGCTTTGAGCTACTTGGATATGAGGAACTGTTGAGTCAATGATCATATAATTTCAATTAAATTTAAACCCAGTTAAGACACCGAGTCATGACATAAGTCTTACCAGGGCACCCCGTCTAGAAAGACCAGGACCTCACAATGTCACAGAGAGAAACTGGCAGGAAAGATGGATCCTTAAAGAGACAAGAGGAAGACTGCATAAAACTTGAAATGAAAGAGCTCCCTTCAGCTGATTTTAGTGTGAGGTATTCTGCTATTCTTACATTTGAAAAACTATAGCATGGCGGAAAACCTATTCTGATCCACAGTCCTAATCAGAAGGAGGAGGTAATGCATGGCTAAGCCCAGGCAGCCTCCAGAGGTACAAAAAAAGATACCACTTGTGTGTGAACCACGCTACCTATGATTGGATGAAAGCCATTATTTTCTGAGCCAAAAACGCTGCTCTGTGCTCACATCTAGCCTTACATCAGTAAAATGACATTCAGTGAAAAAGCTGCATAAAACAAAGTTATTAATACTTCAAATATAGACATAACTTGCAAGTCTGTAAGAGTGTTGGGGCAGTTATAAAGTCTCAGTTATAAAGGCAACTAATTGGGTGACGCAGAGTGAATTCATAAAGGCCTGGAAAGAAAAGGCTGGTGACTAAAACTGACTATGCTTGTCTGAACTACTGAAGGTACTATTTGACTTATAATCATGAGCTGGAGAGAAATTCTATTTGAAAATACTGTTTGAAATTGTGGATAGTGTTGCTCTGTTTCTGCTGTTAGTGTTAACAGGTGAACAGCTTTCCAGAATAATGACTACAGCCATGTTGACTGCATGGTGCTCCACCAAACCAAGGCTTAAATAGCTGAAATAATACAACAGGGAGTGTGCTGCTAATATATTGGTTAAAAAGGTGACAGTGCTTCATAATTCATGACATCATCTTCAGTGACAACAGAGAACTTGATTAAAAAAATCTTTTAACAAGGGTATTAGATATAACTAACATAAAGTAAGTTCAATGACTTAAATTACACCTATTTGAATATAAGGAGGCAAAGTCTTCACATAGTCAACTTTCGGGGAAACTCGTCAAGCCAAGACAGCTCATCAAGTCAAGGTTTTCTAGATTTAACAAGGTCAAAGCTCTGTGTGGTCTAACACAGCTGTCATTTGAATAAGGCCTGGTGACAGTTGGTGGATTTCTTTCTTCTTCCTTCACCAGAAAGTTATTCAGTCTCCTCCATTCCCTTGCTGCTTTCTTTCATCTTCTCTCCTTCCCCTCCCCATACTTTTCACTGTCTCTCACTCTTTTTCAGTTTCTCTCTCTCGGTGGGTGTGTGTCCCTTTAGGGTGTCTGCAGCAGTTGAGATAAGAAGCGAGTGTAGGACACAGGGGGATGGTGTTCACAGAAGCTAGGTGATCTTATCTACTCTCCCTCTCCCTGTCTTTCCGAGCATCCCTTGCTGTTCTGCTTTTCTTCTCTGCTGTTCTCCTCCCCCTCTTTCTTTTTGCTCTTTTGCCATTCCTTCTCTCTCCCCTCATTCCTCTCTCCATTTCTCTCCTCTCACACACATTCACTCAGATCCCCTCTGCGCTACTGTTGATTTGAATTTAAAGTGATGGGAAACTAAATTGGCAGCATTGACAGCTGAAACAAACAGCTTATCTCTCTCTCCTGGGCCAATATGGGTCTTAGTCAGATACTAGTGCCGCTGCCAACCTCTGACTTGTGACAGTGATGATAAATTAAGCATTTGTTGACTGTCACTTTTCATGTTTGTATATATGAATGTATGTGTCTGTGTTTCAACATGTTAGCGTCATTGTCTTGGCCATGCATGTATGACTATAAGAAAAAGTGGAGCCTTAGTTTTTAGAAGTCCCTTCAAAGCCCAATTTTGATGTAGTAATAGAAAGTACACTTTATACCCCAAATTTGAACTTTTTTGCAAGTACTCAACACTTGTAATTTGTTGTACATATACCAAATATAATGATCATACAGAATATCATGCATTAATCCACAGTTTATCTCAACCAGGGTCATTTTACCCCACAGGGTATCATTGCAGTTACAATGGGGTAAATCCTAGGATGGCTAATATCTAAGCTTGATTGAGATCCCAGAACTTCAGTGCTATAAAGGGATAATATATCCACTTGTATATAATCAATAGTAATGTATATAATACACTAAAATCATGATATAATTTATTTTACCAATTAAATTGAGTAGAGAAATGTAATTGCCTGGATCATGTTCCCTACAATCTTTTTTAAGTGCCTTTACTGTGTGCGCAAGCTAACCTTAGCCAAGTGCTGTGACTAAAGCTGCAGAGATGCTAGCTTTTAACTTGGCGTATAATGGTTACTTTAAATTTCCTACATCTATAGTGCACACACTGAAGCAATGTGTCTGCCCTAATGCACTGCACACATGAATGGCAAAGGCAGTGTAGGTGCACCATCTGTATGACATCTCATACCTTCTGCACACTGACGAATGTACTTGCTAAAATAGCTTGCAGAGAGCTGCAGAAATAAAGTCCAATGGTGTGTTTTGTCTACAAGACATAACTTTCCTGAGCTGTTTATGTCAGATTTTCATTGTGAAAGTCTGATCAGTGTTTGAAATTGTTGTTGATAACCTCTGAATGTTGATGTGAGGCTATTCACTGTAGGTAATGAAGCCCATATCTGTATTTTTCCCTTCTACATTTTGGTTACACTTTTATTGGGTAAATTTTGAATTTCATTAGGAATTATTATACAGTATGAGGCCTCTGATGGCCTTCTGGTTAAATTATTTTGGGGAATGGGCTGATTATGCTTGATGCAATAATTGTTTTGTGCTAGCGAATTGTGACATCAACACAACACCATAACCTTCTATACCAGTGCTTCCGGCGTGCTGGACTTACCACAGCTGACATCCTAAACAGCAGGTGCCACACCTGAGTCAGTGGTACTGCTACAAAGCAGGTATAGCACCTAAAGAAGCTGTACAGGAAGCACACTGTTCGTATACAATCACAACTAGTCTGTTTAAACCAAGAGTTGTGACCTACAGGAGTTTTGGACCACATCAAAAATGGTCGAGAACATCAACAATAATGTAAAATTATGTTCACAACACAGACGTTGTTTAAACATGTTGTTTGACCAAACATGCAGCTATATATCCACCCACTATCAATAAAATTATGTTAGCTTCTTACCTGACCCTGCAGAAAAATAGTATTTGAAATAATCTCTGTATCAATTACCTACTGGATAACATATTTACACATGACTAATAACCTGCAAAACAGCAAAAGGATAACCAAAGTAATGGTGCTGCACTGGTGACAGTAGCTGTGGCTCTGAGCATTTTGTGTCTTTCATTGTATATTTCTGAGATCTTCCTGTGAGCTTTTTTTCTGTAAAAACACTGATAGAAACTTTATTTCTGTGCTGGTTTGGATGTAATGCTGCTGGAATAATTTGTTTGGATAGTGTTTATTTACATCTGTTATGATGCTGTGATGTTATGATGAAAACTGACTTGAGTTTTCCAAAGCCCATGTAATGTCCATATAAGACCCCAAATCAAGATGAGTTGAAGGAAAAAGGGAAAACAAAATGATTTCTTCTTGAGTACTTTAGAAGTGACATTTTGGTGCTCGAAGGCCTATATTTTGTTATCTGAAGTCACTACCAACTGAAAAACTCAGAAAAAAACAGGGCATTTTGTTTTAGACCCCATGTATCATTTCAATTAGCTGTTCAGATTGCAGGACAAATCTTATATCACTTCACAAGGCACAAGATCATCCAGTCCAATTTGTCATAATCTCCACCTAACTTCAACAGTAAATTATCTTGCTTTCAATGAACGTCAGAAGAATTGAAACTTTTCCAATTCTTTTCTTCTTATGTTGTAAGTTGAAACTGTTTTGCCTTTGCTTTTTGCTTTGTTATTAACATCAAATCTAAGCACTGATTATATAATCCACTTAACATAATAAATAAATTAATTTATAGTGCTCTACCAGTACTCCGTTTAATCTTTTATGTCCCAACGAAGAAATCTGACTTCTAACTGATGTTGACTTTCTTTTTTTTTGCTGTCTGTTTATTAATAGTGACATCCATTTAAATAATAAACACTGCTAAAATATTGGTCATATTAGCAACATTTCTTATTGTTTGCCATTCAAAAATCAAACAGAATACAGAGGAATGAAGCGACAGTGGGTTAGGGATTAGGGTGAAATTACAGTTAAAAAAAATACAGTGAAATTAATACGTTTATGGAGCCAATATGTGACCGAGAAATGATGACGTTAGTTCTTGGTGGTGTTATAAATCAGCCAGTGGCTGTTACTTGACAGGACCGTGCCCAAAAGAGGGATTGGTTGCCTGCCAGCTGTCCAAGGTCCAAATAAGACCTTAGGGTCTTTGATGAAGCCAGTGTAAGTATTATAAAATACAACTGCCAATCAAGTATTTATTGTATGCTTTCTCATATTGTAATAATGTGCTCCAAAGGGTTATTAAGTACTACAAGTCAAGTCTTACAAAAGGCAGACCCTGATGAAGAGAGGGTGGAGTGAAGTCCAGGGAGTCTCACCGCCCAAAAACGATCTGCTCAATCATCTTGTAAATTGATGGGAGAAAAAACAGGTGCCGTGGTGTCTATCTGTGTTACTTTGACCAAAGCACATCACTAATATTTCAAAAAGACTTCTGCAAATGATGTCAGCTTGTGAAAAAGAGCATATGTTTTTCCTTTTTAACATTTAAAAAACACTGTATTGGAGTCTTGTCACTGTAATGCTTTTTTGCTTCGATCTAAAGAACTATACATATTTCTTTCAGTGTCAAAACTACGAGTGTCAGGCACATGTATCATAGGCACTGGTGTATCATAAGGGACAGTGCCAGCATGTAGCATTAACACAACAGCCACTGAGAGGACGAGAAGGTAGCAGAGCTGTCAACGGCCAGCTCCCACTCCACCTAATGAGAGAGAGGCCCATTAATTAAAAACACCAACAGGCTGTGCTCCCCAGTGTCCCACCATCAGGACGACCTGGGGTTAAAGACACAGTGCAGAGAGGATGGAAAGCATGCTGCTTCCACAGTACATGGTGCTGCCCTCAACAATAAATGGCCCAGAGTATTCAAGAAGAAAAAAGCCAACCACAAATGGGAAGCGCTATTAGAAGGGGGCGGTTTCTTTAAACTGCACTGTGTTTGTGTCTTTGGGGGAAGCGGTCTATGATAATCATCTAATGCTTAGCCCTTGATGTTCACAGGACAAACTGTGGCTCTTTTGTCTCTTTGTGCTTGCATTTGCTGCGTGGCAGCAGGGAACTGTTTGCCAAAGCCCACATGCAGACGTCTGTAGTTTCAAGCAATGAAAAAGATATGTTTAAATCTGTACATGAGGAGTTTTTTTATTCCCACTGTCCTAGTGTTTATATGCACCTCATTTGTTCACCGAAATATTTACTTTTTCAAAGAGCTGCAAATGCTGCTAAAATCAGTTTCATTGCGCAAGTTCTCTCTAGGATGATTTATTTTTTCCCATGTGGAGAATTTAATTTGATTAGTTTATATAAAGAAGTGTGTTTGTGTGTGTATGTGCACGAGTGAGGGGAGTGCAAGCAAGCTAAACACCTGCGTGTACAATATGAAATTGTGTTTTAACACGGTAGTCTTTTGTGCAGTTGTCTTTGTAAGTGTTTTATTAAACTGTCAAGCACATGAATCATTAGCCTTGATCTGTAGATTGACAGCTTGTCAGCTCTCTAACAGTGGCGTGTGCCTCACTGTCAACAGAGGATGGTGAGGGAACAGCTTACATGCTCCCCACGGCTTCTTCGTCTTCTGTGCTTCTTGCGTCTCCATCTTCTTTCCACCCCTGCATGTCAGCCCGGGTGCTAACAAAACCAAAGATTGTGGGTAGTCTTGGAACATATGGAGCTGAAAGATGGAGAAATGAAAGGTGGAGGGAGGGGAGGGGAGGGGAGGGGAGCTGAGAGAAAGGGAGAAGCTGTCAGACTGTCTATCCATGTCACAGCAGCCAGGAGACTGCGATGGACAAATGGATAACTGCTATTTCAGACTGCCAGGCCGAACGCTCAGTCAGATCTGATGTGTTGATGTGGCCACAGTGGCTCTTGTGCAGCAGGATGCACCAATCGTTACACCTCCATGCAATATTCGGTCTCTCTTGTTTCTCTTCTGCATTTGTATATACAGAAATATTTTGTTTGTTCAGTCATTGAAATGCAGTTCATTGTGCACAAACACGCATAGGCACCAACACAAACACGAGTGAATTCCCTGTGCGACCATGTGGACAGGCTTTCAGAGATGTGGCTGCAGGCTTTCCGTGTGTGTTTTTGTGTGTTTTGTCAGTGTGTTGAATTTGGCTATTCGCTGATGATTGGTGCAGCCTCCTCCCATAGCTGTCTCTCCTTCCTTGCCCCCAGTTCTCATAACATAATCAGGTCTTTCTCTTTCTTCCTCTTTTTTTTTCAGGCTGTGCCTTCCTCACCTACTGTGCCAGAGAGTCAGCCCTGAAAGCCCAGAATGCATTGCATGAGCAGAAGACCCTGCCAGGGGTAAGTCATACATATGGAACGCCACGTCGACCAAGAAGTTAAATCTTACATAAACCTTTCTTGGATTTACTCACAGACAAAAACACAGATGCTTATTTTAACAAGTAATGCCTTATATTTATTTCAAATCAAGGTGGAATCTCCATCCTTGTCATGCTGATCATGCACTGACTGTACAACAGACATGAGCAGAGCCCTTCTTTCTTTTGTACCCCCACACCCTAAAAACATACTCCTTTCACTACCTCACTCTCTCTTTACTCAGTCACATCCACACAAACCCAAGGAGAGAAACCACTCAGCATCACATCATAGGCATACTATTTATAGTCCTTCCTCCAGTTTGTGTAAATGAGTGTGCGTCCGTGCATGTGCATGCACCCGTGTGTGTGGGCAAATGCGTGAGTTAGACAGACAGAGATGAAAAGTGGGAGGGTGGCTACATGTAGGCTCCTTCTACATTCGTGTGCACACTCTATATTGTGCCACAGACTGGCAGCGGCACGAGTGTGCGTCGTGAATGTACGTATATCACGACGGCGCATCTTCACGACAGATGTTCACATGCTGAGGATGTGATTAGTCACATGTACAGTGCAGATGGATGCAAGCCACAAGCGTTTGAATGCTCTGCTTTCATTCATACATGATAGAGTGAGGGAGCTTTGACACTGTCATACAGGAGAAGTAGACATTCATTCATTAGCAGAGCGTGTATCTGAGCTTGAGGGATCATGTGCAATGTGGGTATTTTTCTTTAGTGTATTTGTGATGATTATGATTATATATTTGTGTGTGGGTGCGTGCATGCGTGTCTCTGTCATACTTTTTGACTAGTATGTGCATGCTCATGAATGTTTGCGCATGCACATTATTGTGTTGCACGCACTGGCTCTGTTTGTGTGCGTCTACGGGTGTAAGGAAGTTTTGATGCGTTTCTGTCAGGCCCGGCTCGGTTTGCTCTGTTCGTTTTTAATGACGCCTCCAGGGAAGCTGACAGTCGCCGTGTTGAGCGCACAGCCTTTGATGTGAGTGATTATGACATCACAGACGTGCAGTCGAGAAGAGCGGAGGAGTAGGGATCCGTGCTCTAAGTTTTCTTTTTTTTTTCACTTCCCACTGGCATATTATTCAGAGAGAAAGACGGAGGGGAGACCGAGACACAGGGAAAGAGAGGAGGAGAGATTAAATATTTGACCAAATCCAGAATGCGATTTTGTGTTCACATGAAGTATGCTACTGATTCATATTCTTGCCTTTGTTGCCATTGTTTGACATGAAAGTGAATATTTGTGCACGGAAACAACACTATATTTGGTTTCTACATTATTATACATTAATAGTAGATAATAGCCACAATCAGCCATATTCTAAAGAAAAAATCTAATTAGCAATGCCTTTCGAGGCAGAGGACAAACTAAAGTTTGCATTTGATGTATGATGCGTATTATGTAAACTAAAATAATGTCACAGAACAGACCTAGATACTAAACAAACCTTTATACAGAGCACTTTGGAAAGCAGAATGGGACACTGTCTTTTGTTGCTGGAAGAGGTAAAGCCAGCAAAATAGAATAAATTAGTTCATTAAAAACACAGCGAGGACTTGGCCCTGGAAAAGGCAGTGGGACATTTTATGATGCACAATTACTCCGTCTTTCCACCATTTCTTAATTTCTTTCCCTATGCATCTATCTTGTATCTTCCGTCCCTCACAAGCAAAAAACAACTAAAACCCTGCAAATGAAATCCCATTTGTTACTCTTTTTCGTGCCCATATGCACTTTTTATTGTCAAAGTTGTTCCCTTACGTTTAAAACGTTTTCCACAGCCCTTTTTCCTTTTGCTGCTAGGTGAGCTGAGAGAAGAGGGGATTTTGCTTGCCATAGGAGATGCCCATTAAGCATGGTTGTAGGCTGTTCATGTAGCTCAGACAAAGTATGAAGGGCTGCCTTATGTGAATGTGTGTGAGTGCAGCTGAGTGTTTGCAGTGTCAGGAGAGACTTTGGGTGAACCAGCGACAAGCAAAATATGGATGTTAAAGTGACACTGATATTGAATTTCTCATGATAGATGACAAATTGTTTTCACATTCTTCATTCCATTATAGCACCACAAACCACAGATACAGAGGATTATGCTGATGGAGAAGTTTCAGCTAACATAATGAAATCAATTTTTCTGACAACTGACACAGAAACCACATGCTGCTGCATTGTTCGAGGACATTCAAAATTTTTCAAATGTGTCTTTGAAAGTTAAACCAAGTAAGAGGGAAAAACCCATTCTGTTCATTTTAGAGCAAATTAATTACACTTCAAGATGGATTGTGAAAAGTTGATACTCTAATAAGAGCATAGAGCAGAATCACACAATGGGGAGCAAAAACAAAGTAAAGAGAAGTAAGTACTAGGCAAAATATCAAGACAAAAAAAGACGGAAACTGAAACAATTTCAGTTGTGTGGAGCACATTTAGTACCAACTGTTCTCATCAGTTTTTTTTTAACCTTGACATCTGTACAACTGCAAAGGACATCATATCCAATGTTATTGAGTAGGCCAATGATATAGTGAAGGCTTTAAGACATGCATTACCCATTTCTGCTTTTCTTTTACTTATTCATTGTCTAAAACTCTATAAACAGACTGACTGGATCCCTTGTTCCCTCTCGCTTCTTTGATGTTCCTTAATTCATAACCAGAGGCGAGGAAACACAGCTAAATACAATTCCATAATAACTTAGTTTTCAAAACAAAACTAAGACTTTCATGTTTCAGGACCTCATAACTAAGTGCAACTTATTTTTGCTAATGTAACTATATCTACAGAATGATGGATGAAACGGTTACGTTATTAGTGGTATTATCCCCTTTGGAGCTAACTGTTGGTTGGCATTTATTTTTTTTTAGGGATTTCAAAAACTTCAACACTGCCAAGGTAAACTTCTTTTTAGCTAGAGCTTCATACTCTCATCTATAATCTCAACTAACATGAATTCAGGTGACAGTAGCTCGTGGTAGCGGCTTGCAAAAACAGCTGGGTGTCTGTTTTCTATTTCTTCCTCTCCTCTTCCACTCATTCAGTAAGTGGCAACCTGTGTTAAGGTGCAGCTACACCTACCCCAGTATGTTAGAGTGTCAAGCAGGACTGTTTACAGTATTATCATCTGCACATTATTAACACAGTATCAATATTTCATGGTTTTAATATAACACTGATGACCAATACCAGCATACAGTGGCAGCCCTATTTGACAGCAAACTCTCTCTACTGTAAGAAAATGTTATCGCAATGATTATTCTTTGATCATTTTATCAAAATATATTTAAATTCTTTAATGTGCAGAACACAGACGTACAGTTACAACTGTCCCAGTGAGAATGTTTAAGTTTGGAGGCTGGAGGAGCATAAAGTCAAAGTTCTATGGACTTACTGTCAGGAGATCTGTGTTTGAATCCCTGGGTTGGAAAAGAAATGTCCCGCATTGGTACACTTAGGCTTTCAGGGTATCAAACTCCCTGACCTCATTTGGAAGTTTACTCCAGGGAAAATATTACTGATTGAAAACCGCAGATTCAGGACAAGCAATCCAGACACCATCCTTTCCTGTGGAACCAGATTTTTATCCTCAGATTGTTGCTCAGGGGCCCTTGGAAGTTTAATCAATCTGTAAACGTGAGTTTTGTGGACTCTGAGAAGGCTTACGACCGTGTCCCCCAATGTTCCAACCTTGTCTCGTGGCTACAGAATTTGGGTAGTGACCAGAGAATTAGATCATTAATCCATTTGAAACCCCATTTGTGTTGATTTTTTTGTTTACCAGTGTAGCATGTCGAGCAGCAGTGACTTTACCTGCAGAGAACATTTGGTTATGGTCATTTGTTTCAAATGTTAAGTCCATCAAACACTTCTGCATGTTGAAAAACTGTCTTCAGTTGAAAGCAAAAACAAGGTGAATATGTGAAAAAAGTGACCATAAAAGTTAATCTATTGCAAAATATCATCAATGAAAAAGTTGTGTATCCTTGTTTGGGATAAACAGTCTCTGGGCATATGAAATTAGTATTAAATTGGGCTCGACCCAAACGCCAGGCCTTGATGTCATCCTTGTGATCCTGCACTCTAGTTTCAGGCTACAGCAAGAGGCATTTAAAAGCTCCTCTATTGATTCTGGCAAATCTCCTCACAAGTGGGCGGATGTGTTTTAATGTGCACATGTGTGTGTGGTTGTGTGTTTATGTGTGGGTCACAGGGTGGAGTTGCAGAGTTAGAGCTTGTGCAACGTTTGCACAAACCGCAGACTACAAATACCCACCAGTGAATCCTCCTGCACACATCTTAGTTCTAACACACGCAAAAAGTGAAAAAAAAAATGGATCTGGCATCCACTCAAACATACTGCCAAGTATACAGTATAGGTCAGGGCACTGACATATGCCCCTGCACACCAAAAAAAAACATGTAATTCTGAACACTTAGTACCCTGTTCCAAGTTAGAAAATAAAACATACAAATACACACATTCAGGTGCGGTACAAAACACTCCACTGATACTCCCAAAACACTCATATTCCAAACCCTTCTCTTGTAACTGCAACACAACACTCCTCGTAAACACTTCCATTCAACAACATGATACCATGATACACGTAGAAAGAGAAAGAGAGGGAAAGAAAGAGGGAGAAAGAGAGAGGGAGAGAGGGAGAGAAATACAGCGTTGATTGACTCTCACTGTAATAGTGAGCCAGATGAGAAAATATAGAACACTGTGAATCAATGCGTCATTTCAGAGCACTTTAACACACACACACACAACACACACATAAACACACAATGTTTTCGGCCTGGGGGCAAACAAACTTCAGAAAAGACAGGACAGCAAATGAATAGCAGAGGAGAGGAAAGTGGAAGGAGTGGATGATGGCAGACTGGGGAGAGTGGGTGGATGGAGTGAGTGGGAGGAGAGGTATAGTCGAGGTGCCTCAATACCGACTGATTTGTGTCTGTTTCTTTTTTCAATCCCCCTTCTGTCAGTTGAGATAATGCCAGGGCAAGAAATCCATGGCATTGATTGGATCCTGCGACCCAGTTTCATGGCAGCTTTTTCTCAATAAGTCGCCCTCATTGGTCAATAACTGCTGGGCTCCCCAGGTAAAGTGGGTGAAGAGGTGTTTGAATGGTGGTGGGAGGTTAGACGGTACTCTTTTATGATTTGCCTATGCATGCACAAGCACACTAGTTCACTCTTTTCTTCTAGATTTTAGATTAGTGGTGCAGTGTTCAGGAGGCATAGCCTCACGTCGACTTGACTAATGCCACTGACTGTGGAGCTAAAAGTCCCCTCCCTCTCCCCAAGCCATCACCTCATCAACCATCCTAATCGCCCATATCCAAAAGAAAACCATTTGCCACATAACGTGCTCCACTTAATCAATACACAGTCAATGACAGAATGCTGGAATGAAGCACAAGCAAGTTTTAGCTAAAACAGCTCCAGCTTTTAAAATCAATAAGCACATTCATATAACAAAGACAAAGATTTTTGTGTACTCAGAAACCTAAGGAGTAACTTATTAGAAGGGGCAGCATGGTTTGGCAACAAATTAATTAACAGATTTTGGGTCCAATCCAGAGCAAAGCTTCTGCATGAAGCAGTTTGCAGGCTGAATCTGGCAGGTCATAAGCCTGCAATAAAAATCCAAATGACTTTGCCTCAGTGGACAGTAGAAAGGCAGAAAGAGTTTCAGGAAATAGTGTTCGTAACAATTTCAGTTCTAAACACTGTTTGATGATCAACCCATCACAGTTAATGAATTTTGTAAATTTTCTTCGAAAGACCTATAAAGGGAGTAAGGTTTACATACAACATATGGTGCCATTCTCATAGTTTTGTGCACCTTTGTTTGAGGGCCTTTTGTGATTTGGATAGCCCCTTCAGTTCCAGTTAAGGGGTATCATAATGCTACAATATACAAATATATGCCGGACAGTAGGGTGATTCCAGCTATTTGACATTAAATTGACAATAGCTCATTTGTTCTTTCAAGAAGAAGATGCTCTTGAGTGCAAACCCTAGGCAAAAAATACGTATGGAGTGGAAGAACATAACTGTTATAAGTGGCTCAGAGGCATTGACCTAAAGTTCAATAAACATCCTAATGATGAACTGTATCCAACCTTTGACTGGAGGTGGACATTACAACAGATTAATGCCTGTGGTTTTGGTTTTGATTGATTAACTAATTGATTTCTGTCATGAACTACACAGTGTCTAGTCCATATGAGCCTAAGCTGCCATTACTGTTTAATCCAACCGAACCAAGTGCTCGTCAGGTTGTTGAACAACAACTAAAAACCCCTTTGTGATATGTTGAGAACATCAAAATTAAATGCCTTAACCCACATCCACTTCATACTGTGGGTTAGAAAGTATTCAAGACTCTGCTCCTTTCCAATGGTTTTATTTTATTTTTTTATTTTATTTTATACAATTCTTATGCCCTGCACCATTTTACAATTGTGAACATTTACTGCCTCTCACCCCTCTCTATGATGGTACACAATTAGATAAAATTATTTTGTACAGATCTAAACACTGCCTCCTAACATGGCTGGATGGTGCATCATAGTAACTATGTTTCGTAAACATAATGCCTAACATCTTGTGATGCTTTAATGTGATGCTCACTATTTTTGGATGTCCTCATACTTTTGCCATCCAGGACAGTTTTAGTTTAACCCCATGTGGTATTTAACATGAATGGAGCTATAATTTTAACCTCATTAGCAGCCTACACCCCATCCTTTGTCATATGAAGTCTGAATGCCACCATTATCATTATGCTTTAGGCCTGATGTTCCACCTCCCATTGCCAAGTGGAGTTTGAGCAGATTGTACAAATGAGAAGTATTCATCTGCCTTGAGGCAGTAGATCACTGTAGCTCAATAAGCCAACTAATTTCAGAAGTGGTGCATGTTACCCACTGGGTCAATAGATTGATGATCCATATGTGAAATCACACATCTTTTTACAACTGAGCAACACTGTAGTGCATGCAATGTGTTGGTGATAACCCAGTTCTAAATGTTAATCCCATTTAAAAGGGAGGGTTTGAATACTGGCGAGGAGCATAACAATTCCAGAATTCTGAATTTAGAAACACCCCCCACCTCCCCACACACACATACACACACACACACTCCTACTTATCATTGTGACACGTCTGTTGGTATATTTATAAATATAATGATTTCAAATTGCAGTTATTCTACCTTTGAAAAGTGAAACTGCAATAAAATTGTTGGTCCTGGAAATGATGATGAGGATAAAAAAAGGTTCTTTACCACCAGCTGCTTTGCAAGTGTGAAACACACTTTAAAGAAATGGATTGAACTGTTTGAGCAATTCTTTACACCTCTTGTAAGTGCTATGATTAGGTGATCCAAATGTTTTCACATTTGCACCTAAAGTAAGGCAGCAGTTTTAAAGATTTCTGAGGTGCCATGCTCTTTTAAGAATCTCACCCTTCTGCTGGAATAAGCTATTGTAAGACTGAAATCAACTTGTCCTTTCCTTGAGTCTGTATTGATCCACAAAAGCCTAGTCTTACAGCATATCACTGAGTCTTCATCCTCAACAGCCTGCCCTACTGAGCATGTACAAGTGTTAATGTCACAACTGACATTAAGGGCTCTTCCATGCACTCCCCAGTATGGAAAATGGTTTGATAAATATCCTTTCCAGGTGCACTTACTTAAGTTTTGGAAGTGGAGTTTGAGAGAAACCTCTTTGTGAGGCCTATATTTCATTCCAAGTGCAGAAAAATCAACCATCCATTTCTTTCATAAATCCCCCCAAAAAACTGAACTTCCTTACAGACAGCAGTGGTTATGACTACCGCTGGTGCAAGGGTGGCTGCAGCTGGAGCTGTTCTTCTTCAGAAAAAAAAAACTCTATAATAGTGCCCTTTCCAGTGTGTGCATGGCTTCAGCCTTGGCCGTGCGTATAGTTCACAGATTTAAGTATCTCCATAAGCCGGTTGTGATAGTCATTCTACCATTGTCACAGTTTTACCCCCTGCTGTTACTGCTGCTGCTGCGGCTGTATTGAGCTTCCCTGACTCCAGCTGCTTTGAAAAATCCTGGCAGTTCGGGAATTTCTTTTTTTTCTCTGAATAGTTTTATGTCACACTGCCATATCTATTTGTCTTTTTCAGGCTCTCAAGCCCTAACAGACATGCTGCACAGTGTGTCTTACCACAACAGTTAGTGCAGTGTTGTCAAATATTTTTTATTGTGGCCTGTTCAGGTAATTTACCATGCACATTAAACGCTGAGGAACAGAGAAAAGATAACTGGAAACAATAAAATGTAATAAATCAGTCACACTTACAGTATAATTTATCTATAAAAGTGGTGCTTTATGGCTCATGGGAGCATATTACAGTCCAGACTGTATATACCTTTTTCTTTCTGTCAAGCATTAGTGTGGCTTGGGATGCCTGTTCTACTCTCGAGTCTTTTGCTCAGTTGTCAGTGTGGGACAGAGCAGATGCTTTGAAACAGAAGAGAACATTTTCATTCAATGATCTCATTTTTCCCTGAGGCTTTACAGGGCTCTTACAGCTTTTACTGAGCAGCATGAAGCTCGGTATAGTCTGCATCTCTCTCTATAATAGTTCTTTCTGTTAATCAATGGCCTCCAGTTTTTCGAAGAGGACCCACCGCTGTTATGAAATTAAAGGTTACTGAGAGTAGCTGTCTTAAACCTCTTTTATTTTACTCAAAGTCCCTTTAAGATACTTAATTTGAGCAATGGACATTAGTTATAACTTGTTTTAAAAACAGCTTTGTATAATGTTGGAGTAAAGCTGTTAAATAGATGTTCAAGTAACTTTTTAGATTTAATAAAATCGCATTTTAAAGCACTACTACAGCATCGATGTGATGTGACGGCTAAAAAAGAATTCATCCTAAACCTGATTTGAACAAGACCTTTATGATGGCAAAAACTAAGAAAAAGATTAGTGCATTAGTCAAAGCAAAGGACAGTCATGTTGTGATTTCATTGCTGTTGTTTCTGTCCACTGATATCATAACCCTAATACCAGATATTACTCAGGGAATGTACAGCAGATTAAAGGATCTAACCATGAGGTAAAATGAAAGATGTACATTACTAAAAAATGGTTCACAATAAGTAAGATAAAGCAGGTTATGGGTACAAACAGCACCCATTGAATTGTTATTTGACAAGAGCAGTGAACTTTCTGAAAACTATGACCCACTGGAGAGCCACACTGCCATATTAATGTTGTTTTACTACTGTTAAAGTTCTTATAGAAGGTGCAAAAAAACAAGACCCATTTTATTTTGTGACCTTCAACATCTCATCTTCACTGCAGAGGCTGGAATATACAATATTGCGGTTGTAATTTCTTTGTTTGGCCCATTTAATCTGATATGTTCAGCACAGTGAGAGGTGGCATTCGGAAATCTTATTCCCGGCCCCACAGAAGCAGCTGGTGAGCTGGTGGCCACCAGATGTGATAATGACACAACACACCAGCTGAGACAGGGTAGCGGGCCACGGCTAAGGCAGCTTTTAATAATTGATGGCAACCAAGGCCCCGGATTGGCCAGTAATTGCATTACAGGTCACTTCTCAATAGCAATTTGTGAAAGTTGTGGTGATGTGTGCTGGGTGGCGATCAATAGACACTATCCAGGGAGGCAGCACCCCACACACCTCTCTCATGCTGTCTGTCTTTCTGTCTCTGTGAGGGCAACTGGTGGAGATATTATCTTTCAGTGCTCAGTGCAAAATAGTAGGAATACATCAAAATGCCTGCTTCATTTCAAGACCTTATTAACAATAAGTAACATAAATTGTAAACAAGACAAAGACGGTAACCACTGTGCCATCCCCAGTTGGTATGTGGACTAGATCTGACACATCATTTGGCTGTGATTGTCTTGCTTGCACTTTTAGAGCCAGGAAAACGATGAATGAATTAGATTAAGGACTCAAAGACATCATTGGCCCTGTTGGGTTTCAGCTGCAACACTCACCTGTCACTCAAAGACAACCCCTCCAGAGTTATGTATTACTTTAACCCTTAATACAAGCTGTCACAAAAACAAAAACTGAGGCAAAGTCTAGAGTTTGTGGTTGATTTTTACCTTTTGGACCTCCGTAATGAAAAGGTGGTACAATGGTACAGCAACTGGAACATTATCGTGTAGATTAATGGAGACTGACTTACTTTCAGAGTCAGCTCCAAGTGGCCATTTCATGAACTGCAGCTATTGGCACTTCCACACTGGCTTTAATCTTCAGTCACTTTAAGTAAGCACTTATTACTTTTTGGGGGGAAATATTAGTAGTATCACTTCCATCTCATTCCAAGGAAGACTTGCTCGTTTTGTCATGAGGGGAACAGCTCAGTCCATTAAAAAAAAATTATATAATTTCTGTCTGAAACAAATAACCTTTTTTATTTCCTTTAAATTTTCAGACTAAGAAGGTGTGCATTTGAACCATTTTGTAATGCTGCATGAACAGATTTTGTGCAACTCTGATGACTTTATCAGATTCATATATTTAATCCATTTTTGCTGTAATTTAAGAACTCTTGGATTTTTTAGGAGTATTTTAGAGCTTGACCAGTACAATGGCATCTGTGCATCTAGTTTAATTTTAAACTTTTTTGTTCTGTATCTTTCTATGATTACACTACTTAAACACTGGACTGCCATTTTAGAATAACAATATATGAGCTATGAAGCAGAAACTTAAATGAGCTGACAGGCAGCCTCAGGTTCCAAAGGTTAAAATAGCACAGCGCTCAAATTCGCCCTCATCTCAATGTACAGCAGAGTGCTTTAGTTTCTGTTGGAGTGCAGGCTGTGAGCCTGGTGCCCCTCTGGCTCCAATCATTCTTGTGGAAGTTATTTACTGTTCTAGCCTTTCTTTTGTCTTGCTCTTGTTGTTGATGTCTCAGCCACTTTGACATGTAAACTATCACTGTGTCATTTTGCCGCATCTGGTGCTCATTCTTTTTCTGTATCTGTCCCTCTCTCTGGGTCATCTTCTCTTTTTCTCCTCTTGCTCCCTCTGCTGTGGCGCTCAGAGGAGAGGAGAGTGGAGGAGACAGTAGATTTTGCATGCTCTAAATACAGCCTCTACGTGTGTGGGGTGCTGTCATCTAAGTGAGAAGGGACAGGGGATGGTTCAGTTCTTTTCTTTGTACATGGACAACTGCTGTGTATGTGTCTGAGTGTGCATGAATTCAACCAAACATCAAAAACGTTCCCTCATCCATCTCTCTGTCTTTACTCTTCTTCTTTTCTCCCTTTCACTCTTCTTTTGTCACTCTCCCTAATGCCCATTTTTGCATAATTTTGTCCGCATTGCTTTTTTTTTTACTCTTTTGTCATTATGCTCTGCCTTTGCTCGCCTGTCTGTGTTGGTGTTTCTCACCTCTCTTGCATGTGCTTGGCAGGGTGTGACAGCATTGAGAAGTCACCAAAGAGGTAAATGATGATAGGCCATCCATCATGCTTTATGGACTCTGTATGGTGCTGCCGTGGAGAGTGGCTGCACTGTGCAGTAACTCAGAACACTCTGTCCCTCCATATAACCTGGCAGGGGCTCTGCCGCTTGCCTCGCCTCTGCCGGTCGAGTGTTTATGTATGTGTGAGACACAAGGGGAGCGCTGGCCTGACTCACGTGCTGGTTTCTCTGTGTGTGTTCGTGATTCAGCGTGTGTGGATGTGTGCGATGGAGAAACGGGAGAGGGCTTGTACATGCTGACACACTATAGACGATAAGGTTTCATTATGGCCTAATATGCCACTGTTGTGAGCATCAACTCTGGCCAGCAGACGCAGCATTTTCTGTCAAAGTATATGTGTGTGAGAGACACACATACAAGCACAGCAACAATTCTTTAACAGTATGTCTAAAAAGACTTCAGGTGTTGCAATGGCTCAGTCAAAGTCCAGACTTCAACCTGACTGAGATGCTGTGATGGGACCTTGAGAACTGTGTATGAATGAATATCTGCAAACCTCAATGAACAAAAGCAACACTGTAAAGAAGAGTGGGCCAAAATTCCTCCACAATGTGAGAGACTGATAACGTCATACAGAATATGACAGAATATTATTTCAAGTTATTGTTGCGAAACGATTACAATATTGTTCTACAAGCCATTGAATCAGACTGTACTTCGTTTTCCAGTTCAACACAAATGCGTCCATATTCCGGCTTAATTTTTTGTTAAAACAAATAACAGCACAGTGTAATATGTCAAGTATTACTATTCATCTTTGCATAATTTTACACATGATATTAAAACCTGGTGAGGAATAGATATGTTTACATTACAACTTGATAAGAAAGAACTTAGCACTGATCACGGGTGTACTTTCATGCCGCATTTGGGTTAAGTCAAACTACCTAAAAAGGTTTGTCAAAATTTGATTTTACAAGATCACATTATCAAAATAGCTCAATTTATTGTGTAATGCAGTGTTAAAATATTACAGTCATCTCATAAATTTCTGTTAGACCCGGCTGAAAGTAAGAAGTCACAGGTTGTGGATGCATAGTAAGGCACATACACAGAATGTGTTAACACAGAATTTATAAAAGCTGCACAGTGTCTGCCCAGATTTCAGGACTAATCATGATGGCATATTATTTCTGGAGCAACAGCCAGTACAGAGCCAAAATATTCTGGGTGGGAAAGTTAACATAAACATATATGCAAACAGACCTTCGAGAGTTTGGTTCAAAGCAGGAAGAGAGTGTTTAGAAACAAGGATTTTTTTTCTTGTAGCACATGAACACAATATGACAACAAGTATTAGATCAGAGGAGTTCATTCTCAACATTTTCACTTTATTCTAGACATTGCTACTTTATTCTTGAAATGGGAAATCAAAAGAAAATTATTTTTCTGTGACCTCAATATTCAGCACATGTGAGTATTGTGTTAAGAAAGACTTGAAATATTTGAAACCCTTTAATGAAGATCACTAATGCTACTGACACAACAGCAACTAAACCAGTTAACTTACAACTGTCTAAAATCTTTACACCCGTCCTCTTGGCTTACAGTGTCACCTGCACACTTTTCCCTTTCCATCCCCGTCTCCTCTCTTTTTGCATCTTTCACTTCAATAACCCCCTCCTCCTGGTGAGCCCTTTCACACTCTTCTTTTCTCACCTTTTCGCATGAGAGAACAATTGCTCAGAGTCCTCTTCCTCTCTCTGCCCTCCTCTCCCACACAATCTTTCCTCTCCACCACTCGTAGATCCAGAGGGAATCACACTGTCTGAACCAAATGTGCCACAAACTTGTCAGATGATGTTTGTTTTCCACTCTCTTGCCATACTTCCCTTTCAGCCCGACTGTGTGTTTTAATGCTGTCTACATATTTGACAAAGTGCTGTGACACGCACTGCACTCGCGCGTCAACAGACCAAAAATTTGCAATGTCATTAATGAAATAGGAATCTGCAGAGGAGGGAGAAAGGAGCAGCAGCCTGGCTGAGTCAGGTCTGTGTGATAACAAGGTTTGTACGGTCAGACAGCTCGTTTGCATGTATGAGAAGACTAAGAGTAAACAACGTTTTCACTAAAGCTCCCCAGTAACTTTGAATAAGGATATTTTGCTGAACACCAAAGGTGTTTTCCGGAACAGAACAACTGCATTTTTGTCAGCAAAAAAATAGCATTTTTTCCCAAGATAATTTAGCACAAACTCGAGCTCCATTTCTCCAAGGGCACATTCGCCCACAGAATACCTAGTACTTTTGGAGAGCTCTCTTAGCTTAGTCAGAGTCACAAGTTCCACCTTTAAAATCCTGATTCCTCCATTTAATAGGTGTTAGATGGCTTGAATTTGTATAACAACAAAGAAAAGTGGGGTCCGAAACTCTCCACACAAAATAAACTCGTCAGCATAGGTTCAGATAGGTAGTTGTTTTTACTTACTTCATTCATAAAATTGCTTTGATAGTGAAATGTTATATCTAGCGATGCTCAAACCTGGATGCATGAAGAATTTGGCCTTCCAAAGGTTACTGTTGGGGTATCATCAGATACTGTAATTGATCAGTGGGGAACAAGACAAAAGAATAGGAAGATAGACAAAAGTGCAGGGCAGGGGAGTAAAGCAAGAAGGACAGTTACGGGTACGTCTGCCAAGAAGCATTGTAGCTAACCTCCAGCAATCCCACATTCTAAGTACTCCTCTAAAACTCATTGCAAACTTTGGCAAGACGCTGCACCTGCACCAGCATCCTTTATGAATGTCACACCCCGTGAGGAAAATGATTACGTTGCAAAGAAGACAGGGGGCGGAACAGGAGGGGGTGGGAGAAAAAGAGAGAAGAAAAATCACTTTGATGGATTATGCTTCTAATGGGACAACCTTGTAACATTTTTGGACAGCAGTCTAACTCACCCAGATTCTCTGTTACAGCAGCCATTCTCTTTTTTTTCTATCATCTCCTTTTGTCATCCCAGACGTGCACTGGCTGTGACAACACTGCCAGCGGTGATACCTAATGATACAGCTTGCAGGAACTAATTACTACCAGTGATTAAGAGGGGAGATGCAGCTTCTAGCACACATGCTGTCTTTGCGTGGGGGAGCTTTTTAATTGCCTTTGCCAAATAAATGATGACCAAAGATGCATGGACCCAGGCTTCGTAATGGAATCTTAGTTCTTGATGGCAAAGAGCGAGTACTTCGGGCCTTTGGCACTTCGTGCACACAGATGGTGCCGCCTGCTCACCACCAGTGCCCGTTGTTGATCAGTGCATTAAGGGCACCTGTGAAAATAAATAGACAAATGAATTCCCCACTGGCTGCAAAATAGAATATTAGCATTGCATGAAAGATGGCTAAACTGATGCATGCATTAACTGATTATTATGCCAAAGGGGAGTGTATTTTAATGTTGCAAGTCAGAGGTATGGTTCTGTAAAGTTACCAAAGGAAGTAAGGACAGGCTGCAGCAGTAGAGTATTCTCAGCTGGATGTTGGAGATGTGGTGCCTGTGTACATTTGTTATCCCTTAAGCACATCTAGACCTAATTAACAACTGTGTTCCACAGCAAGATTGTCTTTGACAAGGCTCCAGTCCAACCAATAACTAATTTACAGAACAGTAACACATCTTCATGGGTAGTGAAGGACTTCTAAGTTTGACATGGCTCTTACAGGAGCTCTTAGTGGTAAGCTACTTAGGATATATTTTCTCATTTAATGGCTTCTATGAGTAGATTTCTCTCTGCACTTAGAATTAAAACGTACAATTCTTCACCCTGTTTTTAAACTTGTGTCCCTAAGATTCTTGTTTGTCTTTGTATTGATTTTGGGGACACCTTTGGCAGTGAGAAGGGAATACTTCTGAACTGCATATCCCAGTGTCCCTTTTTAAACTGTGTTATAGTGCTGTGACAGAACTGACAGCACCTCCCTTAATCCCAAAAAAGCTAACATGAAATGAATTACTAACACTAGTGAGACAAACACAAGGGCAGGTTTTACTATGCTGTGTGAGAGCGCCCTTGTCTACAGGGACAAAAGCCCTTTTCACATATTGGTTGTGTCTTATCAGCAAAAATAGACATCCTCGTTAACCTGGTGCTGTTCCTCCCTGATAATTCACACATGCCAGACAGAAGCAGCTCAGCTCTGCATGGGTGTATGCTTACACTTATCAAGTCAGCGTTGCCGGATCAGCTCAGTTACGATGGAATCTTTGGTTAGAGTTGCTTGTTCCGCAATGCCAGCTTACCCTTACTCCCACAGCTTTGAACCTTCATGCACTTTGTACTTTCACACGTGACATCGATGAACAACAAAGGTGGATGAAATTATATTTGTACTGCATTAACACATCAAAAATAATGATGGGTTAACTCTTTGGTTGATGCAGAAATGTTACAGTTGCCTCAAATTTAACCAGTAGTAAGAAACATCACGTTAACTAAGGCCTTCTCCTGCTGAGCTGCTGTACATTAGCACTTGGCAGTACATCCATATAACTGCATTTCAGTCCAGGCACTCCTCCAAAATAATATCATAAGTCATTATAAGACTGCAGCTAATAAATGACAGTCAGTCCAAGAGGAAAAGATCTGCATCACTCACTCACCATGTAAGGGTTTTACTTTTTTTCGTCATCTTAAGAGGGAAATACTGACATTAACTTAACTTTTAAATTAAATACAGTTGCTTTTCTTTTTAAGCCTATCTGAGAAAATAATGTTGAGTTTGAGTGTCTGCAGATAACGCTCTGTTTTTCCTCCGTATAGCTTGAGTAACTGCTTCTGTTCATACTTAAAACATAGTTCCATTTGTTTTCATGCTATGACTATAACACGGGAGAATCTTTACCAGGAAGCAGCTGCCTACTCATGACTGACTGTTGTAAAATCTTGACAATGGACACTCGCAATAAGGGGTTGTCTAAATCCTGCTGAGCATTTTAGAAATTCACTTCAAGCCAGTGTACAAACCTTCTTTTTGAGCTGTAGCTTGGAAGGATGTATAAAAGATCACTCACAGATGTGTTTTCTTCGTGGCTGTCTGCCATGGAGAAACAGATCCGATGATGAGGCTGGGGAAAGACCAAATGTTCTTTAATTGAATATCCTCATCTCATTCACAAAAATTCCTCACATCTGGCACTAAAGATGGACGACTGACCATTATACTATTCATATTTGATTCTTCCAAAATCATCTATATAGTTTCCAGCAGAACTTTGATATATAATTTCTTTTGTTGCAAGCTGTGTGCAGGCACAGGCAGTGGTGAATCAATAGTAATTTAACAATGAGTTATGGATGGATATGTGCATATACTGGACAGAGTGAGCACAGTATGATTGTGGTGTGTTTACCCAGTGAGTGCTGAGTCAACACTAATGACACAGCATTTCTTTTATTTTTTATCCTCCCCCTCACTGTCTCCCTCCGTCCCTCTCTGGGATTTCTGTGTTATTTTTCTTCTCTTGATCTTATTACATCATGTCTTAAGGGCTGTATTCATTAAAGTTTAAAAGTACACTGCACTCCAAAGTCACTTGCAGTGAATAACGCAGACCCTGTTGGTCTGTCTCAGACTATTTGCTCTCTCTCTCCATTGCTGCTGTCTTCACTTCTCCGTGTCTTTTTGTCTCCCTGTGCCATGCTGTGGAAGTGTGAGCTTATTTAACTCGCTCTGCCTCTCTTTCACCAATGAGACGGACCACTGAGAAAATCTGCCTCCACTCGTAGGAACCCAGATGTTGAGACTGGGAGACAGAGCTCCTGTTTTTAATTAAACTTGTGTAAAGTGGTTCTCGTTTCCCTCTGAGCCAGCTGAACCTTCTATTTGTTTTTCATGTGGAGGTAAAGGTTTTGGCTGTTTTTTGTTTAGCTTTTTCTACCTTAGCTGTAAACAAAGCTTTTCTGATTCTCAAACGGCAAAACTTGTCTCATCAGCATTGGCTGGTTTTAACAGGCAAAATTACATTACTTAGCCCTGGGAGCAAAAAGATTGTACATAAATCTCTTTAAATGGAGGATGACAAAGTATCCGGCTGTGTGCAGTCATAACCAGTGATCTAGCTGAGTGGGACAATTTCATACACTCACGCCTATGTATCCTGCATTCTTTAGATTTTACTTCTTTTCTGTTTTAATGAGAAACTACATACATAACTTATAGGATTCCCTAAAATCGCTTTGTGAATGCACAAAAAGATCCATTTCCTGATACTGCTTTTCTTAAAGCCTATCATATAAAAGATTTAGGTTGTACAATATGCCTGGCAACTAACTGTGTTACATTCAAAGACTGTTTGACCTTTGTGGGGTTTTTTTACTCTTCTATTCCAATTCTTCTGGAAAAGTTCTATCCAATTATGAGGATCACCTCTCATCTGATTGAAGAACAAATAGATACAAGTGTATCCAGTTATTAATCACGAGATGTCATCTTCATGCAACACACAAATGTGTGTGGTGATAAATTATTGATGTGATCCTGGAGATAACAGTTGCGCTTTAATTGCATGTCATCATTACCAGGTTTAAACAAGCCTCCATGTCCCCTTAATGTGATTACACATTCATAATTGTTCTGTTATTAGCCTAGTTTATTATTCACAACAGTAAAGCCCACTAATTGGCAAGGGTCCACAGGATGTTGTTGTTCATTTTCTATATTAACAGTTATGGTTCAGTTTCATAATGTCCAACCTTTTTTAATTGTGACTGTGGTCTTGTTGATACTGTGGGGACAAAATGCCAAAATATGCTCTCTGGAAGAGCAAGAGTTTGAATCATAAACACAAGACTTTGCAAGATTCCCATTGTAATGCTCAGTCAGATGTTTGTCTGTTGCTTTGTTTATTCCTTCAGGCCATGACAAAGTCTATTTGGAAAGTACAGTCAGTTTCCTGTAAATTTAGTCTGTTGATAATAATGCTCCTGAGAGGCTGAACTATAATATTTTTGTAAGCACCACCACCTGCACATATAACTGAAAATCCAAATGCTTTAGTATTGTATCTATGTGAACTAATACGAAAGTAGATTTTTTTTGTCAGTGCTTGATTTATGTTGATGTGTGGCAGGGGTAACACTGTCAGGACCCTGGATTTGAACCTCCTGGCCACCATACCAAGACAATATCTTCTATCTGAATGACGAAGTAAGTGCTCTAAGGTGCCTCAGACTGGTGTATATTTACATCGTGTTCAGGCTGGCTAGATAGAAATATGTGAGATGAGCACAACTTTTGAGCATCTCAACCATTGTTGGATGACATTTTAGTTTTGTTGTTCAATAGCACAAAAACATACAGTAGTATTGCTGCAATGTAAAAAAATTAATCAAATGGAATGACTTTTGTTGACAACTGCTGTACATGGAAGTGTTAATGTGACATGAAAGCAAACCCCAAATGTATAGTTTTCATTTCTACATATCAAACTTTAGTTTTTTTTACCTAAACCATTAAACATGTATCCTGACCAAGTGACAATAAAGCAAAGAACTAAAGTGAAATGATTTTAGACAAGGTTGAGTCAGATGGGGCTTGAATTGGGATTTGTTGGAGGACAGTACATAGATTAACACCACAATCCATCCCCTCAACTTAAAAGTGTTTTGTGGCCAATACAATTAGCAAAACTTCATTTGATGATAGTTTTACATTACGTAAACTGTAGATATGTCACAATTTTCAAAAGCGAACATAGGATACATTTATAATTCTGGAGCTTTGATATTGTAGTAATTTTGCAATTTCTAATTTGTATTTTTTTTTTGCTGTGTTTCAATGTAACTATCAAAAGTTCTGAAATGACCTCTACTTTTACCTGCGCAAAAGTGAGTTGTTCTCTTAAAAAAAAATTGCAACTGTAATCTTGAATAATTGAATATGCATTGAAAGTATCTGTGCTAATTAGAGGTGCTAAAAATGTCAAAGTTTTGAAAATCTCTGATCCCACAGCAGTGCCTTGCAACAGGTCGATCCATTGCGTTTTAACCCTGATAGTCCACTGACAACTTTCACCACTTATGTCTCTCCATAATTTTGTCATGTCATAGCACCAGTAAGTTGCTTCTTTGCAAAAGGGAACATTAATTCAGAAAATGGGTCAGATGTGTGTCTTTACTCCAACCATCCAAGAAAATCTAACATGTTACATACATATAATTCCATCGAGGCAGGCAGTCTCTCCATAATTAAATTGTAATGTATTAAATCAATGATTTCTTGATCATAACTTTCTGAAATTCCAACCAGTTTTTAAGAGTATTATTTGTGTATTTATGATACAGGATATTGAATTGAATAAAAAGTAGGTTTACATACCAAATTGCTTAAGTTTATTGATGAATTTACCAACATTCTTACCCATGGATCATTTTAAACCCAGACCTCATTTGTTTTTCTTTTTTTTTTCTTTTTAATCTAACAGAAGATGTCCTCTCTTACCTCACTCTGAATCCTCTCCAGCATCCCCCTCCATCAGCATTATTCCTTCTTTCTCTGGCTCACTACCCACCCACCCCTCCACCCTTCTATCCACATCTCCCCATCTTTCCCCTCCCCTCTCTCTCACACTCTATCACCAGCTTCTAATATGCCGCTCTCTCTCTGCATTTGCGTCACCCTCACTTTTCCCTCTTCCTTCTCTAACTCTTTGCCAACATTAACTCACCCCCCCCCCCTTTTCTCTCTCCCCGTGTCCCTCAGAGGCATGTTTAATTAAGCGTAGGGCTATGTGTCAGAGAGAGGGAGAGGACTATTGCTATCTAGAGCACCAGGCTAGACCAGGCAGGGTCTCCTCCTGTTTTGTCTTCTCCTCCTCCCCTCTCTTTCTTTGGCCTGGGCCAACAATAATTACCCTGCTCATTAGCAGAGGGGAGAGGTATGGGGGGTGGAGCCAACAGGGGAGTGACAAGTGGGGAGGTACAAAGGAGCTGGAGAGGAGATGCCAGGTGTTACATTTAAGATTGTTCCTTGGGGCATAGTGTTTGAAGGAATACACATCCAGGGTACCATCAGGGAAGTCAGAGGAAGGCAGTTTTAAAGATTTTTTTTGAGTATTCACAAGCCTGATTAGATGTGAAAGGAGCATTACCCCTACAACAGAAGAGGATGTTATTTTCAAATGGGGAGCATTAAAGTGCTTTCCTACCTCTGTACACTTTTACACGTTTGTGTGCATGATTGGCCCCAAGTGTGTGGCATGTTCCTTTGAAGCTTTTGTTGTGCGCCTCCTCGAGAATAAGTGGCGCATGCCTGCAAAGTGCAATTAGACATGCAACCAGTGAGGATGGGGGAAATTAATCCAGTAACCTGCTTGCATGTTGTCATGTTAAGTTATGTTAATGCTGCACAAAAGGGAAGGTGATGTCACTTCTGTGGTAGCCTCTCTAACTTTGCCCAATCGATGCAGGCTCTCATTTAGCGAGAGGAGAAATTTTAGACCACAGTAGGGAAATGATTGCACCCATGAAGATTTGTCAGCATGGCAACCATGCTACTCATTCACTGTAACTTCCCTTTCTCTCTCTCTCTCTCTCTCTCTCTCTCTCTCTCTCTCTCTCTCTCTCTCTCTCTCTCTCTCTCTCTCTCTCTCTCTCTCTCTCTCTCTCTCTTTATCAAAGATATGGAGACACTATTTAATTCAATATGTTAGTATAGTGTATAGGATTCTGTCCTGCTTACATCTTTCATGTATTTATATCAGAAGACGTGTATCCAAACACACAAGTTGTTAAAACAGAGCGATACTTATAACACCAAAATATGGTCGCTCTTAAAAAGATCTACAGCAAAGTCAGAAAACTCCCGTATTATTATCACGTAAACAAGACAATAACCATTTGCAACAATGGCTTCTCTGAGATCATTGCAGCTGTCTTTTCCTCTTAGTTCCAAGCAGTAAGCAGTAACACTGTACTTTTTCACACACTCTGGAAAGTAGTTTAGTTTTTGTTGAATAAATAATGACAAGGTGTAAAATTTCTTATTTGATTGTCCACCTGAGGTTGTATTTACTTCATTCTAAGGCCTGGTAAGGAGCAGATGATGTTTTATTGTGACGTGATACATAAAACCTTGGATTTTAAAGAGGGTGGACTTTATTTTTCATATCACGCTAAATTTTCGCAAAGCTTGCCAAAGCCTGCATGTGTTACAGAGCAGTTCTGGCTGGTGTCAGGTGTGTTGATGTACAGACCTTACAAGCTTACTCTCCTATTTGTTGTCCAGGCAAGGTTCCAATAGAGCAGGTTCATCTGGCCCACATGATGGGAGCTCTTTGGCTGCTTGGCCTCCCGTGTGCAGATTGGCACGGATCACATTACTTTTTTTATTTTACTTTTGATAAAATCTAAAAGGGTTGGAGAATTTCATTCCTCAAATGTGTTTCTTTCAGACAGGGGACTTTGTATTAAATGCTCCTTTGATTCATTTTAATTTGTCATTGATGGATCATGACAGCAAAACAAATGTCAAATTAGAACATAATTTGTCAAAATGTGTTTAAAGTAAGCTGATCATAAGTTAGCTGAGTCTTGCAATAGACCTCTCTTTTATTCCTGTTCTCTGCTTCCCTTTTGCCCTTTTTTTCTTATTTCTTATTATTCATGTATCATCTCATGTCAGCCTCAGCTCCCCTGCGCCTTTCCTCTATATTTTGGTCTCTTCCCTGAGTACTCGAGTACTTTCCTCCTGCTTCCCATTGTCTCCTTTACGCAATGTGGCTTCCATAAGTCTCAAAATAATGGCAAAGTAACACTTGGCTTCTGACAACTCTCAGTCTTTTTGTAGAGTCAAAACTGAATTTATTCTCCTCCTCCATGTCGTGTGCAGTATTTTTTACCCTTAAAAGCTATACTCTAGTTTACCTCTTTTGATGCAAAGGAATGTTTTGAAAAACAGGGATTTAAAAAAAATGCAAGGAACTTTTTCCTTTTTTTCCCTACGTCCCAGCAGTTAGTAAAGTGTGATTCACTCTCTGATTTAGCCTGCAATTGTCTGACATTTACAACCAGCAGAGCTGCTAACATAAACTTTTTTTTCTCTTGAAAGAGAGGGTTGTATATTCTTATTTATTTCTAACATACAAACTATAAATCAGGGGAATACTATAAATGTTTAAACACTGTGACCAGGGAAGTACCCTTGGTAACTGCAGCCTACTTAAACATGCCATTATAAAAGTACACTTCACTGCATATCCCCTATATGACTGTAAGGTAATGGAGACCTTTATACAAAATACATCCACTCTTCTCTAAACATTTGGTGTGAATAATGCTGGATTATAAACAAAGGAAAACAGGCAACTGCCACAGTACCCATAAAACACTAGGGGCCACACACGTAGAAGTGTGTGTAGTTCATGAATAAAACACACAAAAGCAGATGTGTGCATCCCCATTTTTGGACAGATTTAAAAAAACAAAGTGTACATATTGTTCTCTTTTTTAAAATCTTAATTATTTTCTAAACACTACACACATGTGCACAAATCTGATTTCCACTCTAATTTTTAGCCATGAATGGATGTGGATACTCCGCTGATTTATTATTTGTATAATAAGACATTGTTTGCACCACAAAGAAATAAGCATGTTAATGAAAGCAACAGTCAAGAAGAAGTGCAATTTTAATATTTATTAAACTGAGACACTCATCAGTTAAGAAGGGAATAAGGACATCTGTTATATTTAGTGATCTCAGGTCTTTAAACACGAACAGATCAAAAACTGCTAAATTAAAAAAGTAACAAGCAATTTGCCCTGGAAGTTCAGAGTAAAGAACAGGAAGAGGTCAAACAAAATTTTTGAGTCAAATATCAGCAGCCAAAACGAGCATCAGCTTGCACATCACATCAGGCCTACAACAGAGTACTGGCAACTCCTGTTTTGTCTGCCACGCATGAACGCGCAGCCTGTACTGTATCGAGTCTATGTGGACATGATCAGGAGGGAGTCACAGATGTACAGATGGATCATGGTACGCTTCCTGTTTTATTTAGCAGCCCTGTGGAAGCATTTGAGACAACCTCATGCCTCATGAAAGTCTCATTAGGGAGGTCTTTCACTTCCATTATGCACGACACACGGCTGCAGTTATTTACAGCACCCGTAATGACTGTAAAAATATAGTATATTGTGAAAATTAATGATGAGACACAAAATCCCCAAAAAAATATCACAGTCATACTGAGCAAGCTCCGTGAAATTGTCTATTTTGTCTTCTGCTCAATCACGTTGCCCCTTTTTCAATTTTGACTTCATGTCAGGGTTAAAATTGCAATGAAAATGTCTGTCCGCATGATCTGAAGACTGTATAACATGAGTCCATTCTTATCACACATTCTTCCTCTTAAAATATCAATTTGTGTGCAGGACAAAGCGTATACATGGTTTTTGTACGAATGCATTGTTTATGCATCTGGCCTGTTAGTTTAGTCTGAAGCCTGTTAGTTAGTTGAACATAACCTCATACATTGAAAAAGGAAGGAATTTTCCGTACGACGGGGTGCAATATTGACCAAAATTAGTTAATGACATGCAAAAAATTAAGATTGTCATGATATTAAAAGTCTTTCCTCTAGGTCTTTGTGTGCTTGGTGTTATTATCTGAAAACCTCAGCTGTTCTAGCCCACCTATTCAGTCAACACATTTGAGTCCCAAAATGTGATTTCTGAATATTTACTCTTCTAATGCAAACTGACTGAGTTAAACTTTGAGCTATTAAAACTAGACAAGAAGTAATTGTTTCCCATCAGTGTTCAGAAAATGTGTTGGCGATACAGTTATGACTGCCACACTACACTAATGTGTTGAAATAGTTCTTTCCAGTCCCCTGCAAAATTCAGTGGTTCAACATAATCAGTATTTCCTCCTTGTAGTTTTACATTTCCATTCCAGAATTATTGATGTTGCCGTCATAAAGAAGCTTTCTCAATCAGTGTTGTGTGCTAAGTTATCAACTTGGCAAAACATATGGAATTTCAACTATAATAAGCACTGAGGTATTTTTTTTCCAGTTGAATTAGTTATGTTCTCTGAGTAGTGATTATTATCTCTTATGCACCTTAAACTGAGGTTACAGAATGCAACTTGTATTAGATATCACAACAATCCCAAGGCTCATCTCAGTATTATGGAGTTAATATTCGATTACATGAAGAGAAATTAGACACCTTGTTCACAGCCTGGATCCACAAATGAACTGTGGAGAGATCTCCAAGATGCTAGGAACAACCCAGCAGGGGATGTAATAATGGTGTACACAAGAGACTTCATTTTCTTAGAAAGATCGCACCAAATATTTTTGGGTGTTTGAGTCTGAACTTTGCTTGAGTAAACTGATTTATAAGTATTCTTCATACATTCATAAATTAATTAATTAAATCAATAGATACCTCAGTTTACTATAAATGCCTAGAGTCTGATTTTGGAAAATCCCAAACAAAAGTTAATCAACATTAAAGAATGTGGGCAGCATCCTTTGGCTATGGCTACAAAAAAACAGTGATCTTATCGCACTGTGATGGAGGTTCAAAGATGGACGTTGTAAAGCGACGGTAACCAAAGATACTCTGAGACTCATTTTTGACTATGCCAAACAGAAATTGACATAAAAAGACCAACTCGCATGAGATTTATGGCACTATCTTTTTCTACTAGTATTTCAATGAATCTGCTGCAAGAACAGACATGATGCTGAACAAGGTGGAAATCTTGCTATTGCAAAAAGAACCAAACAAACAAACTGAATAGACTCGAATAATAAGTGCAAGAAAAAGATTCCAACTAAGAAGTATGTCTTGATTATATTTCAGATAGCTTAAATAGTCTAATCTAGATAAACTAGCTGGAATACAGCTAGTTTTAAAAAGTACTAAATTAAAAAGTACTAAATTCCAGCTCGCTACTTAATAGCTGAGATATTGCAGCTTTGTGCCATGGTTTACAGATCTGTAGGAATTTTGAGTGTAAAGTTTATACACATCAAACATGTCATACACAATTTTATTAGATCCAGAAAGAACAGTAGGGTTTGCAATAAACATTTAAGATTGCAAATATCGCGCAGTTTGAAGTTGCTTGTACTGTATCACAGAGCTCTGTACTGTTAACAGTACCTCTTCAGGCTTACTTTATTAAGGGCAAAGTGGGCTACTCTCAACAAAGACAAATCCATGCTGAAATGTTTTCGGCCACTGTGGTTTTAATTAGAGGAATTTAGCCACAGCTGACACCATTAGATCCTCTCATTTGTAATCTGAGTAAGTTAGCTGAGGCTGATGAGATGACGTCTAAGGCTTAATCACATGTATATATATATATATATATATATATATATATATATATATATATATATATATATATATTTAGGGGTTCTTTAGGGTCTTAATTTTGTATTTCTTTTATATTATTTTCATTTCCAAAACATATGTAACGTATATGATTTTTGTTCATAGAAAGTCTAATCAACAGATCACTGATGAAAAGTCAGTGGATTTGAACTAAAATTACTCTTCGTGCTGTGTGTGCTACAACCACAGTCATGCATAGTATCTTTCAGCACTTCTGATAGCAGGATGTCACAGAGGGCTCACAGCACACTGTGCCTGAGCGTGCCATCTCAGGCAGGGGAAAGCTTTCACCACATGGACCACCTGTATTATATCAACCCCCCCTTCTCTCCTGTCAGGTTTGTAATTGCATTTGCCTGATGAAGTGTATTTAAGAATAGTATGCCCATGGTCCCCAAGGCCCTCACCTAACTTCCAAGATTCCTCCACAGGGAGCAGACCAGCGACAGCTGTGGGATAAGATGTGGTCAGGACAAGGCAACAAGGCTGAGAGGCAGCCATAGAAGAAATTAAATAACTTCTTTTCTCTGTCAGGGATTTTGTGATTTATTTACTGGTGGCTGTCCTTTTTGTTATTCACAGGTCCCTTTCTTTTATTTTCTGTTCTGTAAAGCACAAAAAATAGCAACAATTGCAACTTCATGATGGGTCTCCCTGGGAGGGGAAAATAAAGGGCTGTCGAATGGGGACTCACGTTGCATCTTTCTCATGATTTGCTGAGAGACTGGGTTTAGGAAAGAACGTTGTTTTAACATGGACAGGATTTTTGACAAAAGCATCCCCCATGAGTCGTACGCAAATTGAGGGGTCAAGTACAAATCACTGGAGACACATGTTTTCTTTTACATAGTGTACTCAATACAATTTTCTGATCTTGAACATTTGCAGATAAGCCCTGTGAAAAGGAAGCTTGGTTTGAAGCCAAAGAGTTGACCTTTTTTATTTATGATTATCATCTGGGACTTACATTGGGCCTGCAAGATGCTTTTAGAAGATTGTGATTGTTTGTAATGGTGCTTGATGTTGATACAGCACAGCCATTTTTCACATGTAGAAAGTTTAAGATACTCTCTCTGCGACAAATGTTATTTGTAATAAAGTGACTTAAAAGGCTCTGAAAGGGCAAACTTAGGGAAACCATGAAAAGTGACAAATGAAGTAGTGGTTCTTTGTTTTGTCATTAGACGCTCAAGCTTGTATAACTTCTTTGAGCAAGCTGGAAGTTTTCCCCGCTTGTCTCTAATGCACTATAATTATTATTTAACCACTGACCAGCTAATGGTTCTGTGTCTTTCAGTGTCACATCCCATTAAGTGTTGCGTGTAAGAATGAGGTGATTCTTATCACTTGTTTGGGACCACTGAGAAATAAACTACAGTCAGTGAGAATAAGCAGATCTAAATAGAAACAGCCCTCATGCAGAGTGAGAGATAGCCTTCTACCCGTGTGCTTTTTTTGACAAAGCTTTCCTGCACAGTACATGGCATGTAACAGTGAAATCATTTTAAAGACTGCACTTGCACCACCAGTGGGTAGTATATGATAAAGCAGAACCCATCTGCTAATCACAAATTACAAGCTGCCTCCCCTCTATCCCTGATCCTGCTCTCTTCATAGACAAGCCAGGGCCAAGGAGAATTCTAGCTCCTGCCAAGTCCCCACCTCTCCCCTGTACAAGGTGCTTATAAATCGGCATCCTCACAGATAGGTCAAGGTTTTGATTTGGTCATGACCTTAGTTCATAAATCTGAATGATGTAGGGGCCTTGGTTAAAAGGCTGCTGGATCAACTCTCTGATGGGATACCCTCTCCCTTGCTTTCAGTGGCCCTCTCTCTCCTCCTCCATCTCTCCCAACCTCACGTCCCTTTTTCAGTTCTCGCTGCAGTCTCAAGTCCCCCGAGCCTCTATAACAGGCAGAGAGAGAGAGAGAGATGGCGAGGGGGTGAAACAGGCAATCAATAAATCAATATGTTTTGCGCCACTAAGCCAGGGTAAGCTCACTCTCTTATAGCTGCTTGTGCATGTACACACACACACACGCACACACATACACACACACGCACACACACACACAGACACACATACACTCACTTACCATCCCCACAAATTTCTCTCAACACAAACAAACAAATGAAGGCCCGGGACAGAATGTCCCTTGCCAAAAGACATTTTGTTGTTTTAGGGACTTTCTTTTTTTCTCATTCTATTTCCTGTTTTGGATCATTAAGCCATTGATTTTTATTTCAGCGGGTAAGTGGTAGTGAGGACCCCCAGGGAACTGGCAGAAAACCTCAACAGAGTGGCCCCAGCAAGAGTTTCTTTTGTGACAGGCTGCTTCCAAGGGCCAGGGGACCTTGTAATTCTGCAGGGAAGAGACTATCGCCCAAAATCAGTTATTCTGCCAAGCATTCCAAGATGCTGCTCCTTAAGAATTTTCATTGAATTGATTTCTTAGTGCCAAATGTCTTTGCAGCCACCCGAAGAACGAACATACGTATAGATTTGGATCCTGGTGCTCACAGAAATTCTGGGAACTACAAATGGTCAGTTCTCTTCATGGATTTTAAGGATGTAAAAAGCTAGCTGGAGTATCTGCTTTCCTATCAGCATGTCCAATATTTTTAGGCCCATGGGGGCGGTGAGGGTAGAAGAGAAAGCAGAAGAGATACTCTGAGATACTCTTGCAACTCTGGTAGACTAACATTCAGCTGGCAAACAGCCAGGGAGATATTACAGTCAGATATATAGTAACACAGATGGATGCACTGAGCCTAAAGAGGCTGGCATACTGGCCACTGCCATTATAAGAATGACATAATACCCATCCTGACAGGTAATGAAAATAAAGGCCATTGCACAGCAGAGTTGCATAAGTGCTTTAACTTCACGTCATATGATGTAAAACATTGCCTCTGGCATATGGAATACCCAAAGAGAAGTTCTCATAGTGGTTGAATATTGAAGTTGGAGGCGGAAGTGGTCCCTTAATAAATGCAGATATTGCTCTTTATTCTAGCCATAACAACCACATCACCATCTTTTTATAGATCTTATTCAGCATTTCATTAAAACGCATTTCAGTGATCTCAGCTGATTCGATGTGGTCTTACCTTCAGTAAATCCAGGAATACATATTCAGCCTGTCTACCTGCTTTCTCGGGAAACACAAAACTCTTAAGTGTAGCGCTTTGCAAAAGTATTTACCCATTGTCATCTTTCCTATTTTATTCCACCTGTAAATTAAATGGATACATTTTGGGATTCTAGATAATGGACCAACACAAAATAGTCCAAATAAGTGAGGTGAAATTAAAAGAAAAAAATTATCCTTTCAGAAATTGTAAAAAAACAAGCAAATAAAGAAAAATTTAAAAATAATTTAAAAGTAGTTGTTGTAGCGTATAAATTCACTCCCCCCAAAGTCAATATCTTGTAGAACCCCCCTTTTGCAGCAATTATAGCTGCAAGTATAGGGGTATGTCTGTGTACGTCTGGCACATCTAGCTATTGGGATTTTTGCCCATTACTGAAGGCAGAACTGCTCCATCTCCCTCAAGCTGGATGGGTTCTGCTGGTATACAGCAGTCTTGCAGTCATACTATAGAGTCTGGATCAGATTAGAGTCTGGCCTTTGACTAAACCATTGCAAGACAATGAAATGTTTAACCACTTTGGTGTTGATTTAGTAATGTTTAAGCTGATTTTCATACTGAATGATTAGCCTCCATCCCTACTTGCTTGTGTTTAGCCCCATTCATCATTACCTAAATTCTAACTAGTTTGTTGGTCACAGTTTATGGATTTATGACAAATATTTCCACAGCAGGATGCTGTCACCGCTATGTGTCAGTTAGTGAGTTTGTGCAAGAAGTGACATTTTCATTGAGGGCCAAAAAGTTCAGTTTTAGTACCTGACCATAACGCATTCTACTACAGTTCTCCAGTGCCTTTTGGTGAACTCCTGTTTTTGTCACATCTTTCTGGAGTCTTAAGGCTTAATGGACACATTAATCTCTTCTGTGGAGATTTGCAGCTCCTTAACGGTTACTTTCTGCCTCCGTTACCTCTGACTAATGCCCTTCTTGCCTGGCCACTGATTTTTGGTGGTTCCGCCCTTTCTTGGCAGATTTGACTATTTATAAGAACTTATATCTACCAGTATTTATATGTCATTACACAACACAAGGTTGCATAATGGAAACTAGAGATATAGACTATCAAGTCATTAAGTCAATTTATTCAAAAACCACACTACAGAAAGTTGGCTGAAGAAGCAGGGATGCATGGTTCTAGAGAACAAAACTATAATTGCATCTTATACTGTATTTGTATTTCAAACTTCACTTATATGTGTGAGATTTTCATATACAGTACAAATTATATATGTGCTGTGCGCGAGATTAAGCTTTTAAGATGCATATATGAGCTCATTTAACTAGTAGGGCAACTCTGTTGTGTGTAAGCATAGGTGGATCACCTACTCCAGTGCATGTTTGGTAAATTAACACATGCACATCTAATGGTTAAGCTCACAAGTTTCACAAGTTGAGATAAATATGGAAATCCCTGTATTTTTGGCACCATTCCTGCAAAGAGCATCAAAGCAGAGGGCTGAAATTAATGCCAAGGGAGCATGCCACGTGAACTGAGGCTCCTCAACTCAAAGACACTAAATCCCGATGGCATGGATGGAGGGGGGGCAGTTTTATCATTTTTAGGGTGTAAAAAAGAAACAATCTTTCCCTTAGAAAGTATATAAAAAATTATATTTTATCAAATGGAAATTCCAAAATGGAAATCAATTTATTGTGATAGTTAATGTTAGGTAAAGGCGCTATTTGAAGAGAAAATATTAAAATATGAAACAATGTCATCTTTAGGGGTGGACTAGATTTTCCTGTTGTACAACTTTATGCAATTAAATAGGAAGTAAGTCACCATTGTGCCACCAAGTAGTAGTGGAAAGCACTGTAATTATAAGAATAGGGAAAGCTTCTTACAAGAGAACATAACCTTCTCCACCATCAACTTCCAAAAAAGAAACAGAAACGAGACAAAATATAGTAAATATTGGTGTTCTTCTATGGAGACAGCAAAGGACTGAAATGTGATGCATACCTGCATCTCTTCTTCTGGATTAGTAAGTAAAAAGCCTGTGCTGTAATTGTCAAATATTTCTGTGGATGCAGCTTATCTTGCTGCTTTAAATTTTCTCAGCTGATTCCACAATGTGCGCTGCATGTGAGCACATGATGCGGTGTTGATCTTCCTCTAGTATGTATGAATTACCAAAGAGTAACACAGTGGGTTAACAAGGACCTTTTTTCTCATTAATAAATGAATATGTTACTAAACTTTATATCTGAAAAGGCCTTCAGTGTTACTATGTTTACTTCCATGTTTGTGCTAAAAACCAAGCTAATAGTCCAATGTAAACTATACTGGTGTAAAGATAGCTTTGTTATTGAGCTCAGCCACACATTATCAGTAATAAGATCAAAATTAGCATAAGCTCATTTCGGGCATTGTTAGTTTGCTATTTTCTTGAAGATTTTCCAGATGAAAGGAACCGGTAGGGATCGACCGAGCCAATGAATGTTTTTGTTTTTTTCAAAAAACCACTGAATTAATAAATTAGCTGGAACAACCCTACAGATACTTCATACAAACCCACTTCAAAGAATTGAACTGGATACTTAGCTGAAAAAATAAGTCTTTTCATGCCAAAATGCTTTATCTTTTTGTTTTTATCAATTTCACGCAGTTGCTCCAAAACTGCTTCCATGTTAAATCTATACATATGACTCCAGTTTGACCATTGATTTTGATAAAAAGTAAAGCAACAACTATTCAAAACTAATAAACCTACGGCGATTATGCCTTTTTAATCTCATCCCCTCAGCTCTTCCCTCCCACTTCTTACCCAAACATCCTTTGTTCAAGAAGAGAGGCACCTGGAGATACTCAACAGGTTCAATTTCAGGAAACTTTTTGTCCATTTATGAATTAAATTGTCTTCCTCTCAACCCTATGGAATAAACCTCCCTTTTGCCCTGTGGCTGCCACTTCAAATGTTCTCTTACATTTACTGTAGTTCTCAATTCTTCGCCTTATTGTTCGCTAAACCTTCCTGAAGTTGTTCAGGAAGTAAAAAACTGACTGACAAATTAAACAGGTAAACAAAGAAAGACAAACAGAGACCAGTCTCTTTTCATTCTCTTTATCTAGAATATAGAAATAATGGAGAAAATATGGAAAAAGTTGTCTTACTTTCACCTTATGCCATGTACTTTCGTCTACTCGGTTCCGCCTTTTGTTGGGTTCTCTTTTTTATGAACGTGGCATTGAACAAGCTTTTGACACAACTACAGTGCACTGAACAAAACACTTAATAACTGTGAATATAGTAATGAATAAGAGATTAAAAAAACACAAAGACTGGACAGATTGACATTCTGGCAATTGCATACCTAAAAACCACAAAAGGACAAACGATTCATCTGCTGCATGTGTTTGTGTGTGTTTTCCTTTTGTATATGAGCACAGTTAGATGCATATAGAAGATGCAAACACTGATGTTTGCATGTACTGCATTACCAGTCTGCATTAGTGTTTGCATGTGCTTATGTGTACTGTATACTTCAATCATGAGCATGTGCATATTTTTGACTCTTAAGTATGTGGGAGTGAAAGAACATTCACGTCGCCCACCTGGGCTCAGCTTTGAGCCAGCAGAGTTCTATTACTGAAAAACTCCCTGTTGTTTCTTTGGCAAACTCTAACTAGCAGATTTGACTGTTTCACTTCCTTCTTTTTCCTCCTACTTCTCCCTTCTTAACTCATCTCCTCTGTTTCCCAAACCTCGGCATCTCTCTCTTCTCTTTCTCTTTTCTATATTTAATCAGCCATGGAGTGGTGAATTAGTGATCATTTGATGGCAATATGCCTGCAAGAGAAGGGGTGTCTGTTTGTGACAAAAGAGCTGCCATTTTTCTTCTCATAGTCTCATGTGTCAGAGCAGAGCAGAATTTGGAAAGAGCAGAGATGTTGACAGGTTATGTTTTTCAAAATAGGGTTTATAGAGGGTGTTTTGGAGTTCAAACTGGTATGATACATAACTGCTCTTTTCCTCTCCTTAAATATTTCTTTATTGCACTTATCATTCATTTTCTGTCCCTGCTGCCTTTCTTTTTTCCATTCAGTCATCATTCACATTGAAATTGTGTTTAAATCCCACTCCACCAGTTATTATTCTCCCATAAACTCATCTGTGTTCCTCAAAATTGTACAAGACACTCAAAGCTTAAAATGGCTTGAGTCGGTCTACACCTTTTTTCCTCATTCACCGAATGAAAATCTGTTAATATGCTAATCTGGACCCACCCACATATCTGCCTGCCAGCAGTGGCTAGCAGCTGTTTGCTTGCCCAGGCCAAGTCCTGGTTGCTTGCGGCTAGTGTCTGCCAGTTCAGCCCGGTTCTGTTTATCCCACCCACACCCACACTTTTCATCTGGACATGATTCTATTTCAATTTACAAAAAACTCAGTGAACACAACACAAGGATTTGATCAAGGATTGCAAATAATACAAGATAATCAGGGAAACTTTATATCCGGAGATGCTTCAGTAACGTGGCAACAGAAGTCATACATTTATAAATGTTTATAGGAAAGATAAAATGTTTTCTTTTAGTAGTCATCTGAAGGAGGTAGTAATCACCAGACTTCTCCTGTCTGGAGATTATTGTTGAGTAATAATAGAATGACGTTTCAATTTTTGTAGTTTTGTTTTTTGTCTCACTACCCCAGGCTTCTTCTAATACAAAGGTACAAGCTATTGTGAGTGACAGCTCATTACAACACCATCAACTAACCCTCAAACCTCATAAGACAAAGACAATTTTGTGTTTACGTTTGTGTGGGTGTGAGTGTGCAGACTTCTCAATGTATTTGAATACAAGAATGGTCGCATTTCTTCACAGAGCACTTTCCCAGTGTGTTTGCTTGTGCTTCTATTTGTGTCTGTATTTACATTTGCATATGCTGTGTGGTATCTTTCTTATGCACATGCCTTTCAAGCCGGCTCTCACTCACACACATTCACACACGCATAGTCCAGTGATATGCAGCACATGAGTCCTCCTGCAGCAATTATGGAAAACCCACTTGCCGTCTCCGTACTCCAGTGATGGTTGGAAAAGAAGACAGAAGTTGTGCAGGGAAATCAGTCTGCCCAGTTCAGAGTATGACAGTTTGTACGCTTGTTTTTATTTTTTCTGTTTTTTTATTCATTAGATAAGTGAAAAGCAAAAACCCAGTGATAGCACGCCAGCACCAGCCGTGATTTATGTTCACCTCTAGAAAGAGAAAAGTAGAATTTATGGCTTTCTCATCTGGCCTAATCTTCACTATATGCTGCAAAGCCCGAGCAATGCAGCAAGCTTAGAGGGAGAGGCAGAGCGAGACTGAAAATTGTCCTCTACACTTTCTCTAGTTATTTTTTTCTTTTTTTCCCCTCTCTTTCTCTCACTTAGTAACCAACTCTATCACATTTTGTCCTTGTCGGTTTTCTCCCCTCCTGGAAGCTTACATACACAGGAGCACCCATACATACACATTCATACACACAAGCTCTGGCGTGCAGGTACACTACGCACACAAACTCGCACTCACACATGAAGTGAGATCTATTCAGCCCCTCAGTGACACCTTCACTTCTCTCGCACCAATTTTCTCACACTTTTCATTCTCCATGTCTTCTCCTTTCTTCCTCTCGCAGCTTCACTCTGCACCTCCGCCCTCAGCCGCCTCCACTTATAGATCTTTTCTTTTTATAGTCAAAGCGATAGTCCCTATGGCAACATCAGAGTTGTTGATTGCCAAAGTGCCGCACATGAAATCATGTAACTATCACAAGAGGTGTGCGAGTATGTGTGCCTATTTGTTCTGCATCATGTCACTGTATCCTACTTGAAATACCTCTTTCTGTGATGAATCAAGCTGTAGTGTGATAATCAACCTGTGGTCAGGCCTAACAAAAGAATTTCAGAGTCGGATGTGATGTTGTGTGTCATAAAGGAACAAATTAAACATTAATAGACACTTAAAATAGAATATTTGACAAGAATCATTTATCCTTGTCTCTGTGTGTGCATCTCATTTGCATGAGTCCTTAGTGTGTCAGGGTGTTGTGTGTCTACAAGTGCATGTCACAGGCAAGTGTGAAGCTATAACAGGTTCTGACAGAGCAAAATCATTTGTGGGTACAGATGATGTGCTTTTTCTATCCAGTTACACTGTGACAACAAAATTTTAAACTGTCGATTCCTATTAACGTGTTAGCAGGAAACCCGTCTACTCTCATTCCACATCGATTCTTATCCAGGTAGAGCACTGAAAAGATGGAGGAAATGAAGGGGAAACACTGTTTTATGCATTACCTTACACAGGGAAAAAATGTTTTCACACTCATTTACTCAGTTCAACAGAAAATTCATACAGCAGAAGAGGAGGGAGAAGACTGGGGAAAAAATAATAAGACGTGGATCAAGAATAGAAAGAGAGAGCTCTCCATTTTTCTTTGAACCTCTCGTTCAAAACGTCTCCAAAGTCGTCCCACTGTAATGCCAGCATTCAGGCTCCTTGCCAGTGAAAGAAGGAGAAAACAGGAGGAGATAAAGAAGAGGTGGGCTGGTGTGAAATGGATCAAACAATGGATGTGAGAAAAGCATTGCTGTTCTCAACCAATGGCAGGCAAATAAGAAAAGCCGTGGAGGAGGAGTGGGGGTGTGTGATAACATGCAGCTTTTGAAATGTGTTTTGTAACTAGTTTTTTCAACAACAGGTCTTCAGAAATTTAAACAAAGTATTTTTCTAAAGTAGTTGGTGTGCAAAAGGAATTCTTTTTAATCAGGGAGGAAATTCAGGATGAATCTATGGATGAAAGCTCAGACAAGAATAATAATCGGGCCTCAAAGCAGAGATTATTCTGACACACACAAAGCTAAGAAAGTTGCTTTATGCTGAAGGATATATCTGATTTGGATATTCATGTGTGTGCCTATCATTTTCCTCCATCATGTTGCGTATGTATGAGCGGCGTGCAGAGGCTGCCTTGATGAAGGAATAGGACACGATCACAGGGCCGGAGATTTTTTGTGATCTCTGTTTGTTTCCCTTTCATCTGCCTTTGTGGAGACATAGTGATCCTGGTAGACGCCACTGGAACAGCAGCATCACAGCAGCAGTGTCCACTCTAGAAACAAGCCCACAAAGATGCCTTTTTCATTCACATGGTGGCTTTTAAGAGATTTTATGGTTAGGAAGCTGTGTGAACTTCATATGAATGTAGTTCAACATGCAACTTCAGCTGTTCAACCAGGTCGGTCACCATCATGAAAACACACTTGATTTTTTGAAAATCCAACCTATTATTAGCATTACAAGATCTTACAGGTTCTCTGCATTTGTGCTATTCTTGAGCGAAAGGTCTATTGCCATGTTGCAAATCTTTTTTTTTTTTGAGACAAAAATTGTCTCAAATCATTTTGAATAAAAGAAAATGTTAATGAATGTGCGCAAGTGTCTCATTTGCTATAATGCAACCTGCGGTCACATTGTCATTGCAACTAGCCACCCAAGTGGTGTGGTGTAACAGCCAAATAAAGCACAGTCCGTGCCAATTCATAATTCATCTGGATGTTTTTTTGTTCTCAGTATTTCTTTAGCTCCTGTCCACTCAGGCTGACTGCAGCATGCCACTCAATCCCAGCACAAACAACTGGGCCAGGCCGCCGTGTTGTCAGAAAATACTCTCCTCACCCTTGATCTGACGTGAAACAGATTGCCTATCTCTGTTTGTCTGTTGAGATGAGAGGGGATAAAGAATAAGAAATACAACAAAAGAAAGGGGATTGGGATGTTTCACTTTACAGTCCTCTTTACCCTCACACACAGACACTGATCTCTGTGCAATATGTTTCACTCCAAAAGAAAGGTTTAATGTCTGGCCATATGTCAGAATGAAGAACTACATGGTGCGGGAAGGTGGGAAAAAAATAAACACTCACTGCGATGTGCAGACATTAGAGAAGATTAAACCTGAGAGGAAGCCATGTGGGATTTAGTCATTTATCAATTTATAGACTAACCTGTGTCAAACAGGGCTTGGGACAACATCAAATCACACTGGACTCTAGGTATTTCAGGGGCAACTAGCACACTAGAGTGGCTGTGTTTGCAACAGAATTGTGTCGGATGACAAATGTCTAGTAAATTATTAAAAAAGGCAGTCAACAGCATGGAGAGGTTTCTGTAAAAGAGGCATGGAGCTGTGGGCAAAGTTTAATGCTTGAAAGGGTAAAATTATAAATCATAATAAAACGGAAACTCCATGAATATTTCTTCATTGAATAAATAAAAAAAGCATTTAAAATTATGGAAATCAAGTGAAATATTATTTACATAATGATTTTCTTAAGGAGGACACAAATTAATTTCAAAAGTTATTAATATTGGGAACATTTAGTGACTTTCCAAACATAATTTTGTATGCTACAGCTTCTCCAGCTCAGCCTAAAACATTTGTTACTCAGGTTAGCCAGTGCACTCTCAAACAGATCAGTGAGTACGAGGAGGGTCGGCCATTCACTAATCTTTTTCCATCAACCGTTATTGATGCACATTTTGCAATATCATATTAGAATTTCTTGATGTTGATGTGTACAACAAAAAATGGACTTCCCCAAGAAGTTTTTATTCATGCACCTCTGAGGTTTGTTTTTTCCTTTTGCAGCAGAATTGGACCAGCTGGAAACACCATTTATGAATAAGTTCCTTTACACGGCCTAGTTTGTCCTCTTCAAACCACATAATGCAAACATTTCACATTTGCATTTTCTTTTTTTTTAAATATCTAACAACTTTGTTTTGAATTTTTTTGACAGCATCTGCCCACGGGGTAGAGGTTTTATGTTTTTAGAAAAAAACGCAAAAAAATGAAAACTCTGCTCCTCATCTGATTCCATTTCCAGTAGTCGCCTTACTGCAGTAATAATGTTAATGGAGGAGTGTGAGCTGCCTTTTCCCCTTAAATGCAATAAAATACTTTGGAGACTCAATAAGTCAATAAAAACTAAATTTCACATGAAGTGTTGGACCTTTAATGGAAAGGTCTTCTATTGGTTTACTATAATCACAACTGTGAATTATAGTTAAATCAATGCCTTTAAAATAGGTTGTCCTCTTTGTGACCACTGTTTAAGTCTATTTCACGCCTGCCGAATGTTTCAGGTCAGTCAGCTAGCCTTTCGATAAAGGTGTTTTTTTTCTTCCTCTCAATACAAGAGCCCAGTTTCCCCAAAGCATCTCAGTGTTGTAACCATATTTTGTTCCGCTAATGTTTCTATTGGCATGTCTCCATCCCAAGATGAGCGTTGTGCATGCTGGGATAGTTTGGAAAGCAGCTCGAGGTCGGGTGCCAGTGGTTCATTTGACATGAGTACTGGCATTTGGTTACATGTAGACCCAGCGGTATTGCTCCTGCAGAGAATCTCAACATTTGGAGCAGCTTATTTCAGATGGTTGCTTTCGCATGCAGCATCCGTAAGAATCCGTAAATAGATGTATGAAGAGAGACCAGAAACACCCAAACATCTCAACATTCAAATCAGATGGAAAAAAATTAAGGCAAGTGGAATGTTTTAAAAGAAAAGGCTTATAGCTGCAGAATATAAAACAGAGTTTTGACAATAGTACACCAGGAATATTATGAGCAGCCTTCCTTGCTTCCCTGAGAGAGTTTCATGGAGTGCCTTCTCACTGTGATAATGAAATGACCTGGCCTGCACTGCTCCACTCTCTCTCAAAAACACATCTGTGAGAC